>NC_133756.1:29876198-30502865 GCF_036562045.2 Rhinolophus sinicus
TTGACCCTACTAGTGAACCACCTGAGAGTGCTCAGAGACTGGTGTTTAGTTATTAAAGGAGTTCATCTCCTTCAACTTGATTAAAGATGGGTTGAAACTTTTTTCCAGAGTTCAGGGTAATTTATTTCCTAAATTATTCTCCCTTTGCCTGTGCAGGCAGGAACTGCCGTGTGTGGCTTCCTGCGTACAGTATGATGTTTTTTCATCAGCATGGATGGAACTGAGAACACCTGGACTTCACTAGCTCAACAGCCAGTTTTAGCTCTCAGCCCTACCATGCGTCTTTGCCTTCTGAAGGCCCCAGAACTTTTCTATAGTTCTCATCTGACTTGGAATGCTATCTGTTCAATTTTTATTATTGAGAAAAGAGGCAAACTCTTCCTTAAGTTTCCCTTAGAGTGATTTGGTCTAGGCTATATTTTTTTATTGTATTTTTAATAATGCTTTCTAATTATATGTGATCTGGTCTTTGTACAGTTCATGGAAATACTTTGGCCAGCACTCCATCCAGCTCCTAATATATGCAGGAAGTAACACACCATCAACAATGCACCAGAGCAGACCACTGTTCCCCAAACTGCATATGCATTCCAGCCTCTCAGACTCTGGTCCCTTGCCCTGAAATTGCTCTCTTCCTGCCCTCTTCCCTCCCTCTTCCCCAGAAATTAAGATTCTGTACCTCCTCCAAGTCCCCCCGCCCAAGGATGTCTTTCCTGGCTTCTCCTACTTCCATGGTTTCTCCTCTCTCGGCTGATCTCTGAGCTGAAGGTTGACCATTCCTCTTTTAGCTCTCCGTCATATTTCCTCTACCATTTACCAGCGGGGGCAGGTTCTTTAACCTCTCAGAGTCTATTTCCTGATCTATTAATGGGGATAGTAATACCTTACAGAGCTGCTAGAAGACAAAGATATGACCTGTATACAATGCTTAGCGTGGTCAGTAGTACGCAGTAAGCAGTTGTACATGACATGCACCTTCCCCAAGCCTCAGTTTCCACACACATTAAGCTTAAAAATCCTGACTCCCTGGGTTGTGGTGAGGATCAGACACTTTATTAGATGTAGATAATTTTATATGAATGGAATTGTTATACTAAGGCCATTGGGGTAATATTCCGAAAAGATGGTTGATCCTGAACACTGGGTGTGTCTCACTTCCGGGCCTACCATTGCCCCGAAAATAAGACCTAGCTGGACCATCAGCTCTAATGCATCTTTTAGAATAAAAATTAATATAAGACTGAGTCTTATATTACATTATATGAGACCAGGTCTTATAGTAAAATAAGACCAGGTCTAATATTAATTTTTACTCCAAAAGATGCATTAGAGCTGATGGTCTGGCTAGGTCTTATTTTCGGGGAAACACAGTAGTTTTCTTATTTTCCCTAAGAGATGTTAAATAATTAAATCTTTATAAATAAAACTATGTTTGAAATGAACCAGAGAAATTACACTTTTAGGAAATTCTGTACTGAATTCTTTCAGAAAGAAAAAGGAACCCTCTGATTGATTTATTGCAAATTTAAGTCTCTACTGTTTAAAATAAGGCAGAACTAGATTTCCCATTGGAAATCAGAAGACTAATCAGCGTGTCTGGCCTAGCTGAATGAGTTTGGTAGCTGCTTTTTTTTTTTTTTTGCTTTTGTTATTATTAATATTTTGTTCTGTGTGGGTTGGTTAGAAAACCTGAAGAAGGTGTGCCCACACTGCTCTTGGGTCTTCAATATTGCATATGCTTCTGCTCCTGCCTGCCAGCTCGAGGGCTTCCATTGTCCGATGTTACCTCCCACACCCTGGATGTGAGGCTGCTTGCTAAACACTATACTCTGTCTGGTTCTCTCGCCAACGTGAGGCAGCCAATAAAATAAAAATAAAATTTTAAAAAATCTTGAAGTTCATAATATATAGTTCTGCCTTTTGAGACTGTAAATCCCATTGTCCTTGGAAGGATACACACCACTTAAAAATGAGAAATGAGACACAGCTTTTATTTCCTAACCTCAGGTACCTCATCAAAAGCTAGAAGTTTGACTCACGATACTATACTATGTAGGCATGTGGTTTTGGTGAGGCTGAACAGCGTGGGGTGGAAGGTGCTTTAACAGATAAAACCATTGTTTACCATCATGAAATCTTTATTCTGTGTTTCCCCCCCTCCAAATCTTGACATGGAACATGCAATCTAATTCACACTCCAGGTCACATCTAGTCAGGTCCTGGGAGTGCGTCCAGCCAGCAGGAAGTTGGAAAACCAACACGAGAGCATACCAGAGGAAATTGTGGACCATATTGAGACCCACTGTCAAGAGTACCTTTACTCTTGCCCTTGCACATTTGATTATGTGACGCATCCTTACGTCAGCTCTGGTGCCGGGAAAGAGCACGTTCCGCGTGCTGGTGACCCTTCATGAGCATCTGCTCCAATCCTCCCAATTAGGATTTCCATGCCCTCTTTGTTGTATGTCCAACAGATATTTTTGCTGTCTTTAGAGGAATTGAGCCTCTGGGACTTGGTCTTGACACCACATCAGTCCTATCTGCTATAAATAGTGTCTCTGGAGCCAAGACAGATGGTTTCTGAGATCACAGAGGGAGATCTCACTTAGCATCCCAATGTACTTGCAGAAGGTCATCTAAACAGACCTTTTAAAATACCACGATAATGAGGAGGGTAGCCTTCTGGGAAGGTTTATGAGCGCACCTGGACCCAATCCTCAACGACAGATTTCTGCCTCTGTTGTTTTAATCTTATGATGTGCTCCCAGGTCTGCTTTTCGTGAATGTGGCTCTCCTGTGATAGGTTGCATATGTTTGCTCAAAGGCTGCCCCTTGCTTAGTGCTGAGGATACAAAATTGAGTGAAAAACCCTGTCTTCAAAGTACTCACACATTCATTCAAGTTGATTCCACTGCCTTTAATGTTTATGGTCTAATATAGAGAATCAACCAATGAAAAATAATAATAGGGACTATTAAAATGGGACTTCCTTTGGAAAGTAGAAAAGGTAGAGCTGTAGTACGTGCTTTATAGATTTAATTAATATAGGCTAGTTTTTATGTTTCTCATAAGCCAGTGTCTTAGTCCATTTGGGCTGCTGTAACAAAATACCACAGACTGGGTGGCTTATAAACAATAGAAATTTATGTCTCCCAGATCTGGAGGCTGAAGTCTAAGAGCAGGGTGCCAGCATGGTCGATTGAGGACCCTCTTCTTCGTTGGAGGCTTCTCGTATCCTCACATGGTGAAAGGAGCAAGGGAGCTCTGTAGAGCTGTTTTTATAAACTCACTAATCCCATTCATGAGGGCTCTGCCCTCATGATTTAATCACCTTTAAACAGCCCCCACCACCTAATACCA
The DNA here is from genome assembly GCF_036562045.2 of Rhinolophus sinicus. Classification (NCBI taxonomy): domain Eukaryota; kingdom Metazoa; phylum Chordata; class Mammalia; order Chiroptera; family Rhinolophidae; genus Rhinolophus; species Rhinolophus sinicus. Next base: position 29,879,559 of record NC_133756.1, read on the forward strand.
TCACATTCGGCATTAGGATTTCAACATATGAATTTGAGGGGGACACACAGCCAGGAAACCAGAAAAGGTATATTGCATAAAAGAGATAGTGTATTAATTCATATATTTTATTTCCTTCCATCCATCTATCCATTCATCCTGTTTCCCCCCTCCGTCCCTCTTTTTGGTCCCGGAGGGGTAATTTGCATGAAATCTTGCAGCTCAGAGGACTTGGCATGTTCTGCCAAATAAAAGACTGAAGACTCTCACTATGCTTGCACCATATTCCTTAAACTTCTCCCTAATCCTTCAGTGCCCCCTTCGCAGAAATTCTTGATTGCTGATTAAAAGTCTCTATTGTCCTCAGAAGAAGTAAAATATAGCTCCTTAGTGTCATTCATTAGGGTTATTTTATTATCAGCCTTGGGAATTCTAGAGAGGAGAAGGAAAATTTAAGGAATAAATCTTCTATCGTAGGGCATTAGCAGACCTGAACTATTCTTGGGATTGAACAAATGAAGTGGAGAAAGAAAGAGGACAGTTTCTCCATGATCCTCACTCTGCACATTTTCCTTTCTCTGGGTACCATTGCCAGAGGCCCTAGACTGTAGACTATGTGTTGTATCAGACCCAACAGGCAACATAGCAGAATAATGATGCGGATTCTATGGCATCAGAATCCCTGGTCTTTAACTGTGGGGCCTTAGACAAGCAACTTAACCCCTAAATCTGCTTCTTCATTTGTAAAATAGAGGTGATGACAAAACTCACCTGTTAAGGTTTGTATTTGGCTTAATTAAGACAAAAAATATAAAGGACTTTTCCTGGTGCCTGTCTATACTGAGTTCAGTTATTATTATTATTATTATTATTATTATTAAACAGTCTTAGTAAAATAGATTCTTAGCTCCCTTTATCTGAGTGTCTGGTGTGTTACCTATACACTGAGAAATATGATTTTTGTTTCTAGATAACTAGATACTTGTTTTTAGCATGGAAATTTTATAAAGTAATTCAGACGCTGTTCTTAATGTGTATTGAATGTGTATCATCTCATTTCATCCTCACAACAACCCTACAGAAAAGATATTAGCGTTAATCCCCATTTTACAGATGAAGAAACTGAGACACAGATAAGTTAAGTAACTTCCCCAAAGACATAATACTGGCATTTGGTCCACTTGGGGTTTAATCAGACAATCTGAGTCCAAAGCCACACTAGCTGTGCCCCTTTTCTGGCACTACCACTATGTATCATCAGACCTCTTCTGTAAAAGGGAGTTATCCATCTCACCCACCAGACCCTGAGCTCCTGGAGAACAGACCTGTTTCCTTTTATGTGTAACTTTGGTATCCCCATATAGTGCCGTGCTCACTTCAAAATAAGACTCTATCCAGCCTCATTGCACCACTCTGAGTTCCAGCCATGCTGGCCTCATTCAGTGCCTTTAATGAATCTTGTTCCCACCTGATACAAGGCTTTGCACATGCTGTTAGATCTGTCTGGAATGCTTCTCTGATCAGTTTTAACTGTAGCTAAACTATCCCGTTCATTTCTGGGCATACTTATGTGGTTGAAAGAACATTGTTGAAGCCACATCATTTGAGGAAGAATTGAACAGACCGGAAAAGGGAAGACTGGAAGGGACAATGATGACTTTCTGCACACGTCAGGTTCTCTTCTTGTGGATGAAGGATAAGAACAGTTCATTGAAAAACAGATTTCACATGATTATAAGGAAGAACTTTCTAAACATCAACTGACCAAAGGTGGAATGAACTGCCTGGGGGCAGTGAGTGCCCAATCTCGAGAAATATTTTTACAAAGACAGGCAGCCACTCTGCAAGGATATTGTTATTATTAGGCTTTGATTTTTAATTCGGGAGGAACATTTACATTTATAACTCTCTTTTACAAAATGATGATCAGATAAAAATAATTCATTCTCTCTTTCTTTGTATTCCCATTTCACAGATTGCTTAAATCTTCAAAGTCTTGAGATGTTTTAACTAGAAAAGAAGGCCTAGTTATTGTTTTTTTGTTGTAGTTTTATGGAAGCTAGTAATTATTATCACTTTTGGAAAGGTGAGTTTAAAAATTTAAGCCCTAGTTGCTATACTTTTATTGCTCTTCTGGTTCTAGACATAAACTTGTCTCTTTCCAAGAAGAAAACAATTAGTCTAGGGCATTTGTTTTGTTTTTATGTTCTTGGTACCATCCCATTGTAATGAGGTCATTGGGTTCCCAGGATAGATTGTAAAATTTAGATATTCTTCATATTAAAAAGGCCTGGGAAGGTCGGATTCAGAATCTTGTCATTTCTCTGTAATTTTCAAACCTGTACTTTTTTCACCACCTGATTTAATACCAATTTAATTCATTCTTATGAAACAGAAGTTCTGTAGGTCAGATACATTATTAGCAGGAAACATCAAAGTAGATGGACTCCCCCATTTGGATACTATGGAGCAGAGTTCATTTATGTAGAAATTGAGTGTCTGTCCTTTAGCTATAACTTTATGTCAGGTTCTGAAGTAACCTCATTTAACCCTTCACCATGTTGCATGCTATTGTTTAGTTATTACTGCTTTTGACCATTTAAATGTAGGACTGCAGCAATTTAAACCACTAGATAGTTTTTAAAGTAAGCAGAATGGAAAGCTATTTTACATTTGATTAAGTGTTTTACTTTGCTATTCCCCTTCAAATGAACTTTGCACAGTCTATTTCATAAGGAGTGTGGTTTGCTTTGGCTTGTAATCCCCCAAAGCCAGGCTCCTTTTATCGTTATTGCTTAAGTCATATATTTTTACACAAAACATCTTATTACCTTAGTTTTATTTTAAAATCAAAGTGGAGTTTGCAAAAAGTCTATGAATCACACTGAAAGAATGTTAACGAATAGTACCTCTGAATTTCCAGATTTGGGCATTTCTGATCTTAAAGAATATGACTGTAAGCAAAAATATTATGCAAGCTGAGTAAAATTTAGATAAATAAGGACCAGATGGAACTATAGGGACTTATAAAATATAAGGCAAATATTGTCCCATTTCCTTAAAATAAATCTATATTTCAGTATGAAAAATTATATTCATATTGATGAGTATCAACTTTTTGTTAAATGAGACTTGGCAAGGGAACTCCATTTAAAATAAATATAAAATAGGGTTTTTTTGAGCTTTAGAAGAGAAAGCTTTTCATAGTCTTAAAATGTGAAACATTTTTATATATTCATAGCAATTCTTATATTAGCTGTTTTATTGCTGTGATTTTCATTTCACATTTTAGTTATCTGTAAATAGTATGTAAGAGTTTGCAATCCCTGAGTGTGAGTTTTAGGATACCTTACACAGTCCATTGCTTTAAAGCAAAACACACACGCGTGCGCGCGCGCGCGCACACACACACACACAGATTGGTATTATTACTTCCTGTGTAACTGATGATTTAATCCTTACTTTCATGTCTAAGGAACCACTATATCTATTGCTGATTTAATGCTTACTTATGATGTAGTATAGTTTATTACCTGAGAATTTTTCAATATTGCAAAAATAACAGATACTGAACATTGTGATCCATTTCTTTCTCTTTGAAAGTTTGGTAAGTGCATATCTTCATACCCCCATGCATATTGAATAGATGGACATACTGAGTCTAGGACATATAGACTCTCTCTTTGTTGCTTTTGTAGCAGTTTTATGGGAATTAAGTAAAGTCCTAACTATGTTCTAAGATTCTGAGAAAATTTGTGTAGTGAACCCAAATTTATTAGTTAACAGAGTAAAGTATCTAGATTTTAAAAACTATGATTCCAAGTATAATAGGTAAGTTTCTTTGACTCTTGCTGGCTTCCCTTTTATAGCTACAGCCCCTTCAGGTTTTCTGAACAGAAATAATGATCTATTTAACCTATGAAGCTGGCAAACAAAACTACATCAATTTGACAAATATTGTATTTCTTCTAAAGCAATAATCTTTTATTGTATCCATGGTGGGAAAGCAGTACAGTAAATGTTCACTTGACGATAAGACTCATCAAATTATAAAATTGTTAAAATAAAATGAGAAAAAAATCATCTTAGAATAAAGGACATAGGGTATGTATTGACTACATTTTGCCTCAGGTTCTATGTGTTCTTATGAGATACTGAAATTAAGTAACCTTTTAATTTTTGGTTCTCATGGATCAGTGAGGGAATGCCAAATACCTTTTGTATCAAAGAAGGGATAAGTTTTGGGTCTGAAGTTGGGGAAGATTAGCAACTTTCCAACTTGTCTTGACTCATCTTTGCATTTTACCTTTGTAATAGGTTCAAAAAATATAGATCCACAAAACACATTGAGTACCATGATTCCCCCAAAAAATAAGACCTAGCCAGACAATCAGCTCTGATGCGTCTTTTGGAGCAAAAATTAATATAAGACCTGGTCTTCTATTATAGTAAAATATTATAGTAAAATAAAACTGGGTCTTATATTAATTTTTGTTCCAAAAGATGCACTAGAGCTGATTGTCCGGATAGGTCTTATTTTCGGGGGTAAACACGGTATAAGCATAACAACATAAGCCATAGCATAAGAAAAATGCATTAAGTTTTCCATTCTTAGGTTAATCGACCCACTGCCCCCACGGTGGCAAGGACAACGGAGAATTGCCATTGTGGACATGAGCCCTGCCATCTCCATTATAGATGGCATTTGTCTGTATTTCCACCTTTATCATCTTTCACACTGGGCTTCCCAGTTTTATTGTAATGAAGCATCACTAGTGAAAACCACCAGTAGGAAGTATAGTCAGTGCTCGGTATTCGTAATAATTATGTCCTATAAAATTGCAGCAAACACTGAGTTAGTGACTATTGAACCACTGCTTCTAGGAGAAATACAGAGATTCCTCCAAACCTCTGATCACAGCATTTTCAACAGCCAATTACTACATGACCTTGTTTTATGTGTGTTTCTGTTTAAAGATACTGTATTTAATATATATTGTTGATTCACTGTCATTGAACTCATGGCTAAAGTCACTATAACTCACAACCAAACAAAGGTTAGCTAGCACGTGTATTTTCTCCGCAAGGCACATTACAGCCGTCTAGGGCTTAGGAACACTAGACAGCACTTCATCCCTGTGGTTGGGGGCCATTTTCAACAGGAAAATCACAAACAAAAAGCACAAAATGCAAAACACCTGGCACTAAAAAGACCACAAAAGGATGCTTGTTTATAGTACGAGAGCTGAAACAAGAAGCTAAATGTCACCTTGTTCCACTGCAGTTGGGAATGAGTGAATCTGGCTACTCAGTTTTCACAACTTTCACAACTCTACGGCGTGTCCACAAATGACTGCAAAAGCACCAACAGCAGTAATTTTGGGACGGGTAAATTCACAAATATAGAATCCACGAACAATGATGATTGTACTTAACTAGAACAGAAAAGTCAAAATATGTAGGAACACAACTCTTCTAGTGTGGTTTAGAGCTTATAGCATTCAAATGGTTCCTTGGACTTAGCCCCGAACGGTTCATGACTTGGGAAAGAAGAACCTAAAATATCCTTGTAGCATAATTTTGAAAAGAAGCAATTAATTAAACTCTGGGATCACCATGACAACAGGAAAATTAGAAATTAAAATATGGACCACGACTGTTGTCATTCATCCTTAGAGTCATGAATTTTGACCACTCTGACGTATATGTATTCCTTTATGTACCAGATATACCCCCTTAAACCTTAGATATATTTGTGTTGGGACCCCTCATTAGCAATTATTTAACATCTATTTGGCTGACACTTTCTTGACATTCATACATAATCTTATTTCATCCTCAAATCCTACAAGGATTTATTAGTTCCATGCTACAGAGAAAGAAAGACTTGTTCAGAGAAGTTAAGTAATTTAATAGAAATATCACAAAGCCATGGTTAAGTGGCAGAGCTAAAATCTGAACATAAGTTTATGTGGCCATAGCTAGGACTCTTCCCATCATACATTGCTGCCTTCCACTGTTTACAGGCTAGAAAATTCCTCTGGCAGACTTGATAGACTCTGTAGTATTAATAGATTAAAGTTGACCATAAATTCTATGCCACTCTTCCCAGATTCTTTGAATTTGAGCTGGCCCACTGACTTGCTATGACCAAAGTGGCATTGTGTGACTTTCAAGCCTTGGCCTTGAGCTTTGCCTTTGTCCTCCTGAAATACTACCACCTTACAAACAAGCCTGGACTGGCCTCCTGGAGGGTGACCCACCATGTAGAGAAAACCCATGGAGGGAGGGGAGCCCAGCCATGCCACCTGAGGCCCCAGCCAACCTGACTGCACACTCATGTGAAAGCCCAACTGACACAACAGAAAGCAGAAGAACTGCCTACCTGAGCCCAGCCCAAATTGCCAACCCACAGAATTATGAACAAATTATTGGTAGTTTTTGTTTTAAGCCTCTAAATTTTGTAACAAAAGATAACTAATGCAGAGTCTGACCCCATCTCCATATCTGTCTTATCTCTCTCAGCCTGTGAGAGTTGGGATTCTTCTGATCTGCCATTTAGAAGGAGTTCTTATTCCTAAACAGGGCCTAAGCATCACTGTAACACAATGGGGCTGCACTGGACATAATATATAGGTTCATAGTGGTCTAAAATTTTAGAGCCGAAATGACTGTAGTAGTTCAACTCTGCTTTACTGATAATGCTAAGAGTCATAAACTAAATGGGTCAGGTAGAACCACTTACAAAATTGGCTACCTACAGAGCTGTCAGAAATGTAACTCCTCTAACTCTCCACGCCTGGGTCCTTCTTCCATACTACTTCACTGCCTTTTTTTGTTTTGTTTTTTCAAATCACATTCTAATTGAAATATGATAGGGAAACTTGGTTTTTAAAGAATTTGATCACAAAGGATTTGGGACAGAAAAGAATCAATCATGTTCTAAGACACTCATCCCTTTATATAAATATACTTTGGAGCTTATCAACTTTGCTCAATGTGAGATACACTTTAATAGTTTTAACCCAACACCTTTTTAAAAAATTCTAACTGCAATAGACATCACAAATCAGTAACTTAATACACCTACATGCGTTTTTCAGAGTTGAATGTAGTTTGGGTTTGCATAGCATTGGACTGTGTGTTTTATTACCCCACAGTATCATCACTCATTAGCGTGGCCTTCCTGCTGAGAAAGTTATCTACTGTGTAGAAGATGTGTCTGTATGATTTCTGAGCAGTGATGGCCATAGAGGGGAACATCATTAAACGATGGTTAAAAGTAGCATTATTCCTCTAAGGCTGCAGATGTGAACCATGGTTTCTTCCAGAGGGGAAAAAAAATACCCATTTTATAGACAATATTTTAATACCTTTTTTGGTCCTCATGTATCTTTCTTGTTAGGAGGGATTTTTCCTGTAAAGCAGAAAAATTAGATATAATATTCTTTTTGGATCATGGGTAAACATGTTTTCCACCTAAATATGAAATTCAATTGTGACACTTCTCTGTGGTTAAAGTGTCTGTTAGGATTATTTTATGGGGAGTTGGGGTGTGGACTTTTATGAATATGGCAAAGATTGGGTTTAATTTGAGAGTAATCCAACTTAAGTAAAACAGGCCTACAAACAGTAAAATTAAGCCATATATATATACACATATATATGTATATATATATACTTTCCTTAATAATATCTATCATATAATTCTTTATCAAAGTTTTATCCTTGTTAAACAATCCACTGAATATCTAGAAATGTAAACTATGAAATTTCATTCCCTGGAAATAGTTCAGCCACACAGAGCGCTCACTGATATCCTTCAGTCCACAGGCGACCCTTCGTTAATTTTTCTAACACATGGCTTCTTTAAAGGTTATGGGCCTATTGTGACAACAATAAAATTGCCTTTTGCTGAATGATTGGTGTGTTTATGAGTTATTTTATCTACTTGTTGGCAGCTTGAACAGTAAAGAAAATGGTGATTGATGGACTGAAGTGTCTGATGACTTTGCTTCTGCCTAAGGATACATTACTGGGTATTGTGAAATTTTTCTCCAGCAATTCAGAGTTTAAATCCCCCTGGAGAAGTTTGTGATTTTTGTGAGGCTCAGTGATAATTAAATCCCTCATACTTGGCTCCTTTAAATTGCTCTCTGAGCTAAAGTAAATCCTCTGGAAATTCAGCTGGATTTAATATCCATGTGTGATGGGTATTTAGGTTGTAGATTACCATCAGAAACTTGGTTGGGTTAGGTTAAGATGATGACATACTAACCCTCCTCTTTCTGTGTCATTTTGATGCCTTCTTCTATCTCCACCCAAATTCTGGGCTCAGCACCAGGATACAGAGAGGAGTTGGAAGCAGCCTCTGTCTGGAATGGTTCCACCGAGGGTGGGAGGTGGTACAAGACCTAGACCTATAGCGAGCTATTGTAATACGGTGATAACTTCAATAATCCTAGGAGATGTAACAGTAACCCAAAGGAAGGGTTGATCATCTTTACCGGGGGAGTCAGAGAAGGTTTCCTAGAAGAGGGATCACTTGGCTGGCTCAAACAAAAAAGGTAGCAGATAAGAAAGTCATGACCTTCAAGCATTTGGTTCCCTTAGTACTTTCTAAACGTAGATATATAGAATATCTCTCTAAATATACACAAGAAACTTAATACTGTTTGTTTCTAGTTAGGAATACTGGGTAGCTCAGAGACACTTTTCAGTGCTATTTTGAGTCTAGTACTGTGTGTGTATTATCTATATTTAAAAATAAATATTCTTTTAGGAATGGAGACATAACAACAGTGGTCCCTTAAACAATATGATGAATTTGCTAGCCAGCTAATTCTTCCTGGGTGTCTATTTTTGTAATGGTATCCCTAATTGTGGAATAAAGGAATTTTTCTCAGTTAAACATATTTCAGACATAGACTGAAATGACTGGTGATGGAGAAATTTTAAAGCAGAGGACTTAAAATCCTACCTTACCCTTCTAATTAGGGAAAACCCAACATTTGAGAGATTCTCAAACTCATTGATTAAATTCTTCTCTTGCTCTAGAATTGGCAAGTCAAATGAGTAATTTAGAGTATCCAGAGGGAAAATGTTAGTCTTGCCTCAGGCAGTAAATGAACAGACTGTCTTACTTATATTTCTATTGTTCTGGTGAAAATCACACAACTACTAAGAGGAAGTTAGTTTTGGTTATAGTTGGTCATCTATAAATGATTCTCAAATCTATGACATTAATTAAGAGAAATCTGTTTTGGACTGAACAGCTTTTTATTTTCAACACCAGTTTATCACTTTTATCTACTGTAATGTTTTATAACCCTCCTGTAGGAAAAAAAAAAAATGATCCAATGAATAATATGGGTGCACAGAAACAAGACTGAAAAGCTAAAAGGAAGGAAAGAAAGAGAGAAGAATGACAAATGGAATTAAGAGAGACTCTGTGTTGGGGTGGAGAGAGGGCCTACCCATCAGGCTTTGTGTAGTGTGAACCCCTAATCATGTACCAACACCAGCAAGTGACATCCATAGATCATCACCCCACCTCATTAAGCCAGAGGCTTCCATTTTCACTTCCACAAGCCGTCTTTTTGTTCACTCTCTATAAACTGATCAGCTCATGCCCTCAAGGTTTTTGCTATGGAGTTGAGGAGACAATATTTCAACAGAATTGATGCCATATGGAAAATCCTAAGTTCGCTTTTACACAAGTGCAAAATAAAATATTCAAAACAGATGAGAAGCTTGTTATAGTGGTAGGGACACAGGCTTTGGTATTAAACAATCCTGGGTTGAAATTTAATCTCTCCTACTTAGAAGCTGCAAAGAGCTAGTCAAATCTGAACTCTTCTCAGCCTCTGTTTCCCCAGGTGTAAATGAGACTAATAATAATGAACTTGCTTAGTTGTTATGTGGATTAAATGGCACAAATGGACAGTGTATGGCATCTTTGGCACATAGATGTTAAATAAATGAGATGTTGCTGCTTCCTGACTATGTGCTGGAACTGTACATAAAGCCTCTTGTGTAAATAATATTGTTAAAACCATATAAAATGAGGACACTAAGGCCTGGAGAGGTTAACAGTCTTTCCAAGGCCTGTGGCCAGAGAAGTAGCAGGGCCAGGATTTGGGCGGAGAAGTCTGACTCCAGAGACTTAGCTCATAATCATTTGTCTCTACAGCTTCTCCTCAGCAGAAGACAGCAACCCACTCCCAAGCAAGAGATTCACTTGCCTGCTTCTGAAATAGATTGATGAGTTTTAAAAGAAGTCATTGGTATTGTTAGACATAGTCACTGAAGTTTTCCAAGGTGAAGCAATGTCTAAATTTTATTTAAAATAATAAAAGTCAGTCTTTTGTTCATGACCCATTATTTCATCTAATCACAATTTTTCCAAAGCAAGAAGTAAAATTTTTACATAGCCTTGTCAATAGATGCTTAATACAGCCCAAACTAGTTATCTTCTTTACTATTCTGTCCTACTTAATGAACTATATAGCTTTTGAAGAATAAATCAAATCCATTTTTCTTTCCACTGACCAGCCCACATTTCTCATTGAACTGTTGGTCCCCACCTCTCACCTCTGTCACCTCCGGTTAATGCAGCTGCCCAGAGCCAGTTTCGTAGAACACTTTTTGCACACGGCACTTGTGGTAAGAAGTGCTATTGATCAGCTAGAGTGTCTCATGTTTTCTTGTATTTTCCCTGATAACTTGAAGAGAAATCAGAGCAGTACTCAAGCAAAACGAAAGAAATAAATGGGGAGTTTTTCATACAGAAAGACTCACAGACCAAAACCAGATCATTGGCAGTGAGCTCGGCATTTATTTGAGACTATTAACAGTATATTTATTTTATGTATATAGTTCATTGAGCACCCAGAAAATATCGAAGAATTCAGGCTACTTTTATGGAATAAAAACTTTATGAGGTCTTTTCCTTCCTTGTGAGTATGAATGAAGAGAGAAGTTTCCCGTTTGACTTTTGTAATGTTCCAAGATCAAAGGAGTTTATGCTGAAAATGAAGCCCTGTAAAAAACCATGTGTAGTCTGAGTGCAGTCTGATTCTCCCCAGCCAGTGAGGATGGAGTGTTTGACCACCAAACTTTGAAACCTGGTATCTCACAGGGTATTCCCAGGAGCTTGCATTAGTTTCTCCTACAAGCTTCATAAAAATGTCCCTTGGTATCATCTTGGCAGTGTTGTTGGGACCACCTGAAGCCACCGACCCAGCGAGTTTCCTCAAAATCATTCCCCTGAAACAGTTCAGAGGAACAAACTCTGGGCAGTGGAAATACTCCCTGGGTCTGGCAGTTTCCTAAGTCAGTTACAACAAAGAACGGTCTAAATCTATTGCTGGTACAGAATCTGAAATGTAAATTGTCCGGATAAAGGAACCTTTCCTGGCTCTTGGGGGCTGCCTCTCTAATTGCTATAATAAAGAATGTTTTCAGAGCTGTGTGGTGATAAAATGAAAAATATTGAATATTGTAAAGATATTTGGAATCCAGATGGGTCATATGGTTATAGACCTCTTCTTTTCTTTTATTGCTTCTCTACTCCAGAATTTGCGTAGGGCTCTTTTTTTTTTTTTTTTTTTTTTTTTAAGGAAATAAATTTGGTTTGGATTTTTTTTTTTGTCTTGTTATAGTTTTGCAAGAAATCATTTCTTTGTTTACTTAATGTTAATTTAATTCTAATTCTGAGGCTCCATACTTCTGGACTAAGGCATAATTCAGCCATATAGTCATTTTGGTGGCTCATGAACTCTCAGGGTTCTGTTCTCTTCACGAAGATCCCAGGCATTCGTAGGCCCCTACCGTCATTGCCACCAGGTCACCCTGGTAATCATCCAGCCCATATGTACCCGAGCCTACATGATCTCTTCAAGACCAGAAGTCCTGCTGCTTCCAGGCCCCAGTGCTTGGGACACAGGACTCCTTGCAAGGTAGGATCATTATACATAGAGCCCATTCCCCCCCACCCCGGACCATTGCCTGTGGGGTCTTGAAACCTCTGTGTTTACTGGGGAGGGAGGGAGCGGAGAATGGGAGGGCACTGGACAAGGCAGGACTCAATTCCTCACTTTTCATGGTACCCGCAGATCTGTGTGTCTAGCCTCCACTCAAAAGCTCTTTCTTCCAGCAGCCCCCCAAGACACCTAGCATAATCCATTCAACGCTATCTTTTCAGTGCCTGTCAGTTTTATAAACAACAGAAAGAACCAATGACTTCTGGTTACTTCAGTTGTCAGCTCCACAAAAGTCCCCAAGGCAAAAAATTTCAAAGCTTGACTATGCTCAACACGAGGGGGGAAATTGTGTGAACAAAAACAAACACAAATGTTTTTTAAATGTTCTCTCTAAAATGTATAAATACTTGGTTGTGTAGATGTAAATTGTCTGGAGGGATCCTGATGAAACTGTTAGTGGTAGTTGTCTCTGCGGAGTGTTGCTGAGGGCCTGGTGTGGGAGACAGTCTCTCTCTGTTTTTTATGCCCCACGGTATTGCTTGCGTCCTTTACATTGGTCCATATTACTTTTATGATAAAGTTAAGATTATTAATTTGAAGAGATACACATTATTTTTTAATTCACGAACCGTAAAACAGTTTCCTCAACCAAAGTTTACCTACCTAAGCTATTGTCCTGATTTTAAGGCTCAGAATGCTGAGTTCAGGAGTTGATTTGCCCAAAATTACACAATGACAGAGTCAGGATTCAAATCCACTGCTGTCTTATCTTACTCTTATGTCCGTGAATGCTCTCTCCCCTACTCCGTGCTCTGCCCTCCAGAACCACTTCATTCCACTAAGTTCTTTTCTTTCATTGCCCAAGTAATGAGGCCTGACAAACCCCGTTATCGGGCCACACATCTATGCCAAATCCTTGAATACCAATAAACACCTGAAACCATGTTTCAAAATATACCATAAAATATAAATAAGAATGACACATAGTTCACCTCAAGTTCATACACAGCAGCAATGTACAGGGTTAACAGTAAAACATATGAGGGAAGTTTAACTTGAAATATTAGGCAAAGCCAGGCCTAAAGGAATGAAATCATAAACTTAGGAAAAATTTATTATACTTCTGAATATGCCATAACTGTGTATTTTGTTTATTTTTAGGTCAAATAAAATATCACATTATTAGCAAATTGCGAATTATGGGCTGCTGCCTATGGTTTGGTGGTTTGCTTAAGGAAGCATTTGTGGTTCTTGAAAATTAATAAGAATTTGTTTTTTCTAGGATGCTATAGTTATACATGAAGTCTATGAGGAAGGAGCAGCAGCCAGAGATGGAAGACTTTGGGCTGGTGACCAGATATTAGAGGTATAGGATTATGAATTTTATTTTATACCAGTAAATATGGTTCCTTTCCTGACTTTAATCCACAAAGTCAATTTATCTATTCACTATATTCTACTTAACTATATCTTCACTTATTTCCCATTTAAGAAAACATGTACCTTATGTTTTTTTCTGTTTTTAATGTACATTGAATAACTGTCATTAGAATCATGACAGATTATCAATCTAAATCTATCAATCTAAAACTTTTTAATTAAAGGGAAACGTACAACTTATGGTTTTATAATCTTAATGTCAAATGAGACTGTGTAGTATTACATTTAGGTTTGTTGTTTTTTTTTTTGCCTCTCCATAATACCTTCTAAAATTCTCTCCTAAAAGCACATATACATAAACATGGACACCTGATGTCTTAAAGATGTTACTGCAGCTTTTAAGTGTTATTTTCTTACTCCTAATAAATCTTTAAGTCAGATGGAAATTCATGCCTTGCCACTTTTGTTTTCTAGTTGATGAAAATGTAGACTCTTTTCCCTTTAGGTGGTGTATGATACTTATTAAAAATTGAAATGCTTAACTTGCCTCTTTCAAATGGACTCTCATTTAGCAAAGGCGTTAAAGCCTTTTAAAAAGTGCCAAGGCAGGCAGTGTCTGAAAAGGGGAACGGATGAATAGAAAGTCAATGCCAGGCGTTCTGGTAGGTGGAACTAAAGAGCTTTTTCAATGGTGTGAAACCTTTAGGCAACATTTATTTCTTTCATTGGATGAATTTAATTGAATAGTTAACATTTTATGGTGGGCATGTGCATTTTTGCTTTGCAACTTTAATATAGCACATTATGAATGACATCATAGTATTTTATTTTTCCCTTTGGTGGTTCGAGTCTGCCTCCCAAGATGAAACCAGAGATATAATTAAGGGCAGAAAATATAGGGAAGAAGGAGTTAAAAGAGAGGCCAGGCTGACTGCAAATTAAATTCAGGGCAAGTTATAGGATTTCTCTGCAAGCTTTACTGTGCTTTATCATTGGATTTAGGACATATTCCCAGTACATTCATTAAGGTACAAGTGTATGAGGTTAGAAAAATAAGTAAGGCCTCTTTGGGAATTGGCTTGACTGCTTTAACATACAACAACATTTTTTAACGGTCAGGAGTTTTAGGGTTTTTTTTTTTTTTCTCCCCAGCTTTTCTAATTAACAGGTCATATCACAATTGGCTGTATAAAATGAGTAAATTGAATATTCAAAAGGGTACAGATGCATACATGCCTTGATACTTAGATGATTTGTAAGCCAACAAATTATTCTGTAATTGTTACTTGAAACTGAATATGTGCATTATCTTGATTGTGACAATGGTTGCACAGGTGTAAATCCACATAAATTAAGAGTATAAATTATACACTTCAAATCTGTTTATTTTATAACAGTTATACCTCAGTAAAAAAGTTTAACTATATCTATTTGTGTTGGATAGACCCGCAGCTGAAACTGTTCTCTTCCATAAAGTATATTCAGGTACAAGTGAACACTCAGGACAGGTAGGTTAACATGAAGAAAGCAAATTTGTTTTAAGTGGAAAGAGATCTTATTTGAAATGTCAAATAAACCATCTTCTGGCATCTAGCCGAATTATATTACCCAACATGGATGGATAGTCTGCACTTCTCCTTAAAGATGAGCAGGACAGGCTCTTCTCTTCCCCCAGACAGGATCTAGTCCATAAGAGCATAACGTGTATTTAGTCAATGAACGTAGCTCTTCGTTTGGTCAAGCAACATGTTTCCTTTCTAAGCAGCTTTAGACCCCACATTTCAACTGGTTCTAATTGTGGTTGCTAAGTACAGATGCATGCCAGTGCATAATCAGCCTGTGGCCTGCAGGTGGTCTTGAGAAGAAGACATACCAGCTTTGGTGTGGTATATTTTGAGACCATGAAACAAGGCAACTCTACATCAGTTCATTTCCAAACAGTGGCCTTTCTGTTCATAAGGGCCCTCTACATTGTGCAGGCTGGTCTTCCATGGCTTTAATACTATCCTCATGTTCAGCTTAGGACCAGCCAGATTTTATTTACAAATATATAGTCAAATAATATTTTAACATGGTAAGATTTATGATTCTGTCATTAGCATAGACTGTCTTCTTTCTGGTTCTCCTTTCAGGGTCAGTTCCTCCTCTTACCCTACCTCTACTCCCATTGTTCCCTCTATTTTTATGTGGGGGAACAGGAAGGGTAGAAAGCGGATGCCTGGTTTTCCCTGTGGATTAAAATAATGAGGAACTGCTGCCCTACTTTTGTTATTCTTTCCTTCCAAAGCAGTGGTTCACCCACCTTTCCACTTGCCCGTCCTACCCAAGGGACCCGATACATTCCCAGTGACAACTGTGACTTCCTGTAGCCCTTCTTCTCAAATAAGGAGCCCTGGTTTTTCCACCCTTACCCTTCTCCAATCAATGTTCTAAATAATGCATGTAGTGCTTAAGGTAATACATCACCCCACAATATTCTAGCCATACAGTGATATTTTTCTTATGAGTATTGTGCATTTAGTGGTATCTCTTGATAAGCAGAGGAGGAAATGAAAACTTTGAATTGACAGCAAATGGCTTTGATTTGAGCAGGCATCTTGATGCTAGAATTTAGTACAAATTGCCTTTGTAATATTAGAGCTTAATGACAATGCTTTTGATTAAAAGTATAATTGTTAGGGCCTTTTAAAAAGGTATTTTAGAGGCTTCTAGAATTCACCTTCAATCCATGGAGGTAACTTTTTTCCAACTGAGTAACAGAAGTGGTCTTGTGTGCCATCTATTGGAATACAGGAAAATAATCAGCTCAGACCACATTTTCTAGAGATGTTGTTTTCCCCTTTGTTCTGTGGTTTCACCTCACCAACAGTGAGAATGGACCTAAAGTCGCAGTGACTTCTGGTGCTGAGAGAAAACAGCCCTGATTACAATTACTTCGATTCCTTATAGAATATCAACTTTGAACTTACATCAAGCTTAACTGTGTGCCAAGCCCTGTGCCGAATGCATTACAGGGTTTGTTTCATTTAACCCTCCTGACACTAAGTCAATATTATTATCATTATTGCGTCCAATTCATAGATGATACAATTGAAGCTTAGCTTGAGTAATTTACATAAGGTTTCACATAGTAAGTTAGAATCAGCACTCAAACCGAAGTCCATCTATATCCAAAACCGTGCTTAACCATTGTTATTCTGGATACAGTTAATTGAGTACACACACCCACCAAGATATACCAGGAAAGAAAAAGTAGCTTAAAAAGTAGCCTTCTAAACATTTTCTTAACTCAACAGAGTCAACTTTGAGTAACAGCTCAAAAGTCACCTTCTCCAAGAAGGGTTCATTCCTCTTTTCTCCGTTCTGTGTCACCATGCTTTATGACATGAGTCCTTAGTTTTTGGAATGTTAGAATTAGAAAAACTTCAGACCAGCCCCTCACTATATAAACGAAGGACTGGAAGTCCAGAGATAGGCTTGACCTGCCTAGGACACACACGGATGGACCAGCATCGTTAGGGAACTCTTCCATTCTGCCATCTACCTGCCCATGAACACAGGTGGAACCAGCATTATTAGGGAACTCTTCCATTCTGCCATCTACCTGGCCATGGCCTGGACCCATCCTTCCCTTTGTTTGAGTCTTTTCTTAGCTGTGACCTTGAGGGAATGACCTGTGACTCCTTTCTTCTGAGTCCTGCACTCCTCTGCCCCTCAATTTCTTCCTGTGTCAGATTCACTAACCACCATCAGTACTTGGCTTTCTCTGTGGCAGGGGCTCCAATAACCCATTCTAAGAGGAAATTGTGAGGCAGCGTGCTATAGAGACTAAAAAGGTAGTCTGGAAAGATAGTCCGGTTCAAATCTTGGCTCCTCCACCTGCTCGCTGTGCAACCTTGATCAAGTTACTTAACCTCTCCATGCCTCAGTTTCCTCATAAGTAAAATGGTAATAATATCTGTTTGCGAGAATTAGTATAAGGATTAAATGAGTAAATATTCATAAAGTGCTAGTACACAAGCACTACATAAGTATTTGTTAAGTAAAAAATTAATAAGTTGACTATGATCTCCATTTAACAAACAAGGAACTAGAGGCTCACAGAGGTGGCATGACTTGCCCAAATTCACATGACTCACCAGAAGCAGGGCCATGGTTTTACTCAGTGCTGTTTCCAATACAGTTTGCTGTGTCGTGTGTGGTCCTATCTGGGCTTACTCAGATCCAGATTCAAATGAGGTGACTTCAGGGGGTCTTGGACGCTGTTGGAAGTACTGGTCCCTCATTTCCTCCAACCTGTTCTGAAGTAGTCGTGATGTCAGCAATTAAGTGAGGATGCCAAATTTAATAAGCAAACTGAGTCTAAAAATGCTGACCAAGTACTAATATTTATTTCCCTTTTGACCTCAATTAAATGAGCCAGTTAGTCCCTGCTCTCCTTCTCTCATGTTGATTCCATAATAAAATTCACAGCTATGCAAAATTGCATTATCATGTGTGCTAACCCACCCTCTATGCTTATTTGGGGTGGGGGAGTCACCTCCTTTGCATTTGAAGCAGCTACGACTGCTAGTTGTCACTCCCTGTGTGCTTTGGAAATAGCTGGAAATTTCTAGAGGTTTTTAACAGGCAGCATCAAGGAGCTCCAGCTGACAGAGCAGGCTGAGAGGCCTCTGCTGTCAGCAGCCCATCTTGGATGCCCATTGTTCCAGGTTAATGGGGTTGACCTGAGGAGCGCCAGCCATGAAGAAGCCATCACAGCCCTGAGACAGACCCCCCAGAAGGTGCGACTGGTGGTGTATAGAGATGAAGCGCACTACAGGGACGAGGAAAACTTGGAGATTTTCCCTGTAGATCTGCAGAAGAAGGCCGGCCGAGGACTGGGCCTGAGCATCGTTGGGAAACGGTAAAAAAAAAAAAAATGTTGTGCAAGTCAGGATTAATTGGCCTTTTTCTTTCAGAGGTCTAGGGACTAATGCCTATAAATACTGAAAGATAAAGCCTAGTATAAACTAATAATATGATTTCTAAAATTAACATATTTATAAATATTTGAACAACACAGGTCATATTTCTGAGCAAGATCTTACTCCCCCCAAAAAATATGTCATATCAAGATAAAACTCTAAGCCAAATCAACCTAGACTGTTCAGACTTATTCCTATATAGAGTAAGAACAGTCAGCAAGGTTCTTTCAAGGTGGAGTCACTTAGATCTGAGGCTTGCAACGGTTTATTAAAGTAACAATACCCAAGAAACAGCTAATATCAATAGATAGATTTATGCAATCTTGGGTTAAGAAAATTGCTCTGCCATAGAGTACCATGTTAATCTAATACTGTGAAAGTAGTTGAGGAGTTACTAAAACTAGTTGAGTAGACATAGTTGAGGGACACATACATTCTTCATCACAGTAGTTTTCTATTAGAAAGACGTCCCAAAAATAATAACTTGCACCAAAAATGGAGGTAGATCCTGGTGGCTAGGCTGTTCTTTTGAAGACTATGCTACTTACCCATATGATGGGAATTACAGTAATTGTTCTAGATAATATTAGTAGATTTCTCTTGCATTTGATTAGACAGGTAATACGAAACTGCAATTCTCGCTTCCAATGTTTTACTGGCTTTAGATATCTAGTGTGTATTTATTCCAACAGGGTCGCAGAGTTTTCAGGTAACATTCCAATGTGGTCTTAAATGATGTGAATCATCTTCTTAGAAAGAATTCGAGTTCGTTTTATCTGTATTATATCATGTGCCCTCACAGACCTCCGATGACTAGCTTTCTTCCAGCAGTCCAAGGTGTTATTAAAATAAAAATATTAACTACCATTTTTGAGCACTGATATTGTGCTAAGTACTGTACGTTTATGGTCTCATTTTTTTTTTACTTCAGCACCATAAAACCATCACCCTGAAAATGCATTATAAAACAAAACAGTGGAGACTCACATTTCTAAACAAAATCAATGCACATCTGGATGCAGAGTAACTGCTAGAGCCCATGTTGGAGTCTGCTTTCTTCTTGTGACACATACATGTGCCTGGGAGATTCCACTTAGAGTAATGGTTTTTACTTTATTATCTCATAGTAGATGGATGAAATAGTACAATACCGGTATTTCAGATTGAGGTTTTAAGGAATATTTACATTCCTTAACACAAAAAGTTCCATTGTAAAGGATCAAATAGATAAGCTCTCAACATTCACAATTCTTTAACTAGTAATTGTATGACTAGGAATTTATCCTAAATATATGCTTGTAGATATGTTACTCATTGCACCTTGTTTGCAATATCTAAAAAATGGAAATAACTCGTGTCCATCAATAATTAACTGATAAGTGAAATTAAAGAACATCCATAGAATAGTATGCAGGCATAAATAATGAGGAAGCTCCAGTGCCAGTCAAGACCAATTGCCAAGGTGTAGTAAGTGAAAAAAGCAAAGGTAAAGAAAACAAAACTGGAGGGAAAAAGGAGTGTATGTGCATGTATATCCATTCATACATATGTGTACTACACACACATGCATTTGCTTGTGTATACACACAATGTCTCTTGGAGATATCCAAGAAGGGTAACATTGGTTACCTAGGAGAAGGGAACTTGGCGATTGGGGAACACACGTGAGAGGGAAACTTTTCAAGGTCTCCCTTTTTAACCTCTTGAATTTTGAGACATCCGTTTATTTATTTATCAAAGCAATACAATTCAAACCTTAACGTAATAATGTCAGGAAAAGGGAGTGTGAGAGACTAGAAATAGATCAGATGCTAATAATTGAACTGATCTCTGAGGAAATAACCTGTACATTTTAAGAGTACTTAACTCCACTTTTTAAGGTGAATTTCCATTTCATTTCACTAAAATTATCCTCTTGTAGAAATTATGCCCTTGGGCCAATAAAAATGAATATTACAATAGGCAGCATAAATAGGCATAAACTATTTAAAGGGTGAGCACTCTGAGGTTTATCATTTGGGAAGTTAGTGGATATTATTGGATTAGATGGCTTCATAGGGCACGTCTTCCAAGTTTTAGGACTTAGTGAATCTATGTAGAATGTCAGTAATCTCAAATTGAATAAAGGAATATTAAATTGTGCCAATACCACTGCTTTATGATACTCACAGAAATGGAAGCGGAGTGTTTATTTCTGACATTGTGAAAGGTGGAGCCGCAGACCTCGATGGGAGATTGATTCAGGGAGATCAGATCTTATCTGTGAATGGAGAAGACATGAGAAATGCCTCACAAGAGACAGTGGCCACTGTCCTCAAGGTGAGTCCGTAGGCTGCTTTCTGCCTTGCTGGCACAACCGAAGTCCAGTGGGAACAGTTCTGATCTAGCTTAGTTGTAAAATGTGTTGGATGTTATAATGGCACTAGTTTTTACCGGAGGTCTAATCTCTGATTATTTTCGCCAACCAGGAATAGCTTTAAAAGAAAGCTGTTATATTGACTTAGCAGGATTGAAAATAACCCTACTTTGGGATTTCTAAGCTATATTTTCCTACTTGTGAAAATTCCAAGTATCTACAGTTGTCTTAGTCCAAATGCATTTGATGGGATGGGCTGTCCTGGAGTAACAAAATTCATCCTCCTCTCTCTAAGGCTGTGTCAGGGAGCATATTACTGGGGCTTCATCAAATACAGCTTTTATTGCTTGAAGGAATGTTAAGACTACCTAGACCAATTCCTCCAATTTCACAAGTGACGTTCGAAAAGTAGAATGGCATACCCAAGGTCATAACACACTCCTTGAGTGGTTTTCCTGCCACCCAAGCTGTCCTCACTGAAGCTCTGGAGATGCTAAGGTGCAAAATTGACTTCCAAGGGCCTCTGCCACCTCCTTTGGAAGAAACTGGTCAATAAAAATTCTTGTAAATATCCATTCGACTACAACCAGGTGCATTTTATTCTGTTTCACAAATAGCCATGGACGCTTTTGCAAAGACAAATGGATTTTGTTTCTTTTAAAATCCTGATTTCCTAATATAGTCAATTCTCAATTATTACTCAAGAGAGGATTTATTTGTATTTGTAGATTACTTCTGTCTTTGATTTTTCTGTGTTCCTTTTCACCACTTTTTCTTAGTTATTTCACTGCTTATTAGAAGGGGAAAGGGAGAGAAAAGAGGTGAATTGAAATGTAATTCTTTAAAGAAGTCATGAAGTCATGAAATGAATATCATTTAGTTCATACATTTTTGTTATTTTGTATGTTTTTTTGATTACTGAATTTCCTTTTTGCCCATTGCATTCATCACTCATTTACAATTCTTTGCTGCAGAGATGAGGGGAGGCTCTGCTGTGATCATTTAGAACATAAATGCTACTGTTTTTCACTTCTGTTCTTTTCTTGTGTTCCCAAGTGTGCACAGGGGCTTGTACAGCTAGAGATTGGAAGACTCAGAGCTGGTTCCTGGACCTCCTCGAGGAAGACATCACACAACAGTCAGGTTGTTGATGACTTCCTGTCAGACTGACTCACTCCCTGTCCCCGTTGGGAGAAAGTCCCTGTTTCATAATGACTGTTTGGCAATAGTGTGTACTGTACAGCATATTCCCAATACCAAGTTCAGTGTATTTTAATGTGGTGTTCAAAATAAAAATGAAAGGTGGGATGGAAATTTATTAATCCCTAGATTTTTCTCTCCTTTATTGCCTGCAAATGTTTTCTTAGGACCGTTTTTCTCCCCCACTATTAGTTCTATATTGCCTATGCATGCATGTACACAGCTGTGTTTATTTAAAAAAAAGAAAGAAAGAAAGAAAGAAAGAAGCAACATCTGGTGGCAATTTGACCCTCATTAGCACAACATTGTTCTATTCATTCAATTAAATATTGCTATAAAGTTAACTTGTGAATAGCTACTCACACATGCTGAGGGCAATTAATGGTATATTCCTAGGAGAGTGAAATGTGAGGGTTTCTCCTGTGGGAGGGAGGCTCACATGGGTGATATTTTGTGGGTTAGCAAACATCTTATGTTTATTTGCAAGGCTGATATAAGTGCCACTTTTTTTTTAACAAAGTATATTTCACTGTTTTGTTTTGTTTTGTTTTCATTGTAATGGCTGAGAAAAATCAAGATGGTAGACTATATGTTTAGTCCCATTTGGCATATAATAAAACCATAGAAACTTATATGTTACTCCTTATTCCCCTTTGTGGGTTATAGATGAGCCTTTGTTTTGAGGTTAAAAGCATGACTTTTGGTCCCTTCCCCAGTTGCTTTAGACTTAAAGCCTTTCCAAGACCTTTGTTCAGAAGACTATCTGATTTTTGTGGTTAGAACACAGGTGCTTCTGAAATGCTATTAGCTGCCACCTTTGCCTCATTGGTGTTAGAAAATAAGTGAGGAAAAACACCATTGTACAGATAGTGTCTCAGACTAGCTGGCTTGTCTAAGAAAATCCTCAAAGAAGTCAAACCCAATAAACATCACGTTAAGTTTAGAATTTTTTTCTTTTTTTTTTCTTTTTTCTTTTTCTTTTTTGCGTTTCTGGCTTATGTAATGGACAGCAAGTATCATCTGTGCTGAGACACACTGCCGCAGTAGGATTCCAGGAGTGAATGGTTGGTGATGATTCTCAGAGACTTGTATCAACAGTGGCAACTTGGGATGCAAAATAGTTGTCTTAGCCCTTCCTTAATGGAAGATGTATTTGTTGAGTGATGTTAGTAAAGCCTCTTTGTACACAGGAGGTTAGAATGCAGAATGGACAATACTGGAGGTGAAATTTATTCTTCCTGGAGCATACATAAGGTCTTATTCCTCATGTCTTGTTCCATTGGGTCTTATTCCAAAAGGAGTTTGATAGTTTGAAAGCAGGTTGAAGGCATCCCAGACAGAAGGAGTAGCATATGGAAAGGCACAAAGGAGTACAGGAATTCCAGTATTTTAAGAAAAGTCTGGACTGACAGGTGAGGTGGTGGGTAGAACTGGATTTCTGTCCTTGAAGAATGTCTTAGTGATGAACAAAGTTCATACTCCAGTTAAATACAGAGTTAACAAGTTTAGCTGCTGAATCATTAAATGTCCACCATTACCATCTATCTGGTATACAAATGTGAGCTGTCATATTTTAGAAACCAGGGACAAAGTGTTATTTACTTTTATTTCACCTTCTTGTACAGAATTTTTATTTCAGAGGGTAGAAGTTTAATTCAATTTTAAGAAAAACAGTAAATATGTTTTATCCTTACTTTGTCCTTAAAATTATGGCTGAGGTGATGCAAGAGTCTGCACTGATATTTGGCTAATTGGAAGAAGGCTTCTAGCTGGCTATGAAAAGGAAGTGTCCTCCATTATCAGTTCAAGATCAGCTGGTGACCCAGGTGGAGGAAAAGAGGGTCCCATCCCAAACATTTCATCTCTAGACCCAGGACCCTCTAAGGACAAAGATTTCTGTCTTACCAATTATAAGATAAGAAGATAGATGCCTTCTTTTGAATGCCAAGGAGAATTTTAACTCGTTGACTTGGCCTGGAGAAAGTGGGTTCATTAAGAGATCTTCTAGCATTGGGGCCTCTTCTTTCAAAATGTCTTTTCCCACCAACCAGGAACAAGTATCTCTATTCTGCAGAGGAAAGTGTGTAATAGAAAAAAAAGCACTTTAGCAATCTTTTCCTCATGTAACTGAGGGAACACTGCCAGGCAAAGTCCTTATTTATAAAGGCCTTGGCGAACACATTTTTCTGAGATTTTTTTTTTTTTTTAGGCAAAAGTTATGTTCTGTACTTCCTCAATTCAGAGTAGTTATCTACGCATTATAGCACCATTGATTTAAATCATATCCTTTCAGGAAAAATATAGGAAAGTGACTGTTCAGCTTGGGGCTGGGAACCGCAGGTTGCTCAGCCTATACTTAGGGGGTGAGGTACAGTGGGCTGTTCAAGTGTTTGGAGAACTTACCAAATCCAAAAGGAAACATATAAAAATATTCCTTTAAATGTATATATTCATTCAGAAATGTACTAATGTTTATAACTCACTTTGAAGTGATTTTTTTTAAAAAGATCACTTGAGTTATGAATAAATGAATGGATATGTGAAGAGGACAGTATAACAAAATATTAATTGTGGAATCTAGGTGTGTGTATGGATGTCTACTGTATAATTCTTTTAACTTTTCTCTATAGTTCAAAATTTTATAGTAAGGAGTGTTAAAATATTCAACAACTTGCATCATAGAACTAAGGAAGTGGACCAAATTATAATTTATCAAGTGATAATTGTGACCTTAGGTTTAGCTTAAAATTTTGAGGCAATTAGGCATAACCTGGATAATTTGGAAGGAAAAAAAATGATTCACTATTGGTAACATTGTGTTCTACATTGGAAAGGTCCTTCATTATGTATATGATTCTCAGTGAATAGCCACTAACCATACATGACTATGCATTTTAGACCTCAAACATTTATTTAAATGGATAAAAGGACAGTAATGAAGGTACAGCAGTAATGGAGGTACAGAAGATTGAGCTGAATTATTACTGACTCTAGGAAAATCTTTGAGAAAAAAATTAACATATTGCTAGAACAACATATTCCCTTGACATGTACGGCTTTTTCCTACAATTGAGGGTTCCATTTGGTCAAGTTTCTATTAATTAAGGTTTTTTTTTAATACTTGTTTTAGCAAAATAGATCATGTGATTTGGGTGATAAGGGAATAAATATTGACTCT
Source organism: Rhinolophus sinicus (assembly GCF_036562045.2). Lineage (NCBI taxonomy): Eukaryota > Metazoa > Chordata > Mammalia > Chiroptera > Rhinolophidae > Rhinolophus > Rhinolophus sinicus. The sequence continues at coordinate 29,904,603 of NC_133756.1, forward strand.
AGCCCCAAATGCACATAGTGTCGTTAACTGATCATATGTAAACACGATGTAACCACTTAGGAAAATGTTTTTGATTTCATGTTGAACAAGAAAAGCTTCAATTATTGCATATTTTCTTCCTTGATGATTGAAGCTATTAGGTTGGTGCAAAAGTAATTGCGGTTTAAAGGGTTAAAAATAATTGTAAAAACCACAGTTACTTTTACACCAACTTACTACATATGAAAGCACATACAGTGGAGAAAGCAATGAAGAAAAATGTTAGATAGGATTGTGTTAGGATGGTAAAAGAGTGAGTATGGGTAATTTTTGTTTTTTTGTTTTTTAGCCTTTTCAGAATTTTCCATTTCATGGTTACAGTTATTCCAGTAATTATAATACTAATAATACGTATAAATTTTTAAGACCAAGTCAGTGTTTCAACACAGCTGACCTCTGGGTTTCTTTTTCAGGGGAGTCAGCATAGCACACACAGCAGCTTTCCTCCTTCCCTTGCTCCTGTCATCACCAGCCTCCAAAACCTGGTCGGCACAAAAAGAACTTCAGATCCTTCCCCCCAAAATTCAGGTATTTCTTGGACACACCTCAAGCAAAACCATCCTATTCCCAGTTTTTGTTTTTAATATTAATATTTTTTAAAACAATCTTCCACCTTTAATTAAAATATTTTTAAATCTTTGAACTTGGCCACATAAGCTCCAAGCTTTCTAAGAGGCCTGCTCGGAAGGAAGTAAAGCCATAGAGATTCATTTTTAGAATGTGCCTTTAACTTTTACACCAATCACATGAAAAGCAGAAATCTGAAACGCTCCTTCAAGCCAAACCATTTACAAAGAGAAAATTTAAAAATTACAGGTCACTCAAGGAAGGTCAGAAGTGCGTGTACCATTGGGGTGGGGCATGGCAAGGGTCTTTTTAAGTCTTTCCTTGGGTAGAGGGTTATCTTTGATGAACGCAGACAAATGTACAGTGAAACAAAATGGCTTGCCCTTCAAGCTATTTAATCACCATATTCCAGGCAGCTACTGCTGCAGTCCATCAGCTTTGTCAGACCAAATGATTATGGCCACATTGGTCTCCGACAGAGAGGATGTCTTTGAAATAGAAGACGTAGCCCCTGATCAATGGCTGCCAGTTGGGATTTTGGGAAAGTGTAGAAAGCCTGCTTGCTTCAGTATTCCCTCTTGAAAGTCCTAGAAAATGGTACTGTTTTCATGAGACAATATTATATCCTAAATATATTACCTCTTAATTTTAAAAAGTTAATTGTGTTGCTTCTTTATTTGTAGGCACAGATCTGGGACCAAGGACCGTTGAGATTATCAGGGTAAGTCAGTTATTTTTGCTGTTTTTCTGGTTTATGTTGGATTTGCATAAAATGTACATTTTTCCCTTAATACAATTTGTTGGATTGTTAGTGTGCTCTTTTAAGTTACTGAAAAAATTTGTGGTCTATATAATGTAAACAAACTTAGAAAAATATAGTAAAACATATAGATGAGACCACTGTGAATTTTTTGGAACATCCTACCCACTACATTTTGTGTATGAACTTTAAGTTTTACAAAACAGGGCAGCTGGTTAGCTCAGTTGGTTAGAGTGTGGTGCTCTTAACAAGTTTGCTGGTTTGATCCCCGCATGAGCCACTGTGAGCTGCACCCTCCACAACTAGGTTGAAACAACTACTTGACTTGGAGCTGATGGATCCTGGAAGAACACACTTAAAAAAAAAAAAAAAGTTTTACAAAACGAAAAATGGTATGGTAGCATATTAGACATACTCTTGTAGCTTTTTTCACGTAAAAGCATGAACTTTTCGTCATGCCAATAAGTATTTTTTGACAGCATATAGCATGGTTTTTATTGGTTACATAATACTCCATCATATGAATATGCTAAACATTTTTTAATCATCTTCCTCTAATAAAACAATTAACATATGTCTCAACTTTATCTTTTATAATAAAATACCTTTGTATTTTCTTTTATGCCCATATCGTGGGTGATTTCCTCAGAATTAACTCCTAGAAATGAAATTGTTGAGTCAAAAGCCACACTTGTTAAAAACTTGTATACATATTGCTAAATGACCCTCCTGAGAAGATTGTATAATATGCATTTCACTTCATAAATTTGTGAAATCCTGATTTTCAAACTCCTGTGTGATATCCAGAATATTGGAAAGTAGTCTTCTCTTTTGATTGCTTTGACCAATAAATTTGGGATTCAAGAAATCATTAAAAAATATATATATGACCTTGTTGTAATCATAGTTTGACCATGGTGATGTGATATCTAGCATAACTTAGTTCTCTGGAGTCAATCACAGCTATGTTTGAAAGCACTCTACTATGCTCTGTGACCTGTGGCTAGTTACTTAATGTCAGTTTTCTCACCTGTAGAATGGGGATGATAACACTATGTACCTCACAAAGTAAATATTGTTGTCTGGATGAAATGAGGTATATGTAGCGTAGTACCTAGTGCGTCATAAAGTCCAGGAAGTGGCATTCATTATTATTGGCTTCAGTTTTGACTACATTTGTTCCCAGTATTCTTCCACCAGAGTGGCAACTGAGATGTTCCCATAATGGGGGAATTGAAATGTACCAATATGTGCATAATTATAGATGAGGAAACATCGTGATGGAATTGAACAAAACCAAATTATTACATAAATTTCTCCTTATTCCAATATTTATAAAATGTCCTTTTATGTTTCCTTGTCATTTTAGCCATTTGTTTTCATAATGTTTTATAAAAAGGCCTGCACCTGTTCTCCCCACACCCAGTCCAAGAAGAACAATCATAATGAAACACATCTTGCACACAGGGCTTTACTATTGATGCATTCAGAAAATAGAAGCTAGACACAAGTCCTTTGGAAAACAGGATATAGGCTACCTATTAATGGAGAGGTCAGCATTGCCATTATTCTGTCTTGTAGGCGTAATATGGCAGCACTCATAATAATACATATTGTTAATAATAAAGAATAATTCCTCACACTTACGTGACATGATTTTATAAAGTTTTTTCATATATAGATTTTTGTCATTTTCTTCTTTTCCATTTCCAACTTTATTGAGGTCAAATTGAAGCACACTAAGCTGTGTGTTTTCAAATGATCATTTAAAACTGTAGAAGCCTTGCAACCGCACAGGTCCCTTTGTCACAAACCATTGCCATAGTTGTCATATATTTATATCTATGTAAACTGAGAACCCCAACAAAGTGTTATAATTTTTGCTTTTAACGATTCTACATATTTTATAGAATTTAAGAAGGAAATGGGTCTCATTTTCCTGGTATTTTTGCATGGCTGGTAATTTAGGGTTTTATCCTGGACCTCGTGAATGTTATGCTACATAGACTCTGAAGAAGGCTGATGTTCATGTGTTAGGATGCAATCAACCCAGTTCGGTTCAGACTGCATGTTCCGCCTCCCCTTTTGGGAGTGGTGGTTCAGTGCTCTAATTTGGGTCTGTTTCATATACGTGTAGCTTATACTTGAGCCTGAGAATTCTGTGGATTCACTCCCAGAGGATGAGGAGCCCCTTCTCCAGCTCTCTCTACTCTAGTTTTCTTCCTTTATACTCCCACCGCCAGGGGCTCCTTTTCCTGGTCCCTCTGACCAGAAAGATGGGAGTTTTCTCTCAGAGCGCAGCGTGTACCACCTTGCCAGCTCCTTGCCTACCTCTCACCCTCAGGACCGTACTGCCAGGAAAACAACAGGGACATTCATTCCCGCTGTCGTTTCTCCAAGTTTTGGCTTTCCCTCACAATTTGAGCGTCTTTACTTTTCAGAAGCCTCAGGTAGTTGCTTTTTGTGTTTTGACAAGTTCTTCATTTTAATCAGCAGGAGAGAGAGACTATAGCGTGCGCATGCCACCATGCTGAATCTGGAACTTGTCATTTGTTCTTCTAATGACTTTTAAAATATTAACCATATGATAGAAATGTGGGGGAAACCTGGACTATCGCCAGGATCCCTTCAGCAGGATCCGAGTGAGCCACGTTGCCTCACCTAATCATCTTAGGGAACATTTGCAGTCACATTTCACTTCTCTCTCCAAACTCTGTTGTCATTGTACTGAGTGTCCTCTAAGAGCCTTTGTTTTAATGCAGTCCTACAGCTCTCTTAGAGCCAAGTATGTTTGTTCACACCCAAAAGAGCAGGCTATGTGTAGCAGTTTAATTATAAACACCATATGAAAACATACTTGCCAAGTCTGCATCAAAATTGGCCACTAAACTGAGCAGTTGCACAGGGTTTTTTGTGTGTGTGTTTTGTTGTTGTTATTGTTTTACTTGTGCTGTTGCCTTTTACTGAGCCTTTTCTATAGGCCAGCTCTGCACTATATCACCTCATTTAATCCTCAAACCAATACTGTGAGGTAGGCGGTATTCTCTTCATTTTATGCCTAGAGATGGAAGCCCTGAGAGGTTAAGGAACTTCCTGAAGACGCCCCCAGCTAATTAAGTGCTCCAGCTGAAAAACAGGTCTTTCTGACTCCAAAGGCCCTGCGTTTAATTCCAGTGTTACCCTGGCCTCCTGCATCAAAGAGGATTTTGTTCAGCGGCTATCAGGGGACAATCAGGTAGTGGCTCATTATTAAATATGTGTTATGTTTTGCTTCTTTTTTTTAGGAGCTCAGTGATGCCCTTGGAATCAGTATTGCTGGAGGAAAAGGAAGTCCCCTAGGAGATATCCCAATATTTATTGCCATGATTCAGGCCAACGGTGTGGCTGCACGTACACAGAAGCTTAAAGTAAACAAAAGGGGAATGGTGAAGTGCTAACAGCATGTGGTGGGGTGGGAAAGGAAGTTGCAGCCATGGGCACTTCGTTTAAAGTTGGAATTCCAACAGCCATCAGAGACCCATGCTGAGGGCAAAATGCACTGGAGAAAGTTTATACCTGAAATTCATTAGGTCCCTGGGCATATAAAAATATTATTGTTTTTATCAAAGCTTCTCGATGAAAGAAGAAATTGCAGCTCATTAGCAAAGCCTCCCATACCGTTTTTTTTTTTTTCAGCACCTCAATTCTACTCAAAATTGATTTTCACGTAAGAGAGATTTGACCTTAGACTCTTCCTTCAAGCAAAAGAATCAACATTCTTATGAGTTTTTTCCCCATTGCCCCTTAACTTAGGTAGAAAAATAAGGCAGAAAATATTTGGCTTCCTCATTAGAGCTTTATTGAACAGTTAATTTGTACACCCCACTATTACTGGCGAATGGATGTATGAAACACCACCATTACCAAAATACAAAAGTGGCCTGCCGTGCCTTTTAATCATCAAATCTGACCCCCTTCTTGTTTCTCTGATTGGTCTGTATTTGGGGAAAACCATAAAAATTCCTCATGCTTCTGGAGCATTGCATACACAGTAGAAACTCAGAATCTTCACAATAGCCACAAATGGGAAATATGACTTACAAAGAATTTTAAGCATTCTTCTCAAATTTAATTTTTCTTAATGATAGTGATTTTCTACCACTTTTGTACTTCCAGGTTGGAGATCGGATTGTCAGCATTAATGGGCAACCTTTGGATGGGCTGTCGCACGCGGATGTGGTTAATCTGCTGAAGAACGCCTACGGTCGCATTATCCTGCAGGTACCGCCATCAATAGAACACGCAGCTGCACAAGGCAGATAAGTGGCGTGCAAAAAAGATTGAGCGTCACTGGCAGTAGCATCACCACCCAGCAGGGTGCTTGCTGATGTGAATTATGAAGGTTGAAAGCAAGAAATTATTATTTTTATTCAGAAGTTCTTTAATGCCACCCATACAGGCAGTGAGCATGATTATATGAAAGCATAACAAGGGGAGAAAAATTACTCTTTGCTTCACGTGATAAATCAACAAGGCTTTTAGCTTCCAGCGTTCTTTTGTAAATCTGAGTTTGCAAGGAATAGGAAATGATTTCTTTTCTTAGGCCCAAAAACTGTTACTGAACTGCCCAAGTGCTGTTTCTTCCACTCCCTTTTAAGAAAGGGAGAAATACAATGCCCTTTTTCCTGTAGCATAAGTGATCGCTAACACTGTTAAATTCTCACTGCACAGTAGTCATCAACCAGGGCAGACAATTATTTATCAGCTAGCATCCCCAAGAGTATTGTCCAGGGGCACAGAGAAATATACCAGGAAGTAAAAACAAGGTATGCTGATAATTACCTCTCCTTACAGTTTCAGCACTTCAAATATCTGAGATTGATATCGTGCAGTGAGTGAGAGGCTGCATACTGGCAGTGAGTTTCGTTAATGAGTTTCCCCCAAAATACATGGTAATAATCACCATACTTCGGCATGCAGTGGTAGTATTACATGGTTTATAGGTAAAAAGAATAAAACCTTCCATGTAGTACCTTAGAAAGAGGGCTAGCCAGTCCCTCAGTTCATTCTATCCTTAACGTCATGTTTGAATTTAAAAAAAAACAACAACATTACTTTGGGATGAACCAATTTGTGGGGCTTAACTCTCACATCTCAATGGTCTAAGTCTAAAGTGCCAGAACAGACATTAAAAAAGTAAGTGGCTTTCTGCATATATGAAGGGAATCATAAAAATACTGTCAGTGGTTCCAAAGGAGTTTCTATGATCAGCAACATATTATTCAATGATTTGGTTCCCCACATTTCTATTGACACAAACCAAAACACTACGTGGACTGGCTGTAGTGTCCGCTTCCTCTCTCCTGGTCCTCACTTTCAGTGGAAACTTACATAGTTACCTCACATTCCTCCCTCTGCCAGCATTAGTCTGTAAATCCTTCCCTTTTCTTGTTTGCTGTGCTTGATTTCCCTTCAAATTAGACTGACCCCTAGAGGCCCTGCAAGTACAATTCTTCAACTTCAGATCTCTGATCCATTCGTTATACAGAATTTTAAGAGGAAGTTATTTTAAATGATAACTATATCAAGATAAAAAGAGTATTTACCTTAGCAAAACCTGGTATTATTGATATTTTCATACACCAGTATAATTTGTTCAGCTCCCTTCTTCACAAAATGAGAAGGCCATGTAAAAGTGTAACATTAACTATAAAAAGTACCTTACATGAGAATGCACTCGTGCTCTCCCATGCAGAATTAACACATCAGCCAAACTGACACTATGAACATACTTTTGAAGAAGTTCCTTATTTTTCCTATTTCTATATTTTAAGAAGAAAATGACATTTGGTTTCAAAATGGTCTCTTGCATTAATCATATTAGTTGGTATTATTTGTTAACATGTGTTACAAAAAGCTTAATGGAGTCCTTTGGGATTTTGACAGTTGTATTGTACACACTTATGGGTATGGAACATGTGTGCTACCAAAGGCTTTAGACACAAAGCCCAGGAAACTCTTATGTCCTGCATCAGATGCCTTTCAGTTACATGGTGTATTTGCTTTCATTAAAACAATGTGCATGAAGTCGTACCAGCAATATAATGATCACAGCTGACTGGTCATGAGGTAATTATTTTTATTATTGGGTGAGCCAGCCCATTGGCAGAGGAGTAGGGAAGGTCAGATAATTGTGTCTGATGATGTGGAAGAGACTTATCGTCAGTGTATCAGACAAAGCAGTCAGCAACTGCTGATTGCACAAGGAGGGTTAAGGTCTGGGTCAGCAGATTGAAGGGTGGAGAAGGGGAAAAAAGTGGAAGAGACAACCAACATTTCTGGAAGCTTCTACCAATAGTTTACATTGCTATCTCTAGATATAATAAGGAGGTAGATGTTTCTGCCCTTAAAATCTAATGGTTTCTTATTCCTAGTTATAGTTTTGATCAGTGCAGATTGATTTGGCTATGAGGGGTCATTTTAAATGTTCCCAATTAGACCAGCTTCTATAGTTTGATAGTTTGCCGGTTGAGCTCTTTTGCCTATGAGATTACCATAAAATCTTTTTTTGAACAAAATCAGGTAACCCAGACTCTTTGCTAAAAATAAAAAAAATAAAAAAAATTCAAGAACATAGATTAAAAGAGCATATTAGGGATTTTTATCACTAAGCTTCTTCTGGGTCCGTTAAGAGACTTCCCAAACATACGAGAATGGGCGGATTGAGGTAGCATTAACTAATCTGGGAAATTTCAGGGAAGTATATTGAGAGAGAAGAGAACATTATCGTTTGAGACATCCAGGTGGAAAGATGTCCAGCAGGCACAGGACATGTGCTGTCAATGGTTAGAGGACTTCATTGCTGGAAACAGAAGGGTTACGTAAATAAGCCATCCGAAGCTTTTTAATGTTGACATCCCCACTGCCTGACATATTATGCTTCCTAGATATTTGTTGAATAAATGAATGAAAACAGTGTAGACAAAGTGGACAAAAGCTTGTAGTTAGCAGCAAGTAGGGAGGTCAGAAGAAAGGCTGAAATCATGGCATTAATTAAGGGTCTAGCTACAAAGTCATTTGGGAGGCCCTATGACGGCATCCTCCAGAGCACACACACACTCAAAAAAAAAAAAAAAAAACTGACATAAGAGGGTTTAGCTGCTGGTTAGAAGAGAGAACCCCTTCTGCTAGTTAAGATACTACCGTGTTTCCCCTAAAATAAGACTTAGCTGGACAATCAGCTCTAATGCGTCTTTTGGAGCAAAAATTAATATAAGACCCAGTCTTATTTTACTATAATATGAGACCGGGTATGATATGATATGATATGATATGATATGATATGATATGATATGATATGATATGATATGATACCCAGTCTTATTTTACTATAATATGAGACCCGATCTTATATAAGTCTTACATTAATTTTTTCTCCAAAAGGCACATTAGAGCTGATTGTCCAGCTAGGTCTTATTTTCAGGGAAACACGGTATATAGAAAACAGTGACTGCTCTTGTAAATCCTAGATTGAAAATGGAAGATAAAAAATAAGATACAGGATTAATTTAGGAGATCTAATATCCAATGAATAGGAGTTGCAAAAAGAAAAACAGAAAAATAACAAAGAAATGAAACAAATTCAGCTTCAGTCCCATTAATCAGCGAGCAGGATAAATAAAACAAGAATGATAACTATACACATTCTACAACTTTCAAGGAGATAAGCATAAGCTACTTACAAAAGAACAAAGGATTCAAATGGCACCTGCCATTTTTTCAACAATGTATTTCTGAGAAAATGAGTTTAGGGTGTATTCCAACAAAAGAGCAAAATCAGAAAGATGGAAGCCAGTGGACCCAATGCTAAAGAACATCAAAGTCCCAAGACAGCTGTGTAGCAGGCATAGAGAACAACTAGTCCAAATTGGAGCAGGAGGAGAAAAGGGTTCCAAGAGAGATGCCTCTGAATTAAAGAGGTAAAAGAGGAACCAATAGATTATCTCATGTTTAACTGAATTAGAAGTTTGAGATCAGTAGGGAAGTTTGGGGCTACATTAATGATAAGTATATTAAAAATTAAACAAAATGAGATAATTATTAACCTTATGGAAAATAAACTTGTACCAAAAAAAGGAAATGTAATCATAGTTTAGTAGTTGGCTCAATGTAAATGACATTTATATAAACATTCTAAGTCATAATAATAAATCCAGTACAACCAAGCAGCAGCATGATACATGAAATATTAGTAGCATGGGGTTTGAGGTGTGTTGGTGGAGAGGAAAATATAAGAGAGTTAAATCTTTATCTTCTATAATAGGATATGATCAGATAATATTTAAAAATTGAAGAGCTAGAAGTAAAAACATGCTTTTTAGAAATATGGAAGCAAATATTAGAAGAAACAGCTAAAATGATTAAAAACAATTACTTTTAGGGAGTGAGAATCAATAGTTAGGGAAGAAGGAGGCAGTTTTCATTAAATACTATAGAATCATTTTGATTTTTTTAATTATACGGGAATATATTTGATATTTTAAGTTGAAATAAAAAAGAAGAAATTGTTGGAAATTTTCAGAACTGCAGAGGTATAAGAATATTTAAAGAAATATAGGAAACAAGTAGAACTTAATATAAAAGTTAAATGGCAGAGTTTGGAAAGCTAAATTTTCATCTATTGGAAGAGAGGTTCAATAGACATCACCAAGGTGATAAATTTCAAAATAGGTTGATGAACATATTATTTAGCTTATACGTCTAGGATTGAAAAGAGTTCAGTGTGTCTCTGGGGAGTGAGAGTTGACTTTTTTATCATGTACTATACTGTTTAGTTTTGTATCATGTGCACAGAAGAAGAAATATCCTGGAAAAATAGAAAAGAATCAGGAGTCAAGAATACAGTTCACAGACACTAAACGAGAAAAGAATTTCAAGAATAGCACACTTACCAAGAAGGCAGAAGAAAATAAAACTACAGAGAAGTCACTACAACTGGCAGATAAATCCCTGGCGATCGTTAATACAATAGAGGGCTTTCTTTTAGAGTTGGTGTGGCAAGTCAATGGAGCGCAAGGGAGTAATTAGGAGCGAAGGAGATAGAAGGAAAGGTAAGGATGATGTTACCTCTGAAAAAGAAATTTTGCAGGGAAGTATGAGTCTGATGGCTTCTCTTTGAGGATGATCATTTTCTAAGAATGAGTAAAGAAAAGATTTTGACATTTGAGAGAAGTGCTCCCCAAACTTGAGCATGCTCTAGAATCACCTGGATGGCTTGTTAAACATGATTGCTGGTTCCCACCCCCCAAGCTTCTGATTCCGTAGCACTGGGGTGGGATCCAAGAATTTTCATTTATAACAAACTCCCAGGTATTGCTGATGCTGCTAGTTCAAAGACCAACCTGAGACCCACTGGAGCAGGGCATTATTTAGGGATGAGTAAAGATTTACACTTTTTCTGAATGCCTGGAATACCCATCTCACCCCATCCTCATCCCCTCTTTTTAAATCTTATGAAATCCTTTGTTTAGAAATTCTTCAACCAAGAATAGGGAGTGCCTAGGGGACATTCCGCCCCTCTGCACGAATCAGTCCAAAGCAGGGATGGTAGGGAGAGTGTTTGTGCCTCCAGCACAGGGCCTAGCCCACAGCAGATGTAGGCATCTAAGTGTTGGAGTCACTGAGTTGGTCGCTGAGCCGTGCTGATCAAACTGAAGGGCATGGACTTACAGAGAACAAATCGTCAGTTACCAGTTCGGTCCAGAAAAATTCTGGTGGAGGAGGATGGATGGGGTTGGGAATTGAAAATGTGTGTGATAGAATGTGCAGAGCAAGCATCCGAAGGGTCCAAGACAAGGAGCTCAAGGTTTGAAAGTTGAAATGCAGACCCAGTGGAAGTTCCACAGGACAGGGAGGCATTCGAGTGAGAAAGTTGTACCTTTTGAATCCTGTCCCTTAACTCTTCAGTTTCCTGTCACTAGGGGTCATAGCTCCTTTCTTTCGGGGTTGCTGTGAGAAGTAAATGAGATGTAACATTTAAAACATTAAAAACAGTGGATTGCAAGTGGTAAGCTTTAAATAAGTGGTATTTTATTACTTTCACTATAATGACAGAGGCTTGAAGTCAGAGGATGCTATAATTCCTTTTAAAATCCTGGGAAGTGGAGCAGTTTTCCAAGTAGCAATTGAGATGTGTGCCACTAGATGGCCAAGTGGCTGGTGGTCACTTTGCCCCTTCTTATTTTACTTCAAACATTTGACACTTCCGACCAGTATATTTTAAAAACAGGCACGTTAAAATCAATGTATTCTGATGTCACTAGAATCAGTGTCACTAGATTATAATAAAAACAAAGCGGATGTGCTTTCTATTTCATTAAGTTACACCAAATGCCAGGCCTGGGACAAGGCGAGCTTTCCTTGATTTTCTTTAGTAATGTGCCCCCATCTTAAGATGCCAACTTCCTCAGGGATCACCTTAACTTGGCAGCCTTCCTGTCTGTTTTCAGCACATCTGCACGATAGACCTGGGATCCAGGCTCAGTATGAGTGCTGAGTTTGTATTTTTGTACTTCAAGGCTTGGGTCCTAACAAATCTAAGGGCTAATCTGATTCTTTTACAGGATCAACAGGTCAGGAAAGTTTTAAGCAGGAAGCTCAAGCTTTTGTATACTATTCCACTTACCTGGAAAATATTTTGACTTCTCAATTCTCCAAAATATAATCCCCTTCAACCTGTTTTATAAGGAAAGGTACTCATCCAAGGGTTTGTGCAATAAAGACCTATGCTTTATTATTCAACTGGAAGGTTTATTAAACACGCATTGTTTTAATATAGAACTTACATTTCTGATCGAGTTTAGTTTTGCTTTTAACCTAAATTATTAAATACCATAAAGAACCAAGGCACAAGCGAACATATCAGAATAAATACCTTCCTACAGTAAAGCAGTTTGAGGAGGAGACAAAATTTAAGAAGGAAATGAATATTGACGTGATCGCCTCTTAGAGAGGGAAGCACAGAGTGAGGGGTGAGTGCGATGGGAGGGCGAAGGCACAGAGTGAGGGGGAATTTCAATGAGAGGAGGAAGTACATTTAGGGGGGAAACATGCTTATTGGTTCTTCCTCTCCACTAATTCAAAGGTCTCTGCCTGTTCCTTAGGCTCAGAGGATAAGACTTCTTCCCCATCTCTCATTTCACAAGTCTTTCCCTCCTCAAGTGGAGTGGCTCCATCCTTCTTTCATTTCCCACGTCATCCTCTCCTCAGGTACAGGGATTTCCTCCTCCTCTTCCTTCCGGTCAGGGGCCTCCCTCTCCTCAGATGAAGGGACTTCTTCCTCCTCTTCCTTCAGCTCAGTGGCTCCCCTTTCCTTAGGTAGGCACTTATTAAATGTATGATCATAATAAGTTTGGGGAGGATGCGAGGAAACAAAGTACTTTCATTAAATGCCTAGTCAGAGTTTAAACTGGTGCAACCACTTGACCACTTAGGAAGATCTGTTAAATTTAATATGTGCATACCCATCACCCAGCACTTCCACATCTAGTTATCTACCTTAAAGAACCCCTCTCAAGGTGTCTATAGCAGCACTATGTGCAACAATAAGGAGGAACGTAAACTTAAGGAACCCACAGGGTTTGAACTAGATTAATGGTTTTGAAGGGTGGGTGGGAAGCTAGGAGGACATCTGCCACATCTCCAGGTCCCCAGGGATGAGGGATGAGAGGAAAGGTTGCTCATCTGTGTAATGTAAAAAAGCCAGGCCGTGGGCTGCAGATCTTAAGAGTTGGAGCTGGCCCTAGCTGGGTCCAAGGACTCCAGATATTACAGTTTTGAACCACATATTTAAGTTGCACAGACCTAATACTCATCATCTAAAACCTCAAAGCCTCCCTGCCTTACCCGGGAGTCCTGTCCTTCTCCTCTCTCCACTTTTAACGGCATGCGTTCACATCTGCCTCACACGCTAGATGACATCAATTGCAAGCCTCTTTGTTGGACGGCAAGAAATCCATTTGCTTTCACTTGGTTTCCTCTGTTCCCATCTCTCTCCTCAGAACCTACCACAGAAATTTATACCCAGGAATTCAAGATTGACTTTAAAAAAAAAAAAAAATGAGTAAACTTTTCATTAGCCTGTTTTCCTTCCCCCATCCCAACACGGAAATAGACATCTCCTAGACTTACCTCCATGTTGTTCAGTCCCAAAAGAGACAGGGACCTGGTGTTGGTGGGGGAGAGCTCTTCAGATGCAGGGCTGAGCCAAGACTCATAGACCACATCTCTTTGAATTTGTATCCAGCTGAACATATAAACCCTTCCAAGATCAGATTATCCCTTCACAAATCAATGCGTGGGAAGACCAGTCAACTCAGATCAAGATTCATGCAAATGCCTTGGGGCTGTAAAGTCATCTGAGGGTAACAGGGTTTGCGTTCCTCAGTTTCCTGTAAAAAAAACAAGCCATCTGTGAAAATCCTTCACATTTCTTGTTCAGTCCCTGGGTTCCACTCCTACAAAAGAGGCATGGACCTGGAGAGCTTCAAGAATCCTAGGTGGTCTCAGTAGTTGGGAGTCCTCTTTAACTTCAGGGTTTTGGGGTGAACAACAGACCTTCATGTTTTGGAAGGAGGTGAGTTTTTCTGCAATAAGATGCTGTAGAAGTGTTTTTAAATTTCTAGCTAGATTTGAATTGTTTTTAATTTTTATCCAAATACAACTATGACTTTGGTTTCATAGTTTATATGGCTGATTTCATGGACTCTTGAAAGTATATTCTCTTTATAAAAGTTAAAAAGCTTTCATCCTAGAACATCCATGGGGTGTATAGCTCCCACACCCCTAGCCCTCCCTTTGTAGTTTGGGGGAGTGACGTTTTCCCGCCCCTTGCCAAGCAAGTGTCATGATGATCTTCTGTACCATTTGCAATTGCTGTCGGACTATCTCTTGGCCTCTCCTACCCATTCCATGTCTAGACTATAAACGCTGCCTGCCAAATACCAGGTCTGTACCATCACACCGGGCGATTGGCCTCACTCACACCACATGTGTGATTAAGAGCACAGGATTCTAGAGTGAAATGGCACGGATTTGAATCCAGCCTTCACTCCTTAACTGACCTTGGAAAGTTCCTTAAGCCTCTCTGTTCCAGATTCTTCTGTCTGTAATGTGGGAATAATAATGGCACCTACCTCTGTAGGGACTCAGAAGAATGCTTAGCATAAAGTAAGTACTAAGTTTATATTCAGTAGTTGTGGTGCTGAATAAACACGTGAGTAAAGAAAGGAACAGGTAGTCCTCAAATCTTGTCTTTTGAAGGTACCTTAGAAAAACTATTTTACTGACTTTCTTCCTCACTCCCATAATGGATGGTCTGTTTTCATGATCAGCTTAGAGTACATGTCCAAATTCCCACCAAGTATAGGAATCCCTTTACCACATCCCAAATTAATAGATTTTGAGTCTCCATTTGAATGCTTGCTTTGATGGGGTGCTCATGTGCCGTTCCATTCTGTAACTGCCTTAATTACTAGATTTTCTTTTTCTCCTTAAGAGAACCTAAAAACAATCTCCTTGTAACGTCTCTCAGTCTCACTCTGTTCACTCCACAAATACTCATTAAGTAATGGTTATGTGCCAGGCACATTGACATTGAGCAGCGGGAAAGATAGTCACACAAATACATATTGTCACAATTTGTGACAAATACTTTAAGAATGCTATGGAGAGGAAAACAGGAGAAATTAATTTAAACATGGGAAGCCAAAGAAAGCTTGTATAAAGAAAGTGACATTGAAGCTGATGCCAGGCCGAATGGTTTAGGGGAGAGGGGAGGAATTTCAGACAGAACTGTGGAATGTGAGGTGGAGAGGAAGGAAATAGATGGGATTAAATGATAGGCAAGGGGAGGACCTTTGTGCGTATAATCAGGGAGTCTGAATTTTATTCCAAGTACAAAGGGAGACCACTGAAAGGTTTTAAGCAGGGGAGTACCTTTATCCATTTTATATTTCAAAAGATAACCAGCTGTTGTGTGGAAGGAAGAATGGAAGAAGAGGAGTGGGAATTACTGTTAAAGGGCAGCTGATGATGATGGATTGAATTAGGTTGGTCACCATAGAGATGAAAAAGAACCAGATTCGAGAAGTGTTGGGAGTTGACTCCAGAGGACTTGGTGGTGGATTACATATGGCTGGTGAGAGAGGAGGTGACTAGGAGGGTTGATATTCAGAGAGTAAGCACCTGTATCGTTAACATCTTCACTTCCTTTCCAGTTGGACAGTCAGCAGCCAGCAATCAAGTATTTTCAATATTACACCTAGTAGATTTCTAATTAGGCAATAACTGGAGGTGCCATCTACTAAGAGGAGGAAAGCTAAAGGAAAATGAATTGAAGGGATTTGGTTGCTGGATAGAGTTTGGAATTGGTTGTGTTGATTTTAATAAACCCTTGAGATATTAAAATGCAGATGTTAAGTTGGCAGCTGGATATAATGACGAGGCTGGGAATTGTCAGCACATTGGTGACATTTTAAGCTATGAGAATGTCTATACTGTCTCCTCGCCCCTGAGTATGCAAGCGGGAGGGAGGCCCAGGACCGAGCCACAAGGGGTGAGTAGAGTGGCAACGAGTTGGAAAAGTGGGCAGCAGCAGGAGGAAAGCCAGAGAGTATGGGTCACAGAAGTTTGGGCCTGGTGATGGGGCTGCAATGGAGCAGGTTTATGAAGAGGGTGTAGGGTAAGAGTGGGTAAGATTACAAAGGTCATATGCAAAAACAACTCTAATATACTTGCTGTGGGGGAGAGTTAAAAGGGCTGGTTGTAAGTGGACAACGGCCTCTTGTGGTCAGGGAGCATCTGTCATTTCCTCTTTGTCTCTTATCCTAAATATGCCCCCACTCCGTTCAGTCATTTAGATGATGATATTTCCAAAAGATCATATAACTCACACTTAGCAGTGGTTTCCCCCTAGAATAGGATGCTTCACCTAGAATGTGTTCTGATCCAGCCAGGTATGGGCCCAGGGCTGCCCTATCACATTCGTTTTCTAAATATTAACAGATGCAGCTAAGCTTACAGATTTAGGCAGCCGTGCCCTCTGTTGGTTTATTATGAAACTGCAATCAAATTCAAGCTCCTTTGCTCGGCTGTCAAGCTATGTCCCTTCGCTCTGCACTTGTGCACTGAGTATTACGTCCTAGAAGAATGGTTGATCAGAAGCAGGAGTAGCTCAGCAGCTCTTGAGAGTGAAGCTCCAATAACTTGTGGAGGTGGAAGACACCTCCAGGCTACGCAGACGAGGCTGGCATTTTTGAGTCCCATTTCACAGATGAGGGAGCTAAAACTCAGGCAGAGCATTGTTTCAGTGGCAGAAACTGAACACCAGAACTCCATTCTGTGTCCTAGTATGGATGCTCAGAGCTGCACCCTATTTCTTCTGAAAGCTTTGGAATGATTTGTGCAGGATAGAAATATATAAAGTGTATTGAATGTCAACTGTAACTGAAAAAAAATAATTTTTTTAAAAGCTATATAAAGTGAACGTTTACATATCATTGTTCTACTATACTTTTGCTTGGGACCATCTAAAAGGCAAATCATAGGGAATCAGAGATATTCATTCATTCACCAAATACTGATTGAACACCTGCTATATATGCTAAACAGTGTTCTTCATAACAGGGATACACCGAGGAGGTGGCTAGGAGAGGAGGGTGGAGACATAACTGAGCAGATGACCTACAGTTGAGCCTGTAGTAAGGACTTCGGTGTGTGATCTAAGGGAATCAGGTTTCCTTTGGACGGCTTAAAGCAGAGAAGTGAAACAATCTGCTATACACTGAAAGGGAGAAGGGCAGAACCAGGGATACCAGTGAGGAGGCTAATATAAAATTCCAAGAAAGAGATAATTTTATAAAAAGATCAATAAAATTTTATGAGGATTGAATATGGATTGTGAGAGAAAAACTAGTCACGGTGTTTGCAGAAACTGCAAGAATGAAGTTGCAGTTTGCCTGCGATGAAGAAGGCTATAGGAGGTTGTGGGGGCTCAGTGTCGGTTTAAGGGATGGGACCAGATTGGTGATTGGATATATTGACCTGGAGTTAATTAACAGGTGGTGCTGGAGGTACAGGTTCAAGAATTATCATTACATAGGTGGTATTTATATTGAGGAGCTAAGCTGAGATGACTAAGGGGTATGTTTAGATGGAAAAGGTAAGAAACTCAAGGACTGAGCCCTGTGGCCCTCTGACAGTTAGAGGTTTAGGAGATAGGAAGCAACGGTCAGAAGGTAGAAAGGAAACTAGTAAAGTCATGTCGTGGAAGCCAAATGGAAATAGCTTAAGAGGGAAATCCATAGTGGCAACAGCTGTAGACAGGTTGAATAAGGTGAGGACTAAGAACTGACCATTGGGTGTAGTATGGTTTCTCTAATGCTCCCTTGACTTACAATGGATTGTCTTGTTCTAACTTTTCCCCAGGTTGTAGCGGATACCAATATAAGCGCCATAGCAACTCAGCTTGAAAACTTGTCTACGGGCTACCACCTTGGTTCACCCACTGCTGAACACCATCTGGAAGACAGAGAGTGAGTGTTCTAGATGCAGAGTGCCTATTATGTGTGTGGGCAAAGCTCAGGGAGACCTTTTACAGATTCTAGAGTGTGGTCTCTAAAGGAGAGGAGGGGGGAAAGTGCACATTACCTTTTCTCATTCCTAGAGCATCTCCAAGAAAGCCCCAGGATTTCCTTCTTTTTCACATAGCTTTGTTCCACCGTATGAGTTCTTAACGGACTGTTGTTACAGAACCTGCACACACTGCGCCTGGTCACTTTGACATGGTGCCTATGCCATCTCCCCTAAGAAACCTCACGTTTACAGCCCAGGTGCACCTGCTTTATTATGCAAGGAACCAGGCTTCCTCAGTGTTCTAAGCTAAATCTTACTGTTATACTTGCTGGCATCCTTCATTAAAACCCGTCGTTTAATTCTAGTTTCTCCAATGAGAATTGCGTAAGAATAATATAAAGAGCATATTTAAAAATGCTAATTCCTCTGGCCCCGTTCTCAGAGATTAGGCAGAGGATCCGTGCTTTGAGAAATGCTGCCTAAAGTTATTTCTCTCGGTACCACCGGTGCCTGTTCACTAGTAGGTGCCAGATAAATGTTTGTTGACTGATCTGAATGGTGTATTGGAAGGAGCTGATGATCACAGCCATTTCTAACTGTTTCCTGGTAGTCCATCAACTTCAATGACACCTTCGAATTTGTTTTTTCATGAGGAAACATTAAACTAAGTTCATTTTACTGTTTTCTCATTATGAAAGTAATAAACGCATGCTATTAAAATGTGACAAGTACACGAAAGTGTAACATTTTCAAGTGACAATGGCCCTTTATTAAAAAAAAAAAAATCAGGACCCTTATAGGAAGAATAGTATATGTTTAGCATTTTTTGATGTACCCATCCTTTTTTGTGATTCCACAGCTACACAGCTCCTGTCACGTTGAGAACCACTAGCTTAGAAGAATTTGAGCCACTTATAATCCAACCACTGTTAACATTTTGAGATTTTATTTTACTAGTGTTCTATATGAAAAAAACTAATTGAAAATGTGAGATAAACGGAGGCAAACTCCATCTAATGTTGCCAATTAAGGAATGGAGCTGCATTCCCCTGAAAATAGGTCTCTAATTGTGAATGGGCACAATTATGAATGTGTCTAATGATTCGGTGGCCCTCAGGGTCTGGCTCTAGAAAGATGGCTTTGGACATCTGGTTTCCCATTTCAATATCCTTGGAGATGGGGGCTGTGTTTGAAAGAGGAAACATGAATCAAGTTCATGTCTAGCCAGTGGGTCATTACTTTTAAGAATACTTATAAGAGTACTTATAAGGCCACAGAGTGATGAAAGGGAAAGTCTTATTCATGATGTCATCACCATTCAGTCATGGGGGATAATTCATCATTATTTTAGCAGATATTTATTGAGTGCCTTCCTGAGGCTAAACACTGTAGAAGTGCTGGATCCCAAAGATTCAAACTTAGAAACATAGGTGAAGACATGGCCCCAGTTCTCAAGGAACTGCCAGAGAACTAGAAAAACAGACCCATACACGCACGGTTATAAAAGAATTGATGGTATAGGAGAGCTAAGTTCGGTGAGCGAGATACAGAAGCACCAGGTCCTGTGAAACCATGCAAGAGGGGCATAACTCAATCAGGGAGTGGACTTAGTGGCACCAATACTAAAGCTGAGTTTTAAAATAATTGGAAAAATCAGGAGTTGCATTCAGACAGTCAACAATTTATATGACATAGATATTCAGCAGTTACTATGGATGCCTGCTTTAAGCAACCAGTAAGTCCATCAACAAACTACTGGTATCAGTGGGAACCAGCTGAAACTCAAGCCTAAAACAAGCCAGGCAAAACTGAGAAGGGGAAGAGGGGAGAATATTCTAGTCAGACAGAACAGCATATTCAAAGGTTGCTTATATCCCAGTTTTGCAAAATTTTCTAAATATGTAAATGGCTGAGTTTATATCAGATGGCTCTGCCTCTCGGACATGCGTGCTGCCACAAAACAAGTGATGCTGCCACCATATAAACATGAGCCTCCTCCTACAAGTAAGATGACAGGGCCTGGGATGCCAGAGCTCCTTTAGACTTTTACCCTTGGGACAACCACATCTGGGAATCAGAAACTGGTATTAGTTAAGCTTAGATTTAACTACTTGAGCCCCCACAGGTGATTTAATTTTTAGACATGTTGTTTCTGAGAGAGATGACTTCCACACTGGACGAAGCTTTGAAAATCTAAATGACACATTTGAAGCAGATTGTCTTTACCTATTTTGCTTTACCTTGGTTTCTCTCTTCTCTCCTGGATTTTAGTTCTCATTCATACAGTCATGATCCTGAGCTTGTGACAGGCACAATGCACAGTGCTGGGAATACTCAAATGGCTAAGACGTAAGGAGTCCATGGTACAGGAGAAAGGGGGTTAAGTAATCACAACATGATATAACAAGTGCCATGATGGAAATCGGGGCTAAGTGCAAAGGGAGCTCAGAGAAGGATGTGGCTAAGTCTCAGGAAAGCATCACAGTGGAGGGGGCTTTTGAAGAATGAGTTCCCACCCTAGATGGAAGTGGTAGAGTGCGTGTGTGAGGGTATTCAGGCAGAAGAACAACAGCAGTTGACTGAGCTATGGGGCTGCTGTCACCTGTTCTAGACAGGAGTCCCCCTGCAGACTGGCAGGCTACACTAAACTAGAGTGGTGCCCCCACCTCTACCTCCATGCACATTCTTCAAGGATGTAAAGACAGTTCCATTCAGCTTTAAATAGTAAGCTTGAGAGTTAAAAACTAAGCCTATTGACAATTTCAGCATCATGACTTTATTTTTAAATAAAACACAGTTGGTTTTATGAAAGAGAAACCCCTAAAACATCAAGGACATTGGTCATTAGTCTGGCATGATAAGGAAAATTTTAAAATGATCCTAGATTGCTCTCTGAGTTTGATTTGATTAACTGACCTTAATAGTTTCGCAGTATGAAAGTCTCTCTCGAATCTGTGTTCTTCCATTAAAATGAAATTCCTTCTCAATATCTATTCTTGAATTAAACAGCATGCATTGTGTTTTCAGAACACCTCCACCTAAGATTATTACTTTGGAGAAAGGCTCTGAAGGATTGGGGTTTAGTATTGTAGGGGGTTATGGAAGTCCCCATGGAGACCTGCCAATTTATGTCAAGACTATATTTGCAAAGGTATTTTTTCCTTTTTACTGTACTTTTTTTTTTTTTAATCAAACCTAGGTGAGATTTTTTTTTAAGTGGATTGCTTTATTTGGGGCTATACCTGGATGTGTACATGTATGCTTATTTCATTTAATCTTATATGAAATTCCCACACCAGACTAGTAAGAGAAGAGTTCTTTTATAATAGTGGAGACACAGGAAGTGTAATTTTCTTTGGACCCTATTACAAAAGCAGTTGCTAACAGATTTTAAAGAGTATCTTCTTTCAGCAGCACAATATAAGAGGCAGTGTCACACTCTTTGCAAGCTGGCCTTCGAAGTATTGCTCTGGGCTAGAACAAAGATTTGGCTTTCTCCTTTAAGAAAAGATAACACACGAGAGGTCCAACATGGCAGAAAGCTTTGTACAAGCCTCCTATCAGGTGAATGTTAATGGCTGCCCACCTTAGCCAAGTACTTGCAGGATCAGCCAGATAAATTAGATTAAGATTAGATAATAGTGTTTTTCAGGAATTATATATTCCAATGCATCCTACTTAATACGAAGCAGTTGGACAATTAAGTTCGCGAACTTTCCACTGTGTAAGCACACGGTGGAAAGTGCATGAACTTAATTGCCCGACTGACCTCGTACACATGTCATGTGTGTGTGTGCCTTTAGATGGCTCTTAGATAAGTTATTTTGAACTTCACTGGAATTTTTAAAGTTTGAATTTAATTTTCTTATAAATGTTGAAGATCTCTGAAAAGTATTTAGTATTGATATTACAACTTGATTCTTCATTGGTTTTATCATAGTCCTTGGTTTATTAATTGATCCAATTGCCTGCTTTAGTCTTATTTTCCTGAAGGTCTTCAAAAGAAGAAATAAAATAGATACTTGCTTTTTACAGAAAGCTTTCTAAGGTGGGTGTTATTCTCAAACACACATCTGTTGACCTGGTGACAAGCAAAAGGGGAGGGGGAAGGCAGATTAGAAACATTCTGGATAACAGCGCTGCCCCCCTCTGACCATTCCCAAGGTGGCTAAGCCACCTATAGACCCTCCTTTTCCTAAAACGACATCATAGGTAGTTGTGATGATTATTCTTTAGGGCATTATTCTAATTGGTTTAAAAGAGCCAGTGATGTAGATAAGGATAGTGGAAAGGCTACAGAGTTAGTCCCCACCTTTTAGCAAGTTGTGCCTGTGCCTCCATAAAGCCCCTCCAGAACGTTATAATCACCAGCTCACCTTAGGCCTGTAGGTAAGTCCGCTGTGATCCAGAGAGAGGACTGGTTAGCTCCTAAGGCCTTTTGACCTGAGGCCCGGAGTTCAGCAGGCTGCACCCTCTGTGTCTTTCTACACATGCCCATAGACTGGTCAGGCCAGAGCCAGGCCCCTTTTATTAGGTCACCAGACCACACAGCTGAGATTGAAATGGCCGTACACTGCTGGTGGGGTTTTTTAAAAAAGAAACCACCATCAAATCACAGTGGGACAAGAGAAGTGGAAATAATGAATGGACTGAAGCTCACACAAAATGCTTTTTTCAAAGGTCCCCATTGAAAGTGCTCATTTAGGAAGCACCAATGTAAGTAGTAACATAGTGGTAAATATTGAATATCTTTGCTATGTTTAATTTTTTTAAGAAATGGACCTGTTTTGTAAAGTGAGGCACACCTGAAAATGAAAATCTCTGAATTTAAAACAAAAAAAATTCTAATGCCCTAGGTTATGGCCTACTTAATTTACTCAGTCTCAGTAATAGACTATTCCAATGCAAATAATAGTAATTATCATTCAGATAGTTCCATAGAGTTTACTGTACTAGGATTTCATTTGATGACTTTTTCTCTTTTTATTTGTTAGAGTGAACCAATATATCCAAATATAAGTTTTCTGAAAAGAATGAATAAACCAAAAACTAGCAAAGGACTTTTGTTTTGTTTTTAATGGTAAAATCATTTTAACACAAATTCTGACACCAAGCTAAACATCTCACCATGGAAATTTTGAACATCTAGAAACTGTAGCTATATATTTTCCATGTTTTAAATATTAAACATACATTCTTTAAAATGTTAGTCTTTTCAGGTTTCTGGATCTTAGATGTCCACAGGGTGACTTTTTTGGTGTCCTAAGCCTCGTTTAATAATTCTCTTGCTCAACTAGGAAATTAATTTGGCCCATCAAGGTCTTCTTTCCTCTCTAGAAAAATGGACTCTCACTGGCACTGTAGGTATATAGGATTTGGCAGGTTTAGTTAATCTGATTAAGAGGCTGTCAGGACCTTCCATTTTCTTTCAGGTGTTTGGTTGGAAACTTCAAAATGAAAGCTAACTTTAAGTCTCAGTCCTTTCAGCAACCAAGTTTTACCAAAAGCCAAGAAGAGATGAGCCTAAAGACTTCACATCCCTGAAAATTTAGGGAGTAGTTTTTCAGAGCTTGTGAAATATGAAAAAATAAGTTTGATCATCACCAGAGTTTTATTTTATTATACTACCACCATTATTGAGTAAATACCATGTGCCGTACATTTTATTTAATCCTTAGAACAGGTGAAAGATAGATAATAGATGCCTAGTTTACAGAACTGGGAAGGCTAAGTGACCAAGTAGGGACACAGCAAGTGGGTAAAAGCCACATTTCTAAACCAGATGGAGGTCTGACTATGAACAATTTATTTCTTCCTTCCCTGCTTAGTCCACAAATGCTGCTTTGATAGTATAGAAGAGATACAGGTCAGTAGTAATCAAGTAAGCACGGCAATACCTGAAATAATGTATAAACCCTCAAAAGTTGGAAAATCATCCTTTTTGGTATTACTGTAAATGAAAACTTGAAGAGCTTAACATGCCTTTTTTTTTTAAACTTTTATTTATTTAACTATTTTTCCAGGACCCATCAGCTCCAAGTCAAGTAGTTGTTTCAATCTAGTTGTGGAGGGCGCAGCTCACAGTGGCCCATGTGGGGATCGAACTGGCAATATTGTTCTTAAGAGGACTGCGCTCTAACCAACTGAGCTAACCAGCCACCCCCTAACATGCCTTTTCAAAAATGAATTACACACACACAAAAAAAATGAATTACACAGGGTGGCCAGTTAGCTCAAGTTGGTTAGAGCACGGCGCTGATAACACCAAGGTTACAGGTTCGAACTGCCACATGGGCCTCTGTGAGCTGTGCCCTCCTTAAAAAATAAAAATAAATAAATAAATTTTTTTAAATTAAAATTACACAGATACTTTTAAATAAATTTTAAAAATGAATAAATAAATTTCATTTATTTTAAAATAAATAAATTTTTAAAAATTTTTAAATAAATTTTTAAAAATAAATTTTAAAAAATTAAAATTGTTCAACTTATACAGATAATCTGAGGTTAACTGAAGCCCTTAATTCTTAGCATGTAAAATTTAATAAAGTCAAGTTAGCTAAGAAATTCTGATTTTACCCATTAGAATTACTTGTTCAATCCTCTAGTGCAGTTAACACACTTTCTTAAAAGGAAAAAAAAAAAAAAAGATGTGACTAAAGTTGCAAGTTATTTAATTTTGGCCCCCAGTATAGACCTGGTTTTGAATATATTTTATCACACCTTTATACAGGAATTCCACCCTTTTCACTGTTTTGAAATTCTAGATAATTCACCCGCCACCTCAGGACCTCCGTCTGCAGGTGGACACAGATCTCTGGAGCATTGGTGCCTCATAACTCAGCTTCTGAACAAGTCGATCAGGAACTAGGTGCCTGTGGGCCTTAGTTAATTTCCCCACTAGTTCAATATCATTTAGAGGACGCTCACGGCACTGATTTTTCAAGGAATTTTTATAGTTCTCCTGGCAGATGGAGAAAGCCTCCTATAAGTTTTTTTCTAGGTCTTTTCTTTCCTTACCCATCTAAAATATTTCTAGTAATATCATGAATATTAGATACTCAATGTGAGCATAAAAACAGCCCAAGTTTCACTTGCTTTGTGCCATTTTGAGGAGCCATGCATGACTGGGTATATAATGAAAGTAGTCATTTAGAAACCTATTTAGATCATCAAAGATAAATAAAGTTGAAATGTTTGAATATGATAGTACAAAATTTTAGACATCTACCCTTTTGTGTACTTATATATAGAACAACTTTATTGAGGTATAATCCACATACCATACAATTCACCCATTTAGAGGCTACACTTACATTTGACAGATGACGACAGTGCTGATAGCTTAATAATGCACTGGGAACCCTATGTAATGATGGTATTGGCAATAAGACTAATACCAGATTCAGTTCTGCCTTTATTTGTATATTACATATTCCTGCATATGACATGATATGACATTCAAATTCCATGTAGCACTGAATATTGAAATAAGGTCCTACTTGTGTTAAAAGAAATGTGAATGCCAGTACATTTCTACTAGTATGTTATTAAAACAATGCGTAATTATGGTTACTATTCAACTGTTATTCAAATAACATATCCCACTTTTTTTTTAATTTTCTTAATTTAAAAACATTACCTAGAAATAGTTCAACTTTACTTGGTAGTTTTTAAAGTGACTCTTAATATGTGCACCATAATATTAATATTATTTGAATATTAATTGCTTCGCCCTGAATTAAACTGGAATGTTTCTTGTTTGTAGGGAGCAGCTGCAGATGACGGCCGATTGAAGCGAGGTGATCAAATTTTAGCTGTTAATGGCGAGACTCTAGAAGGTGTTACTCATGAGCAAGCGGTGGCCATTCTAAAACGCCAGAGAGGGACTGTAATCTTATCTGTGCTGTCATGAGCTCCAGTCCTGATCACAAGATAGGTGTTGTTGTAGAATATCCATAGAAAGATGAAGTTCTGAGAGAGGATGAAAAGGAACCTCAACTAAAATCCACCTTCAGTTTTATCATCGCATCCTGTCTGCCCAGGAGAGATGGCTGAGGTTTCACGTGGATTTCCCAAATCAGCTGTCACCTCCCTAATATTTCCCAGCATCTGTCACCTCCTGGTGAGGTTAATTTCTAAAACTTGAATGAGTCTTATCTGCTTTGCATTTAAATATCGATGTTTATCAGCTAGTAAAGACTGGTTCTGATTCTATTTGCTGAAACTGAAGTTAACAACTACTCATTCCTTATGCCCTTCTCTGCCCATCTCGACTCATTCGGAGGCTTAACAGTAACCTCAGATCTCATCTGATGAACAGAAACAGTGTCAAGCAACTTGTCATCTCACTCATGATTTACTTATGCTAATTGTCTCTTCAAGTACGCCAGAAAGCATTAGCAGTGTAATTAATTTACCAGTGATCCCCATGGGGAAATACCAAATTCTCCTATGGGAAATTACTGTGCTCTCTTCTGTACGACTTACAGTCAAATAAGTCTCAAATTCATTTCACTGGATAGATTTTCATACATTAGTCATTGGTGATTATGATGAGTCAATTTGCAGGCTGTAATCTAAAAATTCTGAAAGGCTTTTCTAATTGTTTTCTTAGCTACATAAATGCATACCACTGAGCAAAAGCACCTTATTCTCAACAGAAATGATTAGCCTCCATGTTCTTAATTCTAACAATGCTAAATCACGTTCAAGTCCAGGAAGTTCACCTAGAGTTAATGACATCTCAGTAGACAGTCGTCATTCCTACACCTCAGTTCTTCAGACCAGGTGGAAGCCCCAGAACCACACTGCAGAGATCAGGAAGTTTTGCCTCAAGTCAGACGAGATATGGGTGGCCTTGGCCTTGTGGAATGTAGAGTAACGAATGTGAGTATCCTTCCCCTTTGCTCCATATTCGTCAGTCTAGCAGCACAGACTGTAGGAACATAGAGGGAGCAATGTGCTTAGCCACAAAGGGACTGAGCAAATGAACTGAGCCTAGTAATCAATGATGGCTCCTTGGCTCATGTTTCCTGGTCTCCAGAGAGCCTCCCATTTGCTGTAGTTTTGCATGCTAACAAAGCAACTACAGCAGAAAAGACAATAATACTTTTAAAGTTGGATAGGGACATTCTTATTCAGGTATTAGCAGGAAAAGAAGGGGAGATGCTTATCAATGTCTATTTTAGGGTTCTTCTGTAAAAAATGCACCATGAAGGATAAGTACCAGGATTATTCATGGAAGTAGTTGGCATTATTTAACTAAAACACAATGCTGCAAATGGTTCACAGGAATTATCAAAATGTAATGGGCTCTAATTTAAAGCATTATTTAATAAGTATAGATATTAATTGATAATTATCTTTGAGTAGATGTAATCACAAAGTGCATTAAATCTTGTTGGAATATTTTGTGGCTATTCCAAAGTGTAGAGTGCCTAAATTTTACTTGGAAAGTGTCTTTCATGACTGGTATTCAAGTTCTCTGAAATTGCACACGACGTTTCAAATTTCTAATATGTTCAAAATATGCTATATTGTTAGGATCTTGTTTTTCAATTCATGAGAAGCTATCAGCCTCAGAACATTCTGTGTTAAATTGTATCTGCAAGAACACCTCAGGCAGCCAAGAAGAAATGAAGCCCAAATAAAACTTGAAAGTGCATCTTAAAAGTACACACACACACACACACACACACACACACACACAAAATACTTTTGAAATGTGATTCTGCTTGCTTTTGATGGAATGGCCATTAAATACACGTTTTGAGATAATACATCGTTGTTGTTGTGTGTTTTTACATATTATCCTTTTAGGTCCTGTTACTAAAAGTCTATTGGTAAAGGAAATATGATGCTTTATACTCCTTGCTGCAGTAAATTGACAGAATGAGTGCTTCTCATAACTGGTTCTGTCTCTCCTTGCATGACTAATAAATAATTGCCTTGCCAAAAACACTTTTTTGCATCAGAATTTACTGGCAAGCTAAGAGCATATGAAGATGGGAAAGGAGTAGTTCTCACATAGCCACATATATTATTTTAGCATCATCATTTGGGCCATTTACATATGGCAATGATATCACTA
Source organism: Rhinolophus sinicus (assembly GCF_036562045.2). Lineage (NCBI taxonomy): Eukaryota > Metazoa > Chordata > Mammalia > Chiroptera > Rhinolophidae > Rhinolophus > Rhinolophus sinicus. The sequence goes on from NC_133756.1 coordinate 29,932,673, forward strand.
ATTGGAGTTAGCAAGAAAGGGAGGTAAACTAGGAAAAATAAAACTGCTGAATGTTTGTATGTACAAGATGTTAAGATTCTAAATAAATGTAGTTGCCTAAGGAGCAAATGGAGTCTTATTATATATGAAAAAAGTTTTAATTTCTGCATCTGATTTTGTTTTTTCTTCAGCCATTTTGTTCCCTAGTAGGGAAAAAAAAAATTCAACTTTTCACAAAGTTTTCCAGTGTCCTATTAAGCTGTCCCAGTGTCCTATTAAGCTGTCTCATGTATTAATTGCCAGATGTATTGTCAGCCATTAGAACAGATGCCTCACAACGGAGCCAGTATAGTGGTGACTTTTAGCATCACACTGCCCAGGTTTGGATCCTAACTGACTAGCCATGTGACCTTGTCCAAGTTATTTAAGCACGTTTTGTTTCAGTTTCTGGAGTTAGAATGGGTTGGGGTTGGGAGAGTTCTAAGCACTATAATGAGTAAAATCCAATTAGAACCCTTTAGTGTAGTTCCTGGCTCGTAGTAAATACTACATAACTAAACATTAGCAATAAACCTCTTATCCCATTTATGGAGGTGGCCTGAAATTAGAAACTTGTGCTGGAGATTTATGATTTCAATCAGTAATGACCTATTACAAATGCTTTTTTGAGGGTGGCTTAGCTCAGAACCATTGCCCCAAATCAGACAGCAAAGTGTGTAACTGATTATAATGGCGTAGGCTTGAGGAACTAGAGCCTGTGCTGTCAAAAAGCTGAAAATTAGCTGAAACCAGGCCCTCCATCATCAGCCATGCCACTCGGATAGGGAGTAATATCAACTCCACCTGCCTGCCCTCCCACTTTCTGAACTAGGCAACGCACTATCAAGCCTTTGGCAGAGAATTTTAACCTGGTACACACCTTAATCCCAGGAATTTGGGATTGCAAACCACTGTTTTACTTATTCCAGCCACACTCCCCTTCTCCACACTCATTTGTTGTCAAAAGAATTCAGCCTCCCCCAACCAGATAATAAGCTTCTTTGAAAATAGACATTAGGTCAGATTCATCTTCATATTAATTCCATCCAGTATACTTTTCAAATGCTTTATGTCCCATCTGTAGACATTTCATCTGAGTCTTTTTTTATAACTTCCATTTCCCTCCATGTTCATGTTTTCCTTTACCTCAGGGATCAGCAAACTCTTGGTGTGAAGAACCAGATAATAAATACTTTGGCTTTGCAGCCCTTTCCAATCTTTGCCACTACTCAATTTTGCCATTGTAGCATGAAAGCAGCAATAGGCAATACATAAAGGAATGAGCTTGGCTATGTTTCTAATAAAGCTTTATTTACAAACACAGACAGGGGTTGAATTTGGCCCCCAGTCCATACTTTGGCCCAGGTTTATATACTAGGACATATTTTAAGACTTATAGTAGTAGTTTAATATCTTTGTCTACTATAGTATTCCATCATCTTTGATATTCCTGCAGCTGTTTCTATTGATTGATTTAACTTTCCTAATTATGGATGGGTTTTATTTCTCTATTTCTTTGCATGTCTGATAATTTTTTATTAGAGGCCAAGCACTATAAAACTTACATTGTTATGTGAAGGATTCTGTTGTAGTCCTTTAAATAGTAGTGGACTATTCTTGTTCTGAAAACAAGATTTGAAAGGATGAAACTGATCACAGGTAACTTAGGTTGGGTCTAATGCAGCCATTAGTGTAGGGGTCATTTTGCCCCACTATTAAGGCATTACTTTGAGAATCCGACTCAATGCCTGGACTCAATCCGACTCAATTGTCCGGCTAGGTCTTATTTTCAGGGAAACATGATATTATGAGGCCTTTTCACACTGACGGGTAAAAACTATTCATAGCCCTGTCTGAACTCCAGGTGGTTCTTTCTTGGCCTTGAGGCATTCTCTCTCATGCATGTGTAGATTAGTATTCCAACCAAGACCTAAGGGGACCCCTCTGCACCTCTCTGTAGCTCTCTCCCTATGCAGCTCCCGCTTGTCCAGCACTCTGCCTCACAAATTCTAGCCATCTTGGCCTCCCTGACTTTTGATCTCTCGCCTCCCCTCATGGTGTCTATCTGGTTCCCCTTCCTGAGTGTTGTCCTGGATACTGCCTCTTGGCAGTAAACTGGGGCAACTCCAGTAGATCTTGTTTCCCTACTTTGGGGGATCAAAATCTTGTGCTACCTGTTGTTTCATGTATTGTGTCCATTTTTGTAGTTGTTTACAACAGAAGGAACTTAATCCTTCATGGACAGAAGCAAAAGTCCCTTTATCCTTGATGTAACCAAAAGGACTTCAGATGATGAGAATCAGTTTCTCACAACATGATGATTCGATTTTCTGTAAGCATTTTGTACTTAAAGAAGCACTGTACCAGTAGGCTCTTGGTTTCTCCCGGCTTCTGGAATTGACAGTTTATTTGACTCAGTCCTTGGGGTCCTTTCCCCACTCCTGCCCACAGCCACACCTGCCCAGGTGACCTAAGGAGGATATTCCTTTTCAGAAACATGCTTTATCAGGATCAGAACCACCAACGTCTTATCTTGGGAGAGCAAACTACATGGCCTTTCCTTACGGTTAGGCATCACGGGAGACCAAAATTGGTCTATCAGAATTTATTTGGTGTGTTTGACCTGCGGGAGGTCAGGTTAGAAAAGATTATAACCTCCCCAAGAAAAGAGGGGTATGGAGTTTTATAGGAGGGGGTAACCGAGGCTGTTCCCCCTTCAATGCTTCAGGGGGTTGTCATTGACAAGGGGTTTCAGGACATGACCAAGCCCTCCAGCTCCACACCCTGGCCCCAGGTCACCATCTAGACCCCCCCAGACCCTGATCACAGGCCCCTAGGAGATAAAGGAATACAGGAAGATGGCTTTTAAGATAAGTTTTCTGCTCCTAGCCTGAATATGGCTTCACACTTACAGCAGTAGTTTTCAAACTTTATGAACAACTGAAATTTTTGGCTCCCAATTGAACCCCCCCAAAATTATATTTTACTTATATTTTTCTATTAATCAGAATAGTGAGACTTTTTTTAACACAAAACTTTATTTTTTTAATTATTGTTTTTAGTTACACTTGACTTTCAATATTATTTCATATTCATTTCAGGTGTACAGCATAGTGGTGAGACATTTATATAATTCATGAAGCGATCCCCCGATTAGTCTAGTACCCACTTGGCACTATACATAGTTATTGAAGCATATTGACTATATTCTCTATGCTGTACTTTACATCCCCGTGACTATCTTGTAACCATCAGTTTGTATTTCTTAATCCCTTCATTGTTTCCACCCAGCTCCCCAACCCCTCTCTCCGGAACACAAAACTTTAAATTTAGGTAATAGTTTCAATTTCAGGTCAGCCTAGTGCAAATGTTAAGTTTTTGAAAATTTGACTTTCAATCTTCATATTCTCTGTATTTAAAGATGAAAAAAGAAATACTGCACTGCACAATACTAAGATAAAGTAAAATTTGGAAGAGTAATTTGTGTGCTTGTGTGTCTGAGTGCGACTGTAAGACTTGAACCTCCACCCATTCTAAGCAGTGTGTGGATTTCCAGTCCCTTTACGGAACCAGAAGCTGCGTTGGTCTTGGGTCCCTGAGCTGCTGCCGTCAAGTATCAGGACTCATGCTGGGCAGTTACACAGGAGCAAAACTTGCTCTAATCCTCTTTTTAGCAACAGTGGCCGCCTCAGAATTGGAGTCTGTCCTGCCTGCCACACCATCACTCCTGTTTCTCGGGTGGGAGAAACATGCCACAGGAAGTATGTAAGTGGCTTGCCCAGTCCCCCAGCTATTTGCAGACAGAAGAGTCTTCAGTAAACCTTGCCTGCCACACCATCACTCCTGTTTCTCAGGTGGGAGAAACATGCCACAGGAAGTATGTAAGTGGCTTGCCCAGTCCCCCAGCTATTTGCAGACAGAAGAGTCTTCAGTAAACCTCAGTGGGAATACATCAATTTAGCAGACTATTGTAGAGCACCCACACTTGGCTTCTAAATTAGCCTGATTTTGTTTTAAGTGTATTTCAGGTCTCTCTAACATCTCCACCACACAAAGCACTTACAAGACAAAAAATAAAGTCTAGAAAACAAAGAAAAATAGATGTATCTTTCGGAGGTTGATAAAGAAGGCCTGGTCTATCAACTCCCCATATATGTCTACATTCTAGGAAGAATTCCCAAGGCAGGACCCCCTGGCTACCCTCATGGTTTAAGCATTCTTCTTCTCAAAGTAGCCCAAGTTCATGACGGATGCAGTGTCAGCAGCCCGTCCTGCCTAATGTCGTGACTGGGCTTGTGCCCAGCTTTCCTCTCCTGGGCAGAGAACAAAAATGGGAACCGAGTAAAGTTACTAGCCATTCACTCCCCTCAACTCCAGAGCCATGTTTTATTTTTCTGGAACCTTAGGATAGCTGTTAGAAAACAGGCTCCAATGGCCCCCATATCCTGAAGGACAGAATATATCTGTTTCTAAAGGTTGGGAGCAGAAATTTCCTGTCTGCCATTGTAGTATGGATCTCCAGAGAAACAGAACCAATAGGGGTGTGTGTGTGTGTGTGTGTGTGTGTGTGTGTGTGTGTGCATACATATCTAAAGATTCATTATAAGGAACTGGCTCATGCAATTATAGATGCTGGCAGATCCAAAATCTACAGTGTGGACTAACAGACTCACAACCCAGGAGAGTCAGTGGTACAGATGAAGTCCAAAGCTTTCTGCTAGAGAATTGTCTCTTGATCAGGCAGGCCAGTCTTTTTGTTGGATTCAGGCCTCCAACCGACTAGAGAAGGCCCACCCACATCATGGAAGGCAAGCTACTAACTCAGAGTCTACTGATTTAAACATCAGCCTCATCCAAAAGCACCCTCAAAGTTGACACATAACATTAACTATCACAGACTTCATGGGACCTTGAACAGAACCAGCTCTAGGAATGGCCTTGACTTAGGGTAAGTGCAACGTGTTCTCCATCCTTGTTCTCAACCCTTTCCCAGCTTCCTGCCCCTCTGGTGTCCAGAGCCGTGGTGCAGTCACCATCACCTACCACCTCCCCGGATCCCCCAGGAGCAGACAGATGATCTTACCTCTGCCATCTCACCACCCAGGGACTCCTAAGTTGTATCTGTATACCTAATTAGGTGGCTTCTCATTGGATTCAGGGTAAAACCCAAACTCAGCATATTTTTGAGGGACTTCATGGTTTAGCTTCCATCTAAATCTCTGGCAGTCGTATTAAAACTAGTGTCACCACATACTTCCCAGGATAAGCCAAGCTCTCGCCCTTAGGCCTTAGCACACACTGCTCATTAGTAAAGAGAGCTATGCTGTTCAGGGTATAACCACAGACCAACGTCAGCAGCATTACCTGGGGGAAATTCAAACGTATGCTCTGCCCTAAACCAACTGTATCTCTGGGATGGGGCCCAGAAATCTGTAATTTTAACAGGCTCTCCTGTTGATTCTGATACACACTAAAGTTAGAAAGCCACTAGGCTAGAGCACCTTCCTCCCTTTTCCTTCCAGTCTGTTTTGGTAAACCATACTAGTGGCCTCCAGTGGCAGGCAGGAATACAGGCTCCTCCTTCATGGCCTTGCTATCTGAGGTTTGTCCCATTGAGAGCAATGTAACATATGACTTGGCCACCTGTATAAACATTAGCAAGCAGCCCAACACAGCCCTTACCTGTCCAGAAAGCTCACTGAGCTGCCCACTCTGTCTTTTTAGGCCAAGTGGCTGTACATTAAAATCACCTGGGGACATTTTAAATGCTCAATGCCAGTGTATACCACAGACCAATGAAAAGGGAACTGGGGGGAGGGAGGGTGAGATCCATGATTTTTTTTAAACCCCCCATGGAAAGCTAATGTGCAACAAGAGTTAAGAATTTGTTTTAGGTCCTTCCACAAACACCTGGCTTGAAAAATTTCACTCCCAGGCAATTGCAGGCAATTGTAACAACATGTAGACTTTTTGTCCCATCAGATAAACTCTTCCTGGGGTGCAGGTGGGACGGAGAATGCAGAACTGAGAGTTCAGGCCTAGAAGGCTCCCCTAAGGTGTTAGTCTTTAGATCATTAGGCCCTGTGTAAGCAAGGCAGAAGGGGTACCTCTTCCATCTTTCTATGAACTACAGATCTTGAACACATTAATTCACTAATTTTGAAAGTACCCTTAAGGTAATTAATGCACCCTTTAGCATAGCTTTAGATGATGATGTTTGAAGCCATCCCAGGAGTATTTGATCTTTCAATTGCTAATTATCTATCTTTGGACATATATTCTTGATTGGGGTACACCTCCAGTGTTAATTCACCCTGATAGTTTACATGTGTATCGTACTATGCATGTTATAGTATTTATAGAGACTACAATACAGTCTCCTTTGAAAGGCCACTTCCCCAGAGAAGCTTTCCCTGACCCCACAGACCCAGATAAGTCACTCCCCTCTCCTTCGGGTCACCCTTATCTTCCCCTATTATGTCAGCTAGGTGGTGGGAGGTTATCTGACAACCTATCTCTTGTTTGTGCCAAATGCTGAATACCTTAAGGACAAAAACCATGTCTTTCTCACTATTGTATCCCCAGCACCTAGCATAGTGCCTGGCACAAAATAAATATTCAAATATTTTTTGATTTGAAATACCTGTCTAAGCACTGTGCCAGATACATTTTTTTTTTTTTTTTTTTTTTAGATATCTCTATAATTGACTTTGAAATGCATTTTTTTTTAAGCTGGATTCATGGGTGGATAGCAGGATGCATGCATGGATAGGTGTGTGATAAAACAAGTCTAGTAAAATGACAGAATCTTGGTGGTGGAGGTTCTCTGTGAAATTTTCAACTTTGCTGTATGTTCGAAATTTTGCATAATAAAATATTAGGGGGAATCAATGACGCTCCACAGCAATCCGTCAGGACAGGTATTATCGTCCCCACTGTTTACAGAAGAGGAAACAAAATCAGGTAAGTTAGAAACCTGCCCCAGATCATGCAACGGGCAGAAGCAGGATTCGCACACCATCTACGTCAAACCACCTCCCTATCTGCTCACAGGCAGACTTCCTTTTCTGGCTGTCAACTAGAATGCAGACCCCGTGGCTAGGTACCGCTGCTCTGTCCCGTGAATTAAACCGAAATGTTTTGTTTTCAGGATTGGGAAGGCCACAACACACGTGTTTCGAACCACTGCAGCAGGGTGGGAGTGGGGGCGGGGTGTTCTCCAACAAAATGTGCCTGTCTCATCCGTCCTCGCCCTCCGAAACCTAGGGACTGATTTCCTTTCCTGAAAGCTCTCGCAGCCACAGCACAAGCTTCCTGAAGCCATTATATGTGATTGCTTGACAAGACAAAAGTGCATCAATTAAATGAGACTTAAGGATCAGAGCGGGGAGGATCAAGGGCTCGTTTGAAACACCACTGTGATGTACCTCCCACAGACTTGGAGTTTTATGTCCGTAATTGAAATATAATTACCCTCTTTCAAAACCTTCCTTGATCACTGGTTTTCGAGTGATGTGTGAGGATTCTAACCAGGGATTTTTGTCAGGCGTTCGGTTTGTCGCACGTGGGTGAGGACAGGACACGTGCTTCCCTGGCTGGTTCGCTGCAGGGGAAGGAAATGAAATCGGGCTACGAGCCACGTGCACCCAAGTTTGCTCCCTTGCATCCAACTCGTGCCTCCCTGCGGCAAACCCCGGAGCCTGCGAGACCGCAGACGGCCGCGTGGGGGCGCATGAGAGAGCGGCTGCAGATTCCTGGCCTCTGCCATCCGCGGCCCCGCCAACCGAAAAAAAATGTTCTTTTAGCTAAGTCTTCAGTAAGAACTAGAGGGGGTGGTGAGGGATGGCAGGGAAAGCCCTGCTGCAGTGAAGGCTTGAATGACCTCCAATGGGGGCAGAGCCTCAGAATGTTGGAGCTCCCACCGGGCCAGGTTGTTTACAGTACCGGAAGATGGACCCAATCCTCACAGTTCTTGATTTGGTCCTATGACCAGGTTCCGTTGCCTTCCAAACTCCACTTTACCATCACCCAACTGGAATCAGTTTGGCACTTCACATTGAGTTAGAGATGTGAGGGTTTCAGGGCTTGGGGGTGGATTTCAGTCCTTAGGTGCCCCCCTGCACCCCTTATTCTGCCCTCTTCCAGGACCTCCAGGTTGCACTCTGGAGGAGTCTTATTGCTGGAATTTACTATTATTATTATTATTGTTATTATTATTATTTTAAATAAAATTGCTGTTGTAAGATGCACTTAAACAGTGCTATCAATAAACAAGTGTTAACAAAGAGGTAGAGAAAGGGGAACCTGTTGTGCACTGTTGGTGAGACTGCAAATTGGTGCAGCCACTATGGAAAACAGTCTGGCGGTTCTTCAAAATATTAGTATTAAACATAGAACTACCTTATGACCCAGCAATTCCACTCCTGGGTATTTATCCAAAGAAATCCAAAACACTAATTCAAAAAGATATGTTCCACTGCAGTGCTATTTATAATAGCCAAGATATGGAAACAACTGAAATGCTCATCAATAGACAATTGGATAAAGAAGTTTGGTACACATATACAATGGATATTACTCTGCCATAAAAAATAATGAAATCTTACCATTTGCAACAACATGGATGGACCTAGAGGGTATTATGTTAAGTGAAATAATCAGACTGAGAAAGGCAAATACCATATGCTCTCACTTATATGTGGATTCTAAAGAACAAAATAAATTAACAAACAAAACAGAAACAGACTCAGATACAGAGAACAAACTGATGGTTACTAGATGGGAGGGGCCTTGTGGGTGGGGTGAGAAAGATGAAGGGATTAAGAAGTACAAATTGGGGTCAGCCAGGTGGCTCAGGCAGTTGGAACACCGGCTCTCAACCACAAGGTTGCCGTGTTCGACTCCCACAAGGGATGGTGGGCTGTGCGCCCCTGCAACTAACAACAGCAACTGGACCTGGTACTGAGCTGTGCCCTCCACAACTAAGATTGAAAAGACAACAACTTGACTTGGAAAAAGACCTGGAAGTACACGCTTGTGGGGACAGAGCCAGGAGTGCAGTTTCCAGGCTCTCAGCCTCACGTGGAAAGGTGCTGGCTCAGGTAGTAAATGGCCATCAACTGAGATTGGATGGCCATCAGCTGTGGCTAGTTGGCCATGAGCTGTAACCAGTGAGTCATTGACCACTCATATAACTGCCGTGGCTACGCTAGCAAAAAATGGGGGCTAGCAAGAAGATGGTGGCTGAGCTTGCAAGAGCAGAGAGTGGGTTGCAGAGTGCAGAGAGAAGTGGATGGCACATTGCGGATAGTGTGGCTCCTGCTTTCTGTGTCTCCAACCCAGCTGCCAGCGAGAATACAGTGGTATGACTCCCCTATCTATGGCTCCGTGGGTGTTCCTTTTTGGCCTCACCATGTCCTGCATTCTTATGTGGGGAGCGGGACCAGACACCCTGCATGACACCCTGCATGACACAGGGATATAAAGTACAGCATAAGGAATATAGTCAGTATATTGAAATAACTGTACAGTGTCAGATGAGTAATAGACTTATTGGGGTTATCACTTTGTGAGGTATATAAATGTCTAATCACTATGTTGTTTTGTACACATGAAACTAATTTTTAAAAAGGGAAAAGTAAAAACTGCTAGATGATTTAACAGTCATTAAAACTGATTTTTTTATAAAAACATATGAGGTACAGTATAACTTTTTCAGTTATTCATGTGACATTTATTAAGAGCTGACTATATGTTAGGTTCAGGAGATACAGAAATGAGTAAGACATTCCCTGCCCTTGACTTGCTTAGTCTAAAGGGAATACAGATAAGGAAACAGTGATAGTAATAGAAGGAAATGGTGCTATGATAGAGGGAGATGATGCTTTGATAGAGGGAAGCACAGGGTGTTCACCACGGAATAAGATTGAAAATAACAGTAGCTTCCTCAGAAAAGGGACACGGGGGTGAACAAGCCAGGTAAGATCCCTGACCTCTGAGAGTTCATATTCTAGAGTTACAGCTCAAGAACCTGCAAAAGGAAGGGAAGGTCAACAGAGGAATCTCCCACTCCTCAAGGCAACAGGATGCATTCTAACTTATTGTGGGGTTGTTAAGATTGTTTTTAGAGAAGGGAGAGGGAAGAAGCTGGGAGAGGGGTGTGAATTACACTGAAAAAGGAATGGGATTTAAGCTAGTTGAACTCTGGTAGAGCTGATTTCTGGGAGCTGGATTTCTGAGAGATGTTCTGTGATCCCTGCAAAATCTGTTCACCCCCAGGCTTCCGCATTTCAATAAACAGCTTCACATCCACATAGCTGAACTAGTCAAAGCCTAAGAAGTCACCCCTCACATCTAAGCCCCCCACGCACCGAAATGTTGGTTCTACTCCTAATGCATGTCTACAGGATGTGCACTTTCCTCCATCTCCAGAGCCACCAGTCTGATCCAGGCTAGCAACATTTCTTGCCTGGAACTCCTTCTAACTGCTCCCCCAGTTTTCACTCTCTCAACCCTCAGTCGTATTCCGTAGAATAGAATGATCTTCTTGAATTGTTAGTAAGACCTTGTAACCCACCCCTGCTTCAAACCCTTCATTGACTTGGGAACAAATCCAGTCTCTTTAACCTGGCCCAGAATCTGTTCTTACCAACATCTCTCTTTCTTACTAGGCTATCACAGCCTCTCTTTCAGTTCTTCTTGCCCCAGGCTCCTGCCCCAGGACCCGCACTCAGGCTCTTCCTCCTAGATTTGTACCTAGCTAACTCTTCCTCTCCTTCAACCCCAGATTTGAATGCTACTTTCTCAGAGAGGCCATTCATGATGCCACCGTAATTTAATACCCCCTCCTCGTCCTGTTATTATTTTTGTTAGTACTTGGTTCTTGGCCTTTATAACATTTATAACAGTATGTAATTATGTACTCATTTGTGTTTTCCCTTGTTTATTGTGTGGCTCCCCCACTAGATTGCAAGCTTAATAAAGGCAGGGACCATGACTATCATTTCATTTTCACCACTGTATATCCAGCTCTTTACATAGTGCTTGTCATATAGTAGATGCTCAATTAACATTAGGTAAAAGCATTAATATTTAAAAATCCTTCTTGATCTTCCAGAGTTATAATCTTTCTCTCTTTGGTATTACAAAGGCATTATTATTTAGCAGTTATGTGCATAGTCTCTGGAACAGGAACACCTAGGTTCAAATCCTGGTTCTCAGGACTTTAAGCAAGTCACTCTGTGCCCTAGTATCTTCATCTGTAAAATGAGGATGATGATGATAAGAATAATACTTCTTAGGGTAACATAACATAGGATGATTAGTATGTATGTAAAACAGAGCAGTGCTTGATACATAGTAAAATTAGCTATTATAACTATATCTGTACCTGTGCATGATTTTGTTAATGCATGCGTCCTTCTTTTATTTTCTTTTTTTTAAATTAAAGTTTATTGGGGTGACAGTTATTAGTAAAGTTACATAGATTTCAGATGTACAATTCTGTATTACATCATCTATAAATCCTATTGTGTGTTCACCACCCAGAGTCAGTTCTCCTTCCATCACCATATATTTGATCCCCTTTACCCTCATCTCCCACCCCCCTTCCTCCTTACCCTCTGGTAACCACTAAACTATTGTCTGTGTCTATGAGTTTTTGTTTCTCATTTGTTTGTCTTGTTCTTTTGTTGTTTTTGGTTTATATACCACATATCAGTGAAATCATATGGTTCTCTACTTTTTCTGACTTATTTCACTTAGCATTAAAATCTCAAGATCAATCCATGTTGTCACAAATGGTCCTATTTCATCTTTTCTTACCACCGAACAGTATTCCATTGTGTATATATACCACAACTTCTTTATTCATTCATCTATTGAAGGACATTTTGGTTGTTTCCATGTCTTGGCCACCGTAAACAAAGCTTCAATGAATATTGGAGCACGTATCTTTATGTATGTATAAATGTTTTCAGATTTTTGGGTAGATACCCAGGAGAGGGATTGCTGGGTCATACAGTAGTTCTAGTCGTAATTTTTTGAGGAACCTCCACACTGCCTTCCATAGCGGCTGCACCAGTCTACATTCCCACCAACAGTGTATGAGGGTTCCTTTTTCTCCACAGCCTCTCTAACACTTGTTACTATTTGTCTTGTTGATGATAGCCATTCTGACTGGGGTGAGATGATAGCGTCACTTCTTTTTGAAATTATGTTCGTACCTATGTCACTCTTTAGGTCATGACCCTGATCATTGCTTACTTCATTCATATCTATGGGGTAGACACAGTGCCTCATCAAGTCAGCACTCAATTACTTGGATTGAACTTAGGATGCTACATAGCATTCAGTTATGAAACTTAGGATGCTACATAGCATTCAGTTATAACTGGATTCAGTTATGGTATTTCTTTTTCCCCAACACACTTTCATATTATTCCAACCTCTTCATTAAAATTAAGCTAATAATGAATAACAAAGAATTAAAATTCAAGGTTGTTTTTTTGTTTGTTTGGTTGGGGTTTTTTTTAGTGTGGGGAAAAGGAAAAAAGAAAACAAAGACCACAAGTAAGAAGATATATCTGAAGAGGAAATACCTCTTGGGTTGCAAAATTCCATTAAACATCTGGAAGGATAGTCTTTATTATTCTAATTAGAGACTTATTGTACAGGAACTGAGTCTTTTCATGTATGAATTCCATGTTTTGGGAGTTCTAGCTAATGTGTTAAAACAAGAAACAATGACCTAGCAATATTATCAAGAAGCAATCAGTACCATTATCATTCCCATTACATCCTAAGGAAATAATCAAAGTCATACACAAAGATTAATATAAATGGATGGTCATACCAATATCATACTATTATTTATAACAGTGAAACAATCTAAGGTACTCCAGTAACTCACAGGGGAATAGTTAAATACCAGAAGACATACAGTCACAAAATGGAAAATGATGCAGCTACTATTATACAAACCATATTTTCAAATAAGTTTTTGTGCTGGGGACACAAAACTCAAGAGATAGAAAAACAAGACTAAAAATAAAATAGTACTTTTTCTCTGAGATTATATGTGATTTTATTTTCCATATTTAATACTTCTGTACTTCTGAAATATTTCCATTTTAATGAAAAAGTGTTTTCTTTTGTAACCATAAAACGATTTTTAAAAACCCATTATTCTCTTTACGTTTTGGCCTTCATCCCATCATTTTTACTGTTTCTCAGAGTGTGGTCCATGAACAGTTTACATCAGAATCCTCGCAGGCAGGTGCACACTTAGGAATCAGAATTTACTTCTTAACCTGGCTTCACAGGTGAGTCTTCATTGAACACATGCTGGAGTTCACAGAGCCTCAGATTTAGCAACTTGGAAAGAGAAAACCCTAGGTTTAATATTAATGGACAATGGGACTTAAGAAAGCTACTCATACTCATGGCCAGAAGATGGCGCAGGTTTTCCATTTACCTGATTCATGTGTCCTTAGGAGGAAATCTTGTTCAAATGAAATTGCTTGATTTCATTACATAAATCCAGAAGAGCATTCCTCACCCCTAAATTGTGAAAGGAAATCAAACACTAGAATCTTTAATAGCAGATGGGATTAGGTGTTTTTTCCATAGAAGCCACTCTTCTCTGGAAAAAGATTAGTAGATTAGGTTATGTCTTCTGGACTAGGATAGTTCTACACCCAAAGGAAAGCTGTAACTAATCTCTTATTTTATCTCGTTGAAAATTCAGGGCCAGCTGTTAGAATAAGGTGGGTCTCTGTGGAATTTAGGAACAACAGCAGTGAAAAGGAAAGGGAGAGAATCTCTAGTCACAGGGCAGGTAGAGGTTAACTAACTCAAGGTCATATAGCTGACCAGTGGTGATCTCAACCCAACCGCCTGAATATAGAGCCAGCTCTCGTATGAGTGGGCATTATTACATTCCAAGAAAACAAGGACTGGACAAAGTATGAGTCCCGGGATGCTGGGACTCAGAAGAGTTCCTAATTCAGGCTAGAGAGTCAAACAATGCTTCTTCTTAGAGGAATGGCATCAAAGCAGAACTTTGAAAGAACAGTACTTGGCACAGAGTATGTATGCAATAAATATTGATAAAAGTGTTAATTAACCTAACAAAGAAGGTAGAATTTGGGGGAACAAGGACATTCCAAGCAGAATAAATGTAAGGGGTGTGTCTCAGCCAGGGCTGCAAGCTGGTTTTCTTTCTCATTCTGCTGCTCCAAGTCCAGGAATGCCGCTCCCTTTCCAGCTTAGAGTATCCTGGCTGGTGGCAGGGGTGTCAACTTGGTAATCAAACTGGAACCAGGCAAAATTTCCTATTCTGACAAGCCAGATAAGTCTGAAGAGCTGGGCAGACAGCAGGAAGAACTGGTGTCAGGCAAGGAGCCTGCCACAGCACTCAGCATGTTTCCTGATTCTCCTGGATAGCCCATCTACTTCCACCACAATCATCCTGGACTATGTAAAGGACTAAGGGACAGTGGTTTTCACATACTTTCACTCATATTTCTCACAAAATACAGTTTTGGGTTGATATCTAAAATGTTTTAACCATAAATTAAAATAATTTCAAAGTATGTATTTTCTAGTTTTGGGGGATTTTTTAAATTTTATTTTATTGTGAACACAGCTTCAGTGCATTTTTTGCCAAAAACATTTAGTTCAACCATTTTATGGAAAGTGTTCTCCATATAACTTAATCGGCAAAGTCAGTCCAGTTAGACAAATCATACTTTCTGTCAGAAAAAGTTGGATTTCATATTTCAGTTCAAATAATGGTGTTAAAGTACATCCTGAGGACATGTGTCTCAATTCTGATTCTCAGTCCAATAGAGACAGGGAGGGAAAAAGAGAGGCAGGAAGAAAGGGAAGGGTGGGTGGATAGATAGATGGGTGGATGGACGGGGATGGAGAAGGCTTGTTGCCTGGATGTGATGACGTGTCTCTTCTTTCAATATTTTTTATGGCAGTCTGCAGGCTGGGCATGGGCGTGTTAGGGATTCCTACCCAGAAGCAGGCACTCACAACCAGGTTTTTTTGTGTGGGGATGCCCCCATTGTGAGTCCAGTAATCATTTTGTAAAGTGGGAAAATAAAGGTTGAGAAAGAGGCAGGGGAAGCTAAGAAAGTAGAATCCTTACACCTCAGGCACTCTCTCTGGCAGATGGGTTTTAGAGCAGATACATATTGAAGCTGAGGCCCCGGAAACTGAGTTCCTTAAAACTATTCCTTCGCTATGGAGTGTGGGTTAGGGGACTGTGATGGCTTTCCCTTGGTTTTTTCTCTCTCACCCTCCTGCAGCTTGCTGGTGGGTGCTTGTACAGAAGACTCAGCACTGACACTGTCCAAAGCCACAGGGAAAATGGGGGGGAAAAATCACTGTTGTCATTGCCAGAAAGAGCAATTCACACATGTGCTGTACATTTCTTAACCTCCTGATTTGGCTTCATACACTCTCATGTGGGCTTTTATTCCTGAATCTTGGCTAAACTCCTTAGGCTTAACCTGTTGGCTTCAAAAATATTGGGCAGTTGCATTACTTGTCTACCTCCTTAGAACTCAAGCAATTGGCTATATAGTCTTGCTTTGGAATTAACATGAGTACCTCTCCATGCAACTCCATGGATACAATCACAGAACAAATACAAAGAAGAAGCCATCCCAGCATTAAGAGAGATTCCTATTAGTGGAATGAAGCAAATGTTCTTTCTTATAACTCAGGAACTTTACGACAAAAACTAATACTAAACATTTATGTTTTGGCATTCTAGTTTTGACTGTCTCTTTTATTGATATGTAAAACAAAATGTAAATTGAATTTCACTTAGATTAAGTTCTATTAACATTGTAAATGTTCTCAAATATTAGTTACTAATGGGCAGAATAAATAAAATACTACAATAGCATTTTTAAAACCCACCTATTCAGGCCCACTTGCCCTCTGAAGGTCTCCCAGTACCCCAGAGGCCACAGGCTACAGTTGGAAGACTTCAGCTTAGGGCAACCACCAGCTAATTCCACTTCTGAAAATAAATAGGCCTCAATTGGCACATCAAACTCAGAGCCCAAGGCTCAAATCTTTTCACCCCCCAAAATACTGCTACGCACAGGCCTGATAAGTCTTACTCTTTTAAACATCCAATCACAGTACCCTCAATTACACTTAAACAAATGGAAAAAAAAATTAAAAAGAAAAAAACACGCACACAAAAAACAAATGGAAGACAATCTCTTATTGTCATCAAATATCCAGTTAGTGTTCAGATTCTCCTTTCTGTCTCGTTTTTGTGTGCTCTTCTGTGTTTGAGTCAGGATCCAATCTGGCTCCACACAGTGTATTCACTTAATATAATTGACATGCTAAGTCTCTTTTAATGATCAAAAGAAGGAAATTTAATCTTTGTGCCCCTCCCTTTCTTTTCTTCTTGATATTTATTTGTTGAAGAAACTGGGCCATTTGTCCTATATGGTTCCCATCACTCAAATTGTTGCTGACTGGATCCCTACTGTGTCATTTGGCATGCTATCCCAGCTCATGTATTTCTCTTAAACTGTAACTCACATCGAGTTTGATTTTTTTCCGCATTTGATCCTGCTATTTGATTTAAATTTTTGTTTGTTTGTGTGGTTTTATGAATAATGCCAGAGGTAGAAGGGATTTAAAAAAACAACTAAGTATTCTTTGCTTATTATGTATACATTGATTGGACACCTACCTGCTATTGAGGCTTCACTGCTTATTAGCTGTATAACCTTGATCAAGTCAACCTCCACCTGAACCTTGCAAATCAGGCCTGGGGAACACCCCCCCAAAACCCCAGAATATTCATCTCAGGACAGATGATGAGCTGCCTGCCTGACACTTCTGAATTCTGGAGACAGTTTGATCAACATTTATGAGTACAATGGATAACACCAGAGTCTGATTTGACAAGAGGATTTTGCTCACTCCTTCGGTCCTTCATTTAACACGAGGGCCTAGTTAGTATATAAGTTGTAATTCCAGGCACAGTGGATTGATCAGTGAACAAGATTCTTGCCCTTTTTGGGGTTATAGTCTACTTTCTAGTGGAGAAGTGGAAGAGAGGCATGACAAGAACTCACAGAATTAGAATTGAATACATAAGTTCAGATTCTCATAACTGGGAATCAAATAAAGAGCGTGATGTGATAAAGAGTGTTAAAAAAAGAAACAGGCCAAAAATGGAATCTCTTTTGCTAAGCCACATCTCCAAACCTGAACTTAACGAACCTAATTGCAGTTTCAGCCTCTCCCAGGAATGAAAATTTAAGCCAATCAGTCTGGAATTTCCTCATCAACACTAGTGAGCTAATCTGCCTGAAAAGACCCTCTGCCTTCCCCTAAGGGTGGGATTACTTGTGTAAAATAATCTTTTTTTTTTTTTAAAGATTTTTTTTTTATTGTTCAGGGGATCAGGACTTTATTGGGGAACAGTGTGTACTTCCAGGACTTTTTTCCAAGTCAAGTTGTTGTCCTTTCAATCTTAGTTGTGGAAGGTGCCATTCAGCTTCAAGTTGTCCTTTCAGTCTTAGTTGTGGAGGGCGCAGCTCAGCTCCAGGTCCAGTTGCCGTTGCTAGTTGCAGGGGGCGCAGCCCACCATCCCTTGCAGGACTCAAGGAATTGAACTGGCAATCTTGTGGTTGAGAGCCCACTGGCCCATGTGGGAATTGAACTGGCAGCCTTCGGAGTTAGGAGCATGGAGCTCTAACCACCTGAGCCACCAGGCCAGCCCGAAATAATCTATTCTTAATTTCCTAGCCCCACTCTTTTTGCCTATAGCTTTCCATTTTGTACACCTCAGAGCCCCCTTCGAGTTACTAGATGAGATGTTGCCTATTCATGAATCGCTTAATAAAGCCAATTAGATGTTCAAATTTATTAGGTTAAATTTTGTTCTTTAACAAGAGTAATGGGATGGGGTGTGTGTGTGGCTGCTTTAGAAAGGGTGGTCTGGGAAGCCTCTTACAGGAGTTAATGTTTGACCTGAGAATGAAAAGGAGTCAGCTGTGAAAGAACTGGGAAACATTCTCAGGAAACAGCTAGTGCAAAGGCCTTGAGGCAGGAATCCCAGTATTTTCTGAGGAGCAGAAGGGAGGCTGTTTCTGTTACGGGGAGTAGTACTTATACAACACAAAGCTGAAGGGCGCGTACGAATGGGATGAGGAGTTAGAAGTTTTAATTGACATGGAAGCCACTGAAAGCTGTTAAATGAAGGCAAGGATTGCAGAGAGAAGGCTAGGAGACTAGTTGGTTATTTCAGTGGTCCAGGTGAGAGATGATGGGCTCAGACTAAGCTGGAGCCATGGAGAAGGAGATACGCGGACAAATTTAACGGCTTGGGAATGGTTAAATGTGGGGATTTAAGAAAAGAGAGGAATCAGGATAACCTCTGGGGTTTTGGCCTGGAGATGCCTTTATTGGGAAGTGAGCCTGGAGGTGTGGAGGGCGGAGCACAGCCCTCCAGAGGTGCTACGAATCCGAGCTGGGAGTTGGCCGGCTCTCAGGTGGCGATCAGCAGTTGCCTCCGGACTGGAGGAGAGAGTTCCCGGGGAGGGGACCTGCTAGTGCAGATTGGGAGGGGATGGCGTAGGGTCTTGCCTACGCTGCCAGAGGTGGGGAGGAGCCAGCAAAAGATAGTGAGGCAACCCCCACCCTTCTTTCCTCACTTTGTTCGTGTCTGCATCCTCAGGTCGACTCCTTCCTCAGGTAAGGCTGGCTGAAATGGGGAGCGCGGGGTCCGGTTCCCCCTTGGCGGCCCCCAGCTTTACAAACTGTTTTTCACCTGCCCGTGAGAAAGGCACCTTCCTAAGTGTGCCCTACCCCAAAAGTGGGGATATTAAAATAGCAATGCCACGAGGAAAAAGGGAAATCAAGGAAACGAGGAAATACATAAGTACTTTACATACTTGAAAGTACTAGCTTTAAAGAAAGAGGGTGGGGGAGGTGAAAACTTACATAGTGACTTTTGGGAGCTTTGGAATAAAAGCGTTGGAGCCGGACGGACCTGGGTTTTCATCCTATCGCCTCCTTTCCTAGACCTGAGGCTTTGAACTTCCTCTTTAACCTCTTTCTTCAGGTATTTATCTGACTGGGAAATAGATTTGGAAGTAGTACCTTTAATTTAAGCAGACACATGGCGAGAGAAGTACCTGTTTTTCCTGTGTACAAAATGGGGCAAATTTCTACATGCTAAATCTTATAGTTTGGATTATATATCCTGAATTTGCTTGCATTCTAGGCACTGAGACGCAGCAGGGTAGGAGACCAAGTTCTGCTCTGCGGAGATCTCGTCTTCCGGGCCGACTCTCAGTGGGTAAGCAGCAAAGACTTGGTAACTGAGTGGTTTGGTAGCTGGGGAAGTGGACGGTTAGGTTGCGTTGGCGGGCGTGCATATTTTAGAGTGATTCAAGGGAGTTGCCCTTGGCACTAATGAGAAATGAGCCTTGCAGCTGGTCATCTAGGATGGGGTTCCTTATCTATCCTTGCACTTCGGTACTCAGGTGCTACTCGCCGACTCCACAACTTTGTCACCACTAGAAATCACAGGTATTTTCATTTCGCATTACAGTTGTTGCAGGTATCATGAAACACTCTACCTCAGCATTAATGTAGTTGAGATCGGCCACTCAGTCTTGTTAAATAATAGGTTAAGCTCACATATTCTATATCTCAAATGTACTATTTTGATAACTGAATTTAAATACTAAATTCCAGTCAGATTAATAAAAATAAATGTGTGACACTAAGGAAAATAAAAATCACTATGCACCGTGAAAAATAAATAAATGGATGGATGGATGGATGTCCTCTTTCTCATCCAAGATCCTAGATAACCCTGAAATTGGCAAGTTTCAGGTCAGGCTTCAAAAAAGCCTGGTTTAGTAAAGAAAGACTTCAGAGGTTATAATCAGTGCAGTGATGAGTTCTGATTTATGTTTTAAGGAAATTTAATAATACAACAGGAGGGTGAACTTTGGAGACAGGGATAAGTTAGGAAGGGTGAGAAACATTTAGAAATTCACATGCCCAAGCCATTGGGGGATGGGAGAGTATTTCCCCTTAATCTCATCATTGGAAAAAAGCTGGTTTTGATTTGCATTTTCTTGGCTTGTGACTGCCATCTTTTCATATGTTTATTACCTACTTGCATTTCCTATATGGTGAATTACCTTTACAAATTAAGCGGCCTGTTCTCTGTGTTGTTTTCTGAATTTGCTGGCTGTATTGTGGACTTACTTTACCTAGAGAAAGAACAGTGACTATTCACCCCATTCTCTGGTCACCCAGAGTTTGTGTGGCTTCTCTTCACTAGGCATAAGTGCCTATGTTTTCTTCTTTGTGTGTTTTGTTTTAATTGTTTTTTATTTAAATAGCATTATTCTTTTTACATTTTAGTTGCCCCAAAGGTTCTAACAATTCCCAGTGCCCCTTTCAAGGTGGAGAGGGCAGATAAAGTTTACCCCAGCACCAGTGTTTTCAAACAATAGGTCTGTTTTGGTTGGCATTCCCCTGACTAAAAATTGAGCATATTTTCATATGTTTGCTATCCATGCTCATTTCTGTGATTTTGCATGTATGCTTACAAAAATGGGATTGAACTATATACATTTTCTGCAATTTGTTTTTTCCTTTCAGATACCAAGGCCATCCCTAGCCAATGCATATGTCTCTAATACACTCTCTAATAGCTGCATGTAATTGCACAGTGTGCATGGTTCGTTGGTTCCACCCTTCTCATATTAAAGGGCATTGTTTCTGGATTTTTGTAATAAAAATCTGAATACCACACTTTTTGTTTATGTACTCTTCAGTACTGGTGGTTTTATTCCTGATGTAGATTCTCAAGGGCCGAGTGTATGTATTCTGATTTTAATAGGTTTTTCCAATTTTTTGAAAAGTTATAACTATTCCCACTCCATGTAGGTAAAAGTGGACCCGTTTTTTTCCGATTTATCCTCACTTCTGGCATTGGACCACTTCTCAGATGTTTAATATTGCTTGGCAATCCCTCTATTTTTTATTTTAGCTTATCAATTTATATGAACTCTAATATAAGAAACTAAAGATTTTTGTGGTAGTTATTGTAGAATTATATATCTTCTGTGAACTCCTGTTTTATCAGAACTGTTAGGTTGGTGCAAAAATAATTACGGTTAAACAGGTTAAAAATAATTGCAAACACTGCAATTACTTTTGCACCAACCTAATATTGAATTAAAATTGTTCTATACAGTTAAACGAAAACTCCTAGACATGGAACCTTTTAAAATGTTGACCATTTTATTGATTTTTCTTTATAATACTTATCTGATGAGGGTTTTGTGTTTGTTTCTACTTTTTGGGTCAATATTTTTATTAAAGTTTTGGTAGGATATCATTTATTTCATCCAGTTTTTGTATTTTTATTATTACTATGCATTTGCAAACCATGTTTTAAAATCATACTGGGTCCTTTTTCATGCTTAATTTTACACATTGTAATTTTTCTCTTTAAGAAAAATTTTCACTCGGCTTTTGATTTTATTCTTTACACTTCAGAGTTCTACTTTTATCTCAGCCTTCTGTCTTTCCTTGGTTGTGGTTTAGCTACATTGTTTTGTACATAAAGATATTTATGTTTGTGGATTAGCATAACAAATATTTTCTTTGCTTTAGTTCACTTTTTACCTGAATTGTGCTTTATCTGATTAGCGTTGTCTTTCTTTGTGCTTTAATTTTGTCTGCATTTATCTGTACAATTTTGCCCCTATTTTCAGTTTTCTTTGGCATTTTGCTTTATCAGTATCTTTTGTAGGACATATAGAACATTCTTTGAGTATTAATTGGGAGAGCTCTGTGCTTTTCTTTTTTTTTTTTTTTTTTTTAAAGATTTTATTGGGGAAGGGGAACAGGACTTTATTGGGGAACAATGGTCAAATTGTTGTCCTTTCAATCTTAGTTGTGGAGGGTTCTGTTCAGCTTCAAGTTGTTGTTCTTTCAGTCTTAGTTGTGGAGGGCGCAGCTCAGCTCCAGGTTCAGTTGCCATTGCTAGTTGCAAGGGGCACAGCCCACCATCCCTTGCGGGAGTCGAACCGACAACCTTGTGGTTGAGAGGACGCGCTCCAACCAACTGAGCCATCCGGGAGCTCAGCTGTGCTTTTCTTAATGACTCAGTTTTTTAAAAAAACAGAAGCACCTTCAAGCATGAAAAACGAACTCTCAAATCCACCACCAGGATTCAAAACAAGCATTTCCTCCATATGTCTCATCTATTCCATTGCTGAAATATTTTAAAGTAAATCTCAGACATGTCATTATGCCTTTAAAAACTTAAGTATCTATCTCTTAAAAAATAAGGACTTTTTAAAAATAACTACAATATTATCACAACTTATAAAATTCATATTCCTTAATATAATTCAATATTCAGTCCATATTCAACATTTCCTGTTCTTCTATTACAATACCTGTTCTTCTATTACAATAATACAATTGATTTATAAAACGATATCCAAATAAAGGGCACATAGTTCTTAGTCTCCCAAACTAGAACAGGCCCTTCATTCTGTCATTAAAGTATTGAGGCCCTGTAGAATGTCCTACCCTGTGGACTTTTCTGGTTGCTTTCTCATAATCACCTTGATTAGCTTCAGGTACAATTCTGATGCTGGATTTTTTGTTTATATCATAAAGAGGGATGAAATGTGTAACTAATATTGATCACTTCTTTTATTAGTAGTCATTTTTATCTTTACTCTTTTTACCATTTCTCTGACTTCATCAAGATTGTTAGTATACATTTTCCCCCTTCACCTCCTGTCACTCATAATTTGAGTTCTTTTACCATAAATGGATGCTAAATTTAAGATTTATTTTTAAGTTCAGTGGTATTAAGAACATTCATATTGTGCAATCATCACCACCATCAATCTCCAAAACTTTTTCATCTTTCCATACTGCAACTACCCATTAAACACTATCTCCCTATTCCCCACTTACCCCAGCCCCTGGCAACACCATTCTATTTTCTCTGTGAATTTGATTATTTTAGGTACTTCATATTAGTGGAATAATACAATACTTGTCCAATGACTGGCTTATTTCACTAGTGTAATATCTTCAAGATTCATCGGTGTTGTAGCATGTGTCAGAATTTCTTTTTTAAGGCTGAATAACTGAATGTATATACTGGGGGTGCCAAAAAAATGTATACACGTGGACACTTTGGTCAACATTGCTCAAGTAGTAGTTCGCCGTAATCAGAAGTGTCTGGACGCTGACGCTAACCACTTTTAGCACTTCTCATAATTGCAGAAGTCAAACATGACTTGTATTCATTTTTTGTTATCAGTATATAATGAGTACTACAATTTTAATAGTTTTTTCCTTTCTTAAAATGTGTATACATTTTTTTGGCACCCTCTGTCTATACATTTTGTTGATTCATTCACCCTTAGAAGGGCACTTGGGTTGCTTCCATGTTTTGGCTACTGTGAATAGTTACTGTGAATGTGGATGAATAAATAACCTAGTCCCTGTTTTCAATTCTTTTGGGTCTGTACTTAAGTGAAATTGCTAGATCAGATGGTAATTCTGTTTAATTTTTTTGAGGAACCCCTATTGTTTTCCATATAAACCAGCTTGATTTTGGTGTATTCTTTTATTTTTATTTATTTTAATTTTTAATTTTTTTTTTTACAATGAGCATTGACAACTTTTTTTGGGGGGTGGATATTGGGGAACTGTGTGTTTCTCCACGGCCCATCAGCTCCAAGTTGTTGTCCTTCAGTCTAGTTGTGGAGGGCGCAGCCCAGCTCCAAGTCCAGTCACCGTTTACAATCTTTTTTTTTTTATTTAATTTTTTATTGGGGAAGGGGAACAGGACTTTATTGGGGAACAGTGTGTGCTTCCAGGACTTTTTTCCAAGTCAAGTTGTTGTCATTTCAATCTTAGTTGTGGAGGGTTCTGTTCAGCTTCAAGTTGTTGTCCTTCCAGTCTTAGTTGTGGAGGGCACAGCTCAGCTCCAGGTCCAGTTGCCGTTGCTAGTTGCAGGGGGCACAGCCCACCATCCCTTGCGGGAGTCGAACCAGCAACCTTGTGGTTGAGAGCCCACTGGCCCATGAGGGAATCGAACCGGCAGCCTTCGGAGTTAGGAGCATGGAGCTCTAACTGCCTGAGCCACCGGGCCGGCCCACCGTTTACAATCTTTAGTTGCAAGAGGGCACAGCCCACCATCCCATGCAGGAGTTGAACTGACAACCTTGTTGAGAGCTCCCGCTCTAACCAACTGAGCCATCTGGCCACCCCCAAGCTTACATTCTTGATTAGAGTGTCTCAAGATAAAGAATTCTTCAGTAAACAATCTTATTTTTTTATATTTCAGGTGATTATTTTTAAGACTTTTGAATTTGGAGTCCAGCAGGCTTGAAAAAGCAAAAAGTACTCTGGGATAAAACTATCCAGT
Organism: Rhinolophus sinicus; assembly: GCF_036562045.2. Classification (NCBI taxonomy): domain Eukaryota; kingdom Metazoa; phylum Chordata; class Mammalia; order Chiroptera; family Rhinolophidae; genus Rhinolophus; species Rhinolophus sinicus. The sequence continues at coordinate 29,957,172 of NC_133756.1, forward strand.
TTTGACAACATAATCACAATGCCTAGTGTACAATCAAAAATTCCTAGACTTGCAAAGAAACAAAAAAATATCACCCACATGGAAAGAATTCAGTTGATAGAAATGGAAATGGCTCAGATATTGGATTTAAAATACAAAGACATGTCAACAGTTATTATGAAGAAGTTTAAAGTCTTGGAAAATCTGGACTTAATGGTTGAAGAGATAAGGGAATCTCTTAAAAATGATGTAAAGGAAATTTTAGGAGTAAAAAGTTCAATATCTGAAATGAAAAATCCAAAGAATTCCAGTACCAGAAAAGAGTGGCAACAGATAAAAAATATTGCCTCAATAAAAACAGGATTGGTAGAGAAAATAGAAGGAGAAAATGATAAAATAGTTCAGGATGTTGAAAATTTGATCTTTAAAAGAAAAGAAGTAATTGAGCCGAGTAGCAAATTAGGCAAAGCTAAAGAGTACAATACTGACCAAAGTAAGGAATTGTCCCAGAATGAATCACAAAATCACAAAGTCATGGGAAGTCTGGAAGAAGACATAAGTAATATAGATGACAGAGGTAGAAATTGCAACATCCATATGGAAGTTACTGGAGAGGATGTACTAGTCAAAGAAATGAGAGAGGAAAAAACCCCTCAGAACTTAAAGAATAAAGAGAAAATTCTAAAAGTCTCCAGAGAAGATGGAGCAGTACTCACACTGGCAGGAGACTTGGCATCAGCAACACTGGACGTTAGTAAGCAATGGAGTAATGTCTTCAACATTCTGAGGGAAAATGATTTTGAACCTAAATTTTTATGCCAAGTTAAATTAGCATTTAAATGTGATGGTGAGATAAGGACTTTTTCAGACATGCAAAGCCTCAGCAAATTTACCAGCCAAAAATCTTTTATGAAAGAACTACTGAAAGGTATAATCCCACAAAATGAAAAAATAAAGAAAGGAGGAAGAAGATATGGGATTCAAGAAAAAATGGTAAGCATACAAGTCTGCAGAGCTTATGTATAAAATATAAGTAATAGTTGGTAAAGTTATTTTGAAGGTTAAATCAATTTTTAAGAAATAATTTTTTTAAAGTAAAAACATTAAAATAATGATTTAGAAAGTTTTTTTTTTTTTTTTTTTTTTAATGGGTAATGTTGGAAGCTTGGGAGAAGTAAGAAAGAGTTAAGAGTTGTTTGAGAGAAGGTTGTACATATTCAATCCAGACACTGATAGAAAAAAATATGTTAAATACTTAAAAGTAAACACAGAACAATAGTTTTCAAATCATTAAAAATAAAATATAGAAATAAATAATTGAATGAATTCATCTAAAATCCCTCATGCAATGGGAATTATAACAATATCAAGTATAAATAATTAGGGTCAATTTTAATGTATAAAGTACTCTTGATAAGTCCTTTTCATTAGCAATCAGGGAAATGCAAATAAAACTATTTTACCAAAGCCTATCGTAATGTTGATTAATGTTAACATCTAACTTTTATCCATTTCAATGTATAAAGGTTTCTGTTTCTTATGTCATATTAGAGTATGTTCCCATGTACTTGATTCATTAAAAACACTTTAGCTCATTTTCTGAATATTTTTTATAATCCCAATCTTAAAATATATACTGTATGGATTTGTCTTCTCTCTCTCTCCATATATACAGAGGGTGCTTAAAAAATGTATGCACATTTTAGGAAAGTAAAACTATTAAAACTGTAATAATATATACTGATAACAAAAGATGAATACAAGTCATATTTGACTTCTGCAATTGCAATTACTTGACTTGTTTGGGGACCCAGGCCCTCAAAATGGTTACCATCAGTGTCCAGACACTTCTGATTATGGCGAACTACTGCTTGAGCAATGTTGACCAAAGTGTCCACTTGTATACATGTTTTTGGCACCGCCGGTATATACTGGGGGTGCCCCAAAAATGTATACAGATGACTTGTATTCATCTTTGGTTATCGGTATATATTGAGTATTACAATTTTAATAGTTTTTTATTTTCTTAAAATGTGTATACATTTTTTGGCACTGTGTGTGTGTGTCTGTCTGTCTGTGTGTATTTAGGTTGAGTTGCATATGGTGTAAGATAGTCCAGTTTCACTCTTGCATGTGACTAGTTTTTCTCATACCTCTTATTAAAGAGATTATCCTTTCTCCATTGTATATTCTTGTCTCCTTTGTCATAAATTAATTGACCCTATATGCATGAGTTTGTTTCTGTATTCTGTTCTGTTTCATTGATCTATGTGTCTGTTTTTATGTCCATACCATGTTTTGGTTACTATAGCTTTGTAATATAGTTTGAAATGATTACCAGACATTCACTAATACGGTTTGAAAGCCTCCAGCTTTATTCTTTTTGCTCAAGATTGCTTTGGGTATTTGAGATCTTTTGTGGTTTCATACAAATTTTAGGAATGTTTGTTCTATTTATGTGAAAAATGCCATTGGCACTGTGATGAAGGTTGCATTGAATCTCTAGGTTGCTTTGGGTAGTATGGACATCTTAATATTAATTGTTCCAATCCAGGAACATGGAATATCTTTCCATTTATTTGTGTCTTCAGAGGTCTGTATTCTTAAGCCAATATTTTTTATGGGTTTTCAAAAGAACACCTAGTTCCTCTGCCTTTCCAACATTTTTAAGTGTAATCTCTGTGCAAAACGAGAATCCAGAATTAGAAGATACACTTTAATCAACAAATTCTATATTTGAGTATCAGCATTTAATTTGAAAAATTGGCTGTTCTCCAGAGACTTACACAGATGAGGCAGCTAACCTGTCCTGGAGACAGCAATGTTGAAGGACAAATAGCAGTCAACCAGCCACAAATGGGGCAGTCTTTTCTAACAGAAGGAACGGTAAGTGAAAAACTCAGGGGCAAACAAAAGGTTTCAAGAAATATTAAGAGCCAACAAATTTACATTGTAGACATTGTCTTAAGCTCAGTACCCAGATGGCCTTATTTAAGCCTTATAACAATCTGAGGTAGTGTTATCATCAGACCCTGTTTCAGAGGGAAAATTGAGGTACTGATAGGAAATGTGGCAACTGGATTTGAACAAAGCAGACTTGAATTGAGCCTGTCCTAACCAAAACATGCTTTCCTTTTAGTTAGAGTTTGAACTGCAAGTAGGATGTTTAAAAATATTAAACTTTTTTTGTCTTTGGGGGAAAGGTAAATATGTGTGTGGGGTGTTTTTGTTGTTGTTTTGTAATCTTCCTAAAGTGAGATAACAAGGTCTCTTTACCATTTCTGCATTATGATTACCAGACATTCACTAATAACAGGCTATTACTGAGAGTCAGTCATGCCCAATATACTAAGGGTTGTGAATGTAAAAGGAACACAGTAGATATAACCTCATGGAAATTTGTTGCAAGTACTATACAAGAAATTGCAGTTGTGATGGGATAATCAAGAGTGGAAACTTGACTTGTTTGGGGACCCAAGCCCTCAAGAAAAAGTCATATTTAAACAATTTTCTACATATTTGGTAGTTGTCAACATAGCAGTCATATTAAATTTACAGAGTGAAAACTTTTTTAAAAGACACGATTTAAAGAAATAACTTTCCTTGTTTTTCTAACTTTCAGGGTAAAATTCTAATAGACTCAAAACATGAATCTGGGGAAACAAACAGTGATGGCTTGAACTTTCTATTTGTTAAAGAGGTAAAGGTTGCTGAACCAGAGGAGAAAAACTTAGAGACTCAGGAGGAAGAGTCTTCAGAGTGGAATGAAAAAGAACTCCTTGAGGAGGAAGAGGCCTCAGAGCCAGAGGAGGAAGAAGATACCTCAGGGTTAGAAGAGGAAGAAGAGGCTTCAGAGTTACAGGAGGGAGAAGAGACATCAGAATCAGAGCTACAGGAGGATGGAGAAGAGGCCTCAGAGTTTGAGGAGGAAGAAGAGACCTCAGGGTTGGAGGAAGAAGAAGAGTCTTCAGGGCTGGAGGAGGAGGAAGAGGCCTCAGTATTACGTATGGAACAGCACTCAACCTTTCAGCATCATACTATGGTAAATACAAAACATGGAGTTGAAATAACCAGTGGTAGCATGGAGGATATTATAATTAAAGAGGTAGAAGATTCTGAGCAAGAGGAAGAAGACTCAGAGTGGGAATTGGAAGTGTTCTTAACATGGGATGAAGGAAAAGACCCTGATGTAAAAAAGGTTGAGAAAAAAGAGGCCTCATATGGATTTAAAGAAATTGCTTGTTTGGCTTCAGAGTCTGAGACGAAAAAAGTGAAACACCAGATGGTACAAAAAATCCAGAACAAAGAGGAAACAGCTACACCCAGAAATAAAGGAACTGGGACACTCTGTCCAACTTTACATTGGGACTCTTCCTCAAAATCTCTAGAGATAAGTTCTGATACACAGAAAAAGCATTCATGTACAAATTTGAGTACTCCATCAGGAATCACCAAACTTTTAAGGAAAACTGAGAAAGAGAGACACAAAACTCTGCAAACAAAAGAGCTAACATCTAAAGAAACAGACTTAATACAAGAAACAGAGGAAAACTTTAGAAGAAGTGTAATTCATTTCTTCAGAGAGATACAAGAGGATATTAGAAGTATTAATAATTACCATCCAGAAGTCTTAGAAATAAAAAAATCAATAGCCACTCTGAGTAGCAGAATAGACACACTTGAAGAGAGAATGAGCAATCTAGAAGATCGAATTGAAGAATTCCCTAAGGATACAATGCAAATGGCCAAACAGATAATAATCAAAGAAAGAATAAGAGACATAGAGGATAGATCCAGAAGCTCAAACATCCGTTTGATAGGAATTCCAGAAAAAGATAATAAAGAGAATGGAGCAGAGGAAATAGTTAAGGAAATAATTGAAGAAAACTTTCCAGAGCTAAAGGAAGATTCCAGTCTTGAGATTATCAGTGCCTACCGAGTACCCAGTAAAATTGATGAAAAGAGACTCACTCCTAGACATATCTTGGTGAAATTTCAGAGTTACAATGATAAAGAAAAGGTCATATATGCTTCCAGAGAGAAAAAAGACATAACCTACAGAGGAATAAGAATCAGATTGACGGCAGACTTATCATTGGATACTCTGGATGCTAGAAGTCAATGGGGCAATATCATAAAAGTTCTGCAGGCAAAAGACTTTAAACCTAGAATTCTATATCCAGCCAAATTGGCTTTTGATTTTGAGGGTAAAACAAAGGTATTTTTTGATGTAGAAGAATTCAGAAAGTTTGTTTCTTGTACACCCTCTTTGAAAGAATTACTGGAGGATATATTTTAACAATCCAAGGTGAGTGTAAACATATGCACAATATATATTTTCTTGACACACCAAAATCAACAAGGAAAATTGGAAAATAAAATGCCACATTTCTACCCAGGAAAATGGACAGCTAACAGCATACTTGGGGATGAGGGGAAAGGAAGGTTATAGATATTACCTTGATATTGGTAAAGTTAAAGGATGTATTAAAAATTTTAATGATAATCTTAGCTTATGTATGAGTAAACTTTCTAAACAACTGGGATGAGAGGGAATCTGTCAATGTAACCATAGATAAAAAGGTAGGGGGAAAGTAATAGAAGTGCCTAGAAAAAAAGACGGCAGGATGAGTTAGAAAAAATGCCAAAGTTGAACTCTTATCAAGAGAAGGATATTTTATCACTATAATGTGAATCTTGAATCTATATTAAACTTTTTTCCTTTGAATATACATTTTCTTGTTAAATCTTTTTCTATTTTACATTTTCCAAAGTATTTTGTTATATAATTTTTACATTTTATTGCATAAACCCATTCAGTGGAGACATAAAATCTCTTCCCTATAATGTTAGACATTAGTGTGTTCTCATTTGTTAAATACTGAAGAATGAAATGAATTGATTTGCAATGTGTAGATAACCAAGAAATTAAGGAGAGGAGAAGGGTATAACAATTTTGTGACTTGTTACAAGGGCTCATTTAATTCCACATTCAATCCCACCACCCCCATCCCCTCCCCCAAAATGTATCTTCTGTCCAGCATTTGAAACCAGCTTCTCTTAGTTCAGCTGTTCCAACTCTGGCTTTCAAGAACCTTCTGTATAACAATTCCCTGACTTCGTTATATCTATCTGCCTTTGAACTTCTGTGTGACCCCAGGGAAGTTACTAACTTCTCTTGAGTCAGGTTCCTTCTGTAATGGGTAATTCCTTCAGGCTTTTTGTAAAGGTTCTGTGAGGTGTTGTACCCAACACAAGAATCCTCAGTAGATGGGACATTTGCTTCCTGACCTACAGATCCAGAGCAAGGCTGGTTGCCCTCCTCACTGTTGTAGATTTTAAAGTGAGAACCACAGAAGGCCATTTTCGTATGGGTTGGAGGTGGGTGGGTCAGAAAACGGGAAAATAATCATAGTTACTCCATTATTTTACTGCTGTGTTGATTTGCTTTGGCTTATGGGGTTTGGTTTCTTTTTTACACTGATTTTTTTTAATGAAATTAAAAGGACTTTTTGCTGTTTACTTGTGTAATAATACAAGAAGTTGCAAAAATAGTACAGTCCCACATACCTTTCACCTTGTTGCCCACAATAACACGTTATATAATAACAGTACAATATACAAATCGGGAAATTGACATTGGTACAATACTATTAAGCAAATGGTTTATGTGCCCACTATAACAAATTACTACAAACTTGATGGCATAAAAAAAATTATTTTCTGCCTTATGCCTCTCTAGCCCACTTTGGCTAGGCCCATTCTCTTCCCTATGAACATATTACTAATAAACCCTGCTTGCATACTAAAAAGAAAACATTATTTTCTCATAGTAATGGGGTTCAGAAATCCAAAATCTTATCCCTGGACTGAAATAAAGGTGTCAGCAGAGTCATGCTCCCTCCAGAGGCTCTGGGAGAATCCACTCCTTGCCTCTTTCAGCTTCTGGTCGCTGCTGGTACTCCTTGGCTTGTGGCTACATCACTGCAATCTGCCTTTTTCCTTTGGTGGAATCTCCCTCTGCCTTTCATAAAGATGCTTGTTACTGCATTAGAGTTCAGGACAATCCAGAGTAATTCCCTACTTGAAGATTTTTAACTTAGTCACATTTGCAAAGTTGCTTTTGCCATATATAAGGTAAAAGGCACAGGTTCCAGAGATCAGGACCTGCTATCTTTGGGGGTCATTTAGCCTCGTACATGAGACTACAGGCCTCACTAAGACCACCAGGTATTATACATGTGTATATAGTTCTTTGCAATTTTACCTCCTGTATAGATTTATGTAACCTCACTCAAGAACTGCTCATCACCAAGAAATTCCCTCGTGCCACCCTGACACCTGGTTGTATCTGACTCCTAAGCCCTAACCAGCACTAGGTCATTTCTATAATTCTGTCATTTCAAACATATTACAGAAGTGGAATCAAACAGTATGTAACCTTTTGAGATTGGCTTAAATTTGCTATTATGTCTTTGGCATTTAAGTTGTTAGAGGTTGCGGGAGTCCTTTTTCTTAGTTCCCAGCTAATGAACATACCCCAGGAAGTAAAATTGTTGACAAGGACCATTTGGGGTTTACATGGGTGTCCAGTATTTTGAGAAGGGCATGGCAAAGGTCTTAAGAGCTAAGAAACAGCTGGGGGTGAAGGGAACATGAGCTGGCTCACTGGCTGAGGAAGACTACTTATGCACATTTTATCCCACCATGGTGGGGGTATTTCCCACAGAAATGCTGCAAATATGGATGCTTTTCTTTTGAGAACCAATTAAATATTTACCTGGAAACCAACAGACAAATTACCGTATCTCTAGAAGTTGGAAGCAAAAGGTCAAGAGGTGCCATGGAAAAGTGACTTAGTCCCTTCTGGGGGTGGGGTTGGAGTGGAGTATTAGAGACTTATGTTGTGAGACCTGCTAAGTAAAATTGTTGACAAGAACCTTTTTCACATTTACTGGTTAACCCCCGTACAGCATAAGGGAGAATAGATGGTTTTACTAGATTAAATAGTGTCCCCCAAAATTCATGTCCACTTGTAATCTCAATGTGACCTTTGGAAATAGGTTAGCAGATGTAATAAGATGAGGTCAAAACTGGATTAGGGTGGGCTGTAATCCAATGACTGGTGTCTTTATAAGAAAAGACACCAGTTGGGGAGAAGACCATATAAAAAAGCAGAGATTGGAATGCTACGTTTACAAGCCAAGGAAGACCCATGTATTCTGGCCACCACTAAAAGGAGACATGGAAGGATTCTTCCCTAGATCCTTTGGAGTGGTCATGCTAATAGCTTGATTTCAGACTTCTGGCCTCCAGAATTGTGAGCGAATACATTTTTGTGTTTTAAGCCCCCTAGCTTATGGTAATTTGTTACAAAGCAATATGGTCACGAGCCCAATTCAGCTCTGAAGAACTGCTGTCTCCTAGACTAACCCTGTCCCTGCAGCGATCCAAGGAGGGTTAGAGGAGATCAAGCAGCAGGATGCTGCTGACGTATTTATTTACAGTGACCAGGCTGAGAGACAAGCCTGAGGGCTAGTGTGTGGATGTATCATAGTTTGTTAATCCATTTCCAAGTTGAAAGAAAGTTTTTGATGATTTCAAATGAAGCTGTTACAAACATTTTTGTGCAGGTTTTTGTGTGAACCTTTTTCACTTCACTTGGCTATGTACCTCCAGTGGGATTGCTGGATCGTATGATAACTATATACTAACGTGTTTTTCAAAGTAGCTGTACCATTTTGCATTCCCACTAGCAATATATGAGATTTCCAGTTGCTCCACACTCATCAGCACTGGGTATGGCTTTACATTTTAATCTTTCACATTTCATTTTCTAATCCATCCAGAATCCTAGTTCATATATGGTTTAAGCAGGAATTCATTTTTATTTATTGCGAACTAGTAAGCCAGTTTTTCTGACTCTTAAAAATCTGTTTCTAAGTTCTCTATTCTGTTCCACTGATCAATTTTTTTCTGAAATTTATAACTTCCACTTCTTCCAAGAGGAATAAAATAATTTAAAGTGTAAAGTATTAAGGGGATTTCAGGCTATGAAAAAGGAGATTGACTAATAGTCTTCTAGAACAGTAGTATAAGGAAGGCAGGGGATGCATAAGTTCCAATTTTTAAATTATTTTGCCACAAAGCAAAAATTATAAAATTTTATACATATAAAACAATCTCTAGTTGTGCCATCTTGACAAGAGGCCTGCCACAGCCCAGGTCCACCCTATCTCCCCAGGCCAGGACCATTCAGGTAACATGAAGGTCCCTTCTCTTCTCTGTTTTGGGGTGAGGTGAAGTATGTGGGGATTCAGAGTAATTGTTACATTTATGACCCATAAGGCTATTGATTTAATTACAGCAATGCTTGAAAAAGATATGAATACCTCCATTGTTGGAGGTTTGATAAAAGCTAAATATCCCTTCTCTCAAAATTTGTTTACTGGGCCTGTAGAATTAAAAAGTATGACTTTAATTGTTATTGTATGTCATATTATTTGTGGAACCAAATGGCTGTTACCGGATATTTGGATGGTTTCTTTGGTGGGAAGCCTGGTGGGAACCAGGTTGTGATGATAGCTGAACCTGTACTGCACGTTAGATACCGGGGTGCTTTCTACACAATACTCTTTTATAACTAGAATCTTCTGTGCTATTATCCCCCATGTTATAGAGGAGGAAATGAAAAGTCATATATTTTTTTTAATCATAATTTTTAACTTGACCAAATTTACAGAGTAGATAGCAGTATGAATGATGTGAAATTCTAAATGGTTTTCCACATATTTTTTCAAATATTTGTATTTTAGTCTATTGTCACTAAGGTTTAAATTTTTTGTTTTGTTTTTTCATTGTGGTTAAAATCACATAACATTAAATTTACCATCTTAAACATTTTTAAGTATACAGTTAAGTAGTGTTATGTGCAACAGCTCTTGAGAAATTTTTCATCTTGCAAAACTGAAACTATGCGCATTAATTCCCCCTCCCAACACAACCATTTTTCCACTTTCTGTTTCTTCGATTTTGATTACTTTAGATTCCCTCATAAAATCGTCAGTATTTGTTCTTTTCTGACTGGCTATTTCACTTAGTATAATGTCCTTGAAGTTCATCAATATTGTAGTGCGTGACAGTCTCCTTTTTTAAGACTGCATAATATTCTATTGTGTATACCACTTATTTATCGGTCCTCGGACACCTAGGTTGGTTATACTTCTTGGCTATTGTGAGTAATGCTGCAATGAACATGGATATATAAATATCTCTGCGATCCTGGTTTCAGTTTTTTTGGATATCTACCTATTAGTAGTGGGATTGATGGGTCATATAGTAATTCTATTGTAATTTTTTTTAGAAAGCTTGATCCTGTTTTACATACTGCCTGCACCATTTTACATTCCCAACTACCTCCAGATTGTTAAAGAAATATGAACACTTTAGGGACTAAATCCCCACTGGCATGGTATCCTTGTTTTTACAGGCACGACATGAGGGGAGTTAGAAGGTACCTGCAGATCAACAAATTCTTTGCATCTGAGCATCGTTGAATGGTTTGCATCCATTCTCAGGAATTAATTGCTCCCTGCAAATGTGCACAGTCTGGGGAGCCAAAAAAAGGCTTAAAGAAGCTGATATCCAGACCTAGCCCTGAAGGGTCCTAGGAATTAGCTGGGCAAAGACAGGAAGAAGGGCTTCCAGATATAGGTACAGCAGCCCAGCGAGGTGAGGACTTGATACATGCAGAGAATTCCTGTTCCTTCAGTATGGCTGGGGCTTAGAGGTCTTATATAAATCCACATTGTTTACTTTCTATTTGTTAGTTTTTCTTTGGGAGTGTGCAGACATTACACTTTTCATGTGGTAATCTCCCTCAAGCAGGCAGCAAATGTGAGGCTGTTAGAGACCGAGGTCCATCTCTCTTCACTGTAGTCAGAGCTGTTAATACCCCGGGTCTAAACACTTCTGTGCTGAGAGACATTCCTTGTCCTCATAGAGGTTATGGTCTTAGTGGGAAAGCCAGGCATGAAAAGAGGAAGTGTGAGTTAGTTATATAAGGAGGAAACTTGTGTTTTCTGGGTAACCGTAGAGAGGGGATTGAGGAGCCACAGGTTTATCTGAGGAAATGACACTTAGGATGAGATTTTGAAGAAGTTTAGAAATGTCATTAAATAAGACACACCCAACTTGGAATCAACTAGGAGAGATATTGCTTTTTGTTCTCTTTTTCACTTAATTTGCACAAGAATAAAGTAATGTTTTGTCAGTTTTTAGGGTCATGTCAATGCCGATACCCCACTTGAATCTGAAGAGTAAATAATTCAAGCTGCCAAAAGTGAGTAACAGTATTTGTTGTCTGAGAGGCCTCTGAGCTGGAGGTTGTAGCCTCCAAACCAGACAAATATGACATATAAAGATTTCTAAGCTTAAGGACAGAAACTCAGAAGCAGAATCAAAAGGTATTTAAATGCCTTGGGTTTCTGTGATAAAATGAGTGTACCTATACCACAATTGTGAAAGTGAAGGGAAGAAGGAATTACCCATAATTTACCACAGAAGCATCACAGCTATTAGAACATTGATTTAAACAAAAAAAATGATTTGTAGACCTTGTACAATTTTAGAGCACATTGAATTTTATTTTCTGTGTATGTCCCTTAGTAAATGGTATCTTTTTATTAAAAAGCTTTGTAATCATTTAATTGCTTCATATTTCTTCAAGTAAATGTAGCATAATTTGTTAAACCTTTCCCCTACCTTTGGACATTTTGTTTGCTTTCAGTTTCCTTTTCTTTCTTTTTTTCCCCTGCTTTAAGTTTCTAATCAGCATAAATACAAAGATAGAAATTTTTATGGCTAGAAATGTTCCCTTTGTTTAGCCATGCTCCCTCACAGGACTTCCACCATAGGTCAGTCGGTCCAGCAGGAGCGGAGTTATTGGGTCAAAGAACATAGTCATTTTATGGCTTTGGCTGAATAGTACCCATATTGCTTTCAAAAACAGTGTTAGCAATTTAGACTGCCTCAACTGAGAGGGCCAGCTTCTCACCTCTGGCTGCCAACAAAGGGTATAATTAAAAAACACATTTTCACAAGGAAAAAGTGGTCCCTGGTAACTTTGAATGTTGATTTCTAGTGACATTACAACACCTCTGTTTGAATTATTTCACTGGGTGTTATGTTCAGGCACTGCACCCATTTATCTGCTTGTAGAGTGTGCTTTTAATTTTTTATCTTTAAGTGCTCTTTGTCCTTAATCCTGTAGGCGCATCTTTCTACCCACTAAATCTTATCCCCTCTAGTTTCATGTTTTTTAACTTTGTGCATTGGTTTTAGCCTTTGATTCGTTTACATTAAATATCCTTTCTATCTCCTTGGCATTTCTAGCACTTATTTAAAAATTTTGTTTCCTTTCTTTTACCAATGTTTACCTTATTAATGAAGTTAGTTTGAAGTCATTACTTTTACCCTCATTTTCTACTTCACTGTAGGGGTGTGTTTGTGTGTTTATTTCCTTGCTCTTCCATGTTTCATTTTAGTTCATGTTTAGAGCACGGGCTGGAGAAAACGGTAATCTAGGAGAGAAGTGTGGAGAGGACCAAATGTGTTCACAAACTGTCCTTGAACGACCCTTAATCTTAATCCCTGTCCAGCTGGGCTCTCCAAAACTCATCTTTTGGACCCTCCCGATGCCTTCAAAAGGAGTCCAGGGAGCTGAGGGAGGAGCCCACGCTGAGAGCCTTCCCCCTCCCCCCCTTAGCCAAGCTCCCAGAATTTCCTTCCCGAGGGGCTTGCAGCGCCCTGCTAGAGCATTCTAGCACCTCTTACCTACCTAGCTTCCCAAGGATAGACACCTCATATGAGCATCCCTGGGCCCTAAAGGTGGCCAAGGGCTGACTGCTTGTGGTTACTTAGGGAGAGCAGTGGATGAGACTGGGTACCTACCTATGTCTTAGGAGAATGCTCCAAATTTGAGAATGAGTGGGGGTGGGGAGCGGGTGGGAAAGAGACGGGTGGTGGGTTAGGGATGTTTCTTTCCCTCTCCGTGTTCTAGTATGGAGCTTGGAGGAGTCTGAGAATTCTGGATTGGAGCTTGCCATTCTATGGCCTCACAAAGGTATATTTGCAGTAGTTTGGTTGGTTTAGTTGATAATTTTTAGCTATTTAAGTAGGATATGTGGGCCTCCATTTTGTAGTCTTGCTCCAGAGTTATGAGTTAGTATGCGGATGTATAGGAACCTGGAAGCTATTGGAGGGTTATGTTCAGGGGAATGTTGTGATCAACACTTAGGTGGTGACTATTATTATTTTTTTAGTGGAATTAAATGAGAAGACATCAGGCAGGATGACAAAAGAGGTAGTTAAAATTAAAAGGTAAGAATTAGACTCAAAGACTCTTTTCACGTTTAATTAAATTAAAATGCAAACAACTTTCACCTTTAGTTAGAGGTAAAAAGTGAATGAAATCAAAGATAGAAGTTTAAAGAATAAGAGGACAAACAAATGACTGGAAATAGAGTGAGAAACAGCAGTCTGCATCAGTGTAAGTACCGGGGGGCGGCCGCATTTTCTAGAGTTCAATCCACCACCCACCCAGTTTTTCCCTGAGCCACTATGTGACCTCATCCAAGGGGATTTAGGTGAGATAAAAAAAGGAGGTCTTAGTACTTAGCTTTGGCGAAGGCAGATATTGCTACTAAGTCTTACATGCTAGTGAGATTTTTGAGTTCATCCATCAGTGACGCAAGGTGCAAATAATCTGCTTTTGGAAAAGGAGAAAGGCCTTTGCTCTCACAGGAAAAAAAAGATTGCTATTGGTGTATCCTGAGAAGATAAAGATCTAGCTTGCTACTCACAACAGCTACTACGTGAAATTGGCCACAATGAGTTGGTTGCACGTTGCTCCTGAAAGAGCCAGCGTGCTTTGTGGCCAGCTGCCCTCCCTATGCCTAGCCCCATACCTATCCCCAGAGGCCCACATAGTGAAGGCTAAGTTGCCTAAGATTCTATTTCCTATTCACTAGAAACCTATTGCTGTTGGGATAGGACTAAGTTTGGAACTGTGGGCTTTTATACTAAAATATTTTTGAGAGGCAGATGGGGGATGAAGGAGAACACTTAAGACATCAGGCAAAATGTAGATGACTTTGCAGATAACTTTGCAGGTCCATTTTTAAGGGGAAATGGCTTTCCTCAGAAAATGGCTTTTCTCCCACAGCCAGATCCTGGAAGATTGGACCCAGTCTCAGGGGTCTCTGTGATGCATCATTGCTCAAGTTTAGGCCATTATTAGCCATTTCACCAAAACACAAGGGAGTTTGAAAGGTTCAAAGTGTAGGCAGACCTCTGTAGGATCAGTTTCTGCTTCTCCAGGGTTCTGGCTTCAAGGAGACTGGGTCTCAAGCCATCCACCCCAGGATGTCCAGTGTGGCCTCTCCTAGAGGAGACCAACATGGGCACACACTTCCCAATCACCCTCTAAAGATATTCTTCACCCTTAGGTCTTGGATGATGTCACCTCCCAGACCTGGGGAGAATACAAAGTCCAAAACAAAAAGTAAAAACAAAACAAATAAACTTGCCGTCTCTCCAGGGTATGAAATGAGACTGAACAGAGGTAGTCTTCAGAGCATTTATAATAACGATCACATCATCAAAAAGCCCACACTGCCATTAAGATGTGCCTCTACTTTACTGGGACCATCTCAGTAGTGTTGGGTGATTCCCTGTGCACTATTTTGGCAATTTGTGGTACTTTAAGATACTTTGGCAAATAAGTATCTCCAGGGTCTTATGGGGGACAGAATCCCTCAGTGAGTCAGTTGAGTGGACTCAGTCTACCCTATTGCCATTTCCAAAGTCTCTTCAGTGAGTCTGTTTCTTGCCCAAAGAGCTAGCATCCAGGAAATGCACATGAGTTCGAGACATTTGAAGAGGAATTTCTATCTGGCTGGATTCTTTACACAGTCTTATCTTTTAAGGTTTCTACTCTAAAGGTAAAGGCCAGACTTCTTAGCTCAAACTCGTGGTCTCCAGATTCAGGAAAGTCTTTTGAGCCATAGAAATTTGCTGCATCTACCCCCACTCCCCCAGGTAAAGAAAAGAATAAAATAATATTTTTGTGCATGATATCAAAGCCACAGAGTGGATCAGCTTACTTTCTTAAGGAAATACGTAAACCTTGGGACCTCAAACTGGTAAGATTTTCTATCCCAGTGTTTCTTAGGCTTGATTAGGGTACTACATGACTTTTCCTCCTTTTTCTGTTTCTCTTCCTCATTTTTGGTTCTCAACAGAATTATTTTTTTATCATCAAAGCTAACGACATAGCAAAAAAAAAAAAAAAGACAGTGTCAGCTTGAAGCTGTGTCAGTCTACTGTTCACCATTTAGTTATGACATCCTTATACTAATTTTTGCAGAAAATCTTAGGAATTCCTTCACCCTCCTAAGCACACCAGGGGAATTGCCCATGCACTGGACAGTTAAAGAACAATGGCAATAAAACATCTTATTTAAACTTTTTTTTTTTAAAAGATTTTATTGGGGAAGGGGATCAGGACTTTATTGGGAAACAGTGTGTACTTCCAGGACTTTTTTCCAAGTCAAGTTGTTGTCCTTTCAATCTTAGTTGTAGAGGGCGCAGCTCAGCTCCAGGTCCAGGTCCAGTTGCCGTTGCTAGTTGCAGGGGGCGCAGCCCACCATCTCTTGTGGGAGTCGAACTGGCAACCTTGTGGTTGAGAGGACTCTCTCCAACTAACTGAGCCATCCGGGAACTCAGCGGCAGCTCAGCTCAAGGTGCTGTGTTCAATCTTAATTGTAGGAGTCTAGTTGAACCGGCAACCTTGTGGTTGAGAGCCCATTGGCCCATATGGGAATCAAACCGAGAGCCTTCGGAGTTAGGAGCACGGAGCTCCAACCGCCTGAGCCACTGGGCTGGCCCCGTATTTAAACTTTTGAGATAATAAAACAGTTCAGAAGTGGACACCTTTGGTAAATTTTCTTGTTCAGTACCAAGATCATTAATACTTTATACTTTATACTGTAGGGTTTAAAGAATAAGATAAACAAAGAGTTCTCAATAATACATTTGAAATAAGAAAGACTGTACTGGGTCTTTTACAGGCACAAAGTTGAAGTTTCAAGCAAGTCTAGATGAAACCTCAGTATTCATCACAAGTACTTCAGATAGACCAACATCTAATTAAGCAGCGCTACTCATTTACGCCACAAGTTTTAGAATAATTGAGTTTATACTTTGAATATTCATGTGGGTACTATAAAGATAGCAATCATTCATCCCCATGAAATTTCTTGCCTTTCTTCATGATTTCTTCAGTTTTCTTTTCCTCAATGGGCAAATGATTTTCTAAAAAGTTTGAATTATTCAAGTGCAATACATCTGGTAGTAGAAGCGGTCCCATCAACGTTAATATGTGATTGGCAGCCAATCTGTCCCTTCTAACACGCTATCCAAACAAAATTTGTTTGCGAGAGAGGCAAAATTTGAGGGTCTTATTATTTCATAGAACAGTGGGGGTGCCAAGCAAATATCTTTAGATATGAAACTTTTGGTTGCCTCTGATGGAGATGGCCATTGGCACCCCACCACCTCGGCCACGTCAGGACAGGCTGCAAGGGAAAAAGGACTTGGAAGCAGCGGTCTCCTGGGCACATGAATGGGTGAACCAGATGCCACAATTGGTCAGGTGCACAATCAATGTGCCAGGCCAGGTGCCCACCTGATCTTGTACGCCGAAGCCAACTAAGTGTCTCATGTTTCCAGCAGCAGGATTTCTGCCTCTCCTTGAAAACCTTGCAGACCTGCCTGACTTTTTTTAATGAAAAAAATGTTGTTATAGAATTTTTCTGTTATTAAGTTACTATGCCAAGCTTTGTGTACATTTAAACTCCTTGGGCTTAAAGCTCTTCACAACTATAAAATGGAATTACAACTGAATTACAAACAAAGCTGCAAAGCCAGTGGAATTAAAAACAATATAATCATATTCACGATTCTGTTTTTCTGGAATTTCATAATTGCTCACAGCGTGATTGCGGTTCTACCCACTCCAGAACAGGCTGTTTTGATTCTGCCTTTCTTTGGGAGACTTAATTCCCCAAGGACATTTCTCTCTTTTAAGCAACTGGGAAGCCTTCGTTCCCCGAATGTCCCAAAACTGAAGCTGCTCTGACTCAGTATTAAGCTTTTTACTCATTGTCTTCAAATTAAAACACAAAATTAAATTCCCGAGAACATGGGACTCCCCCTAAAAAAACATTGTTTGAAAACTTTTGAATTCTGCTAGCAAATTGTCAAGAAATGAACACAGCAACAACCTGAGGCAAGAAGCATGCATCTCAAAAGCAAGATCCTTGCTGTGTCACCCAGAGTGAGCTGGGTGTGGTTCTGCCCCCTCCAGCCTCAGAGCTTCTCTCGCCTCTGCCTGCCAGCGTCTTAGAAGCAGAGGCCTCTGTGTTCCTTGCAGAGCCCAGGGGCACCAGGGGCAGAAAGCTTATGGGACTTTAGGGAAATTACTCATTATCCATTCATGCTTCCAATGATTCCAAATTTGGGCCTGGTGGCCTGGCAATAGGTCTCTCCAGACTAGGATAGGGCTCAGCGGGGAAAAAGGATATGTGTCATACTCTTTGCCATCCAAGAATTTATATTTTCATT
Organism: Rhinolophus sinicus; assembly: GCF_036562045.2. Classification (NCBI taxonomy): domain Eukaryota; kingdom Metazoa; phylum Chordata; class Mammalia; order Chiroptera; family Rhinolophidae; genus Rhinolophus; species Rhinolophus sinicus. The sequence goes on from NC_133756.1 coordinate 29,974,836, forward strand.
AGGGAAATTTTAATTTAAAAACGTATATGTGCTCAAGAGACAGCCAAAACAAGTTTAAAATTTCAGTCAAGGCAACAAAGATTTTAAAGAGGCTCTAACTGGTTTTCCCCTTCCCTCATTATAATGCCCTACCCAACCTCTCTGGACTGACAGCTCTCTGAATGTACTGTGCTGTCTTTCCGCTTCCTGTACCTTTGCTGTTCCCACTACCTTTCTCCCCATCGTCACCTGGAAATTCCTTCCACTTGACAGTTAGCCTCGCCTCCTCCAGGAGGCTCTCTCTGACACCCAAGGTTAGGTTAGTGCCTAAGATACACAGTCATTTTCACTTTCTTTAAGCCCCAGCCTGGAGGCGGGTACTTGGTAATTGAAGGGTTACATTGGTAAGAACTCCATTAAGTCTGCTCCCCCTTCCTAATTGCCCTTCCTATGCTGAGCTCTGGATGGAGTTGCCAAGGTGGCCTAAGGAAATGAGGACCCTCTAGATGGAAATGGACTGAGGACCTTCCTCAACCCCTTCTATTAGAAATTCATATTTAGGGAATGCTGTTAGAGTAGACTATGATGCCTATTCAGGGATCCCAAAGGGGAAATCGCATCTAGTGGGCAGGGGGAGTTGGGGCTGTGTAGGTGGGTCCATGGGGACCCCACCTAGGTGATTGTTTGGGAAAAACAGATTCTGACAGAGCAAGTGACTGAGGTTAGAAACCTTACTGGCTTGAGTCATACTAGTAGAATGTCCCCTCCTGTTTATGCTTCATGGCCTATTCTTTCTTTATTCGAATATCTGAAGTACATTTATTTTAATCTCTCTTTCAGATTGTTATAGTATCTTTACTTCTTCAGGAGTGAGTTCTCCCACTTAAGTATGTAGGCTGTACTTAAACTATATTGGACTTCCCCACATGTATTATAATTCTTGCTCAAGAGATTTCTCCTCTTGAGGCTTGGCTTGTGGAGGTCTCCATTTGGGGCAACTCCTATTTGGTTGCCTCTGCTCAGGTCTTATTTTCAGTTCTCTGATTCTGGATAATCTTTTATGTTAGTGAATTGGCTTGGATTTTGTCACTCTGAGAATGCAGGTCCGACACGTATGTGGTGTAAACCCAGGATTCCAATTTCACCAGTCTGGGAGGGCTAACTCAATCTTCTAGCTAAGAACTTGGGCTAGTGGAAACACATTCAGATTTCCATTGGTGGATGGGCAGCTTGATTCTGACTCCAGTCCCAGCTCCTTATTAAATGACAGGCCTGTGGGCATTTTAAATCCAGCTTCTACAGCCTGTATCTGTTCCTGGTCCTTTCATGAGAGGTATAACCTCAGGTACTGCTCTCTGTCTGATACCTATGGAGTCCCTTTTTCTTGCATTTGAGATATGTGTTATTAAAATATTTTAATACTCAAATATTTTAGCTAGCATTTCTATATATTAGGCATGGAAGGTAGAGTTTTAGAATGTGCCCAATCTACCATCTTGACCTAGAAATCATTTTTAACTGGAAGTTATTTTTAGTAAAATAGTGCTTTTTAAATTTTAATTTTGTAAATCATCTCCATTCACCTTTCTTATTTTTCTAGTAGGTTTAAGCAGTTTCTGCATTTTTAAAGTGGTTGCAATCATATCATCTGTAAATAATGACAGTTTTGCAACCTCCTCTCTGTTAATTACACATTTTAATTCAGTCTTTATCTAAAGAACTTCTAGAACAATATTCAATAATAGTGGTACTATCAGGCCCTCTCTTGTATCTGACTTTATTAGAAATGCTTCTAGTGTTTTCACATTAAGCAAATCTTGGCTTTGGTTTTGAGAAATGTGTTCATTAAGATAAGGGAATACCCTTACATTTTCATTTTATTAAGTTTATAAGGAATGGGTGTAAGGAATTTCATTAAATGCATTTTTAACATTAATAAAGGCAATCATGGTTTTTCTCTTTTGACTTATTTAAAATTAATTTTTACTAAATATAATTATTATATATGATGACTAAATATAATTATTACTAAATATCCTAATATAGAACCATCCTCGATTCCTGAAATGAACCTCACTTCGTCTTGTGTTATTCTTTTAATGGACTTCTGGTTTAATTTGATATAGTATGTAATTTATATGAGGTTTGTATATATAGGGTTTTTTTTTAACTTTTTTCTATTTCATCTCTATTAGCAAGTAAAATTGGTCTGTGATTTTTGTCTTTATTAGGTTCTTAGATTAGTGATTTGTCAATTTTGTAAAATGAATTAAGATATTTCCTTTATTTTTCTATGCTTTGGAATAAACAGCTTCGAGAATATCGGTTCATTCAATATTTGCAAGATTCACATATGAAATGATCTGGGACTAGAGTTTTTGAGGAGAATATTCTCAATTTCTTCCAGTTTGTTAATTTGTTTAGGTTTTCCATCTCTTTCCAACTTAATTTTGGTAACATATATTTTCTTAGAAGATTAGCAATTTTATTTGGGTTTTCAAATGTGTTAGATTATAGTAGTATCTAATAGTCTCACATATATTTATATTTTTTCTATTTTTCTCTTTATCCTAATTTTGTGTTTTTGTGCTTTCTCCTTTTGTTTCTTCTTTAAGACCTGCTACGGACACCCATATTGTTCAGTGATCCAGCATTTAGATTTATAAATTCATTTTATTGTTTTTTAATCATTAATTTCTGATAGTAAATTTATTGCTTCCCTTGTTCTAATTTCTTTGAGTTTATTTTATTGTTTTTCCAACTTCTTAAAATAGGTGAATATATTTTTTCTATAATGGCAGCTAGTAGAACTTGATTTTCCTTTGAGGCAAACCTGTTGCACCATCTGTTGACCTTAGTCCGGTATCACACCCACTGGAGACTGCATTTTGGGATTTACTTACTTGCCAAGGTATTTTGGTATCGTAAGACCAGAGGACTAAATAAGAACCCTGGGTGATATCTGAACATGCAGAAAATATCATAATAGCAAAGGAAACATAAGCAAGTTCTCAGAGGTAGGGTAAGGGTAGAGGTGTTTCTAGTTGAAGGATGTAACAAGTGGGGGCTGTCTGGAAGCCAGAACATACTAGATCTTGAATCCAAGGCTAGAGTTTAGAGAATTTCTGTAGGCAGTGGGGAGCCCTTGATGGATTTTGTTTAGGGTAGGGCACCAGGAGCTCAGAACAGGTTCAGGCAGATGCCTGAACAGGGTGTCAGACGTAGTGGACAGGGCAGGACATCAGGCACTGCTTCATGATCAGACGAATGGCTCTCAGGAGAGTCAGGGCAAAGATGTAGGAGTAGACATGGTTTGGATGAAAGTAATCACAGAAATCCTGAGGGGGCTAAGGCAGAGGAAGGAAGAGAAGAGGTGAGGATGAAACCTTTCAAAGGAATTCAAAGAGAGGCGCCTGAGATGGAGATCTGGAGGAGACCAGGGAGAAAAGAGTCATAGAAGCTGAGGGACAGAGCTGCACTGAGCTATAGGGAGCCACGGAGGCAAAGCTGCGCCTGGGTGCAGGAGTGAAAGAAAGGTAAGCATGTGTGAAGACTCCTCTTTCTAGAGGGCTCCCTCATTCCTCAAGTGAGTAGATGAGAGTTACAGAGCAGAATGGAAGCATTTGTGGGACATAGGTTCTGGAAAGAAAGGGCTCTTCACCCTTTCAGATCTTTTGATTCTATTCACAATTAACAAACGAAATATTAGAGAAGTGTTGCTGTTGTTGGGACTGGGAGATCGAATTTCACCTTAGCTACACAGCTGGGTAGCACGCATTCAGTGGAAAACACTGACTGGTGCCTTTTGGATATCAGGTTTTTGTCAAAGAGAGGACAACCAGATGAACAAAACAAAAACAGGGAATGTTTCTTTCATTTCAGAGGTTTACTACACATTTCCTTTAAGCAGAGGATTCTCCTAGGGTATTGAAAATATTATGCAATTTAGAAAGATTGTGATTTGCTGAGCTTTCCCATGAAATGATATGTTAAAAATGCCTTGTAGGCCCTCACTAAATTTTAAGAATTACCATCGCCCTTCCCTTCCCAACATTTTCTAGGCATATCAGTCTTGGTGTTCTGTCACAGGCAGCTAGCTGTGTCTATCAGCTTAGAAATTAGATTCGATCTTTTTTGTCTGGGGCCAGATGCATCTGTGTCTCTCACAACTAGAGGTTGTGCGCTTGCCAGAACTGCTTGACCTTTCCTATATGCATCAGTATTCACCCCTGCGAGGCCTGCTCATTTGGCCTGATGTCTGCAACAGGATAATTGCTTTGGAACTGCAGGGCAGGCCTCCTGCTTCCAGACTGTACACAGATGAGGCACGTGTGGGGAAAAGGTCACTGGTGCAATCATGTGACTTGCCCCCTGGCCAATACTCACCCAGACCCTATGGACTCTGGGAGAAAGGAACAGCCTGATCAGATCTTAGGCACCTGTTCTAGCCTGATGATTGAGTTAAGGCTAAGCCAGGGCTAGAAGGAGAGGAAAGGTGGACGAGGAAGACCAAATGGCTTCCCATGGGGCCAGTGACAAAAAGTCAATGCTAAGAGGATGGTGAATGTACATTCGAATGGCATCATTGTTTTATGTGGTTATGAGGGGAGGGAGTTTCCCTCTGCAGGATTATTTTTTAGAGTCCTAATAAGCAACTGGTAGGTGTCCAGACCCACCAGCTTTGAGCCTCCCTGGCTCTCTCCTTCCTCAGTTGAGCCACCTGACTCTTGAGAAATGAAACCATCTATACCCACGCAGCTACAGTCTACATTAACATGACTTTCCTATTCCACTCTTTTCATCAACATAATTTGACTATTTGAGGAAATTCTTGTCCAAAAGATAAAAGTTAAAATAATTGTCTACTTCGGAAATTTCCCAAAAGTAATATAAATGATTACCAAATTGTTCAACTCTTCAACAGAAAACATCAAATAGCAGCTTACGCCCCAAGATTTTTTGAACCCTTTGCCTTAAAAATGCTCCCCTTGCTGTGTCCACCAATCCTAGACTAGTATATCGTGATCCTTACTCAACCCTAATCAAGCCCCACATTGAAAGACCTGCCTTAAAGCAGACTGCCAAACCTCACAGAGATCCCAACTTTGCCTGTCCCTCGCCAACACTCTAGTAAGACTCAGTGGTAATGAGAAAAGAATGAACCCAGCCTTGTTGTTATCTATAGGGTGTTCTAATGGTGTTTGGGGGAAGTAAGCACTTGACAATCTCATCTGCCTCTCCCCAAGTTCTGAAGTAAGGTCACAGAAGGCTCTCCAGAGGAGGTGAAACTTCTAGAAGAGGTAGGCATTAGCTGTTGTTGGAAAGAGTGAGAGCTAGAGGGAAGAACATTTTAAGGAGAGAGGAACAAAAACGTGTGTTATGTGTTGAATTGTATCCCCTTCCAAAGGGGGGGAGAAAAAGATATATTGAAATCCTCACCCTCAGTACCCCAGAATGTGCCTTTATTTGGAAATAAGATCTTTACAGAGGTAATTCAGTTAAAATAAGGTCATTAGGATGGGCCCTAAACCAATATGACTGTCATAGAAAGGTAAAATTTGGGTACAGAGACAGACATGCACAGAAGGAAGACAATAAGAAGACACACGCAAGGAAAAGATGGCTCCATGAAGATAGAGTTATGCTGCTATAAGCCAAGAAATGCCTGGGGCCACCAGAAACTAGGAGAGAGTGCTGGCTGAGCTGACCCTTGGTTCTCATGTGTTCGCTGTTGGGCTATGAGAGCTTTAAAGATCAGATCATGTCTGACTGGGGCTGGCACCCAAGTGGCTCTATAACTGTTGCCATCCTGAATTGTCACTCTCTTTGCTTCTTAGGCTGGGCCCCGCTTTGAACAACTGACTCCCGTCCTCTAATTCCTAGATGGACGTCTGATGGGCAAACACTGCCCCATGGTACTGTCTGTCTTACCTGGATCTCAATCCACCTGCTTGCCTGACCAGACCTCTGAGCCATGCGGTCTGGATGCCCCAATTCCCCCCCCCCTGGGTGTCTCACACCAGGGCACCCTGTTGCACAAGTCCAGAAGGCACCATTGTGTCATCTGTGAATGGCAACTCTGGGAACACAACTCTAAAAAGTGACTGACTACAACACAATGAGATGGTGCCCTCTTGAGTCATGCAACGGAGGTGACATTGACAGTGAGACAAGTGTCAACTGCAGGCTCAGACATTCTGGGGTCTGGCAGTGCCCCCTTCAGACAAGATTTCTTCATCTTCCATGGCCCCCATCCCCCTATCCCTTTCTCACCTTATTTCTCCTAGCTGGAGCAGGTGGCCTCACCCCTAAAACCAGTGTACTGACTAGGGAGTGGGGACGACTTAGGGGGAAGGGAAGTTGGGTTCAATCAACAACATCACTTTTCCCATTTTTCAAGATGGCAAACAACTGGAAGATAAGATACTAGAGATGCCAATTTTATTACTGATCAAAGCTCAAAACAAGAATGTGAATATCCTAACACTTGAGCTCAGAATCACACTTTCACTCTGATCACAGGCAAAGCTGCAGTGCCCCCTGCAGTGTCCCTGTAATACTGTGATTTATAATAAGAAGTATAGTGTGTCTCTGTGGCATAGCTCTCTTAAAACCCTTGGAATTTCCTAGGTGATGAAAAAGCGATAAAGGGGCCTTTTGTTATATTAATGAGGTGAGTTTTGGAAAGTGCCTAAGGATGGGGGTGCAGGTGGCCAGTGGAGCCAACCATGTGATTAGATGGTTGGAACTTTCAGTCCACCCCCACCTCTGGGGAGGTGGGAGGGGCTGGAGGTTCAATTACTAATGGCCAATGACTTAATCACTCGTGCCTATGTAACGACGCCTCCATAAAAATCCAAAAGGAGGGTTTGGAAAGCTTCCGGGTCAGTGAGCACGTGGAGATACGGGGAGAGTGGCAGCCTCCAAGAGGCGTGGAAGCTCTGCATGCTTTCCCCACACCTTGCCCTGTGCATCTCTTCTGTCTGGCTGTTCCTGAGTTCTATCCTTTTACCGTATAATAAACCGGTGATCTAGTGAGTAAAATGTTTCTCTGAATTCTGTGAGCCTCTAGCAAATGAATCAAATCCCAGGAGGGCAGCCAGTCAGTCAGAAGCACAGGTGGAAACCTGGACTTGCAATTGCTGTCTGAAGTGGGCGGGAGAGGGGCAGTCTTATAGGACTGAGCCCTTAATCTGTGGGTACTGATGCTATCTCCTGGTAGACAGTGTCAGAATTGAAGTGAACAGTTAGACACCCAGCTGGTGTTGGAGAACTGCTTGGATGTGGAGAACCACCCTCATCCCACACACACTGGAATTGGTGTCAGAATCTCAAGTCCCTTCAGGGCTGTGTCTGTCCCACTGACAAGGAGTGCAGAGCAGCAGGTGTCCTCTCTGTGGGCAGGTAGAACCGAGACAGGCCTGAGCTTGGCTCCATTCCTGCTCTCGATCTGACCACTGGGGTGGTGGAGGAGGAGGGGGGTCTAAGCACAGTTTCCTTCCTAGCTTTTCCTTCTGGGAAGAAGAGTGGAAATTTCCTCATTTGTAAGGTAATGTGAGGATTGGAAAATGTCAACCCCCCCCACCCCCCAGTCAAGAACAGAATGGTCCCATGGGTTTCAGAGCAAAGACCCAGGAGCTGTTTCCAGGCCCTCACGGAACATGGAAGCAGGATAGGGTGCAGGACGTGGAGGCAGGGCAGAGATAAGGCAGGCAACGCCCGCCTGCGGACACCGGCTGGGCTCCCCATGTTCCAGGCCCTCCTCTTTCCAAGATGGGAGAGAGGGTAAAGGAAATGATTTGGAACTGCTAGGAATTCCCTTCTGAGGGGCAATTGAGGCAATGTGGGTTCAGACCATCTGTACCCTGGACAGAATGCTGCTTTCTTCCCCAGGAATACTGAGCACAGGACGTTCCTGACCCCTCAGCTGTTCCAGTCCCAAACACTCTGCCTGTGTGTCTCCTCTGTCCTAGGGCCACCCAGCTGGACCTGCAGGTCAGCCACTGACTTAATGTTATGTCCCTGAAGCAGCTTTGTTCCCTCAGCAGTGTCCACCCCCTACTGCTGGGCACCCCTCCATAGCCTGGGTCACTGGCTAGGAAGCAAGAAGACCTCCGGATGTACAGCAGGCTGTGGAGTGCAGTCAAAGAGTCAGATCTCCTGACTTGAAATCCCAGATTGGCTGTTTACTAGCTGTGTGGCCTTGGATGAGTTACTTAACCTCTCTGTGCTTTAGTTTCTTCATATGTACAAGAGGGATAATATTAATACCTACCTCCCTGGGTTATCGTGAGGAGTAAAGGATTTCATACCACACCCTTAACTAGACTGATGCCTGGGTAGTTAGTTCTAAGCACTCAGTGAAGGCAAGCTGCTCTTTATATGGGCCAAGTCTAGGAAAAAAGATCAAATGGCCAAAGGAAAGGGGAAGTACTCTGCTTCATCCTGAGCTCTGTTATACAGGCCAAGCACTCTGTGGATACCTAATCTGATTAACTGCTTACAAGAACAAAGGAGAGGAACTATTATCCACCCAGTTTAAGAGCCTCAGTGGCCAAATGGTCCAGCTGGGATTCAACACCTGAGGTAGCCTGCTCTAGACACCATGCTGGTGGTGGCCTCCCACCAAGTGACACAACCCAGAGAGGAGATAGGGGAAAGAAAATAAGTAGGATAGTTTGGAATTGAAGGGTGGGCATCCATTGGGCCGTAGGGAAGGAATAAGGATTGCTTTGGTGACGCCAGGAAGTATGCTTCAGTCTTCTTGGCTGGAGAGTCACTTTTGCTCCTTGGTTTACAAGGCTGAACTGGTTCCCTAGTGGCTTCTGAGATCTACGTGTTTTAACCCGGACACCCAGAAGGAGACGGAATCTCTCTCCTAAATCCCAGCTTCAGAATTCCTTGGAAAGGGCCAGCTTGGCCCAGGTAATGTACAGTGTCTATCATTCGAGGGCCAGGGACCAAGTCTTCGTGTAGAAACGTGGCAGCTCCTGCTGTGGTCTTGTGGATGGTGGAGGGAAGGGAGAGGTTCCTGGGAAAGGAGGACCTGGCGGACAGTCCACAGGTATCTACTCCATAGGTTTATTCTCTTCCCCCCCCATCATTTCTCTACTCATAGCTGCTCCTTGCTCATATTATCAACCTGTCTTCACCTCTAATATGCAAACTCCTCTTCTGTTTTCATGCTTTACTCCCCCTCATGACTTCTCATAACCCACTGCTACTGCCTGAAACGCTGCATGTTTCCTCGTTCAAATTTCTCAGCTAATTCGAACGGTGGAAAATGCTCCCATTCCCACACCAGGCCAGCTCATGGGCACTGGCTGCCTGTGCTGTGAGCCTGTGTTCAGAGCTGTGGGCTGGACGACTCCACTGTGGGCACGGAATGGGCTTACACTGTGAGGGAATATAAAAGGCTGCTCCTTCTGAAAGCCTTCCCAAGCCTTTTCTCTCTCACACTCACTAACCATAGCATTAGACCCTTGAAACTGCCGTGGGATGCTGAGTGCATTTGTCCAACTCCCTACTGCAATAGAAATCCAAACGTACAATGGTCTGAACAAATTGGAAGATTATTTCCTGATTACATATCAAATGGGAAATAAGCAGTCCAGAGCAGAATTGATGGATTTATGGTTTTGGGACCTAAGGTAAAATTTGGGGATTCTATTACTAAGGAGAAGGGAAGAATGGATATTGAGGACAATGGCATCACCATTTTCCTGTCACTCATTTTGACCCTTCTCTACCATCGAGTTTGTCATCACATCCTGGCACATCCCCATTCCTGATACCTTTCCCATAGGGTTCTCGCCTTTTCCCCACTGACGTCGCCATGGGCACGGTCCTTACTGCTTTATTCCCAGTATCACAAGAGAACCTCCTAATTGTTCCCCTTGCCTCCAGTCTGTCTCCGGCCTCCCTCTGTGATCATTCTAAAGTGCAAATCTGATCATCTGGCTCCATTGTTTAGAAATTCTTCAATGGCTCCCCACTGTCCATAGTCGTGAGATTTTAACTGCAGATTTCTGAATTCCTGAAATTACACGCAGATTTTGCAGATTTATGTGCATTTTTCTGAAGAGAGCTTCAGGTTCTCAAAGGGGTCTCTGATTGCTCCTCAAATTATAGGCTTACGTCCAAATTCCTAATCACAGCTTACAAGCGATACGGGTCTACTGAGCTTCCTCTTAAACCTCCTCTTAATGTCACTTCCCCCATGCAACCTAAACTGAAGTCATTCTGAAATTCTCTCCATCGCCCAGACAGCCCATGCTCTTTCACACTCTATAGCTTTATATCTGCTGTTCTATCTAGAATGCCCTGGCAAACTCCTACACCTCCTTATGGCTTAGCTCAAAAGCCACCTCCTCTGTGAGGCTTCCCTGACTACCTCTGGCCAAGTATGTTTCCACAGTACTCTTCAGACCTCCATCACTCATCCTGTTCATAGTTTTTGTCAATCTACATCTGTCTCCTCCACCAAACCATGAACTCTAGAGTCCAGGACCCAGAATAGATAGTCCACAAATGTTTGTTGAATAAATGTCACCCATGCCCACCCCCCCGCTACCCCCAAATGGAGGACTCTTTCAAAATGTAAATCTGAGCATCGCTTCCTGTGTTCCTATTTCCTTCAAGTCCAAACTTGTTACAGTGTCTTTCTCTTTGGCTTCATCTTGCAACGTTTCTCTTTTTTCTACTCCAGAACCCTGAAGTTCTTTTAATGCCCAAATCAGTGTTCGCTCTTGTCTAGTGGTTTAACGCATGCTTCTTCCTCTGCTCCTCTTTGCCTGGCTAATGCCTACTCATTCTTCAGATAGCTGAAATATGCCTCAGGAAGTCCTCCTGGGCCCCCTGCCCACCTTCAGACGAGGCTGAGGGTCCCATCTATGTACCCCCATGGCACCTTGTCCTTTCACAGTCTGGACATACATCCTGCTGTTCCACGACGACTTGTCCTCCTTCCCTGCTAAACTCTAAGTTCTGTGTCTACCTTGCCCATATGTCCCCAAACATAGTACTTAGAAGGGAGTGAGTACCTGATAAATCTCTGTTAAATGAGGGTTAGGTAAATGAATTTTTCAATCATAAATCTGGTTTTCAATAGCTTTCCATTGCCTTTAGAACAAAGCCTTATCAAAACTTTAGGGCACTTCATGATTTGGTCCCCATGTTTTTTCAGTCTTATCTCTTCCAAATCTACCCTTTGATCTCAAGTGTCTCACAGTCCTGTCGAACTGAATGAAAATCCCGAAATGCCTGCTCTCCTATCTGTCAGCCTTGGCTATACCGGTCTCAATGCTTGGCATACTCTTACCTTGCCTCACCTCTTATTCCCCTTCCTTTTCTGGCTGACATCCACTAATCTTTAAGTTTTCAGTTCAGATACCTCTTCTCCAGGAAGCCTCCCTTGACTTCCTGAGATTAGCTCTAGTGCCCCTTATTGACTCCCCTGTTGTATTCTGGGCTTCCTTCTCACCATTCTGTTTTCCCAAGTAGATGGTGAGATGAGCATCTGGACTATGTCACCATGATAACTCGCATGCAAGCCCAGTGTCTGCATGCAGTGAGCACTCCAGAAATATTTGTGGAATGAACTATGTTGTCTGGTCTAATTCCTTACTGTTGGCACATATGTCCTGTCTTCCAAAGCAGATTGTACACTCTATGAAGGCAGGGAGGGGAGCTAAAATACCTATGAGTCTCTCCCCAGGCCTGAGCTTAATACCTGTCCCCAGTAAGCCTGATACATGTTGCTTGGAGGCTGTGCAGTCAGGCACTTGACAAATGTGTTAGTCAGTGGAGCCGTGGTTTAAGGTCCTGGAAAGCCTGGGTTTGGGATCACGGTAACCTTCGATACTCTTTTTGTAGAGGAGGCCAAAGCTGCTTTCTCAAAGCCAATGCTGGAAACAGTGTCAGGAACCTGACAGCTTTTAATAGCTATTTGTTGAATGAATTGTAGAGCCAAGGAACAATGACAGGGAGGCAGGCTGTGCTTGTTCATCTCACCGTGTTCTGGGCTCAGACATTCCAGTGGAATGGGATGGTTGTAAGGGATGAGATCACGTGTTCACATTCCACTCAAGATTAAAAACAAAACCTACAAAAATCTCAGAAAGGATGGACAAAGTCTTTTTGATAATGACACAATGGCTTCAGGTGTCAGGAAAACCAGTTTGCCTTCTCTGGTCAATAAACTGTTTTTGTTGCTAAGCTTTTTCGCTATCAGAGGGATGATTCATTATGAATTTGTACCAACTGGACAAACAGTTAACCAAGTTTACTCTTTGGAAGTGCTGAAAAGGCTGCGTGAAAAAGGCGAAAATGACCTGAACTTTTCGCCAACAATTCACGGCTCTTGCATCACGACAATGCACCGGCTCACATGGCACTGTCTGTGAGGGAGTTTTTAGCCAGTAAACAAATACCTGTATTGGAACACCTGATCTGGCCCCCAATGACTTCTTTCTTTATCCAAAAATAAAGGAAATATTAAAAGGAAGACATTTTGATGACATTCAGGACATCAAGGGTAATACGATGACAGCTCTGGTGGCCATTCCAGAAAAAGAGTTCCAAAATTGCTTTGAAGGGTGAACTAGGTGCTGGCGTCGGTGCATATCTTCCCAAGGGGAGTACTTTGAAGGTGACCGTAGTGATATTCAGCAATGAGGTATGTAGCACTTTTTCTAGGATGAGTTTGTGAACTTGTCAGACCTCACACGTGTGTGTGTTTTTTTTGTTTTTTTTTAGGCATTGGTTTTATTTCCTTGAGCATGCCATGTTTCCTTTTTCCCCCCTTTTTCCACTTCTACCCCCAACTCCGGTTCAAGCCGTTGTTTCTGTCTAGTTGTGTAGGACACAGCTGCCTGGCCCATGCTGGTATTATGAACCTTGCGTTCCCCCGGGCTGATGCTGTTGGTCACCGGCTGCCGGTCCCGGCTGCCAACCACTCATGCTGGCCACTGGCCACTCACAGTAGCCCACGGCAGCGCACAGCAGCCAGCTCCAGGGAGAGATGTTGTTCACAATCTTAGCTGTAGAGGGCGCAGCTCACTGGTCCATGTGGGAACCGAACAGGTGACCTCGGCATTAGGAGTACAATGCTCCAACCACCTGAGCCACCAGGCTAGCCCATTTTTTTTAATGTGACCAAATTAAAGTTGCCACCCTAATGTAAAATGCAGAAACAAACCCGAAATTGGCACATTGGACTCGGACCCCCTACTGCTGTCTGCAGAACCATGGTAGCAAATAAGACTCACATTGCACATTCCCAGGAACTAAGAGCAGAGAAATGTAAAGAAACTTTAAGACAAATGATTGAAGGGCAGCATTTTAATATACAAACAGTCAAAAGCCAGAGCCTTGCTACTCCAAGTCTGGTGTGGCCCAGTATCATTGGCACCCCCACCCCCCCGGGGAACTGATTAGAAATGCAGAATCTCAGGCCCCCTTCCCTCCCCAGACCTACTGCATTCTCCAGGTGATGTTTGCACATCAAAGTTTGAGAAGCACTGGGGTAGGACATTTATTAATGTAGGGTTTTGCTGTTCAAAGGTGCTTGGAGGTCAAAATAAATCCATTTAGAGCATTTTCAGCTTATTACTTGCTCCACGCTCTACACCTCGGAGCAACACCATCACATGCCACTGTGCTTCTCTGGGACTCCGAACCTCTCTTATGCATCCCAGTGGCAAACTTCTGTACACAGTCTTTATGGATTAAAAGTGGATTCCACAACTTCCATCAGCTGTGCCTCACACAACATCCCCAGGAGGTAGGTTGTATGATCATGTCCGTTTTTAAAAATCAAGGAAATTGAGGCCCAAGGAAGTTTTGTGACTCACCCAAGGGGAACCAAGCAAATTGGCATCTCAGCCAAAATAAGAACTCGAGCTTGCGTGCTTCCAGTGTGAGGCTCACTGTATTTGGTGTCTTTCTTCTTTTTATATAAGGTGATTTTATGCATAAGAGACTTTAGGAAAGAAAATAATGTGTGGCTAACCCTGTGTGAATTACTGAATATGAGCCATGCACATGTGGGCCCTAGAAGTTTAAAAAAGAACTGTCTAGTGGAGAGAGATGTTAGCCCAGGGTGGGCCCTGCTCTGCCCAACTCCCACACCCCTGCTGCCATCTGTGGCCTCAGAACTTTAAACGCAGGGAGGCTCATAGTTAGCTTCTAAAGGCTATGAGGGGAAATGAGCTGGGATCACCTTGAGGCCACGTATACGACTATGGCAGAAACGTGGCTTCTGGATGACAATAACCTATCCCCAGGAGGATGCTCACTCGATTTATTTGCTATTTTCAAAACAGCCTACGTAACTGGACTCTGCCTAAATACATGTGGTGTGCTTTACTGGATTGGATTTCCTGATGAATTCCAATTTCCCTGGAGTAAACTGGAGCCACTCGATGACTTGGAAATGGTCAACACTGTAGAGCTGGCACCGAAGCCAGTGTGCTTCTTCCTACCGTGCCTGAATTTAAGATTTCTCCGTCAACCCCCGCTGAACAAAGTCTCCAAAGGGAGTTCGTTCAGTTTCACCTGCCTGCGCGGTGATTCTCCGAGGGTCTTCCAGAGAATGATTGCCAGGACGGCTGCTTAAATCTGCCCCCATCCACTCAGACATGCATATTCAAGGGGACGTCTTCATATATAATTGATTAAAAAACAAAAAGATGGTGCACTTTGAAATTCCATGTAAAAAGTATTGCTTTTCTAATGTGCTCCTGCCCACCTGCTCGCTAAGCAGTGCTACAAAGGGTAGAGTCACGAGGAATTCCAGGCAGAAGATGTATGGGATTTTAGATGACACCAGTGCACCCAGCACCTAGCACCCTGCTCTGCAGCCCGCACTGTTTGGGGGCTTGGCCTAAGGCAAAACTACAAAGCATCCTAGTGAGCAGAATTATACAACAGGAATGTTTGTGCATATTTGACATAGCTTCTTCTCTTGAGGGGAGGCCCCCTGGCTGTGACCCATGCCCTCTCCAAGGGCGAGGGAGGACTCTCCAGAAGAAGCCTTTTGTTCCTGGCTGCCAGTCCTTCCGCAGCTCCTATGGCCCCAGGGACCTGCCCTGCTCTGCGTGGGCCTGCAGAAGCCCTGCAATTTCCGCGTGGGCGGGTGTTTTCAGAACGATGGACAAAGCTGTTCGGCCAGCCTACAGGGGAGAAAGACAAGGAGAAACAAATTTTATCCGGTCTGCTTCCCATCCCAGAGAGGAAGGGTGAGTTGGGAGTAGGGGTATGCATGGGGCATAGCAGTCTATTCCAAGCACGCAGAGACCGTGAGGAGGAGAAGAGATTCAGACGGCATGATGGTGTGATTACTGTTATTATGAACCCCCATCCACAGAAACAACATTCACTCCTGGGAAATTCGTGTCAATGGAAATAAAGAAGTGTCACTTGGTTTTTAAATACATTTTTTTTTTAAAAAATTGAAAAACGGAGGAAAGAAAATAAAATGACTCTTCCATTATTCCATTACACAGATGTAAGTGAAAGCTAGCATTTTGGAATGTCTCCCTCCAGTCTTTTCTATGCAAATTTATTGTTGGTTTTTAAATAGAGGAATGATGTATATGAATTTTAAATCTGCTTTTATTTTGAGTGTACCATGGTCTGCTATAAGATTTTCCCCTGTTCTTAACAGTGATCATAGCATATAACTTTTCTTATTGGCTGTATAGTATTCCACAATTTACTGAACTATTTCCCTTCTCTTGGAGACTTATGTTGTTTCCAAGTCTTCAGCCTCATAAACTCAGTGCCAAAAGCATTTTCCCATTTCTAACTATTTTCTAAGGACCAACTCTTAGAAGTAGGCTCAGCACATGGAAGGACGTGCACGTTTTGTCCTCCTGGAGCATGATACCTCAGTGCTTTTACACAAGGGCTTTTTACATGAGAGCTTTTTACACTGCTGCAGCAATGCAGGAAGCTGCATTCACAAGGGCTCTCACAGCCATTCTCTACAGAGACGTGGGGAAAGGCTGACATGCCACAGTGGTTGCCGAGCCCTGTCAGGGCAGCCACAGTCTCACGAGTGGGTTCAATCCTGTAACCAGAATTCCGAAATGTAAACATCTCTGAAAACCACTTTTTTGGTAACTCTTTTGAAGGCAAAACCCAACCTGAGGCTATGTATGATCCTTATTTAGCACCATTAATGTGAATATTTTTATATTTTGTTGCATAAATATTAAGGGTTTGATACATGGGGGAGCACACAAGACCCCACTAGATTGTTTGCTACTCTACTGTATGTTGGGAGGAATTACTTCCTAAAATGTGAAAGATCCACAGAAGCAGGTGGGGAGTGTTCACACTCAGCTTAAAACTCTGCAGTCTCTCCTCTGGGCCCCAGCATGTCCTCCAGCTGCCACCTTGGCTCCCTCCCCACGCGTCAATAACTATAAAATGCAACAAGAAGCCAAATAAAGCCACCAGGGGAAGCATGAGCTCCGGGAAGAGGATGGCCACTGTGTGTGTAGATGGCGGTGGGAGCAGAGGAAGGCAGTGGCATTTCAGTGAGACCCCAAAGGATGGCACGTGGACTTCACGAAACACGAAATTCTTTCCCAGAAAAGGCCTCACGACACCCTGTACCTTCCTTTTACCACCCTGCATAAGCAGTATTTGTGTGGTTATTTGATACATCTCAGTGTCCCCGAGGCCAGGCACTGGATTAGCACCCAGTAAGCACTGTTGAGAGGGATTGCTGGATGGTCACAGACAGGTACTGGGTTCATTTCAAGTTGATGAAGAACCTCAGCAACCTAAATCCTAATGAGGCTTTTCTGAGATTGGGCCAGTCTGGAACAACACAAGGATTTTAAGCAGAAACTTGTAAAAGCCCCACAGAGGAAGGGCCTGGGTTTATTTAGGCCTGTCCTCCCTGCTTTCTGGACGTCATCATCATTGCTGTGCTTTGTCAACCCTGAGGCTCTATATAATCACGAAGATGGTGTGATTACTGTTATTATAGAAAAGAGCCACAGGGCCAGTCCCAGAGGACCTTTGAACAGGGCCCATTTGGAGATGACAGCCTACATTTGTGGGCTCCTCTGACCCAATTGCAGACATGGAGAGTGGGGGACCCTATTCTGCTCACCAAGTGTGGCTGGAGAGACCACGTGGGGAGGATGTGCCCTTCAAATGACTCTGCCAGAGTCCTGGGAACAAGCCCACAGCACGGCCCTCCAGTGGCAGGCCCAGAGACACAGGGACTCAAGCAGCCAGCACACCTGTATGTGTGTGTGTGCAGGCAGGTGTGTATGGTGGTGGGGTTGTCTTTCCACATAACAAGAATCCACTGTGTCTCAGGCAAAGGTGAACAAGGCATAGTGTCTGCCTTTTAGAAGCTTTCAATGTGATTGGTGTTTCGGAGGAGCTGCCAAAACGAAGCCCTTCAAAGGGCAAGGCTCTGGGGCTCAGCCCTCACCACCTCTCCACCCTCCTCACTCTTGTAGCCCCCAAGAGGGTGGGCAGCTGATTTCTTGAATTAGTTTCTAACTCTAGGCAACAGGTTGCCTTGGCCTTCTGTTCCGGGGACTCTGCATTTATATTGACCATTAAATGGTTGGTAGGATGAGAGAAACCAATTTCAGGACGTCAATTCTCTCAGTTTTCCAAGCGAATTCACAAATAATCCATGCATCTGAGCTGCGAAGTCAAGGTGGACTTCGAAACGATACGGTGATCATAAGGGCTGTTCTTTGCCCTCCAAAGTAAAGCGGGAGGCACAGGGCTTGGTGCTTGGTAGGGCCCTGTCAGCAGTCCCCTTCTCCCGTGGACATTTCTCACCCAAGTTGCCCTTGGGAACTTTGGCTGTGAATCCTGAATCGACTCGACCCAAGCAGGCAGCAAGTGACTGGGCCATGGGTGGGGGTCTCAAACACTTGGGGAGCTGCTGCCCACACCACTTGGCCACCCCTGTGCTCATTGGGCATCTCTAACCCTCTCTATCTTCTGCTATGACAGGCTTCTGCAGCCATCTCCTGGTTAGCTGTCTTGTTCCTTCCAAGCTTCGAGCCCTGCCCTGAACTGCAGCCCGCCTGGTCCTCAACCCGAACCTGACTCTTCCTGATGGCTGTCTAAGTCCACCTGGATTCCAGCACTCACCTACATCATGTTCTCAGGTATGGCACTACTGACATGTGTGGCCAGATAATTTGTAATTCTTCGTTGTTCCTCTGCTTTGTTAGGATGTTTAGCAGCATCCCTAGTCTCTACCCATTAGATGCCAGGAATACCTCCTCCCCGGATTGTGATAAATAAATGTCTCCAGACATTGCCAATCTCCCTGGAGGGCAAAATCATCCCTGGAATGAGAACCACTGGACTAAATCAAGTATGTCGACCACTTGGCTTCTCCCTTTGGGGGCAAGTCTCCCTCTGATTGGCTGCCGTACCTAACTCCAGAACTTCATGCTCGCTGTTCCCTCCAGACTCTACCTGCAAATGGCAAGGCCCCTACTCGTTGATGTATTAGTTGTTTCATTGCAGCTCTCACTAGCCACCTGTTCGTAACAATCACAGTTACCATCAACTGAGTACCTCCTACATGTCAGATACGGGCTTTATAAACATTACTGTATTTAGATAATGCCTATTATCATCCCCATTTACAGATGAGCATAGAGAGGCTCAGAGAGGTTAGGTGAATTGGCCAAAGGCACACAGTCACTGAACCCAGTTTCAGACCCATGAGTGTTTAAAGTCCATGCTTTTAACAATCACTGGAGTTGTCTGAAGTACAACAGCGCCCTCCCTCCATGACTCATTCTCCACCTCCTGAAAGCAGCCACTTAGCTCTCTCTTATCCGTGAGACATCTCCAGAGGTATCCAGGAGATGCTCTCAGAGTCACTGCCTGGTTATCCCAGCTAACCAGGAACTTCCAAAGTTCCTGTCCCTGTTCCCCAGGCCTCCCAGAGGCAAACAGGAGTGGTCACTCCTAAGAGGGCCCTGGGCCTGTTCCAGATTAAGGGGTTGCCTCCTTCGCCCCCAGGGCAACCCTACAGGGATCTCATTAACACAGATCCTTTGTCTGACTATAATGTTTGGAACAGGAGGGTCTTATTTCCAGCAGCCTACTATTGTTCCTGCAAGCAGTTCTTGAGGGTCTGTGCTCTCCAATTATCTCAGAAATAGCTTTGGGGTGGAGCTGGGGTTCATAGACCTGAAGACATTGGACTACTGCCTGGTGGGTGGTTTGTGGGACCTCGCAGCTTCTTCGATCACTGATGAAACAATTTTGGGTAGTTCAGTTGTGGCCTAGTAAGAGGGACTGTTCCTGAGAAGGGAGGGGATTCTCTTCCTCTCCCCAGGCCTTTATTCCTTTTGAACTGTGGATGTTAAGAAAGTATAGAGAAATCTGTTTAAAGCATTAAGTTATAGTGCCAACTCTAAGGGCACTGCAGTCAGACCTGGGCTTGCATCACTGTTCTGAGAATCAGCAGCTTATGACCTTATAATACCATGTGTCCCCGAAAATAAGACCTAGCCAGACCATCGGCTCTAACGTGTCGTTTGGAGCAAAAATTAATATAAGATCGGGTCTTATTTTAATATAATGTAATATAAGACCAGGTCTTATATTAATTATTGCTCCAACAGATGCATTAGAGCTGATGGTGTGGATAGGTCTTATTTTCGGGGAAACATGGTAGCTACACAAACTCTCTAGGCCTGTCTCCTATCAGTAAAAAAATAGGGATTCCAGTATCCACCTCACTTGATTATTGAGAGGATTAGTGAGATAATGCATGGAAAGAGTTTAGTCCTTGTGAGTACTCTAGAAATACTACCTACTGTAATTGTAAGTCATAGGATCACATCCTGACGATTTACCTCTGAAGTTTAGGGGTTCATTCATTCAACTGTTGATTTATTCACCTGATATGTAGCAGACACTCTACTAGGTGCTGAGGATTCAGCAGGGAACCAGAGACGTGGACCCTGCACTGTGACAACAGTGACAATGAGGCAGCAATTAAGAGTTTGGGTTTAGGAGTTTGATGGAGCTGGGTTCCACTAGCTGTGTGATCTGGGGTATGTTAATTAACCACTCAGCGCTTCCATTTCCTTGTGAGCAAATGGGCGGCATCAACAGTCAACCTCACAAGGTTGTTGTGGGATTTCAATGAGATGGTTCATGGTAAATGCTCAGTATGGTACCTGGCACCGTGAAAGCACTCGATGCATGTGAATTGTTACCATTATCATCACCATTACCATCATTATCACCATCATCACCATCACCTTTAAGGAAATTTACTTAAGACCATGTGTCTGACATTCCAACTTTAATCAGGTTGGCTTTATGAAATGGGTGACTCTGTAAGGTGGACCACTGTCAGGGAGTGGATATACTTTACGCTTGGTTCCTCTATCCAGCCTTTTGGGAGTCTCCACGGGCAGTAGAGGTTCGCCAGCCAAGCTGCTGCCTTGAAGCCCACATGCTGGTATTGTGGTGCCCAGATGGGGTTCACAGCCAAAGCCAGGCCTGGGCACAAGCCTAGGGTCTGGGGTTTCTCAGCTCCAAGGCTCCAAGCATTTACCATGCATCGTTGCATCTAAACCCCACAACAGCCTTATGAGGTCAATTCTGTTGCTACTGCCATATGCTTCCCTGAGTTCTGCTGGCTGGCAAGGAACTTTTCAGGAAGGGAAGTGAACACCCACGTGTTAATTGCCTATAAGTTTCACCTTGTCAGTGAGGCTGCTGTCGCAGGCCGGGTGTGCCAGGAGCAGCTGTACCATGTCAGCATTGCCATGGTGACAGGCCAGCATGAGGGCCGAGGATCCATCATGGTCTTGCAGGTTGACATCTGCCTGGCAGCTCAGCAGCGCTTGAACCATATCTTCCCTGTCGTGACTCACTCCAAGCATCAGCGCCGTCTGGCCTCCCTGCACACAGAGCACAGAGGTGGGTGAGGTTGTCGTCCATGGCGAAGGACTCCTCTCTGGCCTGCCTGTGCTCAGGGATGACTTTTCCAGAAAATGACCGTTGTCCTGAATTTCTTTCTGCCCTTGGTATGGGACACCTGGCAAACTTCTAGTCCTCTTCCAAGACAGTAGTCAAATGCTACCTCTTCTCTAAAGCTCTCTACCAACTCCCAGGCATGGGATTCATAACAGCACTTACCACGTGGTGTCACAATCTATTAATCTCTCTCAGGAACTGAAATTGTTGATGGCAGGAACTAAGTGTTTTTCATTTCTGTATCCCCAGTGCCTAGCACAAAGTATGTGCTGCCACATGTTGGATGAGGGAATAAATGAAGGATTAAATGCTTCAGTACTGTGATTTCTTACTACCTGACTGTCCCAGCCTGACTTCCTTTAGGAAGCCTTGCTCTGCTCTGAATGCCTCTGAGATTTTCAGTTTAATGAGACCCAGAACCCTCTTATCTCAACGAGATCTGTTTGTGTGGTCTTGTGGTCATTTCTAATCCGTATCCATTGACAATTTCTGACATCCCCGTGATTATCAGTGGATACAGCAATGGATTAGATTCAGAAAGCAAGTCTAAGCTCTGGTTCTGCTGTTTCCTAGTGCCTGACCTCGGCCACGTCACTGGTCTTCCCTAAATCTTGGTTTTTCTTTTCTTAAAAATTGCTAGACTAATGATCATACCTCACAGGGCTTTTGTGGGAATCAACTGAGATAAAGGATGTAAATTTAATATTGTACAGTAGTAATTTTTCTGACTACAAATCTACCATTATTTCTCATTGATTTTCCTTTACATACATAGTCCTTTCATGGGACTTGATTATATTTGTCCTCATTATTCTCCTGGGTTCCAGGTGAGTCAGGCTTGTCCCTCTGACTGGCTATTAGGTTTTGTAAGGTTGTGGGAATGAGGCAAGAACTGTGTTTTCTCTTCTGTCAGATCTCCCGTGGCTCTGAGCGCAGTGTCTTACAAGTAAAAAGTGCTAAAGACATGTTTGCTGATGTGTTCACTGATTAAAGCACCGATCTGCAGTCACAGATGGATTGTGCTTTCCTGCCCAGAATGCTGGGGCTTAGAGAAAAGAAAGACGGTTTGCAATCAGAAAAATCCTGGCTCTGCCACTTATTATTTAGGTGAATCTGGACAAGTTAACCTCTTGGTGACTAATACGGGAATTATTAACAATATTACCTGTCTCGCAGGGTTGTTGTGAGATCCAAGTGCTTAGCAAGTATACAGTGTTAGCTATTATTATCATCATGAAGGTTAGAGATAATGTATGACGAATGTTCAGTATGTGGGAATATATATTAGGTATCCTGGTTCTCCATTTCTCTGGAACCCAGACAGGTCTTTCCGGAGAAGACTGTTTGCTTTTTGGTTTGCTTATAATCAGCCCTGAGGAAATGGTTGTTTATGGAACTAACAAGACCATGAGGTTTCTATCCAAACCCCTCTCTCCAAGTGGTGTTAAAGGCAGATGATACATGCAGATGGTCTTTGTGTCTGCTCCTCTGTCTGACTTGGGCCCCTTCCTTCCTCACCTCCCCCCTGGTCCAGTTCAATACAATTTAATTCGATGATCATTTACAGAGTACTGTTATAAGCCAGGTGCTGTGCTGACCCTGGAGGTACAAGGAGAAATAAGTTGCTTAGCCCAGGAGACTCCCAGCCTCCCAACTCACTCCCATTTAACCTGGTACCTGCACCTCTCCTCATACGTAAAGGCCCCAGGGGAAAGTGAAGGGAGAAGCTACAGCTATGAATTCTCATCCTTCCTTTGGTGACCTGGGATGAGTCCCTTGCCCTCCTAGACCATGAGTTTCTCCTCTGTAATAAAAGGGTGTTGATTTTGACCATAGGTGAGCATTCCCTCTTGCAAGAGGGCCAATTTAGAAAAAAAGTTAGCATGTTTATGGGAAACATATTTAAAATGAAAACAGCTGTATTGAGTCATATGGAATAGGAGTTGTAGGTGGGTGAAAATATTTTGAAAATCAGAAAGTGATCTACAGATGTCTGTTTCTTGCCATCAGTAGGATTGCTATTAGATGAAGTGCGCAAAGTGACTTTGCCATCAGGTTAGGCTACTGTCTGCAATCACTTTGCTCATGGGGGGAGTGGAGTTTAATATATTGTTGGGAGACAATTTTCCATGGGTCTCTTGGCTTTCTGCACATCTTGTGAGTAAGGCTCTATCTGTACTTTCGTTCCAGACTCCTTTTAGGGATGTTTGCTCAGTGAACAACCTTAGAAGGTTAGAGGTAGCATCTCCTCCAGAACAGGGCAGACATGCTTACTGACCAGTATAAAAGGTTCAGGTTCCCTAAGATCAGGGTTCCTCTCCAGTAACACAACCCACTCTGTGCACAGGGATCTGGCCCTCTCACACTGCCCTGTGGGAATGGGGAACTGGGATTTGGGGAACTGGTATAAATACCAATGCTGTGGCTGCGCTACTGCTGTGAGTAATACACTGTCCTTTGTCTCTAGCTCAGGAGTCTCATGTCGTCTGCCAGCATCCATGATACTGTAGCATAATAACTTGTTAGCTCTAAGATAGAGGAAAATCTCAGATCCTTCACAGTTCTTGATAGTCTACCATCTATGATCTCTCTAGGGGGAAAAGGAGAGTTGAATGCACTCTGCTTGTTGTTGTATTGGTCAAAGATGGGTAAATGGCCTTTTGAGGAGTCCCCGTTGTTCCATATAGAGCCTTGTCTAACTCAAAGTCTTGCGGGGTTAGGGTCATACCCCTGCTCTGGGTTCTCAGGTAGATGGGCCCAGAAGCTGAACAGACACATCCCAACACCTGACCTACTTTGTAATTCATGATTAGGATGGATTATCTGCAAGGGCTTCTTAGAGCAGTCAAATGGCAAATGCGTTCTCTTAACTGTGGGAACATTTGGTTTGAGAAGTTGAGTCCAGCTGGAATTTGCCCAGTTTCAGACTGGAACAGGATTAAAAGCTCACTGACTTCTGTTGCAGCCTGTCTGGGTCTCAGGAGCTTTTGAAGAAACAAATGGTCAGGCTTTGAACAGACAACACTTGGAGGCCCTAGCCTTCTTGGGTTAAAAACTCTCCATGGAATTTCTCACCCCACTGGCACAATAAAACTGGGAGCGTCCTGCATTTATTAAGGAGGAAGCCAGGTTCACACTTCCTACCTGGGTAGCTTGGATGTTCACATTTCCTTCTCGTAAGAGCTTCCAGACGACAGCCATGTCTTCATCGGTCTCCGCAGAAGCCAAGGGAGTAATCATCACAGCGGTATAGCCAGCTTTGTTCTGATGGTCTACATTGCAGACGCCTGCAAGAGAAGCAATGAGCACTGGACTAGCTCCTAAGGGGTCAGACTCAAGACTGCCTTAGCCCATTCAATGGGACGCTGCCTGATGATTTAAATGAAAGGAGGTCTGACAATTAAGTTCACGAACTCATCCTAGAAAAAGTGCTACATACCTCATTGCTGAATATCACTATGCTCACCTTAGAAGTACTCCCCTTGGGAAGCTATGCACAGACGCCAGCGCCTAGTCCACCCTTCAAAGCAGTTTTGGAACTCTGTCTGGAATGGCCATCAGAGCTGTCATTGTATTACCCTTGATGTCCCGAATGTTATCAAAATGTCTTCCTTTCAATATTTTCTTTATCTTCAGGTAAAGAAAGAAATCATTGGGGGCCAGATCAGGTGAGTAGGGAGGACGTTCCAATACAGTTATTTGTTTACTGGCTAAAAAAATCCCTCACAGACAGTGCCGTGTGAGCTGGTGCATTGTCATGATGCAAGAGCCATGAATTGTTAGAGAAAAGTTCAGGTCGTTTTCGTCTTTTTCTCGCAGCCTCTTTAGCACTTCCAAATAGTAAACTTGGTTAATAGTTTGTCCAGTTGGTACAAATTCATAATGAATAATCCCACTGATATCAAAAAAAGGTTAGCAACATCATTGCAACAAGTTCATGAAATTATTTGTCACACCTCATAGAGCAATCTTTTGCCAGGAGTGGAAATAATGTCTTACGTTTCAGCAGCCTTTAAAACTGTCTAATTTTCTTTACAGGTTTTCTGAGGATACTCAGCAAAAAAGGTCCACAGCAGAGTCAGAGATGGCCAAGAGGGCTAATGACCATGACTTTATCTCCTAAAGCATAGCACAAGACATTATACCCATTTTACAGATGAGGACACTGAAGGTCAGTGAAGCTACATAAACTGCCCAAGTGAAAGTGAAGTGGGACCAGAACTTAGGTCTGTCTGGCTCTAGAGCCCGTCACTCACCTGGCCCCACATCGTCCACAGCTGTGCATTTTAAGTGTCACTCTCTATGTCTGTGTGTAACTCTTAAGCTGATGGCTGTGTTTGTCGGTCCTTTTGAAGGGCCTAGTGATATGCTGTGCAAGGTTCCAGGGGGCATGAAAAACACCACAGGATAAACATAGGAAATCTAGGAACAACCATCTCACTTGAAAAACAGAGCGGGGATGGGGAAGGGGAAACTACGTATTTTTTTAGTTAAAACACTTAAGAATATACAGTTCACAGCAAAATGAAAAAAAAAAAAAGGCATATTTTAAAAATGAAGTGTCCCTAGTTTGGGATCGTAAAAAAAAGCCCAGACTGAGAGGGTGACAGATCATGGTTAGAATGAGCTATTGGATTCAAGGTAGGGGAAAGCCATTGGATCCAGAATTCAGACTTCCCAATGCCCATTTCAACTCTCCCTCTGGCCTCCTAAACAGGGTTACGGATCATGTGCTCCGTGTCCTGGTGGTCAGGAATGGAAAGAACAACTGAGCAGTATGGACATCAAACCCCAGCAACACACTCAGTGGTTGGGTGACCTCAGGCAGGTCTGCTGACTCCTCCGTGTCATGCTTCTCACATGTAAAACAGGAATAGTCATCCAGGGTCACAGGACCAGTATGAGGATTAAATGCGATCTCCGATGCCAGTGCTTAGCAGAGAGCCTGATCTGGGGAGAGCATGTAGGGTTTTATGCCTCTCGGAGGTATCCTCTTAGATATCCCTCCTACAGCTTCCTAACCTCATAAATGACATTCGACTGGGACCCACACACCGTCAATGAGCCCTGCTACCCAGCTGTCCACACCGTCACACCTAGACTACTTGATGTTGTCACATATCCTGCTGAACAGCTCCACTGTAAGCCCTAGGTCTCATCTCACCAGACTAAGGGGCCACTTGACAATCCTCAAAGAGTTCTCTCTTTCTCTTTTTTTTTTCTTTATGTTCTAGCTGTCTTTATTTTTTTAAGACTTAATTTTTTAGAGCAGTTGTAGCTTCACAGCAAAATTGAGAGGAAGGTACAGAGATTTCCTATACACTCCCTGCCCCCGATACACATGCACAGCCTCCCCCACTGTCAACATTTCCCACTACAGTGATACATTCATTGCAATTGATGAACATACAGTGACACATTATTATCACCCAAAGTCCATAGTTTACCTTAAGGTTCATTCTTGGTGCTGTACCTTCTGTGGGTTTGAACAAATATGTAATCACACGTAGCCATCATTATGGCATCACACAGAGTATTTTCACTGCCCTAAAAATCTTCTGTGTTCTGACTATTAATGTCTTTTCATGGCTTAATAGCATGAAGAGCTAAACAATATTTTGTCGGGATGTAACACAGTTTATGTTTCTCTTCATCTTCTGAAGTATACCTTGGTTGCTTCCAAGTTTTGACAATTAGGAAGAAAGTTCTTTGTTTAACAATTAACCACCCTTTATAGTTGCCAAAGCCTGGATCCCACTCGCTTTCCTGAAAAGATCAAGGCCATCTGAACGAGTGGTCTCCACTTCCCTTCTCTCCCCTCCCACATCGTTCTGGACCTTTTCCTTCCTTTTGCTTCCATCCCAGAGGACTACATATCTCAGCATCTTGCCTCAGCTGACCTCATCTGCCTCTGCTGTGGATTCCAGGCTTTTCCAACTCCTCCAAGACCTTGATCCATCAAACATCCTTTCTCCTTTCTATAATATCTCTCTATCTCTGTCTCTCAATTCTTCTTCTCTGCCAACTAACATGTTTAGTCACCTCTAACCCAAACATACAGAACCAATTCTTGTAGCCTCTTCTGCCTCTTTCGGCTACAATGCTGTATCTTTGCCTTGCCTACCCCAAGCATTTCACTCCATTTACCTCTGCAATCTGGTTTTCTCCCAACAACTACCCCCCAAACAGTCATTTCCAAAGTCCACGGTGACCCCTTCCCAAATCTGTCCAGCCCAGGTATCATCCTTCAGGGACACTACGGACAATCTTCTTTCTTCCTGATAGTTTCTTCTTCATTGGCCTCCCTATTGGCCACTTTCCCGTTGTTTCTCCTGCTTCTCACATAACTCCATCTGGGTCTCCTGCACTGGCTTGTGCGCTCTCTCTCTCAATGTAGTCAGTCTACAGGGCTCTGCTCCCCAGCCCCTTCCCTTCTCCATCTATAGTCCTTCCCTAAAGGAATACACTGGCTATGCTCTAGCTGGCCTCACCCAAAACTGCATTGCCCATTAATTTTGGATCTCGAATTCTCAATTGCTTTCTGGGCATTTCTACCTGGATGACCGACTGGGAACTCAA
This sequence comes from Rhinolophus sinicus, assembly GCF_036562045.2. NCBI lineage: Eukaryota > Metazoa > Chordata > Mammalia > Chiroptera > Rhinolophidae > Rhinolophus > Rhinolophus sinicus. The sequence goes on from NC_133756.1 coordinate 30,002,397, forward strand.
AATCTGCCCCAAATTAAATGATCCATTTTGCTTTCCCCACACTTGTTCTACGTTTGCAGCATCACCATCTTCTCAGCCATCCAAGCATGATACATCAGAGAGCTTACACACCCCATAACCCTCACAGCCAGTTAGTCACTAACACCCCAAAGGCTCTTTTGTTCTTCTATTCCTACTATCCTCATTTATTGCAAGCCTTCACTACTTCTCTGTGGACCCCGCAATGGCCTCCTGTCTGGCCTGCCACCCCCTATCCCTACTCCCTCCACTAACCTCTCACTACTGCCAAGTTAATTTTCATAGAGAACTCCCCGGGTTGGTGCTCCCCTACTCAAAACCTGTACTGATCTGCCGGTGCCTTTCAAACAGGATTCACACTATTCAGCCTGGTACTGAATAGGTACCAGGTCCTCTATGCTGTGGCTCCAACGTACCTCCCCAAACTTAATTCACATCCCATTCAAACTGAAAGGTTTCTGATCTCCAGGTTTTCCTTTCTCAAACTCCACAGTGTTCTCCTTGCCTGGGACATTTCTCTGGCTGCTGGAACTCTATCTGCTTCAGTGCACCTTTTCTGCTCCCCGAATAGGACATCACTTCATTTCTTCTGAGACCCAAAGTCACAGTCTGTATCTCTCTCTTGTAAGCCATCATCCTCCATCCCCTGGTTCTCAGGCTCTAAGCTCCTGGGAAGTAGAGGGCTCATACCTGGCTAACTCCTCCATCCTGGTAGTAGCCCGTGTGACCCTCATACATGGTCCACACATATCTGATGAAGGATGAATAAATCAAATTGAGTCAAATTGGTCAAATGCAGACATATCCTTTGTAAAAAGTACTTATGAAGATGGTAGAATGTGACTTTTTTTAGAGGTAGTGTGGTGGATGTGTCTCTGGGGTTCGACAGACTGAACACAAAGTCTGACTCTACCATTTACCAGCACGGTGACCTGAGCTAGCTTTATAACTCTCTGAGCCTCCATTTCCTCAACTGCAACATGAGAATAATACCCACATCACAAGAGTGTGGTGAAGAATAAATGATATAATAAAGGCAAATGATCTAGTCCAGTTTCTAGAATACAGACAGAACTCAGAACAGTGAAGAATCCCTTGCTGGAAAGACGTGATACAAGAAGCGATACACAGACTGCACAGATACAACCATTTCTGACCTGTCTCCAGCAGCAGCTTTACGATGGAGAAGTTGGAGTGGGACACGCTGTAGTGAAGGGCTGTGTTTCCGTTTCCATCAGCCAAGTTGACAAGCAGCTTTAGGAAGTGTGGGGAGTGGTGCTGGAGGTAGGTGGCCACCACAGCAGGACTAGATGACTTCCGGCTGGAGACACGGAACCACTCTTGACTGATGGTGTTCAAGCTTTGCTTCTGAAATACCAAAAAATTCCAATTCCAGAAGGTTATCTGGCCTGGGGTGCTAGTTTTCAGCTTGAGTGTTAGTTTCCACTAGGAAAAGTTAGCTTTGGATGCTTCCACTTCTATCTCTCTAGCTCCTTCCAACTCTCCATGTGATTTACTCCTGGAGAGCTCAGAGATAGTGTGGCTGAGGATTCAGCAACATACTTGGAACATGTGCTATGCTCCCCCACCCCCATGTGAGGTAGAAAGGAGGATTGTGAGGGCCACCTGGTAACCAGTAACAAAGCATTTCACTAGGTGACAGACAGTTTGAGTGTATTATAAGTTTAGGTCACATCCCCTGTGTATGCACAGGATAACCAAGATCTTCAAGACCCCCTCTTTCATGAGCATACAGCTAGCCTATATGGACCTTAGCCCAGACTCTACTAGAATCTCTGCATGTTTTGTCTGTTTTTCTTTGTTTTGTTTTGTTTTTTATTTTTTGGGGGAATATTGGGGAACAGTGTGCATTTCCAGGTCCCATCAGCTCCAAGTTGTTTTCCTTCAACCTAGTTGTGGAGGGCACAGCTCAGCTTCAAATCCAGTCACTGTTTTCAAACTTTAGTTGCAGGGGGAGCAGCCCACCAACCCATGTGGGAATTGAACCAGCAACCTTGTTGTTAAGAGCTCGTGCTCTAACCTACTGAGCCATCCTGCCTCCCCTCTGGAAGCTCAGCGGCAGCTTGTCTTCAATCTAGTTGTGGAGGGAGCAGCTCACTGGCCCATGTGGGAATCGAACCAGCAACCCTGTTGTTCAGAGCTCATGCTCTAACCAACTGAGCCAACCGGCCGCCCAGCATGTTTTTAATAGACATAAATCACATTTTATTAATGGGAAAAATGCATGCTGAAAACTAAGACAAAGGACATGCCCAATTTACGCTTGAAACAAAATCCAAACAGCTGTGCTTGAATTATTTTTGGCTTTTAAGCTTTGCTAGGACCTTCAGAGAAAATGGCTGAACAACCCTTAGCAGGACTCCACTATTTGTAGTATTCTGCTCTTTGGAATCATGATTAAGGCGAGTTCCAGAGTGAATGACATGAACTTTGTGTGTGACATGACCTGAGTGTTTAAAATGGAACGTTTAGATTATTTACCTAAAGGGCAGGAACAGCTATGGTGATGTGAGTATCAGAAATGATTTCCTACTCATTCTGGAAAGGGCAGTGGATTTGGAGTCACTAAAGTAATGTGGCCAGTCTTAAGTCCTGGCTCAGCTGTGTGACCTTGGAAGGCATATAACTCTATTGAACTTTACTTGTCTACAAAATGGGAGTGAAAATGGCGCAGACTCCCTAAGCTTCCATGGCTCTACAGAGTTCAGTCTTTGAAAAACACACGCTGTCTCTAAGGTAGGGAGGCCCGGGTCTCGTGCTTTGATCCTAACATGGTTATGGTGTCAGGTTTGCATATCCTCTAATCACTTTTCTAGGCAGAAACAGTGGAATCTTTTGTGGCTGAAACACTTTTTATATACTATCTCCTATACCCATGGAATTTTCAGGAGAACCTAAAGAAAGATCTTTTTTTTTTTTTAAGATTTTTTAATTGGGGAAGGGGAACAGGACTTTATTGGGGAACAGTGTGTACTTCCAGGACTTTTTTTTCCAAGTCAAGTTGTTGTCCTTTCAGTCTTAGTTGTGGAGGGCGCAGCTCAGCTCCAGGTCCAGTTGCCGTTGCTAGTTGCAGGGGGCGCAGCCCACCATCCCTTGTGGGAGTCGAACCGGCAACCTTGTGGTTGAGAGCCCGTGCTCCAACCAACAACTGAGCCATCTGGGATGCAGCTCAGCTCAAGGTGCCGTGTTCAATCTTAGTTGCAGGGGGCAGAGCCCACCATCCCTTGCGGGACTCGAGGAGTTGAACCAGCAACCTTGTAGTTGAGAGCCCACTGGCCCATGTGGGAATCTAACCAGCAGCCTTCAGAGTTAGGAGCATGGAGCTCCAACCGCCTGAGCCACCGGGCCAGCCCAAGAGATCTTAATATTAAGGAACATGGTAGATTTTAAATGAAAAGCCAAGAAATAACTTAGTTCTGCAATTCATTCAAGAATAAATAACACGAGTTTCAATCAACGTCCACATTACATATTGGTTCTTTAACAATCTGGGAGGGAACAGTTATGTGCCAGGTAAGCTAAGATAAAGTAGTAAAAATGCGTTGGGCTGAATCGATCATTTTTACTCCTACGCCTCTTCTGCAAAGGAGAACAAAATGCGCTTTGAAAATGCTTACAAGTTGTTACATGTTGGGTCTTATCAGCTGCTCTCATAACTTGGGAGAATGTGTCAGTGCCAATATCTCTTGATTAAAAGTAGAAGCCAATCCTTACATGTTTAAATCTCCATGGGCCATGAAGGTATTAAGGAGGAAACAGATGTAGTTTCTTGTTCTTGGTCTCTTGACCCATAGGGACACTTCAAGAAAAAGAGTGAAGACTACAAAACTAAATGCCAGGGCTTGAGGTTAATGGACACATCCTGCCCAACACCCTCATTTTATTAATGGGGGAACTGAGGCCTTGAATGTGGCACTTACTTGTCCAATATCTCACAGATAGCACTCCTGGGACTAGAGCACATGGTTCCAATTCTGCATGCTCTTTTCCACTCTACTCACAGTTTTCTCAAATTGCAAGGCAATTTTGAGCCTAAGCCACAAATATAATAGTTTTATAACAGACATCCAGGGTGCAATGCCTAAGAACCCTTGGTAGAAGCCTCTGAGCACAAGGCCTGCTTTCTTGTGAGTATCCATCAGTTCCACTTTCTCAGCATAATCCATCACCTTAGGTAGCAAGCGGAGCTTGGGCAAATGAGAGCACACCCAGAGGAAAGGGACTCATGTGTGCACTCACACTGCTGCCTCGGGCAAGGCACCAAAGTCCCCCAGTTGGAACTAACAGCTTAAACAGTACGGAAATATCTACATGACAATGAAAAATGAGAGTACCAAGAGCTGGTCGGTGGTGGTCCCAGTTTCTGGCAGATGTTGGCTCAATGCCCGGCATGCATTAAGAAATTCTTCTGAGGGTTTATATCTAAAGAAAAAGTTGTATATATACATATCAGTCTCCACATTGATTAAAAAAAAAAAAAAGAAAGGTTATCTTCTACTTTGACTTTCATTCTCAGCAGCTTAAACAACCAAACTGAGCAACTCCCCAGGAAAAGGGGCATTCCTAGGAAATATGGGGTGAATACAGTGTCCTAACGATGCAGCTTGGCTTCTGAACTCTTCTGAAGAGTGAGTCAAGCACTGCCCTTTTTATCCCACTGTTTTCAGGGGGTGGGAGCAATCACCAAAGCATTCTGGGGGCCCCAGGCCCAACTGCAATTCCTGACATGCTGGGCAATGGAGGGTGGTCTTTCTGACTTGGGACCAAATATTTTCTGCCTGAGTGACTTGAAAAATTCAAAGAACCCAATCCATACCAGCAAATTTCTTCAGGTTATTCCTCCAGGAAGGGCACCATAAGGGCTAATAGAGTCAATAAAATGAAAATCAATTAAGCTGGGTGATCTCAATGATAAATACTCCTCCAGTGTTAGTATAAGGGCAGAGTCAGCATCGAGAGGCCCACATTGGGACTTAATGAGATTGGTCACCAACGGGACGCTCCATTCACTCATCACATCCTTACAGTGCTGCCATGTTGGAGCACCCCTTGTGGACCTGCTTGACAATCAGCTATGGTTCACCACCCGTCACTCCTTCAGCAACCAGGCTGGGGATGACGATAATAGTACTATACTTATTTCTACCATTTTTTGAGAGCCTACTATGTGGAAAGCACTATATTCGGCATTTTATGTACTTTTTCTCCTTCAGTCCTCAGATCCAATCGATCAGGTTGCTATTATGTACATTTTACAGATGAAGAAACTGAGGTGGCCACAGCTTAAGCACCTTGTCTAAAACAGCACCATGAAGACATAAGATTTGAATCCAGGTGGCCCCAACTCCAAAGTACTCTTTTCCTCATGCCACACAACCTCCATCACTTTAAAAGACAGGATTACATCAGCACAGCCAATGGGAGCATGAGAAAAGTGTGTGGGAAAGAATCAGAAAAGACCTGGTTGGAATCCCTGCTCTGCTAGCTGTGTCATTTAACTTCTCTAAGCCTCTGTTCCCACATTTGTAAAGTGGGGATTATAATCAAGTTTCCCTTGTAGGATTGTTAAAAGGATTACGGAAGATAATACAAGTAAAGCCCTTCACAGTCTCAGTGCTATGTTGATGTTAGCTCTGTAAGTAGAGCTCAGTCTATGATAGTGTATCCCCATGAAGGCAGGAGTTATATCTGTTTAGTTCAATCAGTGCACAGTACCTGGCATAGATAGAAACTCAATAAATATTGGTGAATGGATGAACAAATGATCGAAAAAAGGGAGAATAAAATAACCCTTTCTTAGAGGATCAAGTACCCCCGTCTGTACCCCTCTGACTTACCTCTCAGCCTTGGGAAAGGGGAGTTCTTCCCCAGGCCCACTTTCCTGGCCTGTGTTGTGGGTGACCTCGGAGAGGCCCTGGCCCACCTTGCCGCTGGGGTGGGCATCCTTGCCCGGCCTATGTTCTGGGCCATCACATTTCTTTTCAGCCTCGCTGTCAGACAAGTCTTCTGGGGAGCTGTCCTCACCGCTGGTCTCCTCACTTGAGGTGGTCTCGTAGCTGGGGAAAAAGACAGAGGTCACTTGTTCTGTGCTTCCTGCCCAATGTCCGTATCAACACGAATGAGAACTAGGTGGGCCTTAGATAACACTTCCCAGCTTGCTAACAACATCCTCCATTCTTTACCTGCAGACCTGGGTGAGGAGATTCCCGGGAGCCTTGGCATCAGGAAAGCACTGGTTAAGAGCTCTGACTCAATGCCAAAGGCCATTTGGGGAGAAAAGATAATTAACTAAACTCTTTGCAGCAAACACACAAACAGCCCAGACCCTAATTGGCCAATCATTCGGACGATCCAGACAAGCAATACCAGGGTCTCCCACTTCTGGAATCCTAACATCCTGTTCAGAGAAGGGCCTAGATCTAGGCAAACATCCCCCTCACCCCACCCCGCAAGTTTTCTGAATTGCCTGACACATCTTCACGTCTCTGGATGATTGTGAGACTTCGCTTTAGCCCAGCTTACACCTGACAAGGGAGGAACCACCTGTCTACTCCCAGCAGAGTTCCATGGCACATGTGAGCAGTCAGGATACCTGAACCTAGAATCTACCTTTCTCAGCTGCAGCGTGTTTCAACTATTGCTTGGAACAGCAAAGGTGAGGGTGTGGGCTACCAGTTGACCCACAGTCCTCCCTCCCCAGCAATAATCCTTATGTTCCATTATATATAACTTTATTGAGATGGCAGACCAGAGACCATGGAGGAAAGTCCTCAAAAGTTTATTGACCCCCCCCCCCCCACTGATGGTCAACAGGAGACTTCCAATGGATGAAGATTTCAGGCTCTAGTGCAACTGGACACTGCCCCAGAGACCACTGGCCATGACTTCCACTGAACCTCCTCAAGCCCTTTCTCTGAATGATGGTCCCCCTGTTCACTACGTTTGCAAGCCCAGCCTGTTCCTGCTATGCTCCCATTCTGTCTTATTTAAACCCCAGATATTTCTTCCTCTATTATGCTTGGAACAACCTTTTAATTTTGTGATTCAGAAGGTGGGGACACAATATGTTTACCAAGCAGTTCTTGTTTTAGAATTGCTTCTGTAAGCACTTCACCTGGAAATTCATTCATTCATTCATCGAACAGAAATTGATTGAGCATCTACTATGTGCCAGACACTGTTCTAAATGCTACACCAAAGCCCCTGTCCGAATTGAGCTTATATTTTAGTAGGAAAAGGCAGAAAATAAACATGTAAATGATAAATTCAGATAAATATTCAACATTGAATAAAATAATCAAGGGCCATGGGATGGAGTGATGAGAGGAGGGTCTCCTTTAATTAGAGCGGAAGTTTTTAACCTTGGCTACACATTAGAATCACTTGAGGGTATTTAAAATTCCCAGTACCTGTACTGCATTCCATACTAATTAAAATGGAGTCTTCAGGAAGGGGACCCAGGCATGGGTATTTTTTAAGGCTCCCCCAGAATTTCCAAGGTGCTGCCAAGGTTGAGGACCACTGCACTAGAGTGACAAATACTCAGGACTCTGAGGGAGAGGAACAGCAGATGCAAAGGCCCTGAAGACGGGCCTAACTCAGCACATTTGAGGGAAGTAAGGCAGTGCCGGCAGGAGGGAATTAGGCAGATTACAGCTCTGAGATGGGCTTCCAGGTTTGGTAGAGAGCGGGAGCTCTTGGGGTGCTTAAGCAGGGGAGATAGGAACTGTTTTAGGGTTTGAGATGAGGCTGATTCTCCTTTACTGTGCATGAACTGGTGAAAGCTCAAACAAAATGGTTTTTCCTTGGGCCACAGAGTCTGACATTAGTGGGAGTGGGAACAGCAACTCTCCTATGCCATCCCATTTCATCATATCTGACATTTCCCTCACAAAATATGCAACAGTGATGTCCCTGCTGTTTGAATCTGGTGTCTTCCTTCTGGTCTGACTCAAACGAGGAGGGGTTCTGCCCTCTTCTGGGCAGCCTCCTGGGCCCGCCACTGGTGGCTGGGTCAGGTGTCCCTCCTTCGGGCTTCCTCAGCATCCTAAGCTTCCTTCTCTGTCTGGATCCATCTCAGCATATCAGCATTTTCTCGTTACTTCTTGTCCTGTCTCTGCCCAGGCCCAAATTGTGAGCTAAAGGCAGGGACCTTGATTTATTCAACTTTTTTTATCCCCATCACCTAACACACTGTTGACATTTAATAAATGTTTGTTGAATGACCAATTTAGAAAATATTCTAAATCCAATGATTTACCCTCTAGAATACCGGGTGTGCCAAAAAAATGTATACAAGTGGACACTTTGGTCAATGTTGCTCAAGCAGTAGTTCACCGTAATCAGAAGTGTCTGGACTCTGATGGTAACCACTCTGAGAACCTCTTGTAATTGCAGAAGTTAAATGTGACTTGTATTCATCTTTTGTTATGGGTATATGTGGAGTATTACAATTTTAATACAGTTTTCCTTTTTTAAAATGTGTATTCATTTCTTTGGCACCCTCTGTAAACAAGGTTTGCATCATGTTCTGAGTCAACAGACATTGGTTGTTTTTCTTCATCCTAAAAAACATTGGCTTGGTTTGCAGTTAGTAAAAGGAAGAAAAAAATTAAATGGATGAAATTTGAAGTTCAACAAATTAAGAGTTTTAGTTTCAGTGTTGTGGTTCAGATTAAATGTCTTCCTTGAAGAGCCCATGTGCCCGCCTCCCCATAAACTCCCAGAAGCCACCTGGAATCCTGGCCCCAGGGGACACTAAAGCTAAGACATATTAAAAGCACAGAATCCAACAGACCACCATAGCTGGCAAGAAGCCAAACACATGCAAACCCGAGACAGAGTTTTAAAGGGCTGTTGAGATTAATTCCCTTGAAGAAGAATGAAAACCAGATGGTTTCCCCCAGGAAAAGAGAGTGCTAAGGATAACAGTGGAATAGGTAGTATGGAGGGCAGTCTGGGCTTCACGAGCGATGCTTACCCACCGTTAACCCCAACAAACTGAAGGTTCTTTTTGGTCCCATTACCTCCTGCACGGAAGCCATAGTCTTTCTTTTTCATTATGGATTTAAGGCTGGTCGACGGGGAGATCTCTAGGCAGACACAACATCACAGGTTAGAATGATTTTAGAGGTGCCCCAGAATGTAGCAAAACCAAGACTCTTGCTTTGAGGGGATACAGATTGAAGGTGTGTGAAAAGGTAGAAAGGAACAGAGACCTAGATAATGTAAATCTAATATTTTGAGGGTCTTTGAGGCCCAGCCTTCTGGTCAGTGCCAGTAGAATGGTGCCTGGTCACAAAGCCCCTCCATTTGTGGATAATCGTGGGAGCACGCTTTCAGAAGATCCATGTGGTGTGGGTGCCATTACTGTCCCCATCTTGCAGCTGGGAAATCTAAGGCTCAGCCTTGCTTGGTGAAAGGCAGAGCAGGCGTTATTTAGTTCTAAGTGCAGAACTTAGTTCACATGACTCCTGGTCCCATTTCTGCTCCCACCTCTGCCAGTTGACACTTTGTGATGTGGCGTAGGCACAGAAGACACATGAGCAAGAACACAAGTCTTCTTTGGCTGTGCTCAGAGATACATGAAGCATTTCCCAATGGGCAAGACTAGAACTAGCACTGAAATAATAAGGAAGCAGCCAATTTGCAAGGCAGCAAGCAGACTCGCGCACTGCTCATTGAGCAAAGCAAAACATGGTTCCACTTTGCTCAACAGTGTATGATCTGTTACAAGAGGAAGTACGACTCAGCCAAAGGGTCGATTTCCACATGTGAGTATCACACAACCTCCCTTCCTCCCTCTCTCTCACACGCACAAAGAAAATATTCAGCAAAATATTTCAGATCTCAATATAATGTTCCTCCAAAACTAGGCTAGAGAAAACCTCTAATGCGAAAGAACCAGAGAGGACCTCAGGAATGCAAGAACTCAGGAAACCATGAAGGGAGGCCCAGGTTTAGAGCACACACAGCCAGGGCCATTGTTCACCATAGACCTTGCTTTTGTGGAGTGCAAACGAGAAATAGGTACCACTCTGGGTGGAAAGAGTGCTGCAGGCTTGGCAAGTGAAGAGTGGGCTAGATTTAAGTTCCAGTGCACCCTCCCTGGCTGGCATCTCCATGCCCTGTGCTATATCTGTACAGCTGTACATGGTGGCCCTGCAGTCAATCCTAACCTTAGAGCAAGGATACGAGGAGGGGCACAGAGCCTCCACTGTTACATAATCAGTTTTTATTACACTGGGTTCCTGGAGTGCTTAAATCTTTTAAAAACATATGCATGCAATTAAAACTCATTTCCATTATACTTGTCACATAAAGGAGAAATGGTTCTCTGTCTCAGCCACCATATTTACCCATTGCTGGGGAGGATGGGGGGGCTGGGGACTCCTTCTGGGGTGGAGTCTGGGCTGAGTAGGCAGACAGCAGCAGGTTGAGGGAGCTCAGGAGCTGGCGCTGGATGCTGCTGAGCTTGGAGGCGGGCTGCTTGATGGCACTGGCCAGCTCTGGGTACCCGTGCTCCAGACAGCTCCACTGCTCCTGCAGGAGCTCCTGGATCTTCTTAACATATTGGCCAATAGTGGCATCTGTGGGTGAGCTCGGTGGCCTTCCTGGGCATTCCTTCCCAGGGAGTTCTGAACTGGCCTCCTCCTTCCCTGCTGGGGGCGTCTTTATGTCACTGCTCCAGGAAGAGCCACCTGCTCCCTTGACCAGACCCTTGGCTCCCACCTGAGGGTCTCCCTCTCGCTCAGAGCCTGTTTCTTCAATCCTGAGCTCAGTGGAGAGGCAGCTATGCAATGAGGAGGTGAGGACCACCTTGGGTCCCTGTGGCAGTGACAACTGGGATGGTGGCACAAATTCTGCTGGGCTCTGATCCTCCTGTTCGTGACTGTCCTGCCCACAGAGGAGGCCATTCTCCTCTCTGGCCCTCCAGCTTTCAGATTCTGTGCTGCTCAGAAGGTTGACCCCAATGCTCTTGTCACACAACTCCCTGGTCAAGAGTCCGTGGAGAGGGTCAGTATTGATCATGGCGTCCGTTTGGCCCTGAGTGTCTTTGGTGTTCTCGTGGCTAAGCTTTTCTGTCAGTTGAGCAACAGTGCACTCTAGCTCTTGAATCCTTCCCTCCCTAGCCTTGATTTCCTCCTCTTGCTGCTGGAGGGCAGCTCTGACCTGGGCCAGTTCTTTAGTTCTTCCAGACAACTCTCCCTCAAGGTCTGAGAGTTGCTGCTTGAGGCAGGAGATGCTGCCAGGATCCATCGTGGTGAGGCCCAGACTTTCTTCCGTGACCCGGATGCCGATGCTCCTCACGTCTACCTCTACCGGTGGTGGGGGTGGGATCTCGCTGATGCTGAGCTCGATTTCTCCTAAAGGGAGCTCATTCTCTGGAATGGGTGATGGCAGAGGTGGGAGGCTTGGTGCTGGGGAGCCAGGAGTGACCACCACCTCTGCTTCTCTGGTTTCATGTTCGTCCTCTACATCCTCTAGAACTGCAAGTGCAGTCTGGGATGAGAAAGCAGGACTTGGGAGAGAGAAGTGATGTGGAGCCTCTTTGTCACCCTCTGGAGGCTCAGCCGCCTCCTGGACCAGCTCCGGAATCCCTGGCACCAGGTCTCCAAACTCTCTGCTTTTTGGTTGGGTTGCTGCTCGCGGGGTGGAGTTGTGAAAACCTGAAAACCCTTCTGCGGGGTCAAAAATGCCATCGCAGACACTGTCTTCGCCCTGAAGTGAAGGGAGAGCGGGAGGTGTAGGGGGACCCGAATTTAGGCTGGGGTCCTCTGAGGCTCTGGCTTGCAGCAGTGTGGCTGGCATGCTGGATGCTCTTAAGAGTTGGGGCCGTCCACTCCCGGAGGCGAGCTCGGCCTCCCGGGGAGCAGCAGCCTCCAGGTGTCTGGCGGTCTCCGCCAACAGGGCTTTCCTGTGATAGCTCACCTCACTCCCACTGGAGGAGGCTTGGGGGTGATCACCAAACGGCAGTGACTGAGCTCGCTCCTCTGTCCCGAGCGACACCTTCCTCAGCACCACTGGGGACCAGTTTTGGTGGGGAAGAGTAGCATGGGGGCGAGTCCCACTGTCGGGAAGGCTGAAGTTTCGAGGCAAAGTGCTAAACTTGGCCTGCTTGGCCCTTCTGTGGATAGGTATTCTCTTGATGGTGTGTCCCTTCTCAATGTCATCCACATACTTGAGGAAGTCCAGATCTAGATGAAATCCATATGGGGTCTCCACGGAGTAGGGGTGGCTCTTTGGAGAGTCTTTCTCTTCATCCCCCTGAGAGGCCTGGTTTTTGGCTGGGAGACATAGACATGTGAAAAAAGAAACATACTGTTAATAAGAATTACAGGGTGGTGAGGCCTAATATCTGTGATTCTGACTTAAGGCTCTCATGTGAGACTTCTAAATGTTCCAGCCTCTAAATTATGCTGAGATGCTCACAGTCTTTTGGCTGTGCTCAGAAACCATGTTATTAAATCAATGTGTACTTAGCCAATGTCTGCAAGGAAATAGGTAGAGGGAATAGTTTCCAATTTGCAGTAGGTCGTCTCAGTTGCTACTGTGGAATCTGCCTGCAGACCCGCAAAATGAAATAGTCTCATACTGTTTTACTGGATTTGAGACATGTAATTGCTGAACTGAAGTGTCCAGGAATTTGCCAAATCAGGGTACTAATTGGCAATTACGAATATGGAGGGTTTTGAAGGATGAGGTACATAATTGTCTCAACATTAAAAAAATAACCTTTCATTATTCAAATAGGTGCTAGTAAACCTTGGGAAAGCCAGAGACATCAAGGAGCTATGCTTTCTACATTATTTAAGCTTCCACAGATGTCGGAACCTCTAGGTACTAACAGACAGAATTGGAACACATAATCACACACAGCCCATCCTCTTTTCCACCTGAAGACTGCTCAGTGCTTAACAAACATGAATTTCACTTTTAAAAACTCATGCCCAGTAAGGAAATACCACATTTTTCATAGAGTGGAAAAAAAGGTGGTGAGGGAAAAAGGACAATGAATGTCAAAAGAGACATTGGCATACATCCTCCAAGAGATGTGGGACTCATGAGTTTTCGGGGCAGCCCAAATTATCCGGGGACATCAGAAAGTTCTCCATCACACCAAGGCACCACTGATCTTGACTCCAGTTGAGGACACTGAGATAAGTCAGTCATTCAAGTAGTTGAGTCCAGAGGGACTTGTCTCCAAGTAGCTTCTTCAGATTAAATAGTCTTTGTTCCTTTGATGTTCCTCATGTGACACCCTTATTATCTCTGTGACATTCTGCTAATCATGCTGTGAAAATGCTGAGCTCAGGAGAGAACATCAGTGGAGCACAGAGGCCAAGAACATAGACTCTGGGGCCTGGTCTATATCTCAGCTCTGTGACCTTGGGGCAATTACTTAGCCTTCCTGTGTCTTAGCATCTATAAGATGGGGATAATAATAGATAAAATGAGGTTAATGGGAGGACTGATTAATTAATACATGTAAAGTGCTTAGAACAACACCCAGCATGTGATAAACATTCAATACATGCTCAATATTATATTTATTATCTTTGTGGAAGCCCAAAATATAGAGAACTGAAGCCCCATAATGGAAGCTGATATGCTGGGTACATAGGAGGGGCTCCACAAATTCTTTGTGACTGAGTGCTCGGTTCTAAGAGTAATAGGCCCTGAGGGCAAAATTACAATAGCAATAATTCAATTTACTTACCGCAATCACTATTTATTGAGCACCTATGTGTTGGTTGCTAAGCTAGATCCTAAAGACACAGAGATAAATCAGGTATATATAGACCCAGCCTCAAAAAAATGTATGGTCAAGTAGGAGAAACACCAACAAATACCATGCAATGTGGCAACGATGGTAACTGACACACGCTCAAAGAACAGTCTTCCTTCCTATTTTCCCAGTTTCTCCAGAATAATTTTCTCAGACTTAGAGGTTACTTCCATCTTGGTAGAACAGGGGTGACTTCACAAAAGTGACATGACTGGGCATTAAAAAAACAAATAGCAATTTGCCAGACCACGAGGGTAAATGACATTATAATGGTTCATTTCCAAGATGGCCACCATCAATTCCTGCCTTCTCTAGACAGGCAATGGAATCCCAAATTGAGAGGTGGAGTCTATTTCTCCACTCCTTTGAATCTAGGCTGGACTGTGACTGCTTTGACCAAAAGAAAATGGCAGAAATGATGCTGACAGAATTCCAAAGTAAGGTCATAAGAAGCCTCTTAGTTCCACCTGGGTCTCTTGGAATGCACATTCATTAGGAAACTAGATGCCATGTAAGGAGTTCTGTAAGGGCCATGCTGTGAGGAAGCCCAAATAACCCCATAGAGGGTCATGTGGAGACAGGAAAAAATGCTTAGCCAGCTTGAGCTGGTTCAGCCATCCTGGCCCAGGTGCCAGCCCATGAGTAAACAAGCCATCAGATGATTCTGGCTTCAGCCATCATCTTACTTCAACAACAGGAGGGACCCCAAGTGAGAACTTCTCAGCTGAGCCTGTGCTAATAATACATGATTGATTTAAGCAACTAAGTTTTGGGTTGGTTTGTTATGCAGCAATAGATAGCCAGGACAGATTCTAGATATATGTCAGAGAAGATGCAAAGGCATGGAGGTAGGAAATTCCACAGTAATTCAGAGTTTTGTAAATGCAATTGATACGACTGGAACTTAAGGTGTGGTAGGGAAGGGTGAGAAGTAGAAAATTGAAAGGTCAACAAAAACCAGATCGTGGAGCAACTTGTATGCACACTGATAGTCTTTGGCTTTATTCTCTAGGTAATGGGAGTCATTGAAGGGTTTTACACAAGGAAATGGCTTGGTAAAATGTAATTTCACAGAGAGCATTCTTGCAGAGGATCAGAAAAAGGACAAACCAGAAACCTGAAGACAAGTTGGGAGACTGCTAATATGGTCAACATGAAAGAAGCCAAAGGCATTGGAGGGAAAGGGTCAAGTTAAAGAAAAGGTGCAAATCATGGTGTTACCTGGGGCATGTTTGGGTCTGCTTTTCCCTAAAGGTGATGACATATTGGGGCTGAGCTCTTCCCACCTGCCAGTTTGATTTCTCCTTCTGGTTGATGTCATGTGCTTGTTAGGTGACCCTCTGTGTTTAGGGAAGTAGCTTTATCTCCAAAGAGCTAAACAAAGCCATACATGAAGGCTGAACTCATAAGCACTGACATAATAGAGCCTCCTAGCCTTAATGCCAAGTAAAGCCATAGGGCCTGTGGGTAATTATGTCACAACTGCAGCAGGGAACAGAATGAAGCATTGGTGCTAATACCTGGGCTGGTCCTTATTGGGTTCCAGAGCTTCTGTGGCAGAAACCTGGACTCCAGGTGAATAAAGAACAAACATTCCTCCAGCACCCAAAGAACTCCAAATAAATTTCCATCCCCCCCACACAATTTTTTTTATCAACCTGCTTTCCCACAAAGAGGCACACTGGTAGTTTCAGTAAATGAGAGCAATTGCTCTGTTACTTTTTCAAGCTGCTCTCAGTTATACTCTTAGGCCTGCTGGTCCACTCACCAGCCTCCTGGATTACAGGGACAGGCCAAATCTGAGAGGAGATATTGTCTAAAGTTAAGTGGAGAGCAGATGTCTGACCCAGAAGGCGAAGACCTCTCCTAAAGGAGAGGCTGCATTACTTCTCTTCTTTTTGTCTCCATTCAGTAGAAATGCACTGATTTACCCAGCGACCTCTGGGAGCAGGTCCAGAGCACAAATACAATAATAGCATCAAATAAGAAACAGGAGATTCAAAGGCAAATCTTCCACAAGGGAGCTTGAGGGGAACCAAAGGAGTCTGTGAGACTGAGAAGTTATCCACAATGATGGGTTTAATAGATGCTTTCCTAAGCTAGCACTATGGCGTATCACAAAGACTCATACATCCAGACAGACACACATAGACATATACACAGATACACACAACCAGTGACCCATTGTGCTGCCGTGCTTGCCACCCACCACTCTGCATTCCTTCTCTTTCTCCCAGTGCAAGAGGAATGCTGGACCTTGAACGAGGGAACTTGATTTGATAGCTCGGAGACCTACAGTCACATTAAGCCCTGCTCCTCTTAATTCTACTTGGTGACAGGTATGCAGGAGCTCAGAATTCTGGGCATTAGGCCCAGGCAAGAATTAATTAGGAGGACTGACTCTGCTCAAAATGAACTTTAGATCAAATAAACCAACACATAGCCAAACAGGCTGGATTTGAATCCTGGCTCTGTAATCGCCTACCTCTGTGATTCTGGGTAAATTATTTAATTCCCCTGTGCCTCAATTTCTTCATTTGGAATGTGGCAATACTAATAACTAACTTGTAAGTTATTGTGATTGTTAGCACTAATTCGGTAAGAGAACATGGCACAGGAACTCCACAAACAAACTGGAAAGCATAGGCTGGTACTGAGTGGGGCACGGAAGGATTTGCTAAGAATATGCTGTCTCCTTGGAATTTTTAACTCTGCATTAGGACTACAGTCTCAAGAGGGTACGAGAGTCCAAGAAAATGATTCTGAAGATACCAGGAAAATGAGTCAGGGGAGAAGAAAAAGTTAAGATATGTGAGACTCAGAGCTACCTAGAAATCCCTACAGAGTCTCGGTCTGAAAGCACACCAGGTCACGGGACCCCTTTAAACACAGTCATGAGCCCAAGAGTTACACAGACATGAGAAAGGGGACTAGAAAGGGACAAGGGAAGAAGGCGGTGCCACAGTAATTATCTTAAGAGACAAAGTGAAGTGCGGACGGTGAGTGAACCAATCAGAGGCATTTAAAGTGAGAGAGAAAAAGGCCGAAAGTCTCTACACATTTTCTGAAGGAAATCCAAAAAACAGAAATTAGAGAGAAGTGGCCAAAAATACAGCCAGTAAGAAGGGGAATTAAATGAGCCTCTTTAAAAGGCCAAGGCAGCAGCGGAAGGCTTTCCCTCTTCTGCCTTTACTTTGTGAGATGCGTGTTCCTGAAGGGAGGGGTGCCTTTCTTGAGCTAGTTGTGGTTAATCACGAGAAGAGCAGCAGTCTGAGGATGCTGAGCAGAGACAAATGAGGCAGGCAGGAGTGACAGGCCCCCGGGGCATTCAGGGAATTAGCTGGTGTTCTGTGCGACCACATCCAGGGATGCACTGAAAAGGCAGCTATGGGGAGAAAGGCAGACTCTTGAAATATATGGTGATTGCATTTGGAAAGAAGGAAGAAGCAGGGCTGGAGCTGCTGTCTGGTCCCTAAGTCCCACACCAGTGAAGGGCCATGTGATTCAAGGGGGATTATAGGCTCTCCTGTTTCTTGACATTTGGTGATCTGAAAAAAGTATTTCATTAGAAGTCAGAAGATTGGGTCTAGTCTATGACCTTTGACAAGTTTCCTGGGGAACATTCACTGCGAGATTCGTTATGCTAGGTGGTTATTACTCAACAATCTTGCATGGATTATCTCATTTAGTCCTTTACCGCCCCTGTGAAGTAGGTATTAATACCTGTTTATGGACGAGGTGTGGTAGACTATTCGCAAAAATAGCTACAATTAGACCCCACCCATGGGTATTTCCTTTCTACACTAACCCTGGAATTAGCTTTGTGACTTGTTTTGGCCAGTGGGTCAATAACAAATATGACATAGGCAGACTTGAAAATCACTTGCACGCGAGGGTTTATCTGTTGTCGTTGTGCTTGGAACCCTTCTGCCACCACGTGAACAACTCCCGAGCTAGCATGGGGACAAGGAGAGATGCATGGCCAAATCGTCACCAATGCCCCAGGTGACATGGAGTCAACCACCAGGCATTTGAGTGTGGCCATTCTAAACCATCTGGCAAAGTCATCCAGAAGACCATAGATACATGAGCCCAGCAAAAGTCAGTCAAGCTGGCCTAGACCAGAATAATGGCCCAGCCCAAACGTACGGAATCTTTTGAGAAATAATAAATATCTTTATTTTAAATCAATACATTTTGAGTGATTTGTTACACAGCAACACTAACTGATACATGAGGGGGACTGAGGCTCAGAGAAGTTAAATGATTTGGAAAAATCACACAGATATGAATTTTACCATATTGTGCCTCTTTTTTAGACTTCAAGTTACTCATGTCTAAAATGAGGGTAATAAGTGAGAGCATCCTGCTCCTTTCTTGGTGCTTGGAAGAGATGAGAAAATATTCCAAAAATTATACAACTCCGATATAAACATAAGGCTTCATTCTCATTCCCTACCATCTTCTGTGTTCATACTTCAAATACATGGTTTGGGTCTCCCAGCACCGCCTGTTTGGGGAATGTTTCCAGCAGGCTATTTCCAGGATTTATAGTAACAATCCTTTTCCAACCAAATGCTCACGTTAGACCCAGGAATACAAAGCAACCTGCCTACCATCTGTCTTCTCCATCGCAGGGAATGCTGACCGTCAGTCTCTCAGGCACTCTTCATCTGAGAAGTTTGTAAAATTTGTCAGACAGCTCTGAAAGAAAGAATAGAAAAGTGGAGAGTCTCATTAGAGTTAGAATAAGTATGGAGGGAACATAGCACCAAAGAACGTAACACCCATCCCTGCCTTTCTCCCAGGGGCACCCATGAGCTTATAGCTCTCCAAAGGAGGAGATTAAAAGCCTGTCTGCACTCCTAGAGGCCAAACTTGGATGTCTCTTCCTGGAATGTTAGCAATAGTTGACTCCAAAGGAAGCCTTTGGTTCAACTCTCTCACTTGGCAGATGAGGAAACGGAGGCTCAGAAGTTAACTGCTCGGTGCAAAGCCTCCCAGCGTGTTAGTGAAGGAGCTAGACCAGACCCAGGGCTCTGATAACCAACACAGTGCTCTTTGCATAATGTCAAGAGCTGATATCTACTCACCCCCATCAGGATAAAACAATTATAATCCATTTGGTAAAAAAGCTGGAATCACAGCACCTACAAATGATCTATGACATCCCAATCATATTCAAGACAAAGATGAAATAATTCCAAGTACTGACTAGGAGCCAATACTTAGAGGTGATTTCCAGCCATGAGCAGAACTAAGGAAGTTCAGCCTAGGTGGCCAGAAGACAGCAGTAACTATTCAAGCAGCATACTGTGCTGACTCTAAATTAGGGTACCTTGAAGTTTGATCATAAATTTTCCCCAAAGTGTAATCCATTCCTAGGACTCTTTCTTCGAATGGTAAACAACTTGCCTTCTGCCCCATTACAATAAATCACCCAAGAAATGGTGGTTTTGTTTTGTTCTTTTGTGATTGTAACTCCATACACATCAGAATAATGAATTATCTGTGGCATATCAGCAGTGGAAAGGGGGTTGTTTTAGGAATTTCAATGTGCTTGACAATGAACTCAGAACAGAGAAGTGTACCAGGGATGAGGGAAGGGTTGGGGGAAACTGGGAGAGAGAAGGATGAGGGGTGGCCTGCAGCAACCCGGATGGAAACAATGGGGAACAAACAAGTAAACTGGAGAAGAGAGCTGGGAACTATCAGGCCTGCCAAATAAGAGGACGGCTAAAGTGCACCCGACAGTATGTTTTATGTTCCCTCTTTGTATGAGCACGGCAACTGCCTTCAAAGTTATCACCCGGCTCCTGCCTTGGCTCCTCCAAAACACAGCTCCTCTCACGCAGCTGCCAGAGGGACCTTTCCCTACGCAGGTGTGACACAGCCCAGAAGCGCAAGCAGCGTTTCCATAGGCAAAGACATCCTTGCAGGAGGAACCAACACTGGGTACCTCTTACCTAGTTTGGGGGTGGCATACAGCTGCAGTAGAGGTCAGGGATAAGGAGGTTCTAACTTGGGGTGAGGGAGGGTCACCCTTGTTGGAAAGAGAAGGTTCTGAAACAACCTAAATGTCCACTGACAGCTGAAGGGATAAAGAAAATGTGGTACACATATACCCAGTGGAACAATGGTCAGCCATAAAAAAGAAGGAAACCTTGCCATTTGTGACAACACGAATGGACCTTGAAGGCATTATGCTAAATGCAGTAAGTCAGAAAGAGGAAGATAAATACTGTATGATCTCATTTATACGTGGAATCTAAAAACAAACAAAACTGGACTCATAGATACAGAGAACAGTTTGGTGGTTGCCAGAGCTGGGGGGTGGGGGAATGGGTGAAATAGGTGAAGGGGGTCAAAAGGTACAAATTTCCAGTTATAAGATAATTAAGTCCTGGGGATGTAGTGTACAGCATAGTAACTACAGTTAATACTATTGTATTGTATATTTGAAAGTCGCTAAGACAGTAATCTTAAAAGTTCTCATCATGAGAAAAAACATTTGTAACTATGTGCGGTGATAGGTGCTAACTAAACTTACTGAGATAATGATTTCACAATATATACGCATAGAAAATCATTATGTTGCACACCTAAAACTAACATAATAGGTTCCATGCTCATTATATCTCAATTTAAAAAATAAATATAATTTTAGAAAAATGAAAGAAAGAGAAGGTTCCCAGGCAGAGGCCACTGCTCCCAATCTCAATTCAGCAGGTCTGCAGTTGTCAGTCAGGGGTGGTGCCTCCCAGAGGCTGGCAGGCAGGAGAGGATCGGCATGAAGTGTGGGGAGGAAAAGGGTCAGGACGCAAACCCTAGCTTGGCCCCTCGGCCTGTCTCTCCATTACCATGGTCTGTGTTCTCCCTTCTGCCCTCCTCTTGCCCCCACCCCATAACGTTACTGAGAAATAGGCAGAGCACGGAGCACTGGACATAATTGAATGATCTCATGCAATCTGCTACCTAACCCCAAGAAGATTATTATTGTCTCCATTATTCAGATAGGGAGACTGAGGCTGAGAGAGTTTACAGTCCTCCCTGCCCACAGGCACATAGCAAGCAAGTGTTGGAACAGAATTTGACCTCAAGCCTAGCCAATTCCAAGCCTGTGGTGGGAACAGCAGTGATCTGTAAACATTTGTCCACCTGTATAAGCCAGCCTGATTCCTAGCTCTTTTAGTAGCGGGAAATGTTCCTGACTCTCATGCTTCTCTGCTTCTCCCACAAGTGTACATGAACCGCCTTCCGAGTATAAAGAACGAGAACTGCTCTCTTATGAGGCCACCTGGACAAAGGTGCAATCTGCTTCTCCAGGGCTGGACACCAAGCAATAAGGCTCCTCGAAGCCAGTGGGGGCTACCTGGGTGCGAGTGGGCCTTTGGCTGCACCAACTTTCACCATCACTGCAGAGAGTTCAATCACACTCACTGCTTTTGGTTAGAGTTAGGATTCAGCCCTTCGTATCTGAGATCAAAGGGTTTCACATAATTATGCAGCACATAGTAGGTCAAGTTTTATTGAAAAGAACTCTATAGAGACTTCTAATAGTTCTCTTAGACTTGAATTTTACAAAAATTAACCATTTCAAGGCTCCAGAAATGAAATGGAGCTGACACCCAACTCTCTGAAGAAGAGTGCTCACCACGCTTTTCCTCTAAGGGGCTGTAAACACAGGAAGGAAAACAGGGAACTGTCATGCCCACAGCATGCCATTTCCAGTCCCCAGCCACCCAAGGCTTCACCACTTTGGCACATGATCCTTATGGCAGAAATCTTGGAATTTAGCTAAGGGGGTTTTCTTTGAGTGGGTAGATGTTTGATGTGGTTAGGGGAGTGGAATTGAGGAATAATTGCCACATCAACACATGCTACTTTGCAATACAACAGAATCTGAAAAATAACTGTTGGACAGAGTTCCCCTCTAAAATGGAATTTTGTAACCTTCTGGAACATTTAAAATTTTGACATAAAACAATTTACTACTTGCTCTATTAAGTTATACCTCAGTGTTCAGAACCTTGTAACACCTGGTGTTGTTATGTAACTTTTCATTTGTTTATGGCCTATCCCAGGATCAAGGATGCCAAATTAGATTTCAACCTCTCATTAGCTCACTATTCTGGATGTTTTGAGTATACATAGTTTATCTCTCTCGATCTCTCCTCCCCTACCAATCTGTAAGCTTGTGAAGGTCAGAATTCCTACAGGACACCTTTCTGTCTCTCCCGACTCGCCACCCTCCCTGTACCTTAACCCGTGACAGACATTCAGACCAGGGTATCATCTCCAAGTTACAAATAAGGAAATAAAGGCACAAAGAGGCCACGTGGCCCATGCAGTTACCCAGTTAACTAGGGGCAGGAGAGTTGGTGTGATTCCATCACTCCACACTGCTTCTCAAAGCCAATGGGCAGTGAAGAGGTGGGGACTGAGGCTGCCCCTTCAAAATCCACCAAGAGACAGTCACTGGCAGACAGCAGTGACAGCCCCCTGTGTAACAACCAGGCCACTTTAGAAACGGTTCCAGCAGAGTCCATACCTGGGAGCATAGATTTTCCCAGTTCGGCCCAATTCCTGTAGTATATACTCACACCCTCTCCCTCTCCACATTTATTCCTTTTATGATGCCATTTCAATCTCATTTCTAACCTCAAATCCAAATTCAAAGAAACCTTGCTTTACTTAGTTCTGAAACTGAAACCTAGTTCTGTACTTTTGTTCTCTTCAAACCTCTCTTTATTCTGCAATAATAAAAATGCTGTATTTCATCCCAGAACAGGCTGCATGCCAAAATAAATAGCACCTTGGATTTCCTTGAAAAGAAAGCTTGGCTCAAAGCACAGCCTTATTGCCATGAGAATTCTTGGAGAATTGAACCTTACAAAGTCAAATATTTAGCAAGGTAGCACACCAAACAGCGACCCTGTCAATCCACGCTCGACCACTCGCAAAGACAAAGCGTTCTTTCCGAAAGAGAAAAAATTACCAATACCTCATACTGATCCTGCCAAAATGATGGGAGCTTCCAGTTTCCCATTCTACGCCCCAGCACCTCCAAGTGTAAATGTCCCCTGTGCTAAGAAGCAGGGGGCGTCTGACAGCACTGCTTAGCTGCTTAACCACTGAGAGGGCTGCAGCCCAGACTCCCAGGGAGGTGAGATGCACTCCTGAAAAAGATTCTGCCGAGTTCTCCAGTTGGCTGGCTCACTTCCTACCAACCCAGGAAACAAAGAGATAACTTACGCTCAATAAATGACACATTAACACAATCTCATTAACTCCATTCCCACATTTTTCTGCGAGTGCTTGTCATTTTTGCCTGCATTGCAGCAGCTGAATCAAGAGCTTCATGAAGAACAGAAAACTGTCACAAGGAAAGCCGTGGCCACATTACCTTCCTTTGACATCCTCCCCCTGCCATAGCCTGGAGCAAGAGGAGTCGTCTCCTCCCAGAAAGCTAGGTTCGGGCTGCTGGACCAGAGCTGATTGGTCGTGAGTTCAGCACAGCGTTACTGGCTTCCCAGCGGTTAAAGGATTTGGTCAGGTGATCTGTGACCTTGCTGGAAAAGCAAATACTGACTTCCTTTTCGCTCCTGGGAAGAGGGGAGTGGGGTCAGGAAGAAATTCAATGCTCAATGAGCTGATATTTGCCAAAAGAGGAAGAAAGCTCAAATCCTTCAGATGGAAAGTTACTTCCTAGAGCTGCCATCACTTCAGAAGGACACATGTAAAGACACCGAAACAGCACACAACTTCCTCCCCGGCCTCCCCCAGATTAGGTGCTCATCTGGAGGTCATAATCAACTATGCCTTTCCTCCTTCCCCCCTGCAGCTGGTGTGGCTCATTAATAAAATACCCCTAATGAGGACACAGCTCTCTTAGGAGATGAAACCCTCCAGCAATGCATCTCCTTCTTCCTGGCTCTGCTTTGGGAACTTCCTCCCCCACCCACCTCGTAGGGTCCCACAACTGTGGGACGCTTCTGTGAGCAACTCCCAGAACTCTTGCTATCCTGCTTATTCAGTGAGTGGAAGTCTGTGGGGCAAAGCAGGAGACAGAAATAATGACCAGTGAGTCTCCGGAGCCAGACTGGCAGCTCCTGCTTACTGACTCTCTCTACCAGTCGGCTGCCCCAAGCACTGAAACGCACCCAATTCTGGCAGAAAGAGAAAAGCAAGGAAGTACCTACTGTAAGGATCCAGCACCTGGCAGGGTTTCCAACTGCAGCGCAGCAGATCAGTGACTTCAGAGGGGCGGGTGCCGGAGCCGGGAGAAGGCAGCTGCAGAGGAAGAAGGTCTGTGTCCCAGGCAGGCGCTGTGAAGAGTCCAGCCAGCCCACTGCAGCCTCAGCTCTTTGGAGCAGAGGCGGGTATGAGGTGTGGGCACAGAGGCTCCAGGCTCACAAAACCCAGTACCACTACTGCACCTGAAGGAGATAGAGGGGGTGGGTGCAGTCAGAAAAGGGGTCAGGACATCTTTGGGCTCCCTTATGCAAGCTCAGATTTACAGGGACCTAGTACACTTGACCCCCCATAGCTCTAGCCAGATGAGGCTGTCCTAGGAAATGACGCTTCGTCAGCAAGACATGTCGAAGCCGTTCTGACCCTCACGGATACTACCTGTCGAGATGTGCTTTCAAAGGCGAGGGCAGATTCCTGTCTAACCCACGCTGACATTGATGCCAGAGCTGAGTGTCACCCTGAAATGCTGCCTGCATCCAGCCAGTACACTCGAAAAGCACTTCACATCCCGGGTCCCACTTATCCTCACGGCAGTTTAAGGCAGCGGCCAGGGATGAGCACCCCACTGTATAAGTGAAGAAAATCAGAGACAGTCTAAGTTACTTCCCTTGGTTCACCCAAGAGTGAACTGGATGAAAATGAAGATTCCTGGGGTAGGACTCTGGGTTCTTCCCACTATTCTGGATCACATTGCTTACTTTTCTTGGAAGATTCTATAGCATCGTGCTCAAGAGAGAGGTTGAGAGGCTTATCAAAGGGCATGGGATGACGTGACGGGCAAGGCCATTGAACACCAACATTCACTTTTCTCAACTGCTAAAAGTATTTATCTGTGTTAACTGAGTGCAAAGACCAAATCATCAAAATTTTTTTTAAAAATCACAAATATATACCTTGAACTCTGAGGCTATATGAAAAAAATATATACTGAAGAGCAAAGTCCTGATATAGTTAAGATGATCATTGACTGTCTCCTTCAAATTGGCTGGAGAATGGCTGGAGACATACGACATTTCATCAAGAAGCAGAGTAAAAGAAAGCTATCCATGTTACCAGGTCCCATGACTTTCCAGCCACCCCCTCTGTCCCTCTGATTTACCTATGTGACAAAGATAAGCACTCTCTTTTCCTCTCCCCAAATTCTTCTCCCAAATATCTTGCTTATCCAAGATAAAGAGGTGAGAGGCTTACTTCCAGAGCTGTGCCTTTCTCCAAGATCTAACACTCTTCCAGGAATACTGGCCAGTTCCCACCTCTCAGTATTCCCTCTAAGTGTAATAGTCAGCCTTCCTGCTTCCACTGCCCCAGTCTGCCCTCTCCGGCAGCAGGTATCACCGTAATTGCCGCCTCTGTGTCTGTCTCCCTGACCCAGCATCACAGGCTAGAGGCTCCACAAAGTTTGTGAAACTGACCTTATCCACAATACCAATGGCTCTAAACACAGTTGACCTCTCAAGACACTCCAATAAATGCCAATGGAGCGCCTCTGCTTTTACAATAGGCTCCATCAGATTTTAAAATGTGGTCAAATGAGGGAAGGAAATACCCTCAGCAGTGCCACTGATCCGCTTGCCTCGGATGACGGGACAGAAGACCCACAGGAAAAAAAAAGGCACCACACACTTACACACATGCGCACGCGCGCCCACACACACACCTTCTTCAGACCTCTTTCTGAAGACAAGTAGCATTTCCAGTTTTCTGGGTCCTGTAGAGATGCTGAGGCAGACTTTGTGCTGACCGCCTATGTCTCTAAGAGAAGGAGAGCGAGATTCTCTTGTCTTTTCTAACTTACCCAGAACACTCATTTAAGTCCATGGTCAGATTTTCTGTCCCCCAATCTCATACCCTGTGTTCTAATCCACACAGACTGAACTGGGCGTGCAGGAGAATGCAGGAGACACATGAATACTGGGATGTAAGCATCAATGCTGGTGCTGTCCAAGCAGCAGTGACCTCACATGAAGGGAAGGTCTTCATGGGAAACCCCATCAGTTTTCTCTAAGGGAGCCTGTGCTTCTCTGGGGGAATCCCCTCCACGGCCTCTGGCCCTTGCCATGTGTGGGATACCGGCATATCCCCACTGAATGCCTCACTCAGACATATGTCTTAAGATCAGCAGCCAACTTCATGTTACCGCCAAGCCATCCAGAGAACTCTCTGGGCCAAACTCATTTATCCACAGGAACTTTTCTGGCAGGAATCCTTTGGCTAAGAGGTTTGATTCCTTTTGCAATTTAGAAATCTCCAATTTCTGCCCCTTCTGCCCCATGATGGGAAAAAGGTGGATTGTCCAAGTCAGGCATGATGGGTGGTAGATAAGAAGGAAGAGGTGCAACTATCTTAAGAATGTGCCTTTGATCTAAGTGATCCCTTAGGCTTTTGCCCTTTGTTCAGGAAGGTCAACTATTTGTGGTCTGTGTGATTATACAAGGTTGAGGTGAGGCATCTTTGTTAGCTGTGTGCGCTGCTGAAATAGAGCCTCTCACAGCAGACCCGTTATGGCCATGGCCGTTCTGACAGAACACAACTTAAATGGATGGGGAAAGAAGTCGTGCGTGTGAGACCTGTGGGTGTAGCAGTCCAGGGAGGAATCAGTGATTCTAAAGATGAAAATTAAAGCAGATGAAAATTTCTCAGGGAGGAAACGGTCCATTGCAGGAAGAGAGGAGGCTGCACTAACCCATGAAAAATGCTCCTTGGAGAAAAAGAAAAGCATCAGGGCTACAAGGGAAAAACACCCCCACTCCTTATTCCTCCCTTCATTTAGACCCTTCCAGAAAGCTCTTAGTCCTTGGTTCAAACACACTGTAAAAATCAAGATGCCAATAGACATATGAGGAAGGGACAATAAGCAGGCAATTCAGAAAAGCAGAAACACCACTGGTTAATATATTTCCATTATCCAAGGACAAAGCTGAGGCTCAGAGCAATCGCCCAGGAACTGAGACTATCAGCACCAAAACTTGCATCCAGTTACTGTTCTGCTCTTAACCACGGTACAACAGACTCGCCTACAAATAAGAAAAAAAGTTTTTTAAAAAGAAAGATCCTCGGTGTTGATAACAGTGTGAGAAAGGAACACACCCTCCGCAGACGACTACAGCGGAGGTGGGGCTGCTGCAGCCAACGGAGGAGCGGCACATCCGACACGCTGCTGGGGGTCTCCCACTGCGCTGCCTTCGTGTTCAGTGGCATCGGCTTAGTCTGTGCATGTGCATAGGCAACTTCCAAATCACATACAACAAAATAAAGCAGGGAAGGAAGAAAATGAAAAAGGTCTAGTGACAGCACAGGGAATATAGTCAATAATGTTGTAATGGCTACGAGGTTGGACAATTAAGTTTGTGAACTCATCCTAGAAAAAGTGTTACCTCATTGCTGAATATCACTACGGTCACCTTCGAAGTACTCCCCTTGGGAAGCTATGCACCGATGCCAGCGCCTAGTCCACCCTTCACAGCAATTTTGGAACTCTTTTTCTGGAATGGCCATCAGAGCTGTCATCGTATTACCCTTGATGTCCTGAATGTCATCAAAATGTCTTCCTTTCAATATTTCCTTTATCTTTGGGTAAAGAAAGAAGTCGCTGGGGGCCAGATCAGGTGAGGAGGGAAGGTGTTCCAATACAGTTATTTGTTTACTGGCTAAAAACTCCCTCACAGACAGTGCCGTGTGAACTGGTGCATTGTGTTGATGCAAGAGCCATGAATTGTTGGTGAAAAGTTCAGGTCATCTAACTTTTTTACACAGCCTTTTCAGCACTTCCAAAGAGTAAACTTGGTTAACTGTTTGTCCAGTTGGTACAAATTCATAGTGAATAATCCCTCTGACATCAACAAAGTCAACATCGTTGCAACAAGTTCATGAACTTAATTGTCCGACCTCATATGTGTGGTGTTAGGTGGACACCAAAGTTATGGGGAGATCACTTCGTAAGTTATATAAGTGTCAAACAATTATGCTGTACAGCTGAAACTAATATAATATTAAATGTCAACTGCAATTTTAAAAAAAGAAAATATTCATCACTGTTACGATGTATTCTTGGAAAATAAAAAATAAATTATCTGGGAGAGAAAAGGTGGGAAAATCACCATACTCCTACCATCTCGATGCTAGTTTCATCTCTATCTATTTTGCATATCTTAACATAACTGAAGAGCAAGTTCTATGATGGTTAAGAGTCTGGGCTCCAAGTCAAGCAGCCATGGCTGGAATCCCAGCTCGGTCACTGAGTGTGTAACCTTGGGCAAATTACTTAATGGATCAGTGCCTCAACTGCCTCACTCGTTAAGTAGGAATAGTAATGATGCACCGTACATGTCATGGATCTGTCAAGAGGATTAAAAAAGATACTACATGTCAACTACTTAGAACAGAGGCCGGCATGTCGTCTGTGTTCAATCAATAATAAATATATTAGCTATTAATGTAATAATATACATTCGATTAGGAATTTAATTTTGTATTTAAAATTCTATCACATAACAACTTACTTATGTGATAAAATAAAATTGCTTTATAATGATTACTGTAAATGATTATGCAAGATTCTACTGACTTAAGCCTTATTTTCCAAACCTACTCCCTCCTGGAGGTCATTCCATTACATGTTTAACTCTCCCTTCAATACTACCACATCAACATCAGCCATCCTGTCAGGTGGGCCTCAGCACAGGTCTCCAAAGAAAACCCAAATCTAGGTGGCTGGAACTCAGCTGCTATATACGATGATGAGTGGTTAAGAGCATGGGCTTTGAGGTAAGACAGACCCAGTTCAAATCCTGGGTGACCTCGAGCAAATTTCCTGTGTGACCTTGAGCAAAATAGCTAAGTGACCTTGAGCAAATTTCCTTATTCAAGATGAACCCAGCTCAGTATGCAGTGTGAGGACCCCATGAGGCAAGGTATGTAAAGTGCTGTGTCAGTGCTTAGTATGTAGTAAATACTCAATAAATGTTGGCTATGATTAATTTTTAAAACCCACAGGTTTAAGCAATAAAAAGGGCCAGGACAGTGTTGTTTTATTTGTCACCCTATTCCTAACTGTTGGCATGGTAGGAACGCAACAAAAATGTGTTGAATCAATGGGTAAACAAATGGATGAATGGATGTATCATAGAGACTAACAGAGCTGGAGAGGATATTTTTAACAGCTTTATTTAGATATAAACTACATACCACATAATTTACCCTAAAAATTGTACAATTCAGTAGTTGTAGTATACTTAGAATAGTGCAAACATTGCCACAACCTAATTTTAAAAATTGTGGTAAACATATATAACATAAAATGTACCATTTCAACCACTGTAAATCTAAAATTCAGTGGCAATACATTCACAATGTTGTAACCATCCCCACTACTCTACCTAAATCTATGTCATCATCTCCAATATAAATTCTGTAACCCATTAAACAATAACTTGCCCCCAGCCCTGTTACTATCCTACTTTCTGTCTCTATGAATTTGACTGTTCTAGGTACCGCATATAAGTGGGATCATACAATATTTGTCCTTCTGTGTCTGGCTTATTTCACTTAGCATGTTTTTAAGGTGCATTTAAGTTGTAGCACATATAAAATTTCATTTCTCTTTATGGTTGCATAATATTCCATTGTATGTATGTAGCACATTTTGTTTATCCATTTATCTATCAATTGACACTTGAGTTGCTTCTATCTTTTTGGCTGTTGTGAATAATGCTGCTATGAACATTGATGTACAAATATCTATATACCTAGAAGTGAAATTGTTAGATTACATGGTAATTATGTTTAACTTTTTGAAGAACCACCAAACTGTTTTCCAAAACAGCTGCATCATTTTACATTCCCATCAGCAATGCACAAGTGTTCCAATTTCTTCATATCTTTGCCAACACTTTTTTCCATTAAAAAAAATTATTATAGCCATCCTAGTAAGTATAGTAGGTGTGAAGTGTTATCTCATTGTGGTTTTGATTAGCATTTCCCTAATGACTAATGACTGCTGAGCATCTTTTCATATGTTTATTAGCCATTTGTATATCTTCTTTGGAGAAATGTCTATTCAAATCCTTTGCTCATTATTTTAGTTGGGATGTTTTTTTGTTGTTGTTGAGTTATAAGAGTTCTTTATATATATATATTAGATATTAACCCTTAATCAGATATGTGGTTTGCAGACATTTTCTCCCATTATGTAGGATGCCTTTTTGCTTTCTTCAGTCTCCTTTGATACACAAAGGGTGAAGTCCAACTCATCTATATTTTTTTGTTGTTGCCTGTGCTTCGGTATAATATCCATGAAATCATTGCCAAATTCAACATCATGAAGATTTTCCTCCATGTTTTCTTCTAAGAGTTTTATAGTTTAGTTTCAGCTCTTAACATTAGGACACTGATCTAGTTAGAAATCATTTTTGTATATAGTTTAAGATAAAGGTCCACCTTCATTCTTTTGGATATAAACATTCAGTTTTCCCAGCATCATATGTTGAAAAAAACATAATCTAATTTTAGGACATTTTCATCACCCCAAAAAGAAACTCCATACATGAGATTTCATTTTTATGAGAAACTAAGAAAACAATAAGTGAGTTTTTGAGAGTTAATAACCTGGACATTTATAAACAAAAATTAGTTCATTATAAGAGTTTACTGAGAATATTAATTCTCTGTTCTACAAAGATGGGTAGCCTTCATTCATCACTAAATAATAACACTGCAAAACTCCTGTGTATGCCTTTAGTCCAAGAGCTGGAATTCCCGTCATTCTCAGGAGGGGTGCTTTGTTATTAATGCAGAAGAAATTTGTGCTTTTTTTTGGCTACCCAGAACCTTGTGAACACCTTTCTTATGCTTGGCTTATTTCCTTTCTTAGGATTCCCACTTCTTTATGGCTGAAACCAGAATTGACAGTGCCAGCCGCCTTTACAGCAGGCAGAGGCACCCAGGTCAGGCCTCAATTTAGAAGACAGTGCCCTGGAAAAGGAAGGTCTGTTGGCAAGAGATTCTAGGGAGGACGGTGGAATGACTTGACATACTTTAATAAGTCCCTTTTCTATGTAAACTTGCTAGAATTTGTTCTGTTGTTTGCAACTATGACACTCGATTGCAAACGCAGCATCAGCATTTGCTTGGTTTTTAATTGCTTCTCTTCTATTCATTTATATTACTTGTAGAGTTACTTTTCGGAGTTTTTGCTGATTGTTCTGTCTTGAGTATTTGCTGCATAACCATTTCGATTATTTTTCTCTTCCCTTTTCATCCTTTGTTATTACCAAATTCTTTCCAACTAGAAAGGGGGAATGAGTGGGCTTGATGGGTCACCAGGTCTTTTGCTTGGCGGAACTGGGCCACAGTCAGAACAGTTTGGGAAGCACAACTTGAAGTAAACCCAGGAATTCAGCCTGATCTCCTCCCTGCTGGGTCACTTCAGTGAAAGCATCTCAAGGGTAGACACAGACACACCCTCTGCAGTAGGATGCCTCCTTTCCCAGCATCATTGTCTGGTCAGAATCCAGCGGAAGCCTTCACAGGCATCAGCCTGGCTTCAGAATATAGGTTGCAGGTGTACTTCAGGACTTGCGTGGGTGGTGGTCTCTGCCTTTTGGGTTGGGAGGAAGACTTTTTTTTTTGGCACAGCCTGCATATTCAGGAAGCTCAATTAAATCAAACTGAGCCTGATAAGTAATCTCCAGATACCTGGGTGGAGCCAGGGATGTTTCCAATTTTTTCAGGCAACTTGGAAGGCTTTTTATTACTGTTTCCCAAGGCCACAGCTGGCCCTCCAGCAAGCATAGTCTAGAGAGGAACGGGCATTTGTGAGGTGGGTCAAGCAAGGATGATGAGGGCTCAGCCTCAACAGCATGTGGCCAGAGGAAGGCTGGGCATCATCAGAGGTGAACCAGAAAGAGGGCAGTGAGAGGAGAAGGGCTCTAGAAACTTCTATCAACTTCAACCTTTCCTTCAAGGAGATGGGGTTTGCTGCCAGTATACCATCTGGCAATACAAAGGAAGGCCACACACTGTTCTGGTTTGGATTTTGTTTTGTTTTAGTGTGGGTAAGGTCGCTAAGAAAAGGTGTTTCCAAAATTCGCATCACCCCCCATAGCAGCTCAAAGATGTCACAAAACGGTTGGGCACTCGGAGCATAGCACAGGCAGCCTTTTATTAGGTAATGCTAACAGATAAACATTTTTAAAATGCTCACGTATTTTCTTCCAGCCAGATTATGGGGCTTTTTCAAGTCAAGGCACCTCTTTCATGCTTCTGGGTATCCTTGAGGGCACCAGCCCAGAGCCTTGCAGGTGGCAAGTGCTCAATCAGTCCTACTGATTCTCTACTGTGAGAACAGAGAAACACAAAACAGGACATCGGACGTTATCTTCATTTACTAATAGGAGAACTGAGGCTCAATGACGTGCCCACACCATACAGCAGGCAAAGGCCAGGTTCCATGCTCTAGATGCGTGCTTTCCTTTATATGCCTCATGCTGATGACACTGGTCTGCGGTGTGGTATTGGAGGACACTAAAGTGATCGTTTCTTTGAAAACAAACAATGTGGCTGGCGTCGCTCATTTAAACGTGGAGTAATGGTGCTGTGGTGGTGAAGAGAGCCAGAGAACTGGGCATCCTCCTGTTGGGGATCTTTGCTACAGCCTCTGGCTAGAGGGAAAGTGTGATGCACACCAACAGGCATAGTCACCAACATCAATTAAGCACTGACTCTACTGGGTCCTTTTCCACCTTCACTCAGCGCCGGGATAACACTGTCACGACCTCCCTGTACAAACAAGTAAAGATGGTCGCCTCATAGCCCAGCCTTAGCTCAGGGTTGTGTTCAAAGAAACAGCTGTTAAGTAGTTAAAAATGAATTGGAGGCAATCCAAACCTTCACTGCAATCTCTAGGGAATACATCAAAGGGGAAGTGCATTCTTAGCACAAAGCAAACGTCTTAAAATTTTTTTTCCCCTATCTCTGCTATTCTCAGTATCTATTTCCAGCAAAGCCACCACTCCAGAAGCAGAGAGCTCAGTTCCCCAACATCCCTGTGCAAACTCTTTTGCTTCACTCTTCATTCAGTTGCCTTCCTCACCTCTGGCATCTACTCACCCATCCTCTGCCTGTTGCGCTCTATCCTTGTCACTGGGAATCCCAATACTGGCTCCATTTGTCCAGTGCTTTCTCATCACTGGATGACCCCAGGGTACATAATAATAGAGGGGCCACAGCCAAGCAAACTATGCCAGACATTTTGTCAAAAGAGAAGTACTTGAAGGCTCCACAGGCAAAAAAGTTTTGAATACTGAGGCATGTATGGTTTTATTCCCTGTCACAGCCATTTTACAGATTAGAAAACTGAGGCATAATAACAATAGTGAATAATCACATTGTTACAATAATATTTATTAGCCAGACACTGATATTGCACAGATGATAACTTATTTAATTTCACAACGACCATATTAGGGAGGTGCTATTATATCCTTTTCACAGATGACAGGTTCAGAGCACAAAGCTAGTAAATGGCAAGGTTGGAATTCAAATTGAGGTGTGTCTGACTCTAGACACCAAGCTCTTAACCACAGTGTTCTCTGTTTTTCAGGTTCTAGTTCTGTAACTGTGTATGAAGCGAGTTGCCAATGGCGTCTAAATAGAAAGAGAAGGAACCAGATAGACGTATTTAGAAAAGGAACGAGTTTCGGTGTTAAAGACCATCGCCAGCCATGCTCATTAAATACCAAATGATTATTTAAATATCAATAACATTTTCTTGGCATGCAATAAGTCTATAAATAACGTAAATTTATTTGCAAAGGAACAGGCTAAGAATTGTAGTGACTTTCTAATTAGCTTAAAATTATTTAATCAATACAACACAATTTCTTTTCAAATAATCTTTGAAAGTTCCAAGGAGTCTTGAGATGTTTAATTGCTATTTAACCAGAGAGCCGCAGTCAAGTTATAGATACCAATTTTAGAGAAAATGTTTCTTGCAGATCTAGCACACCATCAACATTTCCGTTAGAAAGACATGTTTTCAGACTAGATACAAGGGTTTTAGGTTACAAATTAATTTTGTTTCTCAATTATTCACCAGGGCAAGGGGGGTGGGGGCGAGAGAGTGGGCTGATTCAGGGGACCATGGCTCCTGCCTCGTATAACTCAGAGAGATGTACTTCCCTGCCAATAAAGCAGAAAGATGCTGCTTCCAATGACTCCAACCAGAAAATCTGGGTTGGACTTGGGTCCTGAAAATCACAGAATTTTCACATCCCCTAATGGCTCCAGCAGATATAAACCACGAGAGCAGGTCAAGACATGAACCACGAGTTTGCCTGGATCCCACTCATATCTTCTATACCAGCTCTGAGGAACTCATGAAGTGAAAGCAATAGCTACCAATGGAACAAGCAACGGATACAAAATCACAACCTCTTGGGCAGGAATCTGTGTTTTCACAAGCACACTATAGTTTGAGAAGTCCTGGTCTAACCTACTTTTAAAAGCACTTTGTAAACTACACTGCAATGCTTCTTACACAGTGCTGTGTATGTACATCTCCGGAAGATCTTCTTAAAATGCAGACGCTGATTCAGCAGGCGTGGGGTGGGGCCTGAGAATTTGCATTTCCAACAGGCTCTCAGGAGATAGTGATGCTGCTAGTTCCAGCACCAATAAGGCGGGCTTGTGATCAGGGTGTCTGGTTGGGAAGGGATGGAAAGGAGTCCAACAGACTTCGGCACAATTCCTAGCTCCATTGCTTACAAGCTTTGTGACCTTGGCCACGTCTCTCTAATTCTTTGAACCAGATTCCTCAGCTATGAAAGGTTTAAAAAAGATGCCTCAGCTATGAAAGGGTATAAAAAAAGGGTACAAAATTGCACTTTATAAGTCTGCTCAGATGGCAACATACCCATACTTAACACAGCCCTGTTTGAGGAAACACTTAAACAGAAGCTGTGGTTGCTGTTGTTTCGGAGAAGGATGCAAATTAGTAAGTCTCAATAATCGTTCATGGTTTTGTTATTATTTATTGAGAGCTGCCATCTGGTATGCTAGGCACTGTGCCAAGTAGCACAGTATTGTTATTTCCTGCTCCCTGGCTCTGTGTGCGAGTCAGGTATTATTTGTTCTGCCTTGCAGACAAGGAAGCCAAAGTGCACAGAGGTTTAGTCATTTGGTCCAAGTCAAAAAGACCGTGCAAGGCAGAGCTAGGGTTGAATTCAGGTCTTCCTGCCTAATGTTCTAACCACCCAGGCTGAGGCATGGTTCTGCCCACACCTGTCTGTAAGGCTTGAGTCGAGGGAAGGGTGGTGGGAGATGGTACAATATGGGACTAGTCACAGAGGTGCAGGACAGGCAGGGGCAGACGACGGCCTCGAGGCGGAATGCTGAGCTACAGAGGGACATCAGGCCCAAAAGAAGCGCGACCAGGTTCCACAAGGTTGGGACACCGGGCAATCAGGAAATAGTGTCTAAAAGGGATGAGGACAGGTGCCTCATGCCTCGTACCCTGCTGCGCCAGAGCAGGGCTCTTTAAAGATACAGTAGGTGCACTAATCATTGATGGATTCATAGATTCATTAATATTGTGGAGGCAGCAACTGATTTGGACTTGGTGGGCAAGATGTGTTGGAATGGGGGACAGATTTTCACATCTGGACTTTTCTTTCTTAAAAAAAGGAGCAGTTCCAAACAGAAGAACAACAGGAATATTTCTCTTGGAGTGCAGCCAGCGCACACAATGCCCCTTTTCTTCCCAGGGCAGAAGGCGTTTGGGGCCTGGCTCCTCGGCGGGTGTGTGCAGCTCAGAGCCTGCCCGATATACTTACCCACTTGTGCTCTGGAGCACAAAGCCCCCTGCCTGCCAAGCCCAACACAAATGCCTCCTTCACCACAGCCTCTGCCACATGTGATTTCAGCTGCCACTGCTTCGGAAAGCCCCCGTCCAGGGCCAAAGGGAGGCTCTTGCGGCCGGGTCTCCCCACGACTGTATGGAGACAGGAGACAACGATGTATTCTCAATCATCCAGTCCACGAAGCATGAAGTTAAACAGCTCAGCAGCTTGAGGGGAGCAAGGAGAATGCCTTTCTATTCACAGATCAGCCTCTACAGATGGTGTTCAATTAGCCATTCATCAGAAATTATTGTTCAGGCACAGGGCTAGTGTCTGTGGATTCATGTATGAATAAGATGAAAAGAAAGACCCTTTAAGGAACTCATGGTCCAAAACAGGAGACAGAGACCTAATCCAGGACATACTCATACGGTGTCATAGAGGTGAATGAAGTCATTATGGAGGACCACGAAAGCATCCTAACCATGGTGTTGGAGCTGGACTTTGACGGATGAATAAAAGTTCATCAGGCAGAATGGGGAAGCAGCTCTCCAGCTCCCAGATGAAAATATGTACCATGGGCTTGAGGCATGACCAGTTAACCAGGCTCAGAATGCAGGGCGGGGGCCCAGGATGGTGAAGGCAGGGGCTGGAGGTCAGCTCCTTTTATTTTGTAGAGAATAGGAAACCAGCAAAGGTTCTTCAGCAGAGGAGAAACAAGATGAAGCCTGGGTTTTGGATACAACTCAGACTGCAACGAGGGGGGTGCATCCCCAGAGCCTGACCCAGTAGTAGACCATAAATATTTAAGGAATGAAGAAATGATTTCAAGAGGGAAAAGAGAGTAGGGAGACTAATGAGAAGTCTGGCCAGACTTAATGCTTTCACTAACTTCTACTTTTATGTCTTTTTTTTTTTCCTTTTAAGAGAACAGCAGCTTTTCTTCTTCTTTATTGAACCATCACAAATGTATATAATCTGAGATTGCAGGCATAATTACATAATGTCTTGTACTGTTGGCAGTTTCCTGAATGTTGGTTTTGTCTTCCGTAATAATTTTGTCATCTCCTCGATGGCTGGGACAAGGCCTCTTGTGCTCTCTTTGCATTGTCCAGCAGCATCTATCGTGTGCTGAGCACACAGTAGGCCCCAAGTAAGTAGAACCACAAACACATGCACAGAGTATCAGAGCTAGACAGGCTCTTGCAATTAACTGGTCTGACTCTCATTTTACTGACGAGAATGCTGAGACCCAGAGAAAGGGAAACATATGCCCCATCTGAAGATGTGTCCACATTTCTACTTCTAGACTCTGGAATTTTACAGTAGGGATCTGGGCTCAGTCAAGACTTTCAGTGCTGACATCAAGGGTCAAGGCATCCAGCGATGAGCCTGGATAACAGCAGGGTAAACAGAACACTGGCACACAAACAATACAGGCATAGAAGAAAGTGTTCACGTACATGCATGATATTCAGCTTCCAATCCTTATTCAATTCTGAGAAGAGCATAGCCTGCTTCTGGAACTGCTGAGGCACGAGAACATAAAGATGAAGAGTATGGGCTTTGGTGTGAAGCGGGTCTGAGTTTGAATCCCAGCTCTGTCACTTATCAGTCGTGTGTTTAGCAAGTTCCCTAAACTGCCCCAGCCCCAGTGTCCATATATGTTAAACAGAAAAAAACACAATTTCCTCCTTGCAGGGCTGTACAGATTAAGTGGAATGAAGTTTATCAAATGCTTATCACAGGGTCGGCAGCGGGAATTAAAAGGTGGTGAACTAGAGAGAAAGTCAAAAAGAACGGCAGTGTTGGCAACCAATGAGACTCATTCATTAACCACCCGTTGGTTCCTGAATACTTACTTTAGTTCAGGCACTGGAACAGGAAGGAAAGGGAGGTGTCGAAAACTCCAGGGTTTCAAACCTGGGTAACTAGAGAGCGGTGGGAACACCAACTGAGTTAGGAAAATCAGGAGGGAACAGATTTGGAAGTAGGAGGACAGATAGTTTGTCCTGGGTCATCCAGAGAATGGCAGACGGCTGAAAAGGTGGGCCTGGGAGAAAGGAGAAACCCAAAGATTAGAGGTGTAGATTCTTAAGTCAATCGTATCAGTATGATCACTGCAGCAGTGAGTAGTATGAGGAAAATTCCCGAAGAAAGTCACATGTGGGGAGCAGATGTAGAAGAAGGGCCAGGGTGGTTTGCAGCCCAGAAACCCGAAGAGGTTATGTCTTGAGAAACCGGGTGAGGCCAACCTCAGCTTTAGGAGAGTCGAGGGGTGTTGCCAAAGGTTGACAAGATGGGAGAAGCAACCAGGTGGGGCTACTTTTTGCTACTTCAGTGGAATTCAGGAGATAAATGGGCACTCCTGAAGGGAGGGGAAAGGGGAGCCTGTTTGCAGGCCAAGGGAAGGAAGTCAGGAGAGAGAAGTAGACTGAGATGCAAGAAAGAGAAGGTGGTATGAGAGCTAACATTTACTCCAGGCGTGGTAATGAAACATGCAACAAAATTGAATTTAATCTTCCCCATAACCATCGGAGTGAGGTGATTTGATGAGTCATATTTTGCAATGAGGACACTAGGTACAGAAAGATTAAATACCTTACCCATGTTAGCAGTAGGTGGAGATTTGAGTCCAGAAGCTCCAGCTCCAGATTCCATGGCCAGTTTAAATTAGAGTATTTCTGGAGGGAGGAAGGGAAGCTTTTTAAGGCCTGACTCTGGCAGGGGAGGGGAGAGCAAAGATGGAGAGAACTGGTGAAGTGGAGATGAAAGAGTGCAAGACCCATGGTCTCCAACTTCTTAGTGAGGTATGAACAGGCCAAGTGCCAAGAGTGAAGGATGTGTGAATGGATTTGGGAACTCTAGGAGAGCAGGTGAAGTTTGCAATAGTCAGGGGGGAGACTGGGATGAGAGACAACTGAGACAGACCTGAGAGATGCCACGTAGCAGCTGAGGTCGCAGGGCACAGATTTCAAATGAATCTAGCCGTCCCAAGGCAGGGTCAGAGAAATGGGACCGTAAAGGTTAATCTAGGATTGGGGTTTACAAAAGTAAAAGTTACCAAGAGAGGAGATTGTAGGGTACAAGAGAGAACACAAATAGTACAAATGTTGGCATGTCATCCATCCCAACCAGCACAGAGTGGGGACAGAACAAAGTAGCCATGCTGTGCTATAACTGAGGTCTGCGGACCAGTCATCCCACTCAGACACCTGATCACAAAGGTGCCCCAAAGCACCCCCTATCCATTCCAAAATAAGTCTTCTTGCTTTCACAGTGAAGCCTTGTAATTACACTGGCCAAAACCATAGCCTCAAGCGACACATGGCTATTGAGCTCTTGAAATGTGGCTAGACTGAATTAAAATGTGCTGTAAGTGTAAAACACACACTGCATTTCGGAGACTTGGTATGAAAAAACAAATATAAAATATCTCATTAATTTTGGGGGTATTGATTCCATGTTGACATGATAATATTTTGGATCTATTGGGTTAAATAGAAATATATCATTAAAATTAATTTCACCTGTTTTCTTTTTATTTACTGTGCTACGAGAACATTTAAAATGTGATTTGCATTATATTTCCATTGGCAAGAGCTGGTCTATAAGGCAACTATGACATTAAATATGGGCTAAGTAAATGTATTAGGCCAATATACCCATTCAAGCAAATGAATTTCTTTAAATCGCTCTCAGAGATTCTCTGAGAGAAGGGGAAACAGAACTGATAAGTTTTGATTTGTGGGACTACAGGACCAGGTAGACGTGACCTGAATTAGGAAAGGGGTCCTCTGTGGAGTCCTGGAAAAGCATTTTATGGTGAACTGCTGACTGGGGCAAAAAAAAAAGGGCCAAACATCCAAAATAAGACCAAATGCTGGAAAAGTCCACAAATTTGCCGATCACAAAGTTTGTCTTCCCTTCAGTGTCCTAACTCTGCACGAGGCCATTCTCAACCTCCCTAGCTCTGTCTGCCCCTGACTTTGGGGTGACCTCCAAACCTGTCCCCTTTACTAGGCTCTCCCAGCACACTAAACCCAATAACCTCACGCATTCCAAAACATAATTCCCAAAAGGCCAGAACTAGGGCCTCCTCATGCAGCACCCCTGTTTCAGGAGCCTCCTGCCAACAATTAGAAAAGGAGGCAATATGATACAGCATGACTAGCATGGCTTGCAGGCCAGGAAATCCAGATTTGTCCAATTTTTGCTGCGTGAGATTGAGTCATATCACAACTTCTCTGGGTCTCAGCTGCTTCATTTGTCACATAATATTTACTGAAATCTATTGACTTGTCAGAGGGCTCAATGAGATAACAGGAGTAAGACATCCTTGTGAAAGATGTATTACACAAATGAAAGAGAAATATTGTAATCTAGAGCCAGAAGGGAAAGGAGAGAAGTAAAAAGGGAAAAGTAGGTAGCAGGAAGGGGATGCCATTTGCAAAGACAAGGTATGAATCCTCCTTCTGCTAAGAGGGGCTGACTTTCCCCACTGGCAAGAGGGTGCCCCCCTGAAGGGCAGGCACAGGTCACAGCCTTCCCACCAGGCAGACCTTCCAATCCACATACCTGGCTTGAGGAATTTTCCTCCAGCTGAGTAAATAAAAGTGAGTCCAGAGAAAATGTCCTAAACAAAACTGAATGCATCTATTAATGAACTGCTTAGGATTGCAATGCTATTCAGCACTGAAAAGGGGATTTTAAATTCCACTGTGAAAAGTTATAATTCATCCCAGATTCACTTCCTCTACCCCCACTCCATTTCTCCCATGGTGAAGGGTAGAGAATGAGGAATTCAAAGAATGGAAGATATAAGCAGGGTGTGCTTTTTCCCAACGGTGTAGTAGGCTCTGATCATCCAATCCCCAACAAGTTGTGCTGAGCACATATGCATTTTATTTAACCCTCATTCTAACCTTTGAAGGAAGAAATGATTATCCCCATTTTATAGAGAAGAGACCTGAGGCTCAGAGAGGCACAATGGGAATTCAAAACTAGCTCTTTCTATCCAGCAGTGTTTTCCTTTGCAGACTCTTTACATAGGCTCAGAGGTGATGTAATAACCTGTAATATGTTCAAAATTGAGCATTAGGAGAAAAACGTAACAGGAGATATATAAAATCTCATTTTTATTTAAAAAATCTCTATCTATCTATCTATCATTTATCTGTCTATCTGTCTATCTATCTATCTATCTATCTATCTATCTATCTATCTATCTATCTATTGATATCTAGCTCCATATAAGGATATGGTTATATCTCATGTAGGTATTGGAAGTCTAGAACAATACACTCCAAACTGTCCCACATGCCCCAACCACCAATTCTTGACAGTTCGGAGTTTTCTCCTTCATTTGCTTCTATATTATTTTAAATGTTTGCTATTAACTGGTATGATTTTTAAAATAATTGTTTATTAAAAATTTCCCAATAGGGTTTACTAAGCCTTTCAAATTGTAAATAAAGACCACCCACTAGCACATACACACTCTAAAAATTATTAAAAAAATGGAAAAAATTTCTCTTTCCATTTGTTTCCTTATCAATTAAAAAACCCACAAATTTCATCTTGTCCCATAAAAGTCCAATTTTTTAAGCTTACAAGGTTAATAACGTAAGGTAATAAACATCTTACAACGCAATAATTATCTGTCAAAGACACATGTTTTGGTGTCCTTCCCCAGCAAAGATACCAGACGCCAGTGGCTGAGAGGAGTGGGCAAAATGCTTCACTGCAGGGCCCCAACTTCTCCATCTTTCCAGGGTATTGGAAATACCCACACTTCACTTCCTAGAGTTTCCTTCCCCAGCCATCATGCATGTAGCATGCTATTTTCACCACCTAGCTGCGTCCCTACAATTCAGATTTTCCAAGGAGTAGGAAAATTCATTCCCTAATCTGATACAGGAATTGCAATGCTAATGGTTTAGAATTTTCTTTCTCCTCCCATGTAAGGATTTTCATTTTATTAGGAGCTTTCTGAACACAATGTATAACTTCAGAGTGATTTGAATGGTGGGGATTTCGGGCAAGCTAACTGGCCAGTGGGAAATACAACCGGTGACTGTGGGCTGTAGTGATCACCTTCCCGCTCGGTGTTGCCGTATAAGATTAATATTGGCCTAGTGTTGCCAGGTCAGATTTTTTTCCAGGGGAAGCCAGGAATGTGGATTTCCGTAAAATCTGATTTTTAAATGTGTGTTGACTTAATTCTTTTTCTTTCTTTTTTCTTAACACTGTGCAGGTCAAACAAAACCCACATGCAAACCAAATGCCACCCACGTGCCCACCAGTGAGGCATGGAAGTGGTCTTGCCCAACTTTCTAGTCTCATCCCCAATAGCTCTGCCTCTCACAAATACATCTCACACCGCCCCGGTGCCTAAACACCTTTGTTCCTTTGCTCACACCTTACCAACCCGTAAGAGGCCCTTTTCTGTCTTTTCTCCGTCTTTCCCATCCTTCAAGGATCTGCTTGCATTGCACCAGCTCTTCCTAATCCTAAATAGTAATCTCAGTTAATACTGCCCAGCCTCCAATGCTTTCTTCAAAAAGCTACGTCCCCACCATTGTATTTCCATTGCTTCTAGCGCTTCTCACATATTGACTTTCATCACCATTATTTCCACAGGTTTAAATCTTTCTGATAGATCATAAATTGGAAAAGAGGAGGGAAGGGTTTCTTGTGGGGGCCGGCTATGACTTTGGTACTATTATCTTCATTTTACAGGAGAGAAAACAAAAACTTAGTGAATAAGTGATCATCTTGAGCTTTCTGCATACACCATAGCTTTGCATGTCTTCTAGGCTTCCTTCTGTTCCTGACACCCAGGATGCTCTTCCTTCTGTCGCCATCTGGTGACTCCTACTCAGCCCTCAAGACAGCTTTACCTATCAGCATCGTCCCCATCTCCACACACTGGTCAGGATTGGACCCCATCCCTCCAGTTCTGTGTTCCCACAACATTCTGTAAGAATATCTGTCAAAGCACTCATCAAACGCTCTTGTAATTAGCTGAGTCTTTGTCTCCTCTGTTAGACTGTAAGTGCCATGCCTAGCACAGTGCCTGGCCCAGAATAAGTGATCAGTCCATATTTACTTGATGACAGGAAGGAAGGAAGGGAGCAAGGGAATGCTGGAGGGAGGGAGGAAAAGGGGAAGGGGGGAAGAAAAGATAGTAACAGCCCACAGGCAATCAACAAATGTGAGATATAATTAACCACGTGGCTCTCAGCCCCACTTTGGGGGTCTAGCTGGCTCCTCTGTGCTCTAGCCCCAAAGCAGATAATTGGAAGGCTCCAGCTACACCTCTTCTCCCAGGGTGAGGAAGGCAGGTGGCAGGTTGCTTGGCTTCGGGGCCCCAGGAAACAGTATTCACCTCTGCTCTTTGCTCCTGGTTTCTGGCCCTGGGGAAAGTGATTTTCTGCATCAGTTAGGCTGTTCTTTGGGAGGATAACTTCAGTTATGATGGATGATGGTGGGGATGAGCTTTCCCCAGAAAGCTGGCAGGAAAATGAACCAGAGAAGCTCATAGCAGGCCATGTGCTATGCTGACAATTCTCCTTGGCCAGGGCAGACAAGGGGGAGAGGGGTATCCTCTTTCAGAGAACCCTGGAAGTGAGGCACTTTGCTCTGTGGGTTGTTAGAAAACTCCTGTGACATGGTCCCCATGCCTCCACCCCTCCTCATTCACAGACCAAGAGGCTGGGCCAGGCGGCTCCTGCTCCTGGACCCTCTCCCTGGCCCAGGCCGAAGAGAACCATCCTGGGCTCGGGAGAAACTGCAGAGCATCTAGCCTGGGTTGATGTTCTCAAAAGCCCAACTTGCTACTCAAAAAGAAGCAGTTTACAACACCCACCGACACGCACTGTGGGATCAGGGTAAGAAAAATTCTGGTCTCCTCAGCATTCCACCAAGATCAAGCCAAGGAGGGAGGTCAAGAATACCATTTCTCTAGGGAATGCAGAACCTCAGAGAGCTGTCCTAGAAGGCCGAAGAGCTGGGGAAAAGTCACAGTGTCCCCCCTCTCCCAGAGCAAAGCAGGATTCCCAGGCCTCCTCCCCCACAGACTCCACATCCAAGCAACTGGGACAGAGGGGCAGTTTCCGCCTCACTTCCCCTGTCTCCCCATTCCTTTTCCTCCATCTCTTCCCAGGAGACCCATCCAGAACCTC
Organism: Rhinolophus sinicus; assembly: GCF_036562045.2. Lineage (NCBI taxonomy): Eukaryota > Metazoa > Chordata > Mammalia > Chiroptera > Rhinolophidae > Rhinolophus > Rhinolophus sinicus. The sequence goes on from NC_133756.1 coordinate 30,046,499, forward strand.
CACCCAAGCTCCCAGGGGCTTTCAACCCCCACCTCTAGGGTACTGCAGAATACCAGGCTCTCAATGACAGCCTTGGGCTGGCCAGGTAGCCGCAGGTGCTTTAGCTCATAAATCCTCAATGAATCAGTAAGATAGGATTTTTTACCCTATTTTGAAGGCAAGGAAATGAAGTTCAAAACCATGTTATAATTAGAAAGGAAAAAAATTTTAAAACAACAAGAGACCACATTACTTAAATAAACAAAATACTTAAAACAAAAAAATTAATAAGAACCAGGACCTCAGCTAGAGAACTGACCAAATAATCATAACCTAACTGCCTTAGAGACAAAATAAAGCTAATTATATTGGCTATTTATTATGTAAAGTGCTTTATGTGCACTGTCTTATTTCATCCTTGAGGTAAACTATAACGCAACCTCTCACTTATTATCCCCATTTTAAAGATAAGAAACTGAGGGTCAGGGAGGGGGTGTGACTTAACAAAGTCCTGGGCAAGTCATGACTCTTTGGCAGGGTCACAGTAGTGGGTTAGTAGGTTCCCTTTCAGGGTAACATATTTGCATTTTAACAATAGCTTTCTAGAGAAGACAAATCCGATGGAATGACGCTAATGCAGGGAATTTAAGGCCTCAGCTTTGCCAGTGGGCAGAGTTCTCAGGGCAAGAGCCTTTTGGCACCACCAGGCATCACCCGAAGGCGGCTACCCACGGACCTGGTTGACACAGGACTGTATTCAGCAGCTGGCAAAGCTGAGGGCATGGGGGTAGAATGAGAGAGAAGATTAGGTCAGGGAAGGCCAGCTCCAAGGCAGGCGCAAGAGTGCGGCAAGTGACAACTGCAAAAGATTATGAGTTCAGGTGTTCCACGTGTGTCCCCAGGCCCCCAAACAGCCTGCTTAATAGTGTGGAAGAGACACTTGTGGTATTAGTGTCAGGGCTGGGCAGTGTGCTGGGGCAAGAGGCCTTGGTTCTTATTACAGCTCAGTTACTCACTCCCTGTGCCACCCAGGGTCTGCCACCTACCCTCGCTGGTCCTCAGTGTCTTGATCTGTAAGACAAGAGGGGTGGGTCTAGGTAACAGGAGAGGTTTCCTAGAGACAAGCTCTAGATGATGGGACCCAGCACAGGTGCCAAGAACAGGCCACTGGAGCCCTGAAAAGGGTATTGAAGGACACAGTTCATTTGCTGTTATCAAGGTTCTGCGAAAAGGATTCCATGCCAGATTCGGCACTGAGCACAATGATGGGGAGAGGGTGCTTTTACCCAGAGGGACAGCTGCACAAGCAATGCCCATGAATTCTCCCCAGAGACCAGAGCCCACTGCTAGGAGGAGTGATGCCTGCTTCTCAAAGGCCAGGTTTGAAGTTTCCTAGAGGAGCCCACACATGAAGAAGATGGAAACAATCACCCAGTGGAAGAGGAGAGTGGAGGCACTCAAATGGAAAGACTCCCCAAAATGGTGCTGAAGCACTAGAGAGCAAATATGTAAATTTAGGAAAGAGGTACCATTATTTCCATTTCACTGATACAAAAACTGAGGCTCTGTAGGGTCACAGCCAGGTGGCAGAGCTGGAGTTAGAACCCCGCCTGACCGCACAGCTTTTGTTCTTAATGTTTATCCTATCCTCACACCCACAGCGCATGTGCCTTTGAGTGGATTAGGATGAGGAGGGGAAAGGAGGGGACGAGAACAGGCAAAAGGCTGGAGAGAAGGATGGAGAAGACAGGAATGGCTGGTAAGACCTTTCTTAGCGAAACAAAACGGCAGCCATAGTTTTTCCAAATAGACTCTTCTGTGGTTGCCTGAAGTGGTTTTTAAGGGCATAAAGTTCTGGAATCAGCCAGATCTGGGTTGAGCGCCTGGCTCCACAACTTAATACCTCTGGACCTAGAGCAAGAATTTAACCTCTAAAGCCTCACTTTACTCACCAATACAATTGGAAGAACAGTCATACCTTATTGGATAGTTGGTAAAGATTAAATAACTGCTATGTTTAAAGGGCTTGACATAGTGTCTAGCACATGCTAACCATTCAATAAAAGGTAGCAAAAAACCAACCATTCATCTAATGTTGCCCCAGTGGGCTCTCCTCTCTCCTGATTTCCTCTTCAAAAATCAGCATCTGGCCTGTCTCCCAGATCCTCACAGACTCCCTCCTTCCTTCTGTCTGCCTCTCTTGCATTCCCTCCACTTCAGAACCCACTTCAAAGTTACTTCTTCCAGTGCTTCTCTTCCTTCCTAGGATTCTAGCTTGCATTTGATCAAGTGATTCATCAATTACCCTACACAACTCCTTGACCTCTCAGGAACATAATTGTCCACTCGGTGGTTATTTCAATGGGCTGGTTTGCATGGGATTGGCCAAGCAATCAACACAGGGCCTGGTGGGTTTGTGGGCTGATAGGAATTACCTAACCAGTTGCCCATGTGTGCCTGCAATTTGTAAATTAACCTCTGGATATACATCAAAATCTTCTTTCCAAACCACAAATTATGTGCTCTTACAAATTTGCCAAACTGTTAAATAGAATTTACTACAGCTCAAGAATATCTTGTACTAATTAGACAGAGATAGATGGGTATATTAAAGAACATGAGGGAGGGTAGGAAATTGGGAACTAAAGCTTACTGACTTCCTATCAGGGAGTCTTAACCTTTTTTGTGCCATGTACCCCTTTACAGACGGACAAAGCCTATGGACCCTTTCTCAGAACATTTAAAAATATATAAAATCAAATGCATAGCTTGATTATAAGTCAAACCCATTACATTGCAATATAATTATTAAAATTTTAAAAAATGAGTGTGTAATATAGTAATATATGTTCTTTATTAACACATTAAATAACAAGCTCTAGCAGCAGGTGTAAGAACTGCTGTAATTTCAGAGCTGCAGTGGGCATAAATCATAGTTCAAGATGTCTGCAGCAGCTGAAATGTGATCTGAAAATATCTGTGATTTCTGCCGGTGACAGTGTTACTGGTACTGAAAATACACGGTGGTTTGTTGCCTACATTAATAATCGAAGAAAATGTCAACTAAAGATATTTTTTTTTTTTCTTCACCCAAGTTCACAGACTCCTCTCAATTCTACACACAGGCCCCTTGGAGCTGTTAACCCCAAGTTAAGAATCTCTCTTAGGTCCTTTACAATTCAGTAAGTATTTGTATTGGGCATATTCCTGAGTTCTAGCTCACCTTCATCTCCTTTTCAAGGAATCGCCAACCACCGCTCTTCCTTCCCCAAAAGGTTCAGTTCTATAAATCTGACTCTCCTCTGTCCTCCCCTCCCATCTGATTGGCCCAGGGAAAACACGTGTCTCAGCAGCATCCTCTGTCCAGGCTGACCAGATACCCACCAAGGCATGGCCTAGAGAGAAAGCCTCAGCTTCCAGAGAACCAAGCTCATCAAACAGGATCCTCTCTGGGAACTTGAACTAAGCAGCAACGGAGAGATAAGTGTGATGGTAGGAGTGGGGGAGGGGTGGGCAGGTGCTGAGTTGGGCTGATGGCACTCGAAGTAAAGACTAGTGAGTGACCACCTGTACCAGTGGAATAGCATCAAATTCAGAATCCACTCCACCCTGCCTCAAGGGTGCCTGGCTTAGATAGCAATACTGCATCTCATGGCTCCTCACTCTTTTCATTAGAATCAGCGTAAGGGAGTCTCTCTGCTGTCTATATCAAAAGAGTCTTAAGTCCACACTATCAACAGCTTTTTAGAGATGAGAAAGTTGAAGTTCAGAAAACTTGAGTCCTTTAGTCAGGCTCAAAGGGCTAGTAAATGATGAAGTCTTTTTCCTCCATTTACCCTCCTCCTTTTTTTGAGGAACAGGGGGGTAGTGGTCTTTATTATTTCTTTATTTATTTGATATCATATAAATGACACATAAAAACCATTTCTTAAAAAAATCCTCAGGGCCGGCCCGGTGGCTCAGGCAGTTAGAACTCCATGCTCCTAACTCCGAAGGCTGCAGGTTCGATTCCCACATGGGCCAGTGGGCTCTCAACCACAAGGTTGCCAGTTCAATTCCTCGAGTCCCGCAAGGGATGGTGGGCTCCGCCCCCTGCAACTAAGATTGAACACAGCACCTTGAGCTGAGCTGCCTCCCGGATGGCTCAGTTGGTTGGAATGCGTCCTCTCAACCACAAGGTTGCCGGTTTGATTCCCGCTAGGGATGGTGGGCTGTGCCCCCCTGCAACTAGAAAACAGCAACTGGACCTGGAGCTGAGCTGCGCCCTCCACAACTAAGACTGAAAGAACAACTTGAAGCTGAACGGCACCCTCCACAACTAAGACTGAAAGAACAACTTGAAGCTGAACGGCACCCTCCACAACTAAGATTGAAAGGACAACAACTTGACTTGGAAAAAAGGCCTGGACGTACACACTATTCCCCAATAAAGTCCTGTTCCCCTTCCCCAATAAAATCTAAAAAACAAACAAACAAAAAACCCCGTCCACACACTCAGTATGGAACCTAATGAATGTGACCATTCTAGGGTATATTCAGCCTCCACCCAATTTGACATGTCTGGTCTTTAAAACTCGCCCCCAAGAGTAGGATGGCTCCATTTTCCAAGGCGGAAAAGAGTGGGGAGTGGTACACAGCAGCCGATGAGCCCGGCACCTGGAAACACTCAGCCCTGCTGCCTGGTGCCCTGCTATGAAAATCAAAATTGATTTTACTGCAACTTGGCATCTCTGGCTTCTGGGAAGAAACCAGGCTGTGGAGGGAAACTGGCGCCCAGTTCTGCTCTTTTATCTTTGCATGGAGTACATTCTCCCCAGTGCCACATTTCTGTGCCCCCTTGTCCCTTGATGTCAGAGTCACAATTTAGACATACCAAAGGAAACTACAGCACAGAGGACTTCCACACAAAGGGGACAAAGCCACAGCCACATTAAGAAAAACAAAATTAAATATATATATTGCCGATAAGTTTTATTTACTTTTGGGGGTAAAAAAAGTGGAAGGGTGATGGGAATTGGGATTTGTGTTTTCTCCCACAATGCCTGTGTCCCCGAAAAGCTATTTGAGAGATAGGGTCCAGGCCCCAGGGCTCCAGCGAGACAGTGAGGCGTTCTTTTGAAAACAGACTTCTTTCCCTTGGAGAAAGAATGGTCAGCCAGCTTCTTCAGACACCACCAATCTATAACTGCCTACATATCACATTAACCATCTATTTGAAATCTTAGGGCAGCATTTATTTTATCCTGAAAACTGCGACAGGCCTATTTTTAGCCAGAGGGCCCCTCTTCTTTCCTTTAATCCTACTTTGAAATATTATCCACATAAACTGGAAACTATTCACAGACAGATTCTATTAGAAGCCTCTTAGTCCAAACTCTGGGTCTGGGAGATTAGCATTCTGAGGCACAGAGAGGTTAAGTGTCTAGCTGTAAATCACACAGTTAGGTAGCAGCAGGTCTAGGCTCCAATCCCGGGACACCCCGGCCTCTAAAGCCTGCCTGTTCCCACATACTCTACTACTGAGCAGCACAAAGTGGTTAGCCGTCTGACCTCCAGGGACAGAGAGCTCAGTGCATCCCAATTTTATCATTTATTAGTTCTATAACCATGAGCAAGTCACTTAACCTCACTTTCCACATATATACATCAGAGGTTATGATTGTAACTATCTCTAGGATTATTGTAAGGATTAAATGTGCCACGTGTGTACCCTATTATATTGTACTGCTCCTGTGTCACATACGGAAGTGAGTGGATCTACCATCTGAAATGTGATAACTGTCTCCCCACAACTGCCCAGAGATAGGCAAGAAAAGATTGTTATCAAACCCATTTTACAGTTAAGAAAATTTAGTCCGCCCCAGAGATGACATAACTTGCATGAGGTCAGAGTTTCAAAAGTGAGCACATTCTCAGCACGAGTAAGTCCTAAGTGTCTTCCCTCCCGCACCTCCCAAGGTATGGGTTGAATTAGAAGTAATTCAACCCTCCCTCCGCAGAGCGGAACATGTATCACTGGCTCACACTCAAAGACCCTTCCTTACAAACTAAGATCAGCTCAGTACCTAAAGTACTGAGCACAGAGTAGAGACTCAATGCAGTTTTGAGAATGAGTAAATTACTAAATTAATGAAGATCTTGATCTGCAGATAAGAAGGCACTGCTAAGGCGCAGCAGCCTGAAGTAGGTGTCTTGTTGCAGAAAGCAGGAGGGAGGTAGGCAGGCAAGAAAGATCTCCAGTGGCAACAATCAAGAAACCCATTCTCTCCATTCATTCCCCACAGCCTGCTCTATGGGGAAGAAGCCTTTGAAAAGACCAAGAGCTGGGCCCCTGATCTCAATAGTCCCATCCAGAGCATTTCCAAACCTGGACCACATGGCTCAATCCAGGGCCCAAAAGATAACTGTGAAGCTCACGTGACCCTCTGCCAGCTAAAAACAGATGTAATAACATTACAGGCAAGGGGCAGGGAATGGCCAGGGAGATGACCCATTTGTCTTCCTAATTGTCAACTCTGCCCACAATAAAATTTTTCTCCCTGTCACACCTTAGGCTGCTACTGAACTGAAGCAAAACCAAGATATCCATCTTCCAGCCATAAGCAGGGGCCTTCACAAAGTGCCAGGGACAAAAGGAAGCTACTTGGCTAAGAGAAGCAGAGAGAGCTGGAAAAAGCCTGGGATTGGGAGTCAGAAGCTGGGGGGTGGGGTGTGTGTATGTGGGGAGGGGTGCGGGGGGTTTGTCCATGGAGTTAACCAGCAGCAGATGCTTAGGCAGTCATTGTACCTCATTGGGCCTCTGTTTCCTGTAAAATTAAAGTCCAAAGTTCAGGAAATGGGGTCAATGGGGGAGGGAAGGGCTGTGAGTCATGTGACATTGGATGCAAGATCTTTTAGGTTGTATATATTAGGAGAAGAATATCCACGATTTTCAACAAAATCTCAAATATATATCTAACCCTGCCCTACCCCATAAAAAAAGTTAAGAAATACTAAATTGTTTTCATCCAACAAGCATTTATTGAACTCCTTCTATGTGTCCTTCTCTGTGTTAGGTATTTGGGACACAAGTATGATTGAGAGTCCTGCTTTTAAGATGCACAGTGCAGTTGATGTTCACTCTGACAGAAGCTTGTCCAGGGAGTTTTGGAAACAAAGAGAAGGAGCATTTGACTCCCGTCAGGAAAGGCCTTGGCTGGGCTGGGAGTAGGATAGGGGAACCTGAAGTTTAACGTTGAAGTTGAAAGCTGAGTGTGCACTCACTGGATGAACAGAGAGGAAGAGTATGTTAGATAGAGGGCAGCATGTACAAAGGCAACGTGTGTTCCAGGACGGCTTGGAGTGCAATTGTGCGTAGAACAGGGGTGTCCAAACTTTTTTCAATGTTTTTCACCAAGGGCCATATGCGGTAAAATACACAAACAGCCGGGCCACTCACTCGAGGTGAAGTACGTATTGCCTCACCTCGCTTATTTAAGTAAACTAAACATATTTTTGGAATTTGCTGCGGGCCAATTAACAATGGATCACGGGCCACAGTTGGCCCGCGGGCCGCAGTTTGGACACCCCTGGCGTAGAACATACATGGTCCCCATTGAGGAGGGAGGAAATGGGGGAAGTGGTAAAAACGAGGCTGGAAAGGTAGGCAGAGCCCAGATTAGGAAATGCCAGGGAAGGAATTTTACATTGCAGGCAGTGAGTTAATTCTAGTTTCAAAAGTCTAAGATGAGCCACTAATCCCAGCATGAACCTTCCTAAATGTTGGGAAGAGGCCTGGGTCAGTAGTGAGCCAATGACAATAGAGAACAATTGGAGGAAAGACCTGCTGCTTCTTGGCACGGGCATGGGCTGTATGACCAAGGTGTTGGTAGTGAGCATATGCATGGGGGATGCGTGGGGCACCTGCCTGTCAGTCTCACCCTCCTACTCTCCTGGCCAGGGAGACTTCTAACTGCTTATTATCATGGCTGAGAAAGGAAGGTACTGATTGGCCCAGGGGAGATGCAGAAGCAGCACACCCATTTGGTTGGACTCCTGTTCCTCACCTGCAAGCAGTCTTTCAGTCCCTCTAATAGACTCTGCTACTCAACTTGGGGCCCTCTCACATGCTGTTCTTTCTGCCCAAAAGGTTCCTTCCACCCTCTTCCAGCAGTTAACTCCTATCCATCTTCCAACTAAGTGACGACTGTACCTATCACAGATTTTCAAAGCACTTTATCCTTTCCTTTCAAAGAATTCAGGACTGCTCATAATTCTATATTTACTTGAGCGATTTGATTCTTGTCGGTCTTGACCACTGGACTACAAGTTCCATGAGGCCAGACACCACCAGTTTTGTTCATTTCTGTCTCCCACCACCTTGCGGGTGCCTGGTACAGAGCAAGTATTTTTTGACTGAATAAAAGTCTGCTGTGGACCCTGAACCATTCCCCATTCTCATTGCCCTTGAATATTCCCCGCAAGTCACATTATGGTCCAGAGATAAGGAGTTTTGAATAAGGGCAGGAGGACTGGACTTGAAAAGGCAATATCAGAGTGGACTCTGCCTCTATTCCAAGTGCAGCTCAGTACTGAAAGGCTCTAAGGAACCCACATTTGGTTTACCCAGGCAGGTCCTTGGGAACTGTATTTAATTCAAGATGCTTTCTCCCCGGACCTGAACCTGGTCACTAGCTGCATCTGACCCTCCCCTGATCCTACTTGGTCGAAAGAACTTTGCCCAGGCTTTAGGAGGTCATCCTTGGAAAGGAGGGGAATCTCTTTCTCCTCTCCCTCCAGGCCAGTATCCTAGGGCGCTTGTGAACTAAAACAGATGGTTCCTACAGCCCTAGCTGATGCCCCAGGGCAAGCGCAGATTCAGACCTGGTGTAGGGGCCATGGGGCTCCACGTTCCAACTCCCAGGCTAAGTAACTGGCCACTCTGCAAGGACAAATACTTGGGGTCAAACGTTTGACCTTAGGAGAGATGCGAGGGAGAGAATCTCAAGTGGTGCACAGGCTCGCCCAAAGCGCCCTTGGCCGCCAGCGCACCCGACAATCCCCGAGGGGCCCCAGCTGCTTCCACCCAAAGTCATAGCACAATGGGACCGCTGGAAAGTTCAGCCAGAGGCTGAGGGGTACCGGGGTAGGAAATGGGGGCCGGCTTTTGCTTAAGAAGGACGACTAGGAGGTCGATCTCAGGTAGTCCTGGGAGTCCGCGCGGCAGGACTCCCCAGTCCCGCAAGCTGCACCCCAGACCGCAGCGCCCGGCTCGGAATCGCTGGGCAAGGGCTGCACGACCGGAGCGGCAAGGACACCCCCCCCCCCCCGCCACACACACACACACACACACACACACACACACACACACACACACTGGTCTCCTCTCTACTCGGCATTGGGGCACAGGGAGCGGGTCGGAGCGGAAGGGAACGGTGCCTGCTCTTAGGCAGCCCCCTCCCGACGCTGTCGCAGACCTCAGACGGAGGCGCCAGGTCGGCCCAGGCTGCCGCAGCCTCTGCCTTAAGGGGGGCCGGGGACGCGGCGCGAGGAGAGAACGAGACCGAGGAGCGTGGCCGAGCGCCCCGACCAAGACCCGGGTCGCGCAGAGCTGGGTGCTGGCACGCCCTATCCACGCAGTGCGCGGGCTGGAGTCCGAGGGCACCTTACCTTGGCGAGCCGCGGGCGTCAGGAGGGAGACGGCCGGCCGTTCTAGGGGGCCGGCGCACAGCCAGGCTTCGGGGCACACGCAGCCTCCGGGTGCACAATCCCCGTCCCGGGCGCGCACACCCGGGCTGGTGCACAGTCGGCATCCGGGGCGCGCACAACCTCGGGCGCACTCTTGCCGGCAGGATCCGCTTGGGCTTGGGGCGCACGCCCTGCGGGGCACACCCACCGCGGCCGCTGCGGGACTGGCTAAGCACCGCCGCCAGCCGAAGCTTCGCCCGGCTTTGCCGCCTGCCAACACCACCCAAGTCCCCGCCTTCGCCAGGGGAAAAAAAAAAAAAGACTCCTGACGCGGCGCTGGCTTTGGTGTGTAGGAAGAGGCAGCATTGCGAAACCGAGGGGAGGGTCTTAGCGTTGATAAACTCAAAAAGCTCTCGGACAGAGTTTGGAAGAGAAACTTTTTGAAAAGAGACCCCAAAACTCCTAATCTGTGTATAGCTCCTTTCAGATTCCAAAGTGCTTTCACATACATTCATCTCAGCTCATCTTTGCCCTCAACAGTTAGTGGGGCATTTCTATCCTCATCTTGTGATGGGGCGACTCCATCATACAAGATAATGATTGTCGGAACCAGGACTAGAACCGGTCTCCGTAACAGAAACCGAGCGCAGTGGGGTGATGTACTTCGCCAGCGGGATTTTCTCATCGAGGAGGTGGAAGCGTGAAGGTGGGTGTGGATGCACACGAACTTTTCTCTCTCCTAGATTATGTGTTTTTCATTTTCTTTTTTGTCTTTCCCGTTCTGGCGTTAGCCCTACTCAGGAATCCTAAATCTTTCACTTCACACTCCCACCTCCCGCAAGGCTTTTCATCCGTTCAAAAGATTTGCATTGCAATCATAACCTTGAATGACCAAAGTGCTGGAGGGCCGTGCACAATAAACCTTGGAGGGAAGAGCTGGGACTACCCCATTTTACAAATGAGGACACAGTAGAATGTAGCGGAGCCTGTGGGACTCCAGCTCCTAGCTGTGACCCACCATACACATCTTTCAAAAGGCCCATGGGTACGGGGTAAATCAACCAAAGGGGTTTCATTTTTTTGACATTAATACCCTAGAGGGGGAGATAATTTGGGGCGAGATAATTCTGGGGCTTTCATTTTGCCATTTTGATGGAAACATGGCTGTTACAATGATTTTCCTTCCTCTCACTAGGGCTCCTTCAGAAGCAAATCAATAGCCCCAGAGCAATAATAAATGGAAACGGAGGCTTGGCATCAGTATTGGGACACAATGGGGGGTGGTAGGGACTGTTATGAACTTGAGGGCAGCTTCAGGCTCTGCCCAAGTGAAGGCGCCGCTACTACTCAGATCTAGCAGATTTTTGCCATTCAGGGTAAGGTATTAATATGGCCAGGTCATCCCATTTTTTAATAGGCCATGTAAATCCAGATATTTAAGTGAAATTTCCCAGCTTGTTGGTTACTCACTTAAAAAATGCTAAATACTTGCTATCTAGGTCAACGTTGATCAACCCAAATGAAATGAATCTATAAACAAGATCCAGTCCATGGAGCAGGGTCTTGTACCCTGGAGATTGGGGTACTTTACGCTATTTCATTTGGGCCTCCCAACACCCCTGTTAGCATGGATGACTATTTCCATTTTTTGGAAGAGGAAACCCCAGTTCAGGAGAGTTCTATAACTAGTCCAAGGTCGTACAAGCTAATCAAAGCTGGAACCAAAACCCAGGTATTCTGACTCCTGGTCCTAGATGGAGCGTTTCCCTCTGTATCCTCTGATCTCATTAAGAATTTGATTCTTGCTTTCTGGGTGTTGTGAGCCAAGTTAGGCATGGAGTGGCACTGGGGTGTGGAGACATAGCACCTTTCCTGGGAAGATGGCGAGGGAGTGCCAAACTGCTGTCCTCGAAAGCTCGGCCTGATGACTCAGCGGTGAAGTTGTGTCTTGAGGGTAAATCTGAGTCAGAGGAAGCAAGGCAGGAACTGGGACAGCCCAGGCTTCTGAATCCCAGAGTAGGGAATCACGAAACAGGCAGAACGGACTAAGCAAACACATCCACTCCTAGCCCCCTAACCCCCTGCCAAACGCACACACACACACACACACACACACACACAAAACCCCATAAGCCAAAGACACAGAAACACCAGCTAGAGCATAAGCCAAAGACACAGAAACACCAGCTAGAGCATTGCCTTTTTTTCCTGTCATAATAAGAAAGCAGCAAGAATTAGACTGGAAAGTAGACCATTTGTGCAGTCGTGGGAATATTGCAAGCAACAGGTCTTCTAGAATCTCAGGTTTGGGCATGTCCACTGTAGGACCAGCCAGAGCCTTTCAGACAGAGTCTGTAAAGCTGATTTAGAATGACTGGGCACAACACTGCTGTAGCCTGAAGCTCCGTCATCAGAGGATGGAGCCCCAGGCAGAGAATGGAGTGTGTCCTTCCCCCACCCTTTGCTGGAGGATCAACAAGTATTCACTATCTACCATATATGTGCCAGGCACTGAGCTGAGCATTTCGCATACATGATCTCATCAGGACTCACAATGAAACTGTGAACTGGCTATTCTCCTACTAAGGATAATGCAGTACAGTGTCATTTGCCTAAGGACTGAGAACTAGTAAATGGAGGAGGTGGGATTCAAACTTGGGTTTTGGTTACTCCAAAGACTAAACCCTCTCTAACTGAGGGCCTGAAAATTGCAGCAAACGTGAAGATGTGTCACTCAGAACCTGCTTCAAGAAAGGACCACCCAGGCCTGCCTGGTGGTTCAGGTGGTTGGAGCTCCATGCTCCTAACTCCTAAGGCTGCCGGTTCAATTCCCACATGGGCCAGTGGCTCTCAAACGCAAGGTTGCCAGCTCAATTCCTCAAGTCCCACAAGGGATGGTGGGCAGCACCCCCTGCAACTAAAAGATTGAACATGGCACCTTGAGCTGAGCTGCCACTGAGCTCCCGGATGGCTCAGTTGGTTGGAGCGTGTCCTCTCAACCACAAGGTTGCCGGTTCCACTCCCGCAAGGGATGGTGGGCTGCGCCCCAGGCAACTAGCAACGGGCAACTGGACCTGGAGCTGAGCTGCACCCTCCACAACTAAGATTGAAAGGACAACAACTTGACTTGGAAAAAAAAGTCCTGGAAGTACACACTGTTCCCCAATAAAGTCCTGTTCCCCTTCCCCAATAAAATCTAAAAAAAAAAAAAAAAAGATAAATTTACCATTAAAAAAAAAAAAAGGACCTCCCAGTTGTAAACAGTGTGGTTAGCTGACACCCCCACAGTGTGGTGAGCTCCTGCAGGGTCTTCCTCAGTCAATGATACTTAACAGCCAGCTCTCGGGGTGGGGTAGGGAAGAAATGTGTGCATAGATACAGTCAATTCTTATTATTCACAGTAGTTTATAAATTGGTCGCAAACACTGAAATAGCTAATATCGAACCATAGCTCCTGGGGGAAATGCAAAGTTAGGTTCCTATAAGCCTCTGGGCACTTTTTCATCAACTGATCAATACATAACCTTGTTTTATGTTACTGTTTAAAGACTATATATATATATGCATATATATATATGCATACACGTTATATTTTTAATATACATAGGGTGCCAAAAATGTGTACACATTTTAAGAAAGAACTGTGTTAAAATTGTAATAATATATACCAATAACAAAAGATGAATACAAGTCATGTGTATACATTTTTTGGGCACCCCCGGTATATTGTTGATTCATTAACGTTGCACTAACACCCAACAGCACTATAACTCACTCCTGAGTAAATGTTATCTATCACATGTATGTTCTCCATAAGGCACATCACAGCCTTCTTGTGCTTAGGAATACTAGGTAGCACTTCAGCATTGTATTTTGGGGCTATTTTAAACGATGAAATCACCTACAAAAAGCACCCCAAAATGCAAAACAGTACCACTAAATAGATCACAAACAAGACACTTCTTTACAGCCCGAGAGCTGAAACAAGAAGGCAGAGGGATACCGTGTTCAGTGTCAGATGGGAATGTGCATATCAGGAGACTCAAAATTTTCACTGCTCTCTGCATGTCTGAGAGTGACTGAAAAAGTACTGTGACTATTGATTTTGGGGTTACAAATAAGTGTTAGCAAGTAAGTGAATTTGCAAACACATTATGAAGATCAGCTGTACATGTATGTATCCATATGTGCCTTCTGAGCCCTTCATATCCATCACCTATCCTTCCAGGTTTATCTCCCATAATCCTCTAGCCAGACTGGACCGTTCACCATTCTCCAAACATATCCCACTCCAAACTTATCTAGCTTTGTAACTGAGTGCAGGCTGCTGCCTACATCTGGACTCTTTCTTCTATGCCTCCCAACACACACACACACACACACACACACACACACACACAGAGTCTTCCTGTGTCTGAGTGATTCTGCTGTGCAATTTTACCTCCTCCGTGAAAGCCTTCTTGATGCCTCAGACAATGGGATTTCTCCATCCTTGGGACCACAATGGCATTTTGAAGCCTATGTCACACACTGCTCAGGTTCTACCTTAGTGATCTTCAAAAAAGACAAATCTGATCATGCCACTCCCCTGCTTAAAACTCCTCAAAGGCATCACGTTGCTCTTGCGACAAAGTCTGGATTCCTTTACGAAGGCTTACAAGTCTAGCCCCTTCCTACTTTTCCCGTCTCATCTTGTGTCCCCTTATCCTCTCTCCTCTAGCCACACAAGACTCCTCTGAGTTCCTTTAACACACTGGATACCTCCCTGCCTAGAGTTCTCTCTACATACTGCATATTCTTCTGCTTGAAATTTTTCTCCCTCCAGTTCTTTGTCTGGATAATTAATACTTATCCCATGAGTCTCAGCTTAAACATCACTTCTGCAAGGAATCTTTCTGATGCACTCGTAACCCTCAGACTAAGTTATGAGTTCCTGGTGTCTGCTCCCATAACATCTCTGGTTTTCTTTCATAACATTCAGCACAATTTAAATGATGTGTTATTGCCCACTTCTCCCACAAGATTGTGATTACATGAAGAGAGGCCTGTCTCATTTGATGTATTTCAGCACCTAGTTCAGAAACTGGCACATAAAAATGTAGCCTGGCTCTCAAGAAATGTTTATGAATGAATAAATAACGAAATCTCCGTTGTCTTGAGAGCTGTTTGAGAATGATGGGATAGCAGACAGGTAAAAGAATTATGGAGGTTTTAAGTTTTCTTTTACTTACTTGTAGTGTTAAATCACTGCTATCTTGGTGTTTTATACTACACACAAGTCTAAATTCAAAAGAGTTATTATTATTAAATTCAAAAAGAATATGCCCCTATTACATTATTTCATACACAAAAATCAGTTAGATAATGTAGATTTAAATGTGAAAGAAAATTAATAAGCTTCTAGAATATAACATAGGAGAATATTCATGTCCTAAAAGGAAGATTTCTTAAACAAGATATCAAAAGCACTAACCCTAAAGAAAAACATTTGGAAGAGATTAAAATTAAGAACTTCTGTTCATCAACACTTATTGATATAAACAACAACCCTTTTACTCCCTCTTACAGCTCTGTGGGTTGGCTGGGCTCAGATGGGCAGATCTGTTGCTCCACATCACACTGGTTGGGGTTGAGTCATCTAAAGCTCTTTTGGGCTGGAACATCCAAGATGGCTTTTTCACATAGCTGGTTAGTTAGAGGAAAGACAAGGCCCAGAACGAGTACAAGATTGCTTTCAACATGTTTTACTGGTACAACATTGCTTTCAACATGTTTTACTGGTTAAGCAGTCATGGGGAAAGCCTAGATTCAAGGGGAGAGAGTAATAAACACCAATTCGCAATGGGGAGAGTGAAAAAGAATTTATGGTCACCTTTAATCTACCACAACAACATTAAGAGAGTGGAACAGCAAACCACAGACTGGGAGATGTTTTCAGAACATCTATGTTATTGGCTGAATTGTGTCCCCACCAAAAATTTCATATGTTGATGTCCTAACACCTGGTACCTTGGAATGTGACCCTATCTGGAAATAAGGTTATTGCAGATGTAATTCGTTAAGGTGAGGTCATTCTGGAGTAAGGTGGGCCCCAATCCAATATGACAGGTATCCTTATAAAAGGGGAAGTTTGGATAAAGAGACACGTACACAGGGAGAATGCCATGTGAAGATAAAGGCAGAGATCTACAAGCCAAGAAATACCAATGATTGCCAGCAAACCACTTGCAACTAGGAGAGAAGCATGGAACAGATTTTCTCCCATAACCCTCAGAAGGAATCAGTTCTAATGATATCATCATCTCATACTTCTAGCCTCCCAAACTGTGAGACAGTACATTTCTAAGCTACCCAATTTGTGGTGTTTTGTTATGACGTCGTTAGGAAATTAATACAATATATAAAGAATGCAATAAGAAAAAAACAACCCAATAGAGAAATGAGCAAAAGTTTAACTGAACACTTTATAAAAATAGAAATTTAAAGTGTCAGTCATATGAAAAAGTGCTTAACATTATTAGTTATTAAAGAAATGCAATTTAACCTCAAAAAGGTATCACTACACACTCTTCAGAATAACTTATAGTAAAAATGTTAATAATACAAAGTGTTGACAAGGATGTAGAGCAAATGGAAGTCATAAACATTGCTCCTGGAGTGTAAACTGGTACAACCATCTTGGAAAACTGTCAGTATCTACTAAAGCTGAATATATATCTATATATCAATATATCTATATATAGATATATATAAATGTTCATGACCTAGCAATTCCACTCCTAAGCATAGACCCAATAAAAATGTGCACACATGTACACCATAATCATGAATTGTTATAGCAGTACTATTCACAATTTCTCCAAACTGTAAACAATTTAAATTTATGTCCAGTGTAGAATGGATAAATAAACTATGGTTAAATCATACAATGGAATACTATACAACAATGAAAATGAACCAACTATTGCTACATGAAACAACATGTATGAATTTCACAAAAATAAATGATGAGTATGAAGTACAAAGAGTACAGACTATATAATTTCATTTAATAAATTTCAAACAGAGGGAAAACTATTTTATGATGGAAATCAGGTTAGTGGGTATCTTGGGAAAGAAAAGAGCAATTAAAAGTTTGTACAAGGGAGATTTGGGGGCTGACAGTGTTCTATTTTTTAAATCTAGGTAATATTTACAAGACTGGGTTACTTTGTGAAAATTTTTGAATTGTGCTTTTATTGTGTGCTTTTCTATGTATTAGGTTGGTGCAAAAGTAATTGTGGTTTTTGCAATTGTTTTTAATATTTTAAACCGCAATTACTTTTGCACCAACCTAATAAAAATTTACTAAAAAATTAAATACATTCCAAAATGTCAGATCATCTCTACCAACTGATAACTGGAAATTCTACTTGTGCTTTTCACATTTGTAATGATTTATAAATGTGCTCTACTGGAAAATCATTCTGAGAGTTTTGAGGTTATATAAAAAGAAAGGAGATTGTAAATTTAATTTCTTTATCTTTTTATATAAATTTTTATATAAATTTTATATACATTTTTATATAAAAATTTTATATAAATTTTATGTAAATTTAATTTCTTTATCTTTTTATATAATGAAGCTTTGTTGTATACGTGAACTATTCAAATAGTTGTATACGTGAACTATTTAAATAGTTGATTAACTATTTAAAATTTGATTAAGTAATAGAGTGGACAATGGCATATTAAGCAAGGAATCTGACATTAATTTGGGAGGCACAGGTGATTCATTGGATGACAGAATTAGTGGCCAAACAGATCTCAACAATATCAACTTGCATTCTAATCTCTACACAGATGGCAGCTAAAGTCCAGCCTTCCTGAACATGCAATTACTCCAGCTTCAGGCTCTCTCTTTCTCATTCAGTTTATTTCACATATATAATTCTCTGCCACAGTCTTACATTGCTCTTCACATAGCTAACTCCTTCTGAGTCTAGTTCAGGTATCACCTGACTCCTGTGACAGCCTCTGTCTGAGACCCCCTCCTTTGGATAATCATGCCCTGTGCAATCCCCTCCGCTTCAGTGTGGGTTGGACCTAGCGATTCACTTCTAACAAATAGAATATGGCAAAAGGGATGGGATGTCGCTTAGGAGTTAAGTCACACAAAGACTCTGGCTTCCATATTGGGCTTCCTGTCTTCTTCCCTTACTCTGACTCTTTTTCTCTCAGAATCCTTGCTCTGAGGAAAGAAAAGGGCCTTGTGTGAGTAGCCCTATAGAGAGGCCCATGTGGTGTGAAACTGCCATGTCTGGACAATAGTGAGTTAGGACCTGCGATCTGCCAATAGCCAAGGAAGAGTGCTTCAGGGTAAATCCTCCCCAAGTCAAGCACTGAGATGACTACAGTCCCAGATGATATCTTTTTTATTTTATTTTTAAATTTATTTTAAAGATTTTATTGGGGAAGAGGAATAGAATTTTATTGGGGAACAGTGTGTACTTCCAGGATTTTTTCCAAGTCAAGTTGTTGTCCTCTTGATTGCAGCCTTGTGAGACCTTGAACCAGAGGCAACAACTAAGTTGTACCCAGATTTCTGACCTGCAGAAACTGTGAGCTAATGCATGTTTGTTGTTTTAAACAGCTCAAGTTTAGAGTAATCTGTTACACAGCAATACAGCCCCCACCTTCACCCTTCCCACCCCAGGTTGGATTCATTGCCCTTGTCATACCCAATGCTCTCACAATCACAGCATTTATCACCCCTTGTAGTAATTACTGCTTACTTGCCTATCTCTCTCACGAAAGGGACCAGGAACTATGTCTTACAAACTTTTTCATTCCAGTTCCTAGAACTTAGTTGCTCTCAATAAGTGTTTGATTAACATATGAAAGAATAAACAGATGATAGCTGTTTAACCTTGGGAAAGAACAACCTCTCTTATTCTCTATCTTTTTGTTTGTAAAATGATAACAAAATTTGTAGAAATATTTGAGATGTAAAAGGAGCATGACCTAGTAAATAATTAGAGGTGAGAGGTGAAGGGAAAGAAAGAGTCAAAGTTTGGAAACTGGGCATCACCAGGAGAGAGAAAGAATAACAGGAGGAGATGGTTTAGAGAGGAGGATGGTAGGTTCAACCTTGGACTCACCAAAACTGAGGTGTCTTTGAACACATCCACCAGAGTAATGGGTATACAGTCTGATGCTTAGGGAGAGGTCTGTGCTGAGATACATTTGGGAGTTAGTAACATATAGATGGTAATCGAAGTCATGGAGAGAAGCCAGAGAGAGAATAAACTGTGGACTCAGAATAGACCCCCTAGGGGATATTCTCATTAAGAGAAGGACATGAAGGGTGGGAAATGGACAGGGGTCTGTCTAGAATTGGAAGAGTGTGGTATCCCAGATGCGTGGATGTAGACAGTTTCACAAAGCAGGAATGATCAACAATAACAAATACAGCAGAAATCAAGATATTAACTGGAAAACATCCATTGAATTCAATAATTAGGAAATCGTTGAAGACTGTGGCAGATTGTATTTTTCAAAGAAGACTGTAACAACATTTCCCATCACACATACTCTTCTACAATGTGACCTCACCATTGTCCTATTCAGAAATGGGTCTATACTACCTCCCCTTGATTTGGGGTGGGCTTGTGACCACTTTGACAAGTGAATTATGGTGGAAGAGGTCTATGGGACTTCTGAGGCTGTAAAATCATAAAGATTTCTGAGTTGCAAAAGGCGATGCCTCTTCTACCTTGTTTCCTGGAAAACTAGAGCATGTCATGTAGGAAGCCAGACTACCCTGAAGCCACCATTGCTGTACGGAAGCCAAACCACATAGAGAGACCATGTATAGGTAGGTCTCCATTCAGCAGACATTATGGAAAAGGGACAAGCTGTACTATATGACCAATCTGATTTCCTGGCACAGTCTGACTTCGGAATGCACAAGCATAATAAAATGGTTATTTTATGCCAGTAAGTTTTGGGGGAATTTGTAATTTATTACACGGTTATAGTACCTACAACAATAACTTTAGGGAAAGCAGTCTCCATGGAGCAGTCAGGACAGAGGCCAGAAAACAGTGGGTTTGGGAACATCTAGGAGGTAAGGAAGGAGGTGACACATGAGTAGAATATAGTGGGGGGAGATCAAATTAGAGGGTGATAGAAGGGGGTTTAGGAGGACTCTGGTCAGATGGAGTAGAATGGACAAATTTATAGGACAAGAGGAAAATATCAGAAGAGTGGGAGAGCTGAAACAGAGAAGAGAGTTTACAATAGAGGAGTCAGCAGGGGAGGTGCAGGGCACAGGTTCAAGAACTGGACTTGAATGATCTTCACTGTGACTGGAAGAAAATAACTGGAATTTGTTGGAAGAAGAAGGCATAGCAGGATAGCAGGATAGCAGTTTGAGGAAAACAGCAGTCATGGTGTGAGTGTCGTTCAATTGATTACCTATAGGGTCTGGACCTTCAGCCAAGAGCACTGACAGGCTGAAGGAAATGGAAAGACAAAAGGGTTGGGGTCTTTTGGAGGTGAACATGCAGGTGTCATGGGTATGAGGTCATGAGATGGCTCAAAGGATGGGAGAATGTAACCATAAAGAAAGTTACCGGAATCTAGATGACCCAGTCCTGGGTCATGATAAGATCCAGGGTGCGGTCTGGGAGTGGTGGCTGAAGTAAAGTGAAGGTGAAGTCTCTTGAAGTTAAGGAGATCCAGGAAGTAACAGTCCAATCAGTTATGTACCAGTGTATTGAAATCTCTTAGGGTGACATAGGACTTGAGCTGGGGAGGAAGACTGAGAGTCAGGCTATGAATGATTCAGTGAATGAGCATTGGACAGTTTTCAGTGTTAACAAGGAAAGCTGTTGGATACCGGTCATTTCTACTTCAGATGTGTAGAATATGGATCCAAGAGGGCAAGCAAATTTCTCCTGAAGAGCTACAGAGGAAGTGAAAATTCCTGTGAAGACAAAAGGTAATGAGAGCCTTCTGTGAATTTCTTGGAGGAAAGAGGGAATGTTTACAATGGATGGAGGTTTCTGGGGAGTGGGATGTAATGGCTAAACAGGGTATAGAAGTGGAGCGAGACATGGAAGGAGGAAGAGAAATGGTGGGGGTAGGTATGTGTATGGGATTTGAATTGGGGAAGGGACTTTTTATTACAAGGCCCTTATTGTGGGCAGGACACTCTTAGAGTATTCAGAACAGAGGCAAAAGGCGAAGCTAGGCAGGCAGTAGCAACCTTATTCTAGGTCAAGATACTTGCTCCTCAAGTCCAGTGTCCCTCCCCAAGATGTGCCTCTCCTGGTGGAGCCAGGAGGCCCCTATGCCTGGAAGGTGACTGTCTCTCAAGGACACTGTGAAGGGGAGGTGGGTGGTGGGTGGTGTGGCACTTGACTGTGAGACCCCTTAGACATCTTGGGCGTCCTTGACTCAGGAAATTACACGAAGCAATGGATCTTCCTGTTATGACTGTTTTGCTATAAATGAAACAGGAAAATATGAGAGTTGTTGAACTCTCCTGAGAGGAAGACAATAAAAAGCAATCTTACCACCCACCTGGAAGTTCATTTTAAATGACTTTCTAGAGTTATTTTCAGATCGAAACAGACACGCTCCTATTAATAAGCTTGGCTAAGTAAGGGCCATCTGTGGCCGGAGTGACTCTGAAAACCTCTTCCCCACAGAGTCCCTGAGAGTGACAAAGAGAAAGGGTGTGCTCTGGTCACTGGACAAGCTATGCTGGTCATTGCAGGTAGAAAATTCTACAGGGAAAAAGAATCCTCAACTTCTAATTCCACCTCTTAGAGTTTATATGCCTAGTTACAGCAGTTAAAGAAGAGGGTTTACCCAAGACCGGGCATCTTGCTTTCCAGGCATCTCCCCTGCCTACCCCACCCCCCAGTAACATCCCCAGAAACCTGAGGGAGGAGGTTCTGTCCCCATTTTAGAGATATGGAAACTGAGACTTAGGAGAGTCCATCTTTCCCCTCAAGTTCCCACAGTTAGAAAGAGAAGCTGAGATTCAAGGCGGTGTACCTCCTGAGCCTGGGTAAGTAACCATGTCACAGTTTTGCTTGTCTTCACACCATTTAGACGTGTGAAAATCTGCAAAGTCAAATTCTTCTTGCGTTGTCTCAGATGTGGGTCGGGAAGCAGCTGATCATCGTGTCCAGACTCTCCGCCTTGCTCGCACAGAACTTCAATGTCCTTGTTGTAACCTACAAAGCCACCACGGGCTAAAGATTGGGTCTCCTGCAACCCAGAACCTCCATCCTGAATGGAGGTCACCTCCTTTCTGTCAGGCACTCTGGTTTTCTGGTTTTGAGGAACAGAGAGCCCTCCATTCTCATCTCCTTAGGAGAGAGGGAGTGAGGCCGAGCTGGGGCTGAAGAAAGGACGGAAGGTGCCCTGGGTGCTTCTGTGAGTTATGGACCACGTGGTTTCCATGTCTGTCACTGCTTCATTTCCAGAATCTTCCTTCTCCCTGCACACCTACTAACCAATTCTCTGCTTACTCTGGGCCTCTCCTCAAATGGCCCTTGAAGCTTTGACTCCACTGTAAAGAACCTTCCAATGCGTTCCTGTGGCCTCCAGCTCTGCTGCTAACTGTCTGCTTGTCGCAGCATTTCTTGGTTCAAATTCCTGAGGCGGGAATCTGATTGGCCTGGCTCCCTTTTTGTGCTGGGCCATAGGTCATAGGTTGCTGGCTGGCCTGTTGGCTCAGATGACTTTCCCTGTTGTACTGGACAGCTGGGCATGGGACAAAACATGGCTGAGGAATGTCCCTTCCCCCTTTCAACTATGGCTATTCATTGAATTGTTTCTTTCAGAAAGGACAATAGCTAATATTTGTGCTGTACTTCTAAAACCTCCACTGGCCTTGATGCAGGAACACAGCATTTTGCAGCGTTTATAAATAAGTCTTAACTGCTAGGAATGACAACTTACAGTAAACATATTCTCACTCCAACGTTCACTATCATCACATAACCCAGTGCTCCTTTAAACGTCTCTCCAAACTAAAATGTCTGTCTATCCCTGGGAGCTCCCAAATAGTGACTCCTGTGTTAGCAGGGAGTCTGGTCTGCTGCCAAATGACCTCTGCATGCTGTCCTCTTCTGCCCCTGCCATACACACCGCTGGCCCTGCCACCTCTGGCACTTGCATTTTTGCAGCTGTCACTGTATCCCTCGACCCCAGTGTTGCCTATGCTGATCAAGTCAACACACCCAAGTGATTTAAAGAACAACCATAGGGGGAGAGTTCGTCTCTGTTTACATTACCTACTATCAAAGGGGATCTCCATGCTCTGGCCTCCGATGGCTTAGGGAGGCTCGAATGAATCTGCTTTTTCAGTTTGTACAAGGCGCAGGACACTTTGCCTAACACTCAGGCACAAGAGCGTGTGTGTGTGTGTGTGTGTGTGTGTGTGTGTGTGTGTGGTGGGGGGAGGGTTGTCAGGTTGGGGCAAAGCTGAGGAGAGGCAGCAGGTCTTACTCTGCATGCGCCTCCATTTGGTTACCGGGGGTGATTTATTTCCAGGGATACTCCTTGGTTTCTCAGGCATCTCCCCTGCCTACCCCTTGGTGTGCGCTCAAGTCT
The DNA here is from genome assembly GCF_036562045.2 of Rhinolophus sinicus. Lineage (NCBI taxonomy): Eukaryota > Metazoa > Chordata > Mammalia > Chiroptera > Rhinolophidae > Rhinolophus > Rhinolophus sinicus. Next base: position 30,069,758 of record NC_133756.1, read on the forward strand.
GATGCTCAGTGGTGGAGGTGGCTTAGAATGGAGCAGCACCCACCTAATCTCCCCGACCTAACAGTGGACAGAGTCGGGACCAACTATTTACTCTACTTGGAATCCTGTAAGAAGAGGGAAAGACCTCAGCATAGCGACATGAGGTCAGACAGCCTGTCTTCTCAGCACCACCGTTTGAACTGGCTATTTGGTGTGTCTGCGGCCTATACGTGAGGGCTAATAATCCCTGCCTTAAGGAACTGTTGTGGGGAATAAATGGAAAGAGGTACTATACCTAAAGCACCTGAGCCTGTTCTGGTCCCTGGTAAGAACTCTGGATGGAGATGTTACTATGACCCCGAGGAAGAAAGTCAGATCCCTCCACAGGTGGCTGTCGTGGGCATAGCCTCCCAGGATCAGCAGGAGGGAAGCAGGAGGAAGATGAGCCCTTAAGTTTGCACTGGTCTCTCTGTACCCCTCTGCTACCCTTGGGGTAACATGAGAAGTAGAAACAGGGTAGATGTCGGGAGAGGGATGAGGGAAGAGATTGGGCACAGCAGTGGACCTAGTGCAATGGGTCCCTGGCAGCCAGTCCTTTATAAGGGACATAAGCCTGACCCTTGTAGGTCAGCTGGGAACAGATGGTAGACACTTGATGTGATACTTAAGAGCACCATTTTCAGGAGCCAGGCTGCATGCATTGGAATCCCAGCTCTCTCACAAGCTGGGTGACTTTGGATCAGTTATCCCAAGGCTCAGTTTCCTCACCTGTTAAATGGGAGTCACTATAGAACTTATCACATAAGGTTAAGTTCTAATGAGCAATTAATCATACAACACACAGAGAAAGTGCTCAGAACAGTGTCTGACATGTGACAAACTAGTTCATTATTGTTGTTTAAACTCATCTGTGTCTTACCTTATCCAATAAGACTGTAAGTTCTTCAGATATTTTAAGTTTTGTTTTTTCACTGTAGGTCAGTGTTGATGATGAAAAATGAATGAGTGAATGAATGGAAAATAAACTTATTTATAAATTTCCAGTGAAGAAGAGCTTATTAATAGTGCTTAGACATATGTGATTTTATGCATTTACTGAGGCCTATCCTTTCAGTGTGACTACATACACCCACACCCCACAACACGACTCCCCACACTCTCTTCCCCACCCGCTCCCCTTCCCATATACATCCTATCCCCGTTCCCCTCCTCACACCCTTCCACAATCCACATCCCCCTTTTTAGACTTTCTACACACAAACACAAGCACACACTCATACCCACTCCTTTTCACACACCTATGCACACAAATGGTTTGCATGTACATACAAACACACACACTCTCCCATTCTGAAGCAATCTAAAGAATAGATTTTTTTCGGCATTATTTTTTAAGGGTGAGTTAGGAAAAGAAAATCTGCCTACTGGCTGTTTAGAGTCTTTAACACTTTCCTTGCTCTGTCCCTTCCACCCCCCCACCCCCACCCCCACACCCTTCTGTCTACCTACCTGTTCCTCTATCAGTCAAAAGAAAAGAGACTTTTCGCATGACAGAGGAAAACTCATTTCCCCATTGGCTACCTGGGCAGAAACTAGTCTTTTCTCAACCCTGGAGGAGTACAGCCAGGCCTGCTCCAGGGCAACTCAGACACATCTGGACTTTTCCCCCTTCAGGGGAGATTCCCACAACCCTTAGTTCTTCTCAGCAATGGTTTTTGCATTGCTAGGGGACTGAGAGGAGAAAACGAACTCATATTTAACACAAATATTTGTTATAAACATTTAACAAATATATTTATATCTGAGCGGCATCATTTCAGCCTCATAGCCCTATGAAGTTAGGCAGCTCTCCATTCTACAAATGAGGAAGCTGAGCACAGAGCTGTTCAGGGCCTTGTCTGTGGTCACATGGTAAATAAATGGGGGAGCCAAGATTCAGAGGCTTCTGACTCCAAAGGTACAACTAAAAACTGAAAGATCCTCTCTAGAATGTTAGGTCCAGGGACAGCTTTGCCAAAGCATGGCCTTGTCGTGCACTGACCAACTGACAGGCACAGCCCTTTCCTGGGAGGAGCTTCAATATGAAGCATGTGTGACAGCTCTGCCTTTCCGGGGAGATGCAAGCACTCTCTCTTGACTCTGGCAACAAGCTTCTTCATCCATCTATCATCCACCCGCCCACCACGCTCCTGTCTACCTATTCGTTCATGCACTCATCCATCCGTCCATCCATCCATCCAGCCATCCTTCCATCTAAAATCTTTCTGAGCCCCAATTTACTTGTCCATAGAAATGAGAACAGTTGATGTAAGGTTTAAGTGATGCAACACATGTAGTAGGTGCCTTAATGTTTATTCCATGGATGTCTTTTGCCTTGTTAAGGAGTCAGTTTCAGGGGGATTTTAATTCTTTGGAATATCCCATTCTCGTGGCTGGATAATGTTTAATGAGCCCTGTCCTTTGATTTATTGCTCTGGCGGTGGGGGGTCTGGGGCACTGGGCTGCACTGGGTCCTTTTAATTAGATGTGTCTAGGAGAAACAGTGGGCAGGGGGATCACGAATGACACAAACACACGTCATGAGCAGCCTGCAAGCTTCCCCTTAAAGAAGTCAAGCATGGGGGCTAGGGGCTGGGGAGCAGGAAGCTGAGGTTAGCTTCCCCGTGTTTCCTCCACATTCTTTATCTCTTAAGAAGAAGCTTCTACAATATTGAACTATAAAAACCCTCAGTTGGGTCTTTGATGTGTCTTCTCTATAAGAAGCCTCAGCTTGACCCTGGGGGAGAAGGAGAAGGAAGGCTTAAAGTCTGGGTTTGGGCTGCTGTGAATAAATCTTGCACGGCTATGGCCTGGATTGTCTCCTAGAAATGATAATCATGGAAATGGTTATGCTTGACATTTGCACTTTACAGTTTGCACAGAGTTTCCACATCACCATCTCATCACAACCCTGTGTGTTGGGAAGGACAAGCATTTCTAGACTGTAGGGGATCAGAATATGCTACCCAAAAATATGCCACTTTGGCATCAGGATTATTTTGAGCTAAAGACAACTGAGAAATAAAAAAAAAAAGCAGACACCAAAAAAAAAAAAAAAAAAAAAAAGATCTCTGTGTCCACTCCCTATTTGCCTAAAAGCAGATTTGTGAATTTGTGAAAAGCAGATTTTGCCTAAATTTCCATTTGTGAAGGTATCTCCCTCTCCTGTAGCAGGAAGAGGAGGACCCAGGAGGACAACTCTTAGACCCCTAATTGCAGGAGATAACTCTTTACCAGTCCAGCAATGGCACCAGGAGGAATCTACATAACATCCCTTATTAAAATAGCTTTTATCTTCCATTAGTTTCCCCATGTATTTACCTACTCACAGTTTTCAGTCCCTAAAAGCTTAAATCTGTTTCTTTGTCTTATCACTGCTTTATAAATTTTTCGTTCTTCATTAAGATGCTATGTAAGTCCAAGTGCTAACCACCCCAAGAGTTACTCATCACTGAGTTTCTCCCGCATGGGCATGCGTGCTGCATGCAATCGTAAGCTGGTTTTGCTTTTATTAATCTGTCTTTTGTCAGTTTAATTTCCTGGACTTCAGCTGCAAAACCTAGGAGAGTAAAGGAAAAGTTTGTTTTCCTCCCCTACAATGCCTATCACAGAGATGAATAAAAACCAACACAGCGACAAGCGAGCTGCCCCCCAAATCACCGAGGCTCCAACCCTGATCCCCTGACTCCAGACCCAGAGCACTGTCCCCCATTCCAGAGGTCCTCTTTTCACAAGGCCTTTGACACTGGGAAAGGGTTATGCCACCACGCGTTAGGCAGCCCATGACTTCCAAAATCTCCTAGCTTTTTGTTGTTTTTAAGTTTTTAATTAATTAATTCAAATCTGTTTACAGTCAGATGCAAACTGTGCCGTGTGCCAGGGAGCTCCTCCTCCCGAGCAAATGCAGGCCATTATGATTCCGTGGATAAAAGGCATGACCAGGAGCAGGCTGCTCTGGGAGCATCAAGTTACCCCGCCAATCACCTCCTGGAGGAAGTGACTCAGCAGCTGAGACCTAAAAGATAAGTCAGAGTGACTTGGGCAAAGGGAGCAAGAGAAGAGGGTCCTGGGTCCAGGAAACCCACCTGCAAAGACCAAGATGCAAAGAGCTTGGTGAGTAAGGGAAATCGAAGAGGTTCAGTAGCTAGAGGATGGAGGTAGAAGGGCCTGGAGAGTGGTGAGACTTGAGGCTGGAGGCAGGGGACAGATGTCAGAGGACCTCGGCAACCATGGCAACGAGTTAGTCTTTATCTTAAGAACAGTGGGAAACCATGGAAGGTTTCAGCAGGCCCTTCAGGTGGTTATGTTTGCATCTGACTGAAGTGAGAAGAATGGGTTGGAAGAGGTGAAAGGTGAAGGGCTAAACCTGGGGGGGTTGGTGTTTTGGTGTATTTTCAACATGTCTTCACTACTGGATTGAGACCTTCTGGAAGGTAGAGAATAAGTCAAAAAATATGGTCCTGAAGTTGCCAGTATTCCCACAGAAGCACACTTCTGGAAGAAAAAAGCCTTTATAATTATCACTAGACATTGAATATCAGGCAGAGTCTATACAGACCCAGGCCTGCCCTCAAGGAGCCCACAATTTAGATACATAAACTCCACCCAGGTGTCTGCACCAAGCTCTATGGGAGCACCGTGGTGGCATGACTGGCTCTGTAGAGGTTAGGAAGGCTTCTTGGGGGAGGTGACATCTGAGCTGGGTCTTGAAGGATGGAGAGAAATTTGTTGGGTGGCTAATTTTTGATAAAAATAAAGGTCTCAACTTTCTTAAAGGATAGTAAGGTTAGAAATTAAAATGGCACATTGGGAGGCATTTGTCAGGACTGCCGCACACCTGCTTCCTTGCTCTTAGAAGTAATTCCTGAATCCCCCTCTCCACTCCCCACCTCATCCCCAGCTGCCAACTGAACACTGGGACTTCAAATCTGTTCTATACCGTGACACCTTCTTAATATAATAATATGAAGTAAACTTGGCATAGTTCTGCCATTAAGAGCAGATGGACCTGGCTTCAAATCAGGGTACTGCCACACCAACTTATTAGGCAAGTCACCTTGACTTCTCTAGACCCTCGGTTTCCTCATCTGTATAATGGGAGTATGAGCAGTACCTACAACACAGCATTGATGAGAAGATTCCTATACCATGATGCCATAGTATCTCAGCTCTAAAACCCTTCTGTACTCTGCTTTGTGTGATGGGCTAGGCCTCTGCAAATCACATTTGTGTTCTGCCAGCTGGCTCCATCTTAAGTTCTGCCAATGGGGGTGCTAGAAGGAGCCACAGAGCTAAAGGGGGAAGATAAGACTTGTTTCCTGTCGGAAGGAAGAGATCAGGAAGGCTTCCTAGGGGAGGTGACATCTGAATTGGGCCTTGAAGAATGAAGAGGAGTTTGTTGGATACCTATGAGGATCGCTCCAACGCCTTTTCACCCTGGCAGCCTCAAGAGCTCCCTATAGCAATAGCTGAAGACAGTTTGCAGTTTTTCCATACAGAATTAGCTCCATTACATCCAATCAGAAACATCAGCACCAGCCCAGCAGTCTGAGTTTCAGTTCACAGGGTCCCTCCACTAAACCTCTAAATTTTAATAATTCTACGTTTTAATAACGTTTTCCCATGTGGGCCCTTACCCCTAAGGTCATAGTTATTTTCTGCAGCTGCTGTCTCTGTTTCACCTTATAGTTCTCATTTTACCCTTTCAGTTACCTAGTTAACAACCTAATACCTAGTTAAAAATCCTTCACATTCCATTCTCTCAAGTAACTGATGTGGTTTCTGTCTCCTGGCTGCATGCTGACTGTTATAATTAATTAAGAAGATGTAGATAAAGTGTTACATACAGAACTCTCGATAAATACTTGTTGCAATACCTTATGGGTTCCTAACATTTATTCTTTCATTTATTTAGCATATGTTGTTTCCTAATATGTGTCAGGCCCCATGTGAGCTACTGGGGTGCAGAGTTAAAGAAGACACAGTTCAGCCATCACAGAGCCTGCCATCTGCATGGAGGAGACCACCAAGGACCTGAGCCCACCCCAGGAATGGTTTTTGGCACCTCCTCCAAGCAGCTCCCATTGCTGACCTCACCTCCCAGTTACTCTGAGATCATCCAGAATTCCTATGTCCAGACATACCAGCACTCTTCATCTGGCACATTTTCAAACACCTTTTGTTAACAGACTCCAGAATTAAATACTACGGTAAGGTTAACCTGGTACTATTTTATGTTGTTATCATTTATTTGCACATCTTATCATCCTTCTTAGTAAATTACTTGGGTTGTCGTTCCCAAATGGCCTGTTTCTATATCAATTTCTCAGCCTAGCACAGTGCCAGGACTTGGTAGGTTATCAAAAAGAAATTTGAAGAATGAATGAATTTATCTATTCAAACATATCCTTGAGGTCTTACCATGAAGCAGGCACTGGGCTAGGCACGAAGGCAAGAACAAAGAAAACCAACAGCGTCCCTGCCCTCAATGAAGGGATGTCTGATTTGGTGACTGAAGCTGAACAACCTCTGAGGACCCAGACATTCCTGGGGCTGGAAGTGGTTCCATCAACCTGGTATGAGGTGGACTTTCCGGACAACCTCCGCTTCCTCCCCTCTGGGCCCTTGGTGGAAGCTGCTGCCTGCTGTGGTTTGCCTCATGTCCTGAACACTGGTGGCCAAAGACTATATTTAAAAAGCCAACATTTACATTTTTAATGTTGACTGGAATTGGAAAGGCTGTGGTAACCTTTCCAAACTGATATTGGTTTTTACATGATTGAAACAGGCCTGGCCTCAGGCATTTCTAAATGGAAAATTTTAAGTATTTTCAGTATCAGTGAGAGTGCAGAACCATCTCAGAAGCATCTCTGTTGGTATTCTCAGAAAATATCATCTCCCTCCCTTGAGCACACTCAGCAACTTGGCCCTGTCAACATTTCACGGTCCTTTTAACATTCGTTTCAAGAGTAGACAGCATGAGGACCACTAGTCCTATCTTGTGGGTGATGAGAAGAGTTTAGGGAAGCACAGAGGTACAGTGGAAAGAGCTTTGGCCTTAGAATGGGCTCTAAATATCTAAATACCTTCTCCACACCTCACGTACTGGGGGACAAATTGCTTACCTCTCTAAGCCTCCTTTCCCTCTGTAATAGTGGAATAAAAATGCTATTTCACAGGTTTGCTGTGACATTCAAATGTGGGAATCTGTAAAAATGCTTAACCTGCCATGCCTGGGCCTGTACTAATGCTCGATGGACATTAGTTTTTGTCCTTCCCCTGGCAGTGACCTGTGTATGATGACACATGAGAATCAGGTGAGAACCCCAAGCTCCTGGCTCCCAGGACTCTTTTCAAGAAGCCCTCTGAACACAAATAGATTAAAACGTACATATTTGTATTAAAAGCAGAAGGACTCATTTCCCACTTTATGCCATGACAGCCTGTCTGAAGACTTCTTGGCTGCTATCTTTTCCTTCTGTGTTTTCATTGTAGTAAAAGTCACTGCACTATCCGATGTGGTAGCCAATTGCCACGTGTGGCTATTTAAATTTAAATTAATTAAAAATAAATACAACTTAGAATTCAGTTTCTCAGCCACAGTAGCTATATTTCAAGGGCTCGGTGACCACATGTGGCTGGTGGCTACCAGTGCAGATGTAGGCCATTCTCATCATCACAGAAAGAACTATTGGAAAGTGCTAAGTGATAGAGAATAAGAGAGAAAAGGAGAAGGAAAAAGAGGGGAGAGGAGGAGAGGGGAGGGGAGTAGAAGAGAAGGGGAGAAGGGGAGGGGAGGAGAGAAGGGGGCGTGGAAGAAAGGGGGGGCGAGGGGCAAGGGCAGAGGAGAGGAGAGGAGAGGAGAGGAGAGGAGAGGAGAGGAGAGGAGAGGAGAGGAGAGGAGAGGAGAGGAGAGGAGAGGCACATTAGTTTTCCAGAGCAGTCCTCCTTCATGCACATGCTTGCACGTGTTCATCCAGGCATGGAAATCAATCTTTGTATGTGTACACATTCTGATGGAAGAGGGAAATTATCTTCTCTGAAAGAGGCAGTGCCTGAGAATTTAAAAAATTTACTTGGGCTCAAAAAATCTTGTCATTTAAAACTCATGTAATCATTTCATCCCCTGCTCAAAATAGGTCCACAGTTTTTTGTTTTTGTTTTTAAAGATTTTATTGGGGAAGGGGGAACAGGACTTTATTGGGGAACCGTGTGTAGTACTTCCAGGACTTTTTCCAAGTCAAGTTGTCCTTTCAATCTTAGTTGCTGGGCGCGCAGCCCACCATCCCTTGCGGGAGTCGAGGAATCGAACTGGCAACTTTGTAGTTGAGAGGCCACGCTCCAACCAACTGAGCCATCTGGGAGGCAGCTCAGCTCAAAGTGCCGTGTTCAATCTTAGCTTCAGGGAGTGGAGCCCACCATCCCTTGTAGGACTCGAGGAATTGAACCAGCAACCTTGTGGTTGAGAGCCCACTGGCCCATGTGGGAATCGAACCCGTAGCCTTCAGAGTTAGGAGCACAGAGCTCCAACAGCCTGAGCCACCAGGCTGGCTCCAGGTCCACAGTTCTTTATGGCCTACTGAAAAAGCCCCAAACCTTACCATGTTTCCAAAGTCCTCATGATTTACTTACGCTCGCCCTTCCAGGTGGCTTTGCACTATACCCTGTTCCCACATACCGCAGACATGCACAGGCATTTGCCCCATGGTGCTGGATGACCACCTTCTATAATACATCTGTACTCCGCACTTTTGCCTTAGCATCTTGCTGAGCCCATTGTCTGAAACACCCTGAAAGGCATCATCTCCACCTAGAAACATTGGTCAAAACACAGCTCAAATGCTTCCTCTTCCTTCTGCCTTCCCCAGTTCTGCTAGTCTGGTGTGGTTCTGAATCCAGCATTTTATTCATGTTTTTTTCAGAGCACTGGTCCACCTGTATCCATGTCTCCTTCCCTACTCTCTGTCCACTGCATTCCCTCATGATGATAATTCTCAAACTCTATGTGGAGGAAAGACCAACATTTTTTTGGTTCGGTTATTGTTTTTATAAATTTCCAGTCCGTTGCAGACTGATGATTATGTAAAATAAAATGAAATTTAAAAAAACAAAGACATAGAAAATATAAGTTTTAGTTATTTTATTGTTAGATTCAAATTGCTATAAAGGTTTCCAAACCTTTACTCTCAATTTCTGTACTTTTCTCATCTTTGGCCAGTAACAGTTTTCAGGTCACACTTGGAAGAACAATGCCCTCCCACCCTGACGAGAAGGTTCTGCATGTGATCAGTGCTTGAGACACTTGACGGAATTCTTTGGAAACTTTCTGCCAGTTCTCCTCCAGATGTCTGAGCAGATGCACAGAGGTGCGTCTTTGTGGAGGAGCCCTCAGAACGAGGAGGCCCCCTCTGTGGTGCTGCTTGCAGGAAGATTTGGGTGTGGACACTAGTTCTGCTGTCTGAGTAGCTTCATGACCCTAGACGTGACCTGAAAGTGACCTTGAAGTAGACCAAGGTTCTTGAACTCTTTTGTGTCATGGATCTACTTGATAGTCTGGGAAGACCTATGGATCTCTTCTCAGAATGTTTAATGTTTTAAATGCAGAAAATGAAAACCACAGGATTTCAAAGGAAATTAATTTTTCTAAAATATGTGGTGTAAAAAATGTTTCTTTATTAACATGAAAATAATGATATTTACTGGTGGGCAAAGTACCTACTATAATGTGACATATTGATAAGTGTGAAACTATATTTCAAGTATCTACAACCGTACTGTGACCTGAAAATACCAGTGATTTCTATTGTGACCGTCACAAATACTGGTCATTTTACTGTGATTTGTTGCCTATATTCATGATTGAAGAAACTGTTTAATTTCAGATTGAGATTAATAAAAATAAAGATGCAATTTTCTCCATCATCTAAGAAGGTCCAGACAAAGTGTCTCTTAACTCGCTCATTCACTCATTTGATGAGTATTAATTGAGAACTACTAGGTGTCAGGCATTGTTCCAGCATAGGCAGTTTCTGCCCTCACTGGGTTTTCATTCTTGCTGTGAGCTATATAACAAACATTTAAATATAGCTAATTCTTATTATTTGCAGTAGTTACATTGTATAAAGTCACCGCGAAGACTGAATTAGTGAATACCGAAGCATTGCTCCTAAGGAAGATAAAGGGTTAGGTTCCTGAGAGCCCCTGGTCACAACGTTTTCATCAACTGATCAATATATATCCTTGTGTTATGTGTGCTTCTGTTTAAAGACACCTGTTTAATATATATTGTTGACATTAACAATTGCACTCATAGCCAACAGCACTATAACTAACTATAACTATCAGCGTGAATGAAGCTTATCCAACACATGTATTTTCCCTATAAGGCACAGCACAGCCTTCATGAGCTTAGAAAAACTAGACAGTAAAATCTTAAACAGTAAAATCACCAAGAAAAAGAGGCCATTTTCAACAATCTGTCTGGCGAATGGCAGGTGGTCACCTTGCCTGAATTTGAGAGGTGTAAGGGGATAGTCGCAGGGGGAGTGGTGAGGAGAAGTACAGGAAGTGAATCTGGAAGGAACAGCAGGCAAGTGGGAAACCCCTGAAAAGTTTTTGAGCAGGAAGCTGATATGATTACAACTGTCCTTTAGAATGATGACACTGCCGGGGGAGGAGAAGATGAATTGGAGGGAGGAGAGACTATAAGAAGGGAGGCCAATTTAGAAGCAATTTCTGTAAACCAGGCAAGAGGTAGTGGGAGCCTAACCAAGGGCTGAGCTAGTGGGAGTGTAGAAAAAAGGGCCAATTCGAGAGCTGTTTTTAACATACAATTGACAGGGCTTGTAATTCTCTTTCTCCTGCCTTCCCATGCACATATCCTCTTGGATTGGGGAGGGGGGCTGCATGGAGGGGTTGGAGTTTAGGTGACTGAAGTTTCAAGTATGGATGATTAAATAGATGTCGATGCCTCCTCTCGTTGAAAGAGGAGATCTGGGAAGTAAGGCAAGTTAAGGTCAAAAAGCAAAAATTCCGTTTTGGACGTCCCCATAAGGACAATTGTGAAGATGCCTAGCTTCAACTGGAGACATGTCTGAAACTCAAGAGAGTGGATTTGGGAGTCCTCAGGGGGTAGGTAGTAGAAGCCTTTGGGGATAGACAATCAACCTTCAGGCTGGTTGGGGAAGGGAGGGTGGCCCCCACCAAGCAATTAGAAACAAACACCTGATAAATGGATATGACAAAATGTTCAAATATGTGACAGAAATAGTACCGTTGTCAAGAAGAAGAGAGATGAGTAACAGCTGGAATTGCTAAAAAGTTCTTCCTGGAAAAGATGACTTGAACAGATGTAGCAGGATACACAGGATTAGGAGGCCAGAAGGAGGTGCTGCTGGTGGGAGAGAGCCGTGGGTGCATCCGTAGGGCAGGAAGGATATTAGCCCCAGAAGTGCTGCAGCCAGGGATATAAACAAGGAACTGATTTAAAAACCCATTTTGAGAAAAGGAGTCACCAAGCTTGCCTCTGAGGCAAGAAACTGAGAGTCTAGAGAGTGGGGTGTGAGAGAGACATCTCTCTACGCCCTTTTGCATCTTCCGATTATTTTTACTTTGTGCATCAATTTTTTTTTAAATGGTTTGAACAAATCATTTGGCTTTGGCAGACTAAGAGGTGAGTCTGGTGCAGATGGGAATCAAATGGATCCCATGTGTAAGGGTCTGATTCCTGGCCTGTCTTTTAGGCAGGAGAGCAAGACAGTCTCTGATGCAGGGACCAGAATGGGAGGCTGCAGCTCTGAGTCTCTGCTCGAGAGGAATCTTTTACATGGATTTGGTCACTGGGAAAGTTGAGTAAGTAAATGAGCGCTCGCTCTAGAGAGTAGACGAGGACAGAATGAGAAGTGGCGGCACACTGGAGCTGGACAGCTTCCAGGGACATAGAAGAAGTATGCCTGAAAGGTGGATTGATGGGTCAGGGTTGGATTCTAATTTCAAAACTTTCTCTTATTACTTGCAGTAACAGTGCCAAAACTCAATGGCTTGACACATCAGCAAATCTTACAGAGTTGTTGTGAGAATTAAGTGAGATCATCATCATCCAACATTTCTGAGGACTTGCTATGTGCTGGGCTAGGTTGTTCACCTACCTGAGTCCTCATATAAACCCTATTAGGTGGTTTCCATTATTATTCCTATTTTCTAAATGTGGGAAATAGGCACAGAGTTTACTGATTCATCCAAGATCACACTGTGAGAAAGTAGCTAACCCAGACTGAACTCAGACTCCCTAACTCTAGAGTTTAATCTCTAGGGTGAAATACTCACTTAGCCCAGGGTGAGACACACAGCACCAGTCAGCTTAGGCAAGGCAATGCTGCAGTAACAGACAATGCCAACAGCTCAGTTGCATAACACACACAAGTTTATACCTCCTTCCTGCTACCTGTTTACTGCAGGGCGACAAGTATGGCCCATTGTAATTACTCAGACATAGGTGATGCAGGCCTCATCTGCCGTGTGCTTCTGCAATCCCTGGGGCAGGAAAAGAGAAGGGGAGAACTTTCACCCAGCATGACACACATTGCCTCTACTCTTCTTTCCTTTGCCAAAGCTAAAGCAGCAGGGAAATGAAATTTGACCTTACGTGTATGTCTTGGGTTAAGAACCAGGATATTTATTAAGAGTCCTAATGACTACACATAGGTGTTCATTAAGTGTTGATTGAAATGAAGTTGAAGGACCAGTCCTGGTCAGATGGAGTGAATTCTGTCTCACCCAGTTCAATTTAGAAAGTTTTTGAGGGTTTGCAAACACAAGCACTATCAGTTCTGTGGCCTCCAGAGAAGCACTGCATCACTAAATCTGCATGTCAGGCATTTCTTCGTGCGGTCTGCTTGTTGGCAAGAGACCACAAAAGGCTTCTGGTTACAAGACTCAAATATTCTTTAAAAATGTAATGACTGTCTTCCAACCACCGTTGTTCATCCCCTTGCACCATCCCAGGCCACCTTTTTGTGATTGCATTTTACTTTTCCCTTTTTATAATTGCCCTTGTCATAGTCTTCCATAAACTCACAGGAGGCACATACAGAAACATGGCAAACTTGTGAGGTAGACATTTTTTTGAACTATTTTTAAGTGTTCATTTCAATGGCAGTAATTTCTTTCAAAATGTTGTGCAATCATCACCACTATCTACTTCCAAAACTTTTTATTACCCAAAATAAAAACTCTGTACCCATTAAGGAATAACTCCCCATTAAGATAGACATTTTTATTGTCACTTTAAGGACCAGGATACTTAAGGTTAGGCACTTTGCCTGGTGTCACTCAGGAAATAAGTGACAGGATTTCTGACTTTAAGCCTCATGGTTTTCTTTCTACATTCTGAAGCCTCTCTAATAAGATCTGTTATCTAGCCACTGATAGTATGGTGATGCCAACTGTGGGAACAGAGCCCCAGAGAGCAGTTTCCAGGCTCTTGGCCTCACATAGAAAGGTGCTGGCTCATCAACTGTGATTGGATGGCCATCAGCTGTGGCTAGTTGGCCGTCAGCTGTAACCAGTGAGCCATTGGCCACTAATATAACTGCTGTGGCTATGCTAGCAGTAAAATGGGGGCTAGCAAGAAGATGGCGGCTGAGCTAACAAGAGTGGATCACAGAGAGGCGGATGCGGCCAGCGAGAATATAGTGGTATGACTCCCCTATCTATGGCTCTGTGGGTGTTCCTTTTTGGCCTCACCATATCCTGCATTCTTATGTGGGGAGTGGGAGTAGAGACCCCGCAGGCTGCCCTGCATGACACCTGTGTTCTTGTGCAGGGAGCGGGAGCAGAGACCCCGCATGACACCCTGCACGACACATGGCGCAGCGAGCAGGGTCTCCCGCACGACACCAACCATCTGCTGGACGTGGAATAAAATTCGTAAACTTGTGAGTGCCCTTCAGCAGTCTGAGGAATGGACCCTCCTTCATTCACCAGGCAACATTCCACAAACATTACTGAATACCGGTTAAGTGCTAGAGATTCAAAGATGAGTAGAACCCTGTAATGAGGTAGTTCACAGCAGAGAGAAGTTAAGCAGAAGCTGCTCATGTTCCCCCAAATTCCTTTCCCCTTCTTCTTTTCTAACACAAACAAACAAAACAACAACAAAAACAAAAAAACAAACATAAAATTCAGATTTTCAGCTGTGCTAATGACTCCCAGAAATAAGACTCCATGATTCCTAATCTCTCTTGTAACTGGCTATGGCCATGTGACTAAGTTCTGGTCAATGAGATGCAAGCATAAGTGGTACATGAAACTTCTGGAAAGTGTTTGTAAAGAGAAGAAACATACTTTTTTTCCCATCAGTCTCCTACCCTGCTTCCTACTGGCTAGAAATCAAATTACACCAATTGGAGCTTGGGCAACCATTCTGGATCGTAAAGTGAAGTCATGACCTGAGGATGGGAGAACAACAAGATGGAAGAAGCTTCAGTCCTTGACGAAATGGAGTGCTGTACCATCCCTGGGTTTCATAGGTCTCATTTATAAAAGAAATAAAACAAATTTCTATATTATATGCATCTGTTAGCTTTCCTGCATAACAAACGACTTCAAACTTAGTGGCTTAAAACAATAATCATCTTATTTAGTTCCTGATTCTATGGGTCAGGTGGGTGGCTGGAGGGAGGATTGGTCTGGAGCTGGATGGTCGAGGCTGATTTTACATGTCCAGTTGGTCTGGGGGGTCCCTCAGCTGGGATGGCTCATCTTTGCTCCATGTGGTCTTATCCTACAGTAGGTGAGCCTAAGCTTCTTTCACATGTTAGTCTCAGGGTTCAAAAAAAAAAAAAGAGAGGTCAAGTCCTATCACGCAGCCTCCACTTGTGTCACATATGTTAATGTGCCATTGGTCTATGCAAGTCACCCAAAAGTATAGTTACATTGAAAGGACATTATTATAATAATCTCCATTGGTATTTTGGGATTTTCTGTTACATACATCTGAATCTAGACCTACCACGTATAAGTGATGGGTGACAACCAATCAAGGGCTGCTATGTTCACATTCGCAAACACATGAGTATAAAAAGCATTCATAGTGTTTTTCAATGTCCAAATCACAATGGTTTGAACTCTCACTATCTTATTTGTCCATATTTCCTTATCAAAATCATTTCACTGTCATTTGAATCTTAGCTATTAAATAGGAAACACAGACGTACAGTTTTGTTTGAAAACAATATTTCAAAAACGTGAAAAGGTCACTGACTGTTTTGTTGCTGTGGGTTTTGTTTAGTGATGATCAAAAACAAGGAATTTTTAAAAGACTCTCATGAACATTCACACGCCCACGTACGCAATATCTGGGAGTCCTAGAAGGGTGTCTCCACTCGGGCCACCGCATGCCACTCCCAAATCCTGTTTTGCCTATTCTGTCTTACCCAGGATAATGTCCAATGCTCAGGAAGCAGTCTGAAGAGGGAGAAATTGTTTGGCTGTTGCTGACGGCTCTTCATGAAATTGCCCTGGCTGCATCAACGGTGGTGTCTCCTGGTGTCCCCAAGTCGCCAACTTCATGGGGTGACAGTGTAATATTGGGCTCTAGGTGAAGGAAGGACTCTTCTTGCTATATTCTAAAGCCTCTCTGTCAGGACTGTTCCCTTTCCAGCAGCAGGTATGCTTTGCTCCAGGTAACTGAAGTGCCACTGGGATTCTCTGTTACATGTCCCTTACACAGGAAGCCTGCCACTCCAGTTTCTGTCCTCCGCTCTGCATTTCCTGGAACAGTGGGAGCTGCTCCAGGCCCATCAAGAGCAGGCACCACCTCAGCAGCAGTGACAGCTTAGTTCAAACATAGCCAGGAAGCATCTCTCCCAACAAAGCAAGAGCTGCGATATGGTTCCTTTGCAACCACACAGCAGTGTACATCCCCAACCAGGCCACTTGCTTCCCAGCTCAAAGCATCTATAAATGATGTCTTCACAACTCTGCCCTAAGTTCCATGGATGGCACGTGGCTTACATTTTGGTGGCTTACATCTAGAAGGTACATCTGGAGATTTTTTCAAAAACAAAGCAACAATCTGCTCTAACGGCGAACTGACACCTCCATCTCACAGAAGACTGAAAGCCACTCACAACTCCAAAATGGCAGGCTTTCCAACTCCCACTCATGAGGTTTCTAAGTTTCAGAATCAGGTCACAGCCAAAGCCCTGCTTTAATATCTGGAACAAAATGATTACAATAGAGCATGATAAGGGCTCAACGAGAAGCATGAGTGTCGTGTGAGGAGGGAGAGTCCTCGCTCTGAGGCTGTTTCCTCATCTGTGAAGTTTCTGACATCATCAACTTAATGAGGTTTCAAAGAAACAGTGTGTGTAGAGTGCCTTAGCCAGAGCCTGGCTCAGAGCTCCCAACCCCTGGGGGCTGCTAGAAGTCATTATCCTTACCCTTCAGGCCAGCAGGACCCTTCCCATTTGTCAGTCTCATAGGACACCACAGACATGGCCACTGGGAGCCAGTACCCCTTAACTAGGCTATACTAGGAATTTAATTTAGTTACCTCGGGCATGTCCTTCAGAGCCTAGATGTCCAAGTAAAGCTGAATTTGACTACTTTACCAAGTGAAGGCTAACGTACAATAATGCAGGCCCTGTGGCTTTCCCAGTAGGACATCTGTTGCCTCGGCACACGATCAGTCACGGAAGGGGTAGGTGGAGAGGAATCGAAGACACCACATAGTTTTTCCCTTTTGGCTTAATCTAATCCTATTTTCCCACTTGCAAATATAGATCAAGTTTCCTGATAGAGTCTGGCTCCAGACACCTGGTGTACAGTTGGTTCAAATTGAGTTTATTATGTATAAATAAAACATCAGCAGACACTCCAGTCAGGCAGAGCAGAAGAAAGACATGGGGTGGGGGCAAGAGGGGAGATGAACGGATGATTTGTCAACACACACCAAGGTAACCAGCGGGTTAGGGACTCAAGAATGTCTCACAGATTTTTCTTCCCGAATGTTTATTTCACACTACTCTAGGAGGCAGTGTGGCATAGCTGTTTAATGTGAGCCATAAAACTGACTAGGTTAGAATCCAGGCCCTGTTACTTACTAATTATGGGATACAGGCAAATGATTGAACATCTGTATGCCTGCTTTCTTATCTGTAAAATTACCACCTCCCAACGTTGGGCTGTTGCAAGGATTACAGGAGAGACACAAGCAAAGCTCTCAGAAATGTTAGCTGCTGCCATATTATTGTTATGTGGGGACCCTAAGCCAGTCGGGGTTTCCAGTGAGATAGTCTTTGACTCAAAGTGGTAGCATAAGACAGTGAGAAGGTAACGGTCTCACTAGAAGAGAAGTTCCATGAAGGCAGGTTTGTTTGTTTCTGTTTTGCCTCCTGTTGTATTTCCAGGGCCTACAATAGCGCCTAGAACATGGCGGGGGTGGGGGTGGGGAGAGGGGTGTACGATACGTTGTAGTTTAACAAATAAATCTCAATAATTCAGGAGCTATGCTAAGTCATACAGGATTCCAGTGGGGCACAAAGGAGGGATGTCAATAAAATGATTATAAAAGTTAGATCAGTGAGATAGGTAAGGAAATAAATTTATGAAGAGCATGGAATCCTACTAGGCAATAGAAAGGTGGGAAAGTAAAGGTTTTTAAAATTGACTCAGTGAAATGACTTCTCGTGACACATAATCCAAGTCATAAGAAAATTTGGGGATTTAATTCCCATGACCTCAAGGCAGGGTTAGGAAGATATACCTGAGTCTCGAGTAGCATCAGCCCAGAAGTACTGTCCAAGTTGCAGGCCAGAATGTCTGACTTTGAAATTAAATCTGTAACCCTAGTCTCAGGCCAAGGCCCTCAGTTGGCCTGAGATGGCACATCAGCTCTCTGCAGTTGGGGAAGTAACTTTGCTACTCAGGAAAGTTTATAATCAAGTACAGAGATGATAAAGTAAATTAAACCCATGGGATTAATACTTCCATGTGAGCTTTAGGAATAAGTTTTATAACAATCATGAAAAATTATGTATAATGGTTACTGACAGTGTTTGAAACATTTAAGATAACCCAACATATTAATTGTATTACCTTAATTTGAAATGTTTATTATTAAACATCATTTTACTTTTAAAATTCATGAAGATTTGTTTAAGTTTATAAACAGTATTTGACTGTCTAAAAGATTGAAATGTTTTTAGGTCTTTTCAGGCATTTTAGGTTTATAGTCAGAGTTTCCATGCTAAAGAAGGTTTTGTTTATCTTATCAGTAAATCAGCCTTGTTGGGTGTCTTGCTTGAAAGAATCATTCTTGAAAGAATCAAATATATTAAATTTGGAATTGTAATTTAAAGCACTGAAGGGGATTTAATTAACCATGATAGTTAAATGGGTTAATTATTTAAGGAAATATTATCTGTTAAAGTTAGCTGAATGTTAATTAAAGGATAAGCGACAGTGATGTTATTTTTACACAAAATTACTAGAGTTATGAATAAATTAACTAGATTGGTCCATTAAGTTTAAATGCTTAAGCAAAAGCTATGTTTTTAACTTCCAACTTTACTGAATTGGGTATCCATAAAAACCAAAATTAATAATTTTTACTGCTTCATCAAAGCTGCTCTTCAGTGAAACTTTATTCTTGCAAGTGCTTGGTGGTGACAAATTTAATGACTATTAGTATCTTTTGGTACCATCACCTTTACTCGTGCTAAAACACCAGCAATTTTACCCACCACTGCTTTTATACCATGAGGACAAATGTCAACCCAGTAGTGACAGGATAAACTAAACAATTCAAAACGTTATTTAACACTTTGAAAATTTTAGTAGCACTTGTGTTTATTTCCATAAAGGAAGATCTTTGATGATTAGCTGGTGCTGAACTTGAACAAATACAAGCAAAACTGCAAGTGTAGGCACATATGTAGATTTGTCCATTCAAAGGCAAACATTCAGTTCTACGGATATTAACTCAGTCTTCTTGTTTACAGATAAATCTTTACTTTGAGTTACTGAATCATTGAAAGGTGGCAGTTCTGTGGTTTCCTTCACTGACTTTTCATCCAGGAGACATTCAGCAATGTCAACTATACGAGGTTTTATTAGTCTCTCTGTTATTTTGTGTACTTTTCCAGGCATAACAGTATGGTAATTTACCTTGGCAGGTACCTCAGTAGCTTTTTCGTTTTCAGTTTGAAAAGCTGTAACAGCAATTATTGGATCTCAAAGAGCTCATCACATCTAGGTTTAAAATATTTAATGCATTTTTTATACTGTGTGTGTGTACCCTAATATGATTTTTTATACTCTGTGTGTGTACCCCTAATAATAGGGGTTTCCATGTACTATTAAAAAATGCTCTGTTGCATCGAAAAACACCAAGGTAATTAACATTTATATAATGCGTAGGAAAAGATAGTTTTTGGCATATTTTTATTTCTTATTTACAATATTGCTAGTGTCTTTGGAGTAGATTCCTCCCTTCCATGAATCAGAGAACTCCCTCTTATGTCAGTTTCACCTTTTTTTTTTTTTTTTTTTTAACTCTTTAGACATAGACTCTGTAGCTGTGGGTTGAGAAAGTGAGTCTTCCTATCTCTCCATTAAAGCCAACAATACATCTTAAATACATATAATAAATATGTATTTTAAATAAACTTCTTTTATTTTAGAATTAAATAATAAATTCTAAAATAATGGTTTTAGATATTTAAAAATTTGAAAAAGTTCAGAAAAAATTAAATATTTTGCAAAACAAGTCAAAAAAAACATGTACTTCTTACTGTGTCTTCCTGTAGGTGCAAGGAAAGCTTTGGGTAGTCACTCACAGTTCCTTTCTTAGTCCCTGAAAGTCATGCCTGTGTTGGATCACGTCTTCCCCCCAAGTGCCTTGGACTCATCTGAGATGATCCCATTCCAGCTCTCATTCTAACATGTCCAGTCTGCATTTGATCCACAGAAAACAATAATCTTTTTCCACAATGAATAAACTTTAAGACTACAGGCCATGCCAATGCAGCCCCTCTTGTTATTTCAGTCTCTAAATGAACCACTAGCTAGGCTCTCCCCCACTTTTAAGTTTTACAGAACACTAGTTCACCTTTCTGTGTGACCCTGTTGAAGTACTTTCCCCTAGACTTGAGGTGAGGTGATTGTCATTCTTCCCTGTGAAACTCTTAACATGACAGTTTTCTCTAAATATTTGCCCATTTATTCATTCCTAACAGTGACAAAATTGATTTTTAAAAATTCCTGCTTTCTTGGAGCTCAATATTCTAATGCACAACACTAGATAAGTTCAAGAAAATAACATTCTCCCCTAATCTCTTACTATAATTTTCTTGGCCATGCCAACCTATTTTACAGGCTAGAGATGTGTGCAGAGCTTGGAGTTGCTAAACCAATTTTCCGACACCTTCTGTGAAAATTCTTCAAGATGTTGTTATGACACGTTACTTTGGAATATGGCATCTATTATCTTGGTGCCTCAGCTAAAACTGAGATAAGAACATACCCATTTTTAATATCCTGTTACAGTTTTATCTAACACATTACCTAAAGCACAGTCTCCCAAGCTGAGCTATTAGAAAGCCAAGCAATACTCTCGATAAACTCATTGCTTCCAAGTCTAGCCAATCCAACATCTTGCTGTCTTCAACACTGTCATTACCATCCCCACTTGATTCACAGAGCTCTGTATCCAGCTCCTTCTCCAAACTGCCGAATTAAGCTGGGGCAACGGGCGGGGTGTGGAAGCCTGCCACTCATGAGGGTGCTGTGATTTCATTCCTTAAACCCTGCTCTGCTTCAAATTAAGCAGTGACAAAGTAAATTTATTTATTTTTTTAGTGATAAAGATATAGACACCCTGAAAAACAAAACACTACAGAAAACATTTCCGTAGACATGAAAACGAACAGATAAATGATAATGGAACAGTAAATGGAGGCAGAGTGTAACTTTGCTGAGCTGTGATTCTAGAAACAGGTAAAGATGCTTGGAAATTTGACATTCCTCCCTCTAGTCAAATGAAGCAATAAACTCCCCACAAGAGGTCGGGACAGGGGCCAGCATCCTATGTGAATCAAGTAAGTCATTTTACTTGACTCATCGGGCTGCACTGAAAGAGCCTGGACGAGGACCAGAACTTGTAATTAGTGTTTTAAAGAAAAATTCATGCTAACTGATCCTGGGCTAAGATATCCAACAGCTCAGTGACCAAATTTTGAACAGTTCCAATATCACCACAGGAAGAAATATGATACAGGAAACAAAGAAAGCAGTAAAAGATACTAGTAAATCTAAATAATTTTTAACTTTTTACAAAGTACAAATTTTTGTTATGAAGATATATGTGGTCAGACAATTAAGTTCGCAAACTCATCCTAGAAAAAAGTACCTCCTTGCTGAATATCACTACAGTCACCTTCGAGGTCCTCCCCTTGGGAATCTATGCACGGATGCCAGGGCCTAGTTCACCCTTCAGAGCCATTTTGGAACTCTTTTTCTGGAATGGCCATCAGAGCTGTCATTGTATTACTCTTGATGTCCTGAATGTCATCAAAATGTCTTCCTTTCAATATGTCCTTTATCTTCGGGTAAAGAAAGAATTCATTGGGGGCCAGATCAGGTGAGGAGGGAAGGTGTTTCAATATAGTTACTTGTTTACTGGCTGAAAACTCCTTCACAGACAGTGCTGTGTGAGCTGGTGCATTGTCATGATGCAAGAGCCATGAATTGTTGGTGAAAAGTTCAGGTCATCTAACTTTTTCATGCAGCCTTTTCAGTACTTCCAAGTAGTAAATTTGGTTAACTGTTTGTCCAGGTTGTACAAATTCATAATGAATAATCTCTCTGATATCAAAAAGGGTTAGCAACATCATTGCAACAAGTTTGCGAACTTAATTGTCAGACAGTGTGTGTGTGTGTGTGTGTGTGTGTATGTGTGTGTTCAGCTTTAGTAGATACTGACAGTTTTCCAAGAAGGTTGTACCCGTTTACACCCCAAGAGAAATGTCTATGACTTCCACTTGCTCTACATCCTTGCTGACACTTTGTATTATTAACATTTTTACTATAAGGTATTCTGAAGAGTGTGCAGTGATACCTTTTTGAGGTTAAATTACGTTTCTTGAATAACTAATAATGTTTATTACAAAGAAAAGAAAGATCTAAAATCAAAAGTCAAAGCAAATCAACCCCAAAGTAAGTAGAAGGAAGGAAATAATAAGGATCATAGAATAAATTAATGAAATAAAAAGCAGAAAAATGATAGGGAAAATAAATGAAACTAAGTCATTTTTTTTTTGCTAAAATTGATAAATCTTTGGCCATATTGACCAAAAACAAAATAAAGAAGTACAAATTACTAAAATCAGAAATGAAATACAGACCCCACAGAAATTTTAAAGATTATGATAAAATATTATTAATAACCATATGCCAGTAAATTAAACATAGTAGATGAATTGGTAGGATTCCTAGAAAGACACAAATGACCAAGAAGTTAAGGGGAAAAAAGATGTAAAGGAAAAAGTATGGTTAACAAAATATGTAGAAATAAATTCAAATATAGAAGGAATGATAATAAGTATAAATGGATTAAACAAATTTATTAAAAGACAAAATTTAAGATTGGATTTTTAAAAACAAATATCCATCTATATGTTGCTTGCAGGAGTCATGCCTCAACAAAATGATAGGAAATGATTAAACATAAAGGGACAGAAAAAGACATACTGCAAATATAAAAATCAAAATCAAACTGGTATACAAAAATAATCAAAAGCAAACTGATATACAAATATAAATATCAGATAAAGTAGACTTTGAGTGAAGAAGTTAATAGTGGTAAGAGGATCAATATAAAAAATGAAGAGTCTACCAAAAAGCTGTAACAGTTAAGCTTTTTTACTTATTTTGTGCTAATTTAGGAATTCTTGCACTACCTCTGTATTCTAAAGCTATTTTTCTAAATTTTCTTCTAATAATTCTGTTTTTTTTTAATAATTAAAGCTTTAATGTATGGAGACTTTATTTTTTTGACTTGTGAGAAGAAACTAAGTTGATTACTTTAAATGTTTAAAAAACCATTAACACCATTAATTGAATAATTTATTGTGATGATTATCATATTCTGAGGTCTGATATATGACTAGATCTGTTTACAGTTGCTCTATTCTGTTTTATTTATATATTTGCATATATCCAAATCCATACTACACTGTCTTAATGAATCTAACTTTGTGTCTCTTGTTTACCTAGCAATAGCACAGCTCAGAGTATGTTTTAAATATTCACTACCTTTATTGAGTAGTTGTATGTTCTCTGTTTTGTTTTATTTTAAAAGTAAATTTGGCACCTTATCCACTTAAAAGAACCAGGAGTCCTGAAAGAATGACTGATCCCAGGGCTGGACAGAGAAGGTTCAGGTTGAGCCTGGAATATCTTGTTATCTTAAAGGAAAGGTAATGCTTAAAAATAAAGAAACATGTCAAAAGAACATGGGAGCCAACTTAATCCGGGAGAATATGCACATCAAATAAACAATATTAACAGATTATAACCCTAATGACTAAAACAATAATTCAAGTTCATGCTAATATAAATAAATACATTGATAAATAAATAGTAGAGAAAGAGAACAGTTTTCTAATAGTAGAATACCAACCAACAAATGTAGAAAGAATGATGGAGTTAAGCAATCACTATTTGGCAAGTATCATAGTAATAATTAATTCAAGTAAGAATTATCAAACAACAACAACAACAACAACAACAACAACAACAGATGCCAAGAAGGGGAAAAAAAAGAATTATCAATGGATGCTAAAACTAGCAGGTAAAATATTGATGAGGAACAGGGTATTTACGTGGCTTCAAAGCATCTCTCTAAAAAATACTAACTACAAAGGGGAATTGCAAAGGAGAAAATAGTCACCTTACAGTGGAGAAAGCTGGCAAACACCATCTATTCAAGTGATCAAGGTTAGCATCACCAGTAATGGAGCACACTGACCTCTATGCCTCTTGGTATGATGCACTGCAAAAAAGACAACATCACTTATCTGGTGAGCGTACCAAAGATGCAAAAATCTGAATTTAATCATGAAAGACTATCAGGTAAACCTGAACTGAAAAACATCCTACAAAATAACTGGCTCAGGGGCCGGCCCCGTGGCTCAGGCGGTTGGAGCTCCATGCTCCTAACTCCAAAGGCTGCCAGTTCAATTCCCACATGGGCCAGTGGGCTCTCAACCACAAGGTTGCCGGTTCGATTCCTCGAGTCCCGCAAGAATTGGTGGGCAGCGCCCCTGCAACTAAGATTGAACATGGCACCTTGAGCTGAGCTCCCAGATGGCTCAGTTGGTTGGAGCACGTCCTCTCAACCACAAGGTTGCCGGTTGGAATCCCGCAACTAGCACCCCCTGCAACTAGCAATGGCAACTGGACCTGGAGCTGAGCTGTGTCCTCCACAACTAAGACTGAAAGGACAACAACTTGACTTGGAAAAAAGTCCTGGAAGGACACACTGTTCCCCAATAAAGTCCTGTTCCCCTTCCTCAATAAAATCTTTTAAGAAAATAAATAACTGGCTCAGACTCTTCAAAAATGTCAAGGCCATGAAAGACAAAGAAAGACTGAGGAAATGTTCCAGACTGAGGGATAGTAAAAAGATATGATAATGCAATGTGTCATCCTAGATTGAATCCTTAAAAATTATTTTCCTGCTACTCTATAGGATATTATTAAAATAATGAGCAAATATTAAATAACGTCTATAGATTAGATAATAATATTGTCTCGCTGTGAATTTCCTGATTTTGACAATTATATGGTAGTTATGTAAGAGAATGTCCTTATTCTCAGGAATTACACACTGAAGCATTTAGGGGTAAAAGAGCAGCATGTCTGCAACTTACTCTCAAATATGTACGTAAAAGCAAGTGTGGTAAATGTTAAAATTTGGGGGCTTTGGATGAAGATCACCCAAGAGTTTTTTGTACAACTTTTGAAACTTTTCTGTAAGTTTGAAATTATTGCAAAGTGAAAAGTTATAAAAACTAGTACATTCTCTTCCCTAAAAATTATTGACTTTTTTTTTTTTAATGTGAGCGTTAGTTATGTTTTTTTTTAATCACTTTTTGGGATCTTAATAGTGCCAATTCAGTTTGTGGTTGTTGTTGTTTTTGACATCTATTTTGTGCTTAAGTTCTAGGAACATAAAGGTGAACTAAGAAAATTTAGCCTTGCCCACGTAAAGTTTACAATCTAGTAAGGAAAACAGTTATGGTACAAATAATTGCATAAATATAGTTATTAAGTGATTCATTCCCACAACAACACGTATACTTCACAAAATCTCATTTATGTGCAGACTGCATTACATTCCTTCCTTATAAAAATACAGATGTAATCTCACCTTTTCTTTCTGAATGCTCTTTCTGTCTCACAATAGAGCTACCACCACAGGAAGCCATTAAGAGTCCACCCAACTGACTGGTTGTTTCCCTGTGTGTTTCTGTTAGAGGGACAGGAATTTTAGAGGGAAATGGTGGTGGTGATTTTTCTTTTCTTTCTTTTTTTTATAAGCTAAAAACTTTCCATCTTGAAAAGCAATAAACTCTGCTGTAGAAGCAGGGCACATTTTTAAACCTCCTGTTCATTACAGAGATATGCATCTAAGGAACTTTGAGCCATGTTCTGGAGACTTTTTTGAAATTTGAACAAAAAGGAGTTTGTTACAGAGCTCATAAGGGCAGTTCTGAAAGCTTCATTACTTCTAATAATAATTTCCAATTAATTCATTAGTCACTTCCTGATATTCTGAAATCATGAGTTTTGAAAGCAGCTACTTTTAACCATAGGTGAAATTTAAAATGCAATGATTTTTAAGATGTACAAATTGCCAACTATAAAAACAGTCATGGGGATGTAAAGCACAGCATAGGGAGTATAGCCAATAATAATGTAATAACTATTTATGGTGTCAGATGGGTGCCAGACTTACCAGGGTGATCACTTAGTAAGGTATATAATGTCTAATCATTATGTTGTACTCCTGAAACTAATATAATATTGTATGTCAACTGTAATTAAAAATTTTGTTTAATTACAAAATAAAATACTGTACTTTTAGCCGATACAAACTAAGCTAACCTTTTAGCCATTTATAAAACTGGAAAGCAGAAGTCTGGGCCCCGGTCTGAGATGAGTAATTTGCAATAATCCCTTTCATTTGTGCAGTCTTTGGAATGAGGAGTCTTGATGCTCCCAGGGGATATTAAGGATCTAGTGATAAATAGAATTAGACCAGGTGCTTCTCCTGGCTGGGGGCCGAGGTGTGATAACAGAGGGGATATCAATAAGGCCATAATGGGAAGACATCCAAAATTCTCCAGCTCAACCTGTCCAGTGTAATCATAGCTCCCTGGTGAGGGGGTGGGGGCGGGGGTTGAGAATGTGTGGTGTGGGGGTTGGGAAGGAGAGTTTGTTCACTAACCTTCACTTCTGCCATTGTTGACCTTGTTAATTGCTTTGGTTGCTAGGAGTCCCGAACCTGTGTCTTGGGTGCGTCTACCCCTTAGAGTGCCACCTCCCTGCTCAGACTGGGCCCCAAGCCATGGCTGTTATACCTTCAAAGCTGCTCTTGAAGCAGCTGATGTTGCCACTTCTTTTCCCCACATCGGCCACCACACATAGTTTTTAGCTCTGACATGCAGGTGTCTCTCCATTTTTAGAAAACTGGACAGGAAATACCTCAGCCCACAGGCTAATAAATCGAGAAATGAGGCTCTGTTCTATAAAAGGATTTCTCAGAAAATCCTTCTGAAAACTGAACTTTCCTGACACGCGGAGGCAGATTTACTGTGAAGTTGACCAGACTCAAGCTACCAAGTCTCTCTCGTTTGCAGAGGCCTCCCAAGGCCTGGGAGCATCTCAAACAATGTGTTTATGTGGTCACACGATTTTTACAGATTTGCAAAAGCACAATATTTTAACCACTATTGTCTCTTTTCACTGCCACTCACCTGCCCCATACCACTTCCCTTTGTGTTGGTGGTTATGGTGTGTCTGAGAGCAAGTTTAAGATCCAGATAAAGAAGGAATGAGTTGGGTCTGAATCCATTTAGTCTGGGTTTACTGGGACATTTTTATGTGGTTCAGATTCACTTTGGTGTATAGTTTAGGTATTGCTAGACATTCTGGTGTAGGAATGGCTCTCAGGAACATCCCTGCCAACCATGCGAGGACCCCCTCAGACTCATGACAGGAAGGGCGGATGCTCATAAGTGTGTGAGTAATAGAGGAGAAAAGTGCTAGAAGAAAGACTGGCTGGAAGAGGCTTTCCTTTCACGGAGGGCTTTGGCTCAGCCCTTGCTTTCTCCACCAACAAAAGCCCTACTCTTCCATGTGTAGAGTTTTAGAAACTTCTTTCTGCTCTAGAAAGCAGGCAACTCTCTTGCCTGCAGTGCACGTGCCTCTCCTTCAATGGGATGAGGTGCAATTAATGCCACCTCTGAGTTCCAGCTCGCAGCATATTCGCTGTGCTTGGCTGGTAGAGACCACCACTCCTCGTCTCAAGGCTGCAGTAGATCCAGTTTCGAAAAACAAAAATTTTGTAAATGAAATATTTAAATGTCTTGGAGGATCTCAGTATTAAGAAGGATCTCAGGGAGAATCTTTATATAAACTTGATACTTGTTTCCAAATTATTCTGTTCTGAGTTTTAGGGTTACAAACAATTGCTAATAAACTTTGAACACTTGCTTTGTGCCAGGCACTGTGTTAAGTATATTTAATGTGCTTTATTTAATCTTCATATTAACCCAATGAGGGAGTCACTATAATTAATCTTGCTTTAGAGATTAATTGAGGCTTATTAGGTAACTTGCCAAGGGCTTCCCAGTTCTGAAGTGGTAGAATTAGCCTTCAAATATTCTTTTGAGTTTTAGGGATAGCTTTTCATTGAATTTAACTGTTTTATAATTATGTGAACATGGTTCTAAAGTCAAGTCCATAAAAATATAGCCTCTATACTGTTCCCCTCCATGCTATTTCTTCCTTCTTCCATACGTAACCCCTTTTTATGGTTTATCCTTCCAATTTATATATATACCGTGTTTCCCCCCAAAAAAGACCCAGCTGGACAATCAGCTCTACTGCATCTTTTGGAACAAAAAATAATATAATACCCAGTCTTATGTTATATTATATAAGACTGGGTCTTATAGTAAAATAAGACCGGGTCTTACATTAATTTTTGCTCCAAAAGATGCATTAGAGCTGATTGTCTGGCTCAGTCTTGTTTTGAGGGAAACACGTACACACACACACACACACACACACACACACACACAGAGGGTGAAAATGTATATACATTTTAAGAAAAGAAAAAAACTGTATTAAAATTATGCTGATGGTAACCACTTTGAGAACCTCTTGTAATTGCAGAAGTCAAACGTGACTTTTATATATTTTGTTATTGGTATATATTGAGTATTACAATAAAGTGAGTATCGCAATCAAGTTAGTTGCACTCTTTTTGCTGGTGGAAGGTCTGCCTTCAATTTGTAAAAAACGCACCATCTGTGAAACACAATAAAGCGAAGCTCAATAAAACAAGGTGTGCCTGTAACATATAAATCTTGACCGTACTTTTCATTTGCAGATGGTTTCATATTTGATCTTTATATTGGAGCTAGTGTTTTGGTTTATTTATTTATTTTATCCAACAACACCTTGCAGTGGGTTGACCTCACACGGTTGTTAGAAGGACAAATTGAGATGCTTCAGTTAAAGCTCTTGTTACAGAGCTTGGCACATAGTGAGTGCTCAATAAATACTGGCTAGAAGCAGAATTCAACTATCCTGGAGTTGGAGTGCTTGAGGGTGAATTCCAAGTCTCCAAGTCTACAACTGACTATCTTTATGACTTTGGGCAAATAAGGTGACGTCTCTGTGACTCAGTTGTCTCATCTATAAGATAGAGAAAATGTTAGTCCCACCTCAGAGGGTTATAAGTATCACAACATTATTATCAGTGAACATCAGAAACATATGTTTGCGTAAGTTAACAAGTAAAACACTCAAAAAAGTACCTAGCACACTGTAAGCATTATTTAAATATTTATTTCTATTATTAGTAGTAATTCTAAAGTGATAAAATGATTTTGTCAGAATATGCACATGAGATATTTAAGGTATTTATCATTTGCATTGTATTGCCTAATTTTTATTGTTATTATGTACAATTAACACTTATCAGATACTTACTATGTCTTAGGCACTCTGCTAAGGACTTTCTAAGCACTGCCTTATTTAATCCTCTCAACATTCCCTATAACAGATGAGGAAACTAAAGACACATAGTAGACAAGTGACTTGCCCAAGGAACAGCCAATTTGAACTCTACTACTCTGAACTGTGTCCAACTCCAGAACTCTTACATCACTCCATTTTACCTCTTAAGATAGCCTGACACTATTGCTAAAAAAAAACAAAAAACATGTACAATAGAAAGCTATAAATAAAGAAAGCCTCTAGGAAGGGAGCCAATAATTGAGACTGGAACCTGGGATGAAATAATTATTGCTTCAAGCATTAATTTAGAGCTAAGCTTCCCAGCAAACAAGGCAAAACAGAAAACATATGTGTCATATGGTATCTGATTTTAAAAAAACAAGCCATGCTTTCCCTTCACTCACCCTGAACTTGGCACACTCCTACGCATTTATTCATCAATAAAATATCGTAAATACCTGTATTTGCCAGACACTTCTCAGTCCTTCAAAAGACACCCTTGTTCCTGACATCAAACTCTCAGCTAAATTTATAGTGTGGTTTCTCACAAAACTGATATGGGTTGAACAATGTCTTCATGACACTGGTGCCGGAGCTGCATGACCACAGTCTACAGGATCACGTTTGGTATTGGCCCCCAGTGAAGTCAGGTTACAGAGTGTTTAATCCGTGGGTCCTGGTGGGTGGGGGTGAGCGCCACAAGGCTCTTTGTATGACCACAAACTATTATAACCTGTTCAAATGAAAATAACCAGTGACAACCTTGTATGTGAAGTCATGCATCACTTTATATTATACTCAAATATGGACAAGGACTAGACGGTCCAAAGACTGAAGAAGATATTAGGGAAGAAATTTACAATATTTTGAAATTCTATTGACTTAATCTAATTTCCTGAAAATTGAGGAAAACACAGAAGTACTGGATTTTAGTAGCAGAACATCTTGGCACAACCCACAGAAAAGTAGTGATCATAAAATAACGTTATAAGTGTCAACATAAGAAATGTCCAAACCTGTAGAGAATATTTATAAGAGGTTGTCTGAGCTAAAAACTAAAGACAATTTCCCAGAAACAAGATCTCATATGCTCCAGAGAATGACAGGTTTGCAGTTTCTTTTATGCATTTGAAATTAAGGAAGAGGGGTGGCCAGCTGGCTTAGTTGGTTAGAGAGCAGTGCTCATAACACCAACGTCGCAGGTTTGATTCTCGCATGGGTCAGTGAGCTGCACTCTCCACAACTAGATTGGAAAAAAAAACCCCAAAACAATGACTTGACTTGGAGCTGAGCTGCGCCCTCCACAACTAGATTGAAAAACAACAACTTGACGTGGAGCTGATGGGTCCTGGAAAAAACACACTGTTTCCCAATATTCCCCAATAAAAATTTTTTTAAAAAAGAAGAAGGAAAGAAAGAAATTAAGGAAAGAATGTAAGGAAGATTACACGAAGATGGGAAAAAGCAAGACAGTAATTGAATTACAGGATAGTTAACAAGATTACTCTTGAGGGCAGTTAAATTTATTTCAAGGGTATGTTAACCTAGGTGCACAAAAACAATGGACAGGGCATATTTAAGCCAAAGAAAAACCTGTTACTTAAAAAAATTATATGCATGACTACCCACTATGACCTGCTCAGTTAGGAAAATATGATCAGATTGCCCTGTGAGGTTACTTTCTGGAGAACCCCGTTTTTGTCCAAAGGAGTGAGAAGACGGAGCTCCGCGATGCCTCCCTTGTTACTCACAGGGGTTTGCCTGAAGTTTGAGAGTCAACGCGTGGAATGAGGATCTGGTGGAGCCAGAGGCAACCTGAGCTGTTGTCTTGCTGTCCTTCCAATCCCTAGAATTGGGGAGGGTCTATCTACACTCAAAAGTCAGCCTCTTTTCCTGGAAGGGATTCCTTGCTGTGCCATTGTCTAGGTGATCTATTTCTTACTCTGCCATTGGGCCCAACAGCAGTAGGCTAATGTGCTTTCTGTATTTCAAAGACAGGGTAGTGTAAGGTAGCATTTGCCAAACTTTGATCAGGAAAAATCTTTGTTGGCAGTGCATCTGTTAATATCTCCAGAACAATGTTCTTTATGACACTGATCTAATGTAATGAGTTTACGAAGTGAATAAATTCTGGCCAATGTCCAAAAGGGAAATCGTCCTCGTATTGTGCTTTCATCTTGCTTTCAATTTTAAATGTTACTTTTTCTTTAAATAAGGCCTTCCGACTCACTATGGCTATTTGTGCAAGGTGTGCTTGCATTTTGAAGCCTTATGTTTCCTGGTAAAATCAAGTTCTGAAAACACATTTTGCTATAATAAAGATCTTTCTGAAATTATAAAGTTAAACAGAAGTACAAAAAATTAAAAAGTTCTTCCTTTTAAAAGTAATTCCGTGGAATTAGCCACGACAGACTCATAAATACTTATTTACACAATCTTCTTTGGCTGTGAATCCATTGGAGAAGTACATAACTAAGACATTAAAGAAATACTATGCTTATTTATATGTGGGTAGGTTCACGGGTAGTAACTGTACGGTATGTGTCCTTCAGGAATATTAACTGTTCTCCTCCAGCTGGGTGACTTCAATAAATCACTTTCCCTGCATGCGTTTCAATCTCCAAATCTGAAAAACAAAGGTGTTGGAGTACAGTGTTTCCAAAACTTCCTCAAAGGTAAGAATCATTGGAAGTTTGGTTAAAAATTGAGATTACTAAACCGTCTACTGAAATTCTGATTAAATGGACCTAGGTTGTTTGTTTATTTTCTGTTTGCTTGCTTATATGCTTGTCTGCTCATGTTTTTGTTTTTAAAACAAAGGCTCTAGGTCCTTATCTTTAAAGACTTTGAAAACTTGATTAGATAGTCATCAGGGACTTTCCAACTTTGCTATTCTGTAATTCTGTGATTCACTGAGATGAGAGATCCACCAGCCACTCAACAGAAGCTACTGTAGCTAAGGTAATACCTCAGGCAATTTCTCTTTCTTAGGTTCTCCCCCATGATGAAGTGGCATCCAGATAAGTTTGTGTGAAACAGATATGGACTTCTCATAAGTAAACAAGATGAGAAGCCGTCTGGCAAACAGCAAACCCAAGTTGTTTTGTGCTTACTAGTACTGTGAATATTCTTCTTCTTAGCTCTTCTGATGTGTTCTCCAAAAAACGTATCCCAGCAGGATCCTGGTATCTGTCTTCCTCCTCAAACCTCAGATTAATAATTTTTAACATTCAGAAATGGTTTCAGAACCTCATAACTCCGTGAATGGCTCCCAAAATAAAGGAAGTTGGCGAGCTTCAGTGAAACCCCAAACTCCTACAAACACCAAGTCTGGTCATTCACCCTTGCTTCTCTGAAAGCCAGTTGGTCCCTCTGAGACTAACCTATTCCTGTAAACTGTCTAGAAGAAGAGAGCTGGTTTTACAACCAATCCTTTGAGATAATCAATCAGAAGACAAAAGGCTAAAAATTCCTGAGAGTTTAGCTTTTCTGAAGGAAATCTTAGAGGAGAGTTCCCAGACACAGTCATTTTAATTTCAATTTTAAAAATTGAAGTTGCTCCTGCCCATGCCAAAATCAATGATTTGTGGACAAAGAAGGGGTTCAATTCACAGGGTGATCTGATTATAAATTCCTAACTGGACAGGTCATGGTGGGTAGTCATGTCCCAGGCGTGTGACTTCTTTAGTAAAAAGTTTAAACAATAAGTAAATGTCGCTGTTGTTCTTACTGTAGAGAATTTTTATAAAATTTATTTTGAGCTAAACAGAGGACACACCTGGAAGAAAGACCTAAACACACTGAAAAAAAGTGCTTCCTAGAAAGACAGTTTGCAGCTTCTTTCTTCCATTTGGAATTAAGGAAGATTAAATGAAGGTAGGAGAAAGCAAGGTGGCGATTGTATTACATGATAGTAAACAAGATTATTTGCTCTCTTGAGGGCAGTTTTGCTTCTGAGAGATCTGAAAAGAGGCATTTCAAAGGTGTTGTTAACCTAGATGCACAGAAACAATGAATAGGGTTTCCTTAAGGCAAAGATATGCCTTTTACTAAAGAAGTTATATGCCTGGGGCATGACTACCTACCAGGACCTGCTCAGTTAGGAATTTATGATCACATCACCCTACGAGGTTACTTTCCTTTGAACCCCCTTTTTTTTTGTCCACAGATTCGTGTAGGGAGGAAAGAAGTATCGTGTTCTGTTCCCAGAAGACTTCGGAATTTCTTTCTCTGAACATCCTTAAAAATAGTGTTGATCAGTGTGAAAGAAAATAATTAACACTGGAGAAAGGAAATACAGATGTGAAACTGACGAGGTTAAGTAAAAACTCTGAAGTCCTGAATTTGAAACGGAAGTATCAGTATCAACTCATAATAATATTTTATTTAAAAAAAGTAGTTCCTAGCTCTGTCCATGGAAAAGACCTAAAAGCAAATAACCAACCTGGTAAAATGAGAGCACATAGTACACTGACTGTGATGTCTAAATCCTATTTCCAACAAAAGGAACCAGGGCTCATTGGAGAAATGGCTGATTCTAAATCTAGGGCAGAAAAATTACAAGATAAGCCTGGATTATGTTGTCATATAGAAAGCAAGGAACCTGTCAAAGAGCAGGACTCAGGATGTAACTTAAAGTGGATCCCACTATTACTTTGTAAGTTATATAAATGTCTAACCACTAAACTGTACACCTGAAACTAATGTAATGTTCAATATCAACTGTAATGAAAAATTTTGAAAAAATTTTAAAAGGAGAATCCCATTAGTCAAAGATGGAACAATTTAAACATCAATAAGAATAATCACTGCAATGTTTTGAAACCATCAAACACTAAAAATCCATTAATTTATTATGGTACATTTAAATTTTCACTGGTCAATGAAATGCACTGATAATACTTGGAGGATACTAGGGAACTAACTTTTTATTTTGAACATTAGAAAAATCAGGAAAAGAAGCAAGCACTTAGTCTAAAATATAATCTGTATTTCACCCAAGTAGTAGATAAGAAGTTTCTCTTTATAGAATATTTCAGCTAAATACATTATAAAGAAACTGTATAATTTGACTATCACCAAATTACATTTCCTAGTGGATCTACAGATAGCTGCTAATATCACACACACAAAAAAAAGACAACCAGACATCATGTATCTCTTGATGGAAATACACACCATCTATAAAATATTCTTGCCAAAAACAACTCAAATTGGAATCTAAGTTTTTAGATCTAACTACAAATTTATAGGACATACAGGTGTCAGAAAAAGACGACATTGGCAAAATATAGACTGTATTGAAAAACTCTGTAAGAGACTGACCCAGTTTGTCCAAGGAATAAATTGCAAGGAAAAAAGGAGAAAAGAGTAACCTTTAGATTAAAATAGACTTAAATGTTGTACGTTTTATTTTTTTATTTATTTATTTTTTTTTTTCTTGTTTGTGAGGTTTTTTTTTTTTTTTTTTTTTTTTTTTTTTTTTATTAATTAGTTTCAGGTGTACGTTTTATTTTATTTGGATCCTGATTTTGGATCCTGATTCTAACTAAAAATAGTAAACAATTATGAGACAGGGAATTTGAACAGACTGGTTATATAATGATATTAAGGACTTAATATTTTTTAAGTGTAGAATGGTTCTGGCTATGTTAAAAAATAATCTGTACGTTTTAAAGACTCATACATATTTATGGAGAAAAATGATCTCATGCCTGAGATTTGCTTCAAAACAACCTAATTTGGTAGAATGGAAGGTTAGAGGAAACCAGATGGGTTATAAACTGATAATTGTTAAGCTGGATGATGGTTACATGTGGGTTTATTACGTTCTTTTCTTTACTTTTGTATACAGTAAAATTTTTTCATAATTAAAAAAAGATTGCTCATTCCCTTGCTTGTAAGGATTTACCTTGCACATTCTAGAAGGTGGTCAGGAAAGCCCCCTTTGTTCCCATTCCAGTGAAATGAGGTATATCCATGGAAGTGGCAGAAGCAGGATAACCCTGTCCCATCCCTTACACCATTCCGAGGTCTTTAAAAATAAGTGAATCAAATAAACAATCAAAAGTAACTTTTTCCAACATCAAGTTATTGCACAAATTTGAGATGGGGGTTTGGGGCTACAGGAAACCATGATGTCAGATTCCAGAACACAAATTTTTTTTCTCCTGACATCATTTAAAACTCAAACCATCTTCCCAGTTTCTTTTGAGGCCAGAAGGACAATCCTGGGCTCTTGGCCAGCACCTCCCCCTTTTCAAGACAAGCCTCTTTCCTCTCATTTCTTTAAAGAATGGAGAAGAGCAGAAAAACCTAGCCAATATTATGCATCTTTAAGAAACATAAAATGCAAACATACGGTGTCAGGTCTTCACAGACAATGTAGCCAGAATCTCATTTGCTTTTCAGGTATGTAGGAAAACCTATTCTTAGATACTCAGCCCGGCACAACAGGGAGAAAACGAGATAAACTGTACCTGGGTTGTAAATAGATTTCCATCTCTTGGGCCTCTCTGCCTTTACTTCCTGGTGACTTGCCCCACTGTGGAATGACAGGGCCAATATCCTAGATCTCAGAGGTTTTCAAATTTTCCTTCTTCACACAGCCCTGGAATTCCTCATTGTACAGACTAACTAGGAACAAAACCAAATTCATGACAAGTGACTTTTTTTTGTACTTGAAATAAAACAAAGCATTTTTTCTGAACAGGAAGAGTAACAAACCCAAATAAAGTCACCCAAACTGTTTTCCTCACTTGCTCAGCTGAGTATCTTTGTTCTGCACACTGATTCCTGGTCCCTGGTGCCTTTTCATTAATTTGCTGGTAGATTTGTACCAAATCTGATTCCCATCCTTTCCATTACATCTTCAGTCTCTCCTAAAAATCAAGGTCTAGGCTGAGGAAGTTGAAGTTAGAAACAAAAAATGAGTTAATACCAGCCAAAAAGTACTGAGTCAAGCATGCTAAACTTGGTTCATGCCTTCTTTCTTTTAATGCTTCCACGTTCCTCTGAGGTGGCTGCTCTTTCCTTCATTTCACAGCCGAAGAAACTGAAGCTTCATGAGGTTACAATGATTAAGAGGCTGAGCTTTGACTGGCACCAATTTCTGTTTTACTCCAAAGCTCAAGCCAATAACCACCGCGATAAACCTCTTATCAGGAAGCTTTAGAAGGACGTAGGTATTTATGTTAAAAGTAGCAGAACTTTATGGGGAAGATGCCAGGGCAGCAAGACGTAGTAAGAAAGGGTGCAGCCTGCTGTATATGGGTGTGCATCTTATGTACCACACAACTCCACGGGATGGACGCGCCATTCACATTGCAGTTTATGGAATGCTGCCCTTGAAGTTGTGCTGGGTATTATCTGCACAGCTATATGGGCTTTGAGGTTTAAATAAGCTCCTATGATCTTTGATCTTGAGTAAGTTGCTTCATTTCTCTAAGCTCCGACTTCATCACAAGCAGACTGGAGTTGCCAATAAACGCAGAACAGACAATACCGCTAAGACGACTGCTACCCCAGTGGCTTTCACAGTGCTTATGGGTGCAGAGTTTATGAGTACTATACCCAGAAAGCAACTTCTCCCAGAGGGCTTTTCCTGAGGGTAAATAACATTTTGAATTGGGTGTGGCCACGTGCTAGGCTCCTTCTCTTCCTTCCAAACTTTTTTTTTTTTTTTTTTTTAAATGCGGGAGTGCCGAGACCTCAGTCTTTGGGGCATCTTCTCCACCTCTCCTCATTCTCAATGTGAACTCTTCTAGGACCATAGCTGAACTGATATCCAAATATCATAACTCGGAACTTCTTTCTCCAGCCCTATTCTCTCCTCAAACTCCAGACTCTGTATTCCTCTTGACATCCCCACTTGAGCATCTAACAGAACCCGGAAACTATTTTTATTTGGATCCTGATTCTAACTAAAAATAGCAAACAATGATGAAGACAGGGAATTTGAACAGACTGGTTATATATGAAACTTCACATAATTTAAGTTAAGTTTAAACTTAACACAAGCAACAAAAGCAAAAATAAACAAGTGGGACTATGTTCAACAAAAAAGCTCTGCACAACAAAAGAAACTATCAAAAAAATTGAAAAGATGACCCATGGAGTGGGAGAAAATATTTGCAAATCATATATCTGATAAAGGGTTAATGTCTGGAATCTATAAAGAACACATACAAGTCAAGAGCAAAGAATAATAATAATAATCTGATTTAAAAATGGGCAAAAGAGCAGAATAGACATTTTTCAAGAAAAGACATACAAATAATGGACAACAGGTATATGAAAAGGAGGTCAACATCACTAATCACAGGGAAATGCAAATCAAAATTACAAGATATCACTTCACAAATATTAAAATGGCTGTTATCAAAAAGACAAGAGATAACAAGTGCTCGTGAAGATGTAAAGAAAAAAGAACACTTGTACGCTGTTCATAGGAATGTAAATTGGTGCAGCCACTATGGAAAACAGCATGGAAATTCCTCAACAAATCAAAAATAGAACTAGCACATGATTTAATAATCCCACTTCTGGGTATTTATCCAAAGAAAATGAAACCACTATCTCTGAAGAGATATCTGCATACCCATGTTCACTGCAGCATTATTCGCAATAGCTAAGACATGGAAACAACCAACGTATCCATCGACAAATGAATGGATAAAGATGTGGTATAGATATATACATACAATGGAATATTACTCAACTGTAAAAAGAAGGAAATAGTGCTAGTTGCAACAAATAGACGAACCTTGAAGGCATTATGCTAAGTGAAATAATTCAGAGGACAAATACTGTATTATCTCACTTATATGTGGAATATATATATAACAAACTCATAGAAACAGAGAGTAAAATTGTGGTAACCAGGAGTAGGGGAATGTGGGAAATGGGTGAAGGTGGTCAAAGGGTATAAATTTCTAGTTATAAGAAGAATAAGTTCTGGGAATCTAAGGTACAGCATTGTGTGAACAGAGTCCCAGAGAGCAGTTTCCAGGCTCTTGGCCTCATGTGGAAAGGTGGTGGCACAGGTGGTAGATGGCCATCTGCTGTGACTAGCTGGCCATCAGAGGTTACCGGTTAGCCTAGCCAACAATACAACTGCTGTGGATACGTTAGGGGGTTGGTTGGTTGGTTGGTTGGTTGGTTGGCTGGCTGGCAGGCAGGCAGAGAAGCGGACAGCGGATTGCGGATTGTGTGGCTCCTGCTTCCTGTGTCTTCAACCCAGCCGCCAGCGAGAATATAGTGGTATAACTCCCCTATCTATGGCTCCATGGGTGTTCCTTTGTGGCCTCACCATGTCCTGCGCTCTTGTGGGGGAGCAGGAGCTGAGTCCCTGCATGACAAGCATGGTAACTATAGTTAACCATACTGTATTGTATACTTCAAAGCAGCTAAGAGAGTATATATATCTTCAAAGTTCTCACCATACACACCAAAAAAAGGTAACTATGTGAGGTGATGGATATGTTAACTAACCTTACTGTGATAATCACTTTACAATATATACATATGTCAAACCATCACATTGCACACCTTAAATGTTATATGTCAATTATATCTCAATAAAGCTGGAAAAGAAATAAACTCAGTCAAGTTAAAAAAAAAAAAAAAAGTATCCAGAATGGAACTGATGTTTTCCTCCCCTAACCTATTTTAAGTAATTTCAAGAGGTTCCCTCACACCTTGAAGCCAAGTTAGGCCCTCTGCTCTATTTTCTCAACCTGGGGGATGCCCACCATTCCCTGGGCTTCAGGTGTCACCCATATGTAGATGGCTTTCAGACACATACCTTGAGTAACAGTCATTCTCCAAAACCCTAATCTTGCATCCATAATTTCCAACAAAAAATACCTCTGTTTATCCAAAAGCACCTTCTGCGCAGTGTATTCAAAACTGGCCTGAAATCTCAGTCTCTGTCTGATTCTCCTCTAGGTGAATGATGTTGCCATTTGCCCCAATCACTGAAGAGGAACCTGTTCATCCTCTTCCTCTCACTGCAGCTGCCCAGGTCTTAGCCCTTCTCCTCTCTTCCTTGGATCACTGAAGGAGTCTTCTATTTGGTCTGTGTGTCCCCACATTGCCATCTCCACATCCACCCTCTAAACTGCAACTACTTTTATCTTCACTGACCCCCTGCATTGCTTACAGCCATTCTTCCCAGGTGTGTTTCCAAGAATACAAAGTCTATGTGATGTAATTGGTGTGATATGAACAAAAAAGTTTTCATGGTCAATTAAACTGGAGGAAAGAGTGAAAATCAGTTAGGTTTCATTCCTTCACAGAGTCTTCAGTGTGCTAAAGCACACTTTTGAAGCTCCACCGGGGGGTATGAAATAAAGCTTTTGTCAAACTTTTTGGCAAAAAAAGTCCCATATTCTTCGAAGTATACTTTGGATATGGTTGGCCTATGAGCTGAAATTAAATTTCCTTCTCTATCTTTTCTTCCAATTTCCAGCTGCTATTCCTAATGATGTAGACAATGGAAGGACAGCAGTGTTGTACTCAGGATTCAGGAAGACGATGGTATAAATTTCAGCAAAAGACCTTTGGTGAATTATTTAATCTTTCAGGACATGTGCTGGCTAGTCTCCATTTACCCCTTATGAGGCTTTATCTCTGCAGATTCCATCATCCAGGTGTCCCGCCCTCTGGCTTCCAGTTGGATTTAGCCAATAGAAAGTAGTGGTGGGAGACACGTGGGTAGTAGCAGTAGGAGAAGAGCTCAGAGCAGTCAATTCCCCACCTCCCTGCCCTTTGTAATGCAATGTTTCAACCCTCTCCCTCTCCCAGCTCCAGCTCTCTCGTTTTCTGGGTAACTTTCTTTCTCCTCTTTCTCTTTAGACCTAGGGGTGATAATGGCTTCAGGCTGTTGCTAATCCCCCACGGCTTCATCATTGCTTGTTAGTTCCCTTAACTCAGCTCATACCTCTGTAAATAGTCCATTCCTTAAACTCTCTTCACTGAAAGCCCCTGAGTATGCCATCTGTTTCCAGCTGGATCCCTGACAATACAGAACTTTCGTCCCCTTGCAAAACAGGGATGGTAATACCCACTTCATGGGGCTGTTGCATTCCTTGAAAGGACCTGAGCGTGGAAAGCACCCAGCACAGTGCCTGGCATAGCAGCGCTCACTGAATGAGAGATGACTTCCCTGGTCCTGCTCCGTTCTGCCTGTCTATCAAATAGTCACAATCAAAGAGATCTTCCTGCTCCCTTGCCAGTGGCCCGGCTGAGACGTGTTGAGGGAAGTAATGGAGGGCCCCAGCCTCAAGATATAAAGCTGCCACAGGGACTAAGGCTCCAGTCAGCAGCCACAGAACAGGGCTGACCTGCAGGTCCCATCCCAGGGCTCCAGAACAGAGGACCCTAAGGACTGGAACAGCAAGGGTCAAGGCGTCTATGTGCTTAGCATTCCTCTTGGAAGAAAGCTGCTTTTGTACTGGATGCAGATGGTCGGTGCCCCTACACGGGCCAACTGTTTCCCAAGGAGGAAATCCTTTCATTTCTAAATCTACTTTTTGCCCCTTGTTCAAGTGATCAAGTGGCCCGAAATGGGTGGTGCTACTTGGAAAGGGAAGTCACTTGAATTAAGATTCTAGTACATTTCCCAACAGGCATAAACAGGGGAAATTTTAAAAGGGTGTTGACAGAAATCATATGTTAAAGAGACTATTTAGTGAATCTGTGGGTAGGTGAACTGTTTGTTGATAATCATTTGAAATTTCTTTACACTGAGTTCTCATAAAGGAAGTTATTGGGTACAATGAGTATGTATAGGGTACATTGAACAAGACAAGCCCAACTTGTGGTATCTAATCAGAATGCAATTTCATTTTATTTTCTACCATCCCTTTAAGTGGATTCAGTGGGAGAAATTCTCCCATATTTCTTGAAAACTCAGGGAGATTTTTGTTTTGTTTGGTTTTGTTTGATCACTCTTAAAGCCAGTAGAACACAGTCTAATTCAGAAACAAAACTATCAAGTACATTACACAATACTTCACACTTTACTCACAGGTAAGTCTTCTCCCCATCCCAAGAACCCTCTAGTAGACAAATTCTCTACCAGGATTACGGTACATCCCATGGCAGTGGTGCCAGCTGTAGGAAATTTGAACCTGCAGCCTTAGAGATTTCAAATTAAAAAGTTATCCTGGCATCAGGGAGCCCCACATTGGTCTACCACAAGATGACATGTCTAGGAGGAATGGCTTCAATGCCAAAATGAGGACACAGAAACAAAAGCTGAGCGAAGGATAGAGGTGGGACTCTGCATGGAAGGTGAGAAAAGAAGGTTTCATGGCCCTCTTCTCCTGTGGCTCTTCGCCTCCCAAGGTGGTGCCAAGAGCCCTGGAGATCTTGAGGCTATTCAGGGCACGAGGAGGATCCTGCATGGAAAGCAGAGGATGCCTAAATTTGAGCAGTCCACCAGTAGGAGAACGGGGTTTTTAACTCTCGACAACCCATAGTAAAAGCAAGCTTGGGCAACGGGGTTTAAAAAGGAGAGGTTGTCACAAGGTAGGTGCCAAATTAAATGTCTGTATCCTTCAGGACTCTCTATGGCATGCTGAACAGACTGAAGCAGAGCTCCGGAAATTTATTTGGAGAACTGCAGATCTGCAGAGATGGTGAAATTGCAAGTGTAAGTAAAACCTTTGGGGTCAAGTGAGGACACAGGTAGGACACAAATGCTATCCAAATACCTGGATTGGAGTTTTTGGGGAGGACAGGCTGTGAAAGTAACCCTGGGCCAAGGTTGGCCTGAGTATTTTTTCTAGAACTAGGGTGAGGCAGTGATGGTCACAGCCCCTCCATTTAATACCACTCTTTTCAACCCTCACCACCAGACCGACTACCTGGAGTCCCTAGTGTGGCAGGCAGAATAATGGCCCCTCAAAGATGTCCACATCTTAATCCACTGGACTTGAGAATGTTTCCTCATATGACAAAAGGGACTTTGTGGATGTGATTACATTAAGGATCTTGAGTTGAGGAGGTTGTCCTGGATAATCCAGATGGGTGGGCCCAGTGTTATCCCATGGTTCCTTATAGGAGGGAGGTAGAAGTATCAGACTCAGAGGAGACGTGATTGCAGAAGGCGAGGTTGGAGTGATGGAATTGCTGGCTTTGAAGATGAAAGGGGCCCACAAACTAAGGAAAGTGGGCAGCCTCTAGAATCTGGAAAGGCAACGATTCTCCCTGACAACCTCCAGAAGGAATACAGTCCTGATAACACGTTGACTTAAGCCTAGTGAGAGTGATTTCACACTTTTGACTTCCAGAACTATAAGGTAATAATCCATTGGTGTTGTTTTAAGCCACTAAGGGTTTGTTTTTTTTAATTAAAATTCATTAGGGTGACAATGGTTAGTAAAATGAGATAGGTTTCAAGTGTACAATTCTGTAATACATCATCTATATATCACATTGTGTGCTCACCACTCAGTCAGTTCTCCTTCCATCACCACGTATTTAATCCCTTTACCCTCTTCTATCACCCCCGCCCCCTTTCCTGCTGGTAACCACTAAACTATTGTCTGTGTCCATGAGTTTTTGTTTCTTTATTTGTTTGTCTTCTTCCTTTGTTGCTTTCAGTTTTACATCCCACATATCATTGAAGGCATATGGTTCTTGACTTTTTCTGTCTGACTTATTTCACTTAGCATAATAATCTCAAGATCCATCCATGTTGTCACAAATGGCACTATTTCATCTTTTCTTATGGCCAAGTAGTATTCCATTGTGTATATATATCACATCTTCTTTATCTAATCATCTATCTAGGGACACTTTGGTTGTTTCCATGTCTTGACCACCATAAATAAAGCTGCAATGAACATCGGAGCACAGATATCTTTACAGATAAATGTTTTCATGTATACACCCAGGAGGGGGATTGCTGGGTCATATAGTAATTCTATTCTTAATTTTTTGAGGAACTTCCACACTGCCTTTCACAGTGGCTGTACAAACTTACATTCCCACAAATAGTGTATGAGGGCTCCTTTTTCTCCACAGCCTCTCTAACACTTGTTATTATGTCTTGTTGATGATAGCCATTCAAACCAGTGTGAGATCATATCTCATTGTGGTTTTTATTTGCATTTCTCTGATGATTAGTGATGTTGAGCATCTTTTCATATGTCTATTGGCCATTTGTATGTCCTCTTTGGAGAAATGTCTCCTCAGGTCCTCTGCCCATTTTTAAACTGGATTGTTTGTTTTGTTGTTGTTGAGTTGTATGAGTTCTTTAGATATTTTGGATATTAGTCCCTAAGACCTGAAACAAAAACTGCATCGAAGAAAATATAGGTACTAAACTTATGAACCTTGGGTTCAAAGAGGATATTATGAATCTGACCTCAAAGGCAAGAGAAGTAAAAGCTAA
Source organism: Rhinolophus sinicus (assembly GCF_036562045.2). Classification (NCBI taxonomy): domain Eukaryota; kingdom Metazoa; phylum Chordata; class Mammalia; order Chiroptera; family Rhinolophidae; genus Rhinolophus; species Rhinolophus sinicus. Next base: position 30,113,496 of record NC_133756.1, read on the forward strand.
AATAAATGAATGGGCCTATATCAAACTAAAATGCTTCTGCATAGCAAAAGAAACCTTCGATAAAACAAAAAGGGAACCAACCATATGGGAGAAAATATTTGCAAATAACTCCTCTGACAAGCCACAAAGTTTTTAGTAAATTGTATAGCAGGAACATGGGAAACTAATATGGGAATACATGTGGCAAGTAAATATTGAGATGATTCTTTCAGGCTCCTAAAATCTTGATTAAAAAATAATCCTCAAATAAATAAATAAACAAAAATAATCCAGATAACAGCTCCCCACCTCACCCTTGTCCAATGATACCATCCCACTGTCAAATCTGGAAGTTTCAAGGCTGTTCACATCCAGACTTTCGTTACTATGAGGGACACCATAGAGTGTCTCAATGCCAGGCATAGCTGTCCTTCTTCATGGGCTGATACCTAGATCTGCGCTGAATGTATTTTTGACAGAGGAAGGGTCTCCTTTTGAAGAGAAAGCCCCTGATGGAGGCTTCTCCCTCACCACTGATGGCATTAGTTAAAAGATCATGGTGATTCATAGTATGGTGATAGCAATAAATGGCTGGTCTACATAATTTCTATATGAGAAATATCAGCAAGTGCTAAATGGTATTCAAGTATCCCTGGAGGAAGAGGTTAGGAGCTGGAAATACTGGGGATAAAAATGTACCCCAGCCTAACATCAATACTCAATGTTAACATTACTAGAGATATGTATGATTCCAAGCGGAACTCTCCAGTGCATTATGGTTAACTTTACTACAAAACTTTTTATTTGCTGTCAAGTTAATAATTGTTTTGGTTTTACTTGATTAGTGTTCTAGGTAACCATCACTATTTAATCTTTAACCTGAAGTATAAATCTCCTCTCAGGATGTTCAAACACATGAGTGATGTATACGCTTTATTTTTTCTTGGTTACATCTCATCAGAGTCCCTCTGTCCTCCTGCTGCCCTCTGGACTGGCTCTGCTCTAGGCTTCTGCAAGAGCTTTTCTGCTAGATTAGTTCTATTTTGGGGTTAGGAGTACTAGATTGGCTAAGAATTACCCTAAAGGAAACTGTCTTGGCATTTGTGCTAGTTTAGACTTTTTTCCCTGAAGAGATTGCACAGCCTCAGTTTATACAGGGAACATTCTCAATCATTTAACCTCAACTCCTGATCAACCCCCAACATTTTTAACTGGTAGTGAGTCAAGTAGATCTGGAAAACAAGGATGGCTGGCAGGATCTCAAAGTGAAGATAAGTGAACACAGACCTGAGAAAAAGAAGCTATTATTGGTGCCCTGACAATAGCCTTGGCCTATGCTCTGTGAGGGGGCTTGAACCCACACCAGTGCCTGGCCAATCACCCCAAAGGGGCAAGTGTAGTGGGAGCTCTGGCCTAGGAAGGGAGCCACAGTATTAGCTGAATTCCTGAGGCCAGACAAATAAATGGGGGGCTATGGATTAAAAATGATGATGTCATGTTGAATAATTGTTTCGTAGTTTCCTAATTTCTTAGCCAATTATTCTAGAGCATGTCTTTTCAAATGAGGGTGGCAAAATCTTAGACATTATAATGATTTGTGGACCTCCAAAAGGCCACAGTCCATAATCAGCTATATAGTATATCTGTGATATTAAAATTTTATGCGGAGAGGGGTGATTTGGAAAGTTCATCTAAAAAGAATCCTTAGCAGAGCAACAACAAAAAAAGGTTGAGAAGTGCTAGTCTAGAAAAAGTTGGTTTTGATTACTGATCTCTTCACAGTGTACTTTTTAATGGATTTTATTTGATAATTCAAATTTGAGTCAAATGGAAAAGCTGATCGTTTTCTGTTGCATTTATGATTGGAAAAATAATTTCTACAAAGCTGGCCTCAGATGAATTAGGACCCTTCAACAGTCATGACCGAGGAAGTGGAGGTAGAAACGAGGACCCTGGGGTTACCTATTAGTAATTGTCCAGGTTTATAAATACCAGAACATGGGGAAAAGCTTGTGTGTGAAATTTACCCAGGCATAAGACGAGGAATGGGCTGTACTTGCTTCCAGGACCAACTTCCCGGTGAGACTACTTATATTCTTAGCTGTTGCCTGGAATAACATCTTCGTACTAATGAATGGAATCCTTTTGTGATAAATTGTGGATTCTGTGGGCGTGACCTAAGGACCCTAAAAATCAACTATACCGCTGCCTTTGAAAATATTATCGTAAAAATTGACTAAGGACAATTGTGCATAATCAGCTGTCAGAGGCAAACTTGGGAGCCCTCGGGTAAAAGATTGGGTAGCTTGAATCCATTAATTGTGAGAAGAAAGAGGTCAAGCTGTGCTCAAACCACAGAGGTCGGCAAACTGTTTCTGTTGAGGGCCAGATAGTAATTGGCAAGTGTGACGTTTACAGATGATGAAGAGCACAGACACCATATTGACCCACAGAAAGGTATCCTGCACTGGGATGCTCCTACTGCCAGCTGCAGGCTCCTTCTCCATTTATGTGGAGAAGGCTTCTACTTCAACGGAGGCCCATGAGGATGAGAGCCATGCCCTGTGGATGGCTGAGTAGCAAGGCTGGGACACCTAGGTCCCCAAGGACCTGTGAAACAGAGCCACTATGTCAGCCCCAGGCTGCCCATCTTAGCTGTTACATAAAATTTCCTGGGGCTGAGAGATTGGAGAAAGAGGCTGACAACTCCATCATTACATTAAGAGTTTATTAAGGGAATTTACATATGAGGTGGCACAACTTTGGCAGTGGCAAGATGACATAGATACCCTCCCCACCTTCCACCCCCAGACTCTGTGTTTTGTAGTAAAAGCAATGAGTGTACATGCTGGGAAAGGAATGTGTGTTTAAAGGGGGGAGAGATCACCAGGTGCCGAGAGGCTCTGGCACCAGAGCTGGTTAAGAATCATAAGATCAACGGCATCTTATTCCAGAGGCAAAGCACAGAGTTCTTGTGTACATTCACACACCCGGGGTGGGAAGCAGGGTCCAGGCTTCATCCAGGAGTCAAGACGGTGGATTAGCTTCAAGACGGAGTCAGCTCTGTTCTCACACTCCACCCCTCTAATCCAGCTCTTACAATCTCATGCGCCCACCACCCACGATGTTCCCTGAGCCTTAGGGGGGGCACTCTGAGAGACACATTATATTAATTTTTGTTCTGCTTGCAGGCAGAGACTGCAGCAACACAGAGGTAGCAGCAGGCTATAACTAATATAAAACAAAAGATAAAAAATAACTTCTGTCACCATATCCCCCAAGACTGAAACCATGACGATAACCATTGGGAAAAAGAGAGTTCAGGGTTTGACAAAATGCTTATCTGCTGATGTGTGTCCTGTAAATCAAGGGTGACGTTGCCCGAGTTCTGAGAAATATAGACACAACATTGGTTTTTAATGATGACATAAGTCCCACCTTGAGCAGGTGTTAAAACATCCAGTGCCATGTAATTTTGTAGCACATCTTTCCTCATGTAAACCATTTCTGTGTTAGTCAGAGAGATGCTCTGGAAGCTGTTGTTCAATGTACATTGGCTATAATTAGTTGAAGCTTCTGTATGCCAAGTGGTGTCTTCAATATCCAGGGAAAGCACAGAAATAGCTGCATGGTGGTCACACCAGTGGAAAACACTTCTTGTCCACCTACTAGCCAAATGGGTGTAATTTACAGGTTCAGTAATTGTTTTAATCCACAGTCTCTGTGCCCAAGGAAAACCTAAGGTGCATTGCTCAAGCCAGTCCAGGGGCAGCCATGGCCATAGGTTGGAGCCACAGAGCCATTCTGTCCCATTCAGTGCCAACCAGGCCATGCCAGCACGCTGAGACCAGTCAGTAGCAAACCCGTCCCTGGTTTGGAATGTAATGACATTTTCATATTGCTGTCTAGGAAGCCAGCCCATTTCTCTGGTACTATTAGCCCATGAATCATGTGTGTGGTTGGCTTGTTCCCAGCATAATGGGGCAACTTGGCTAAGATACCCTGCGGTGGGTGTGAGCCAAATGAAACCATCCCAGATTTGCAAAGAACCTTCCGTGTAATGATAGTTTTGGGATTTGATGGCGGGGAGCTTGACTTTTGTTTTTTGTAACTGAGAGGTTGCAAGAACAACCACCTGTTTCTCTGGGGCATTGACAGAGAAAGGGTTGCCATGTCTTGTGTCATTAAAAGAGGTATTTATATGCCCATCGTATACATCATCTTTAGTAAACCCAGTGTTAAATGTGGTGCTTTGGCTTTGAAGAGCCTTTATAAATACCTGTAATTCTAACCAATCAGGTTGTATGGGTGATACCCACCATGACAGGCCGGACGTGCTGGAGAATGGCAAGATGCCATAGATCCAGCATACATCTTTGTGTAAGCGGTCACCATAACTTTGAGCCCAACGTAGGAAAAAATTCACTTCTCCACAGGCAGGGAGGAACAGCATCAGGAACAAGAAGCTATGGGCAAAAATACAGATGTTTAGTGGGTACTTGGTGGGGTAGGTCGTCCCCTGAAATCATGACAACAGCAGCAGCTTTATCCTTATTAGTTAAAATGTATGCAGCTTGTGGATTGGGGGCAGGCAGGTGCATACCGGGCGTGTTGCCCGAGGGACAAGGGTGCCAGGATTATTTGTAATGTGAGAGGGGTGGCAAAAGACCGTGCTAAATGGCCTGTCTTGGTGCCCTTTGGTATCGGTTTCTGTATATTGTACTGGTACACAGAACATTTGCGCCCAGACTTCAGCAGTATCAACAGGGACCACTTTAGCTGGCTCGGACACTTCTCACTCTCTGGCAAGAAATATCCTATCCCACCTGGGGGAAGTTGCCAATCCAACCCTCACTCAAATGTCCCCTCCCCTGGTTTGACATCTCAAAGAGCTCTGAACAGCAGCTGACATTGACCCCTTTTTGGCTCTGGCACCTGGTCATTAAGCCGTAGCTTTTAAACAGAAATGGTCAGTGGAACTCCTTGGTATTGGTTTGGAGCCAATCCCGTGCGTACTGGCCCACTTTATTTTCCTAACACCTCGGCAATGACCTTTGCCCACTCATGCAAGGTAGAGGATTGTCAAAGGGCAAACAGCTGTGCCTTTAAAATACCATTTTTTCATTCAATCAAACTCAGCACCCTGTGAGTTACAGGGTAAATGAAATCTCCACTTTATGTCTCTCTCATGGGCCCAATCTTGGATATCATGTCTGATGAAATGTGTACCCTGGTCACTGTCAAGGTACCGAAGGTAGACATCCATAACACTAAGTTGTTCTAGGCCCTTCATTGTGGCTGTTCAGTTTGGTCTTTTGCAAGGAAAGGCTTGTCACTGTCCCACTGCAGTATTTACAAATGTGAAGGCCTATTTCTGTCCTTGGCTGTCTGGCAGAGGTCCCGTGTAACCTACCTGCCAGTCTTTTACAGGAATGGATGCTTTGTGTATATGTCCTAGTATGAGTGGGATGCCACGGGGCACAGGTGAGAATATGCCAGGCAATTGGTTATTGCTGCCACTACGTTTTTCAGCATAACGGGGGCAATCCAGCCCCCTTCATTATCTGCCATCCCACCTGGGCACTCCGGTGCCCGCTATGCTTGTGCACCCAATCTGCTAGTTGTTTGTAAGGAAGCCAGTGTCCTGATCTTTCCTAGTACATCAGCCTCCCTGTTTCCAGTCAGACCAGTGAGCTGAGTCAGGCTAGAGGTTGGCTCCTGTAACCTCTCCCAGGTTTCCTGTCACACTGTAGGCTCCCACAATGGCTTTCTTAGTACTCGCCAGCTATCTCCTGCCCATTGTGGCAGCCAAGTCACAAGACTCTTAAATACAACCCAACTGTTTGTACAGAGGACCATAGGTCATGGTTTGTGTGTACATACCAGCTATGTGGCTCTTACTTTTGCCCACTGGATATTCCCTTTCAAACCATATAGTGTCTGTCTGGGGTTGTATGGTCACTGCAGTCCCACACACAAGGATTACCTCGGCTAGACCTGTCCACATACCATGTTTCTTCTGGAACGGGAACCGTGCCTTCTTTCACTGATGAGGGCATCTCTTGTGGGAGCTCTACTGTGGGGGCTGAAGTGGTCTCATAATACACTGGCCCTAAAATGGCATGTAACCCATTGCCTACTGCTGCAAATATGCATGCCATTTCTACAAGGTGGGGTCTTGGGCAACAGCTAAAGCAAGTCTTGCAAAAAATGCTTTTATCCAACCTTTAATTGGGAGACCTGTCTGCACTGTCACCAGGAGGGCAGCAGCGATATTTGTTGCAATGCTTTATACACTCCCACGACCTGTTGTTCAATGGGGGAGTAACAGGTCTCAGCACCCTTCCATAATTGGGACCAGAACCCAAGGGGGATGGCTTTCCCTTGTTCAGTTTGCCATAGGGTCCAACTAGCTCCCTCGGGGCTTACAGTTCCATCCAAAGACATGAGTGGGGGGGAACTCAAGGCCTGTGCCTGGGCTATTAGGATCTTGGCTTTCTCAAATCCAACTTTCTGATCACCCTCCCAGTGAGTGCCTTTCTTTAGCAGTTGATATAACGGATACAAATATTGAGTCAGATGGGGAATAAAAGCCTGCCGGGGTCCTAATGTTAGGTAGAAGTTAGAAAATGTAGGAGGAGGAAGAGCAGGTGGGGGTCCATAGTGCCTACAGAAAAAGCTTGTTAACTAGCTTTGATTAACTGCCTCCAGCCACATATCTGTTTTTACAACAACAGATGACAACAGGTGGTCTGGAGCAAGATACAGATCTGAGTCAACAGACCTCCACCCATCTCAGGTCACACCCTCCAGTGGAAGAGCTTGTACCACTTTTCCCACCAAATCAATATGTAACTCCATAACCCCACCCAGCAAACTATAAGTCCTTGAGACAAGAGCTCTCTCGCCCCCCCCCCTTTTTTTTTTGCGCCAGCTCTCTCTCTGGCCCTCAAAGCTCTATTGCCCTCGCTCTCTCCCCCTTTCTCTCTCCGCTTTTCTCTTTCTCCCCCTCCCCCACCTCGGCTAGGCCCGTTCTCTTCCCTGAGAATGTATCACTAATAAACCCTGCTTGCATATTAAGCAGTTTGCTGACCTTTGATTCTTCACTGCGTCAGCAGGAAGAACCAAGACTCCCTCCCCTAACACTAAGAGGCCCAAAAAATCTTCATAACCGTTTCACTACTTTAGGTGTGAGAAATGCTATATCTTAGCAATGGCAGTACCCAGTATGAGATGCATCTTACCGGACCAGGTGACCTCTAGGAACTTTACAGTCGGGCTTGGGCCTTGTATCTTTTGTGGGTTGATGGCCCATCCTCTGGCTTGGAGATAGGAGGGTGTCCAGGTATTGCTGTAATGATCGCAAATCTTCAGAGGTTAGCATCACATCATCAATATAATGAAACCACTTGACATTGGGAGGGGATGGTCACAGATACAAGTCTCTAGCAATCATCCCATGGCATATGGAAGGCCTACCCCAAGTGGGAAACACGTTTTCTAAGTTTCTTTGCTACTGCGAGAGCATCAGCCTTGCAGCAGGAGGATGCTTCAACCCATCTGGAAAACATACATACAACAACAAGAACGTGTGGGTAACCCGTACTAAGTGGCAGTGAATGAAGAAGTCTAGCTTAAATACACTACGGTGGATGAAGAAATGCAAACACTTAAAAATGGGGTTTGTCCAGAAGCCTGGAAAACCAAGTAGCCTTCTTGGGTTTTCCCACAACCCCAACTATTCATTTCATTTACAGCCATTGTTTACCCATCTTAATTTCCCTGATTCCAGAGCAGGCTGCTGCCATGTCACAAGGACATCAGACTGGCAAAAGTCTGGCAATGAGGGGTCATTTTTGCAAAAGCAGAATGGACTTCATCCACATGTACCACAATCTTTATAGATGTTGTTGCTGCTGCCTTTTTATGAAAGTCAGCTTGGGCATTTCAAATATAGGAGGTTAGCTTTTAGTATTGAGAAGATTCGGTTTTCTTAAGTAGTCAAAGACCTGATTAAGACAACATAAAACACAGTGTATTATCTTATCAGAAGCAGACCCATCGTCCCAGAAAATTTTGTCCTTTTTAACTGAGAGAACGAAAACCAAACTCTAATTTTGTATCATCTGACTTTTAATATTTAAGTCCACTTATTTAATTAAATCTATTTTAATCTTAGTAGGTTACCAACAAAAACTTCATGAGACTATAAAGACATGTTTGTTTTAATTAAACCAACAAACCTAGACTAGCTTTAATATCAAATATTTTCTCAGATCACACAATCCTGAAAAGCATTTGGGTTAGGTTCTCTATTTTTGAGAATTTTACAATACCCAACCCCTACAAACACTTAATTTTTAAGCCAATTAAACATAGCCCTTTTACAAGTTAGCAATACCATCCAGAGGTAGAAATACCAAACACAACATATGTATAGACCCACATGAACATACAAACAGATGCAGAGACCTCATGGCTTTCATAAAAGAAGTGGGATCTGTTTAAAGGACCTTTCCTCCCCACAACCTTTATCAGCCAGTGTCCATGCTAACAGAGTTGCAGACATTCTAAAATCTTTTCCTCAAATTTTCCTCAAATTTTCTAACCCTGGCTTCTGCCTCTAGGTGGCCGTCAGTGTCCAACCCAACCGCCCACAAGAGGGACCAGCCTACAGCTGCAGCCACAAATATTTCTGCCTACCTCAGTGTAGTTCCTCAAACAACTGCATGAGACTAGCTGGCCTTTTTTGGAGCGTCCCCAGACTCATGCAGTGGTCCACGTGTATCTAGCAAGGGGCCACCCCTTTCCACTTGGAAGCAGACAGCCAACCCGGGATTTCCACCCAGGATGCCTCTTTCCCAAAGCCCATTTCTTCGGTCTCTTGGCTGCCTGGCCAATGGTTCATCCACACAGACCCAGGGGAAAGCCCCGAGACTGAAGAGCTACCTGTCTAAGTGGAGGGCAGCAAAAAGACGGAAGAAAAAAGGCCTTCTACTCCACTCTGGTAATCCATAGAGTTGATTAAAGGAACTTACATACGAGGCGCGTTGGCAAGACGACATGGATATGCTCTATGCCTTCCAAGCCCCCAGACTCTGTTTTATAGCTAAAGGCAGTGAGTCTACGTGCTGGGAAAGGAATGTGTGCTTAATCTATAAGGGGAGAGGATCACCAGGTGCCTGAGAGGCTCTGGCGCCAGAGGTGGTTAGGAGACAGATAATGTCAAAGGTGGCTTACTCCAGAGGCGTAGCACCGAGTTCTGTACATTTCCATGCCCCGGGGCAACAAGGGGCAGGTCTGGGCTTCACCCAGGAGTCAAGATGGCAGACTAGCTTCAAGGCAGTCAGCTCTGTCCTCAGTGAGGACTTCCATGCAGGAGAGAAAACTCTCCTCTCTCACTAAGGTTATTGTTATTTTGCAGCTGAACCTAATTCTAAGTAATATAAATGTAATGAAAAGTAAGCCAGTGTTACAAAATTACATGAGATAAAGTAGAATTGGGGGCTAAAATGATAAGTAGTCAGAAAGGCAGTGCTTGATAATAAAAGGAACAATCCCGTCCCCCGCCAAAATGATGAAGTTAAATGCACTTATGCGTATATACATATATACACAGACATATTTAAATAGACTTCACTGTTTAGAGCAGAAAAAAATGAATGGAAGGTACAGAGATTTCCCACATGCCTCCTGCCCTACACATACACAGCCTCCCCCATTATCAACATCCCCACCAGGGTGGTACATCTGCTACAGTCAATAAATCAATAAACCTACACTGACACATCATCATCACCCAAAGGCCATAGTTTACTAGGGTTCACTCTCAGTGTTGTGCATTCTATGGGTTTGGACAAATATAAAATGATGTGTATCCACCAGTCTAGTATCATACAGAGTAATTTTACTGCCCTAAAGTTCCTCAGTGCTCTGCCTATTCATCCTTCCCTCCATGCTAACCCCTGGCATCACCGATCTTTTTATTGTCTCCATAGTTTTACCTTTTACAGAATGTCATATAGTTGGAATCATACAGTATGTAACCTTTCCAGATTGGCTTCTTTCACTTAATAATATGTATTTAAGCTTCCTCTATGTCTTTTCATGCCTTGATAACTTATTTCTTCTTCATGATGAATAATATTCCCTTGTCTGGATGTACCACAGTTTATCCATTCACCTTTTAAAGGACATCTTGTTGTTTTGAGGTTTTGGCAGATATGCATACAGTTACTATAAATATCTGTGTGCAGGTTTTTGTATGGATGTAACTTTTCAACTCCTCTGAGTAAATGCGAAGGGGCATAACTGCTGGGTTGTATAGTAGGAGTATGTTAGTAAGAAACTGCCAAACTGTCTTCCAAAGTGGCTGTACCATTTTGCATTTGTACCAGCAATGAATGAGAATTCTTGTTCCTCCACATTCTCACCAGCAGTTTGGTGTTGCTAGTATTCTAGGTTTGGGCCTTTCTAATAGGTATGCAGTGGTATGCCATTATTGTTTTAATTTGCATTTCCCTGAGGACATATGATGTGGAGCCTCTGTTCATATGCTTATTTGCCATCTATATATCTTTAGTGAGATGTCTGTTAAGCCATCTTGAGTGGCCTTTTTTTTTTTAATCCAGTTATTTGTGTCTTATTGTTGAGTTTTAAACATGCTTTGTATATTTTGGATAACAGTCCTTTGTCAGATGTGTCTTTTGCAAAGGTTTCCTCCCAGTCTGTGGCTTGTCTTTTCATTCTTTGACAGTGTCTTTTGCAGAGAAGAAATTTTTAATTTTAATGAAGTTCAGCTTATAAATTCTTTCTTTCATCGGTCATGCCTTTGACATTGCCTTGAAAAAGTCATCACCAAATGCAAGGTCATCTAGATTTTCTCCTATGTTATCTTGTAGGAGTTTTATAGTATTGCATTTTATATTTATGTTGGTGATCTATTTTGAGTTCATTCTTATGAAGAGTGTAAAGTTTGAGTCTAGATTCATTTCTTTTTGCATGTGGTTGTTCAATTTTTACTATTTGTTGAAAAGACTATCTTTGCTCCATTATTTTGTCTTTGCTTCTTTGTCAAAGATTAATTGACCATATTTATATGAGTATATTGCTGGGCTCTCTATTCTGTTCCATTGATCTATTTGTCTATTTTTTGGTCAATACTACACTCACATGATTACTATGGCTTTATAGTATGTCTTAAAGTCCGATATTGTCAGTCCTCCAACTTTGTTCTATTCCTTCAATATTGTGCATGATATATTTTTGTATACCCCTATCAGACATGATAGCTCAACTGTACTAAAAATAGTACTAAATAGAGTACAAATATACAAAAAGTGACCATGTATTATGTCCTAAAGTTTATTCTTAATTGCAGACAACAGAATCTACTCAAACTAATTTGAACAGAAAAGAATTAACGAGATGTAAGTAGTTCTTAATTCTCCAGGACGGCCAGAGAGCCAGGCTTATAAACCATGTAGCCAGCATTGAAGTGGCCAGTGTCCATACAACCAGGAAAAATGCCTAATTACATCATGGTATGGCCCTACCAGAAACTTCACTGCCATTTCCTCTCTACCTGCACTCCACCTTTTACAGTTGTTGGAAGCTAGGGAAATCAATATCTCTCCACATTCAAAAAGCCACCAGCCCACAGAATTTTACAGACAAACTCTCCCACAACTTTATAGAGCAAATAAGCTCTTACAAATTTTTTTAGAGAATAGAAAAAGAGGGAAAGCTACCTAACTTATTTATGAGACTAGTATAACTTTGGTAGCCAAACAAATACAGAAATAAAATTATAGGCCAATCTCCCTTATAAATTAAAAAAATTAAATTAAAAATTTTAAATCAAATTTAATACTATATTTGAAAAATAAACAAAACACATTCATTATGACCAAGTAGGGCCTTTGAGGAACACCAGGTTGAGAGAGGTCATCTAGTGTATAGTGAAGACAGAAGGTTCTAGAACCAGTGTGTCTGATACTTCCTAGCTGTGTGATCTTGGGTAATTTGCCTAACCTCTCTTTGTCTTGGTTTTCTCACCTATAAAATACATGTAATAATAGTTCCTACTTCATAGGATTATTGTATAGGTTAAATGACTGAAATAAGTCAAGAACTTAGAAAAGAGCCTCAATTAATTGTCATCTCATCAAATGCAATGGATATAGAGGCCAATAAAGAAGGATGATACATAAGACTAACATCAGCAGCAGAAGCTGGCCAAGGAAAACAAGAAACCAGAAACCTCCTTCCCTCGATGGTTAAATGCCAACTTAGGGGTAAAAAGATGTTACTCTGGGATGGGTAGAACCCAGAATTAACTGAGTTTTGAACCTAAGGTGACGAAAAAAATTACTGAATTGGACTGAATTTTCCTGAATAGGAACAATCAGTTTTACCTCAGACAGAATAGGGGCTCAAAGTCAGAGATCAAATTGATTTTATGGTAGCACTCCTGAATTAGGGCTGTGAACAGGGCCAGCTACATAATTTGCAGGGCCTTGTGCAAAATAAAAATGCAAGGCCTTTGTTCAAAAAGCAGGAATAATATGCTATTAAAGATACTAAAAATATAATGCTTTTTCCTTTGTTCCAAATCTTGACTTGTCATGGTGTTAATTTTTAAGTTAAATTGACTGGGCTAACATTGGTTAATAAAATTATACAGGTTTCTAGTGTACAATTCTATAATACATCATCTATATATTGCATTGTGTGTTCACCACCCAAAGTCAAATCTCCTTCCGTCACCCACATTTGATCCCCTTTACCTTCTTCTACCACCCCTCTCTCTCCTTACCCTGTGGCAACCACTAAACTGTTGTCTGTATCTATGAGTTCTTGCTTGTTTGTCTTGTTCATTTGTTACTTTCAATTTTATATCCCATATATGAGTGAAATCATATGGTTCCCAACTTTTCCTGTCTGACTTATTTCGCTTAGCATGATAATCTCAAGATCCATTCACGGTTTTTTTTTGTTTTTTTTGTTTGTTTGTTTTTTATTGGGGAAGGGGAACAGGACTTTATTGGGGAACAGTGTGTACTTCCAGGCCTTTTTTCCAAGTCAAGTTGTTGTCCCTTCAATCTTAGTTGTGGAGGGCGCAGCTCAGCTCCAGGTCCAGCTGCCGTTGCTAGTTGCAGGGGGCACAGCCCACCATCCCCTGCGGGACTCGAGGAATTGAACTGGCAACCTTGTGGTTGAGAGGACGCGCTCCAACCAACTGAGCCATCTGCATTCACGTTCTTTAATTTGCTATTTATTACTGTTCTAAGCAAAGAAAAATGAAAAATTTAAATGATTAGCATGAATTTTATTCATCTTTATATTGTTCAATGTCAGTTTTAAATGCAAATTTAAGAACATTTAACTCATATATGGAATCTTTGAAATTACCCAATTCATATTTCATAGCTCATACATGAATATGTGTTTTGTTCCTAGCAGAACAGAGGGAACACTGCACAAAACTAACTTACGTGGCTTTATTTCACTTCATGAAATAAACCAACACTCTTCTTCCCCTTCAACTTAATGGTTACTAAGGAAGGATTAAAAGAAAAAGAACTATGGATTGCCCTCTTTCCCTTTCATTCTCTAACACCACAGCATTCATACCACACCTTACACTCCCTTCGAGTCTTGCTGAAGATCCACGCATCACAGGCCCATCAGAAGTCAGCAGTATAAGGAGGTTCAGTGTGGGAAGAAAAGATGGGAAGCTACTCATTACCTAGAGAAAAGTGTTTGTGTGGAGTAATGAGGGTAGAAGCCACATTAAAGACAGTAGAATTGTGAATGGGAGGTGAAGATATAAGGATAGTAAATATTAATAAGAAGTTTGCTTGTGAAGGGCAAGGAAGGACAGCATCTAGAGAGGCATGTAGGGTTATGAGGCAGGCTTTGTTTTTTACAGGCAAGCTCCTAGTTCATAGGATTGTTGTGATGAGTAAATGACATAATCCATATGAAAGGTTAAATGTCGTGTCTGGTACATAGTATGCACTCAACAAACATTAGCTTTCAAAACAGGGTGACTTAGTCTGACTATCTCCATTTTATATAACTGTAGGTGTGCCAAATTCCAAACTTTCAAACACTCCATTAAATGACTTCACATTCAGCTAAATGGCCACTTTTACCTTTCCTTCTGCTAAGCAGATTATTGATGAAACCACTCAGGCAAAGAAACTTGCTGAAGTGTCTAGAGTACTAACCAACAGAAGCTGAATAAAATATTTAAAATACTTATTTTTTAATACAATACTTATTTTTTATCCTTATAATAATTACATACTCTGCCCTCGGCATACGTAATGAACACAGGGAACCACCCTTTGTCCATCCCCAAGTCAGTATCTTTTGGAAAACTAGCAGGCTTAAAGAGCCTAAACACTATGATGTGAGCGCCACCTACTGCTGAGAAACTTAAAGGCACTCTCAGATAGTTCTAATATCCTGATTTGGTTCAAGGTATCACTCATGCCAAAGGCCCTTCATAGGGATGAAACTTCGATGATACTTATTTCAGTTAACTAGTTAAAAAGTTAAAACTTGAAAAGTTCCCTTTAACCTTTAACTAGTAGTTAATTAGTTCGCTGGCCAAATATTTCTGCACACTCCCTCCTTTAACTAGAAAGCTCTGTCTTTTAACTAAAGAAGTTTTAAAATTTAAAATTAAGTTATTTTCATTGTCATGGTTTAAGTAATTGGACTTCTAAGACTACCACGAGGTCTTGCATTTATGAGCTAGAACACAAAACTTCAATTTCACTTTCATTGATCACTTTTTTAAAGAGTTTTTTAAAATTTATATCACTAGCGAGCAAGAATATAAAAATATAATTAGATGTTAAGTGCTAAAGTGGAAGTCTATGTGCAGTACAATCAGGAAACAGATGAGAGAGCAGTTAGCTTTGTGTGCAGAGGTGACCTTTGGACTACAGAATGTCAGAACAGGTAGGAACTTATTAATTTGTCCATTCGCATATTAAGTGCCTACTGTGTATGTCCAAGGATAAATAATACAGTGTTCATCTTATGAAAGAGCCCACAGCCTAGTAGGGGAGGCCGATATGTAAACAAATTATTTCTTCCCTCCCCTCTTTGTATAAAACCAGAACAAAATTTGTTAATTTGGAATAGAAATGTAAACATCAGGAGCCTCAGATACCCATGTATACAACACCTAATGTAAAGCACTATAATAGGAATAAGTACCGATGTGAAATGGTAACATAAAGGTGAGTCGTACTGAAATATGAGTTCCTTAAGGGTAAAACATGGTCTTACTTATTTTGTAACTCCTGGGCATAGCAGCCAATTAAGGCTGGTTGAATTGTGCTCAGGGGAGGGAAAGAACCAAGAACAGTTCATCAAGAATATTAAGCTGGGTGTTGAAGTTAAAAGGGAGTTGTCAAGGTTCACAGGTGGAGATGGCAATGGAAATAAAAGAGGCTGAAGAAGGGTGTCTGAGGAAAGGAACTGGCATGGAAAAAGACACATTTGTGAAACAGTATAGCCCATTATGGAAACTGCAAGTAGCTTAGTATATTTGGAGTATAGGGTGGAAAAAGGGAAACAATGGAATATTAGACTGAAGAAATAAGAAAAATCCACATGGTGTGTGTGTTGGGGGGGGTGCTTGCATGCCATATATAGGAGTTAGGACATTTCTATGCACAGATATGTGTGTTAGAAAGACGTCACTAATGATAATAGAGAGGATGGATCAGAGCGGGAAAGAGACTAAAGAGAGAATTATTGAAATGGAAGATAGGACTGAAGAAATTATGCAAATTACAGATTGGAGGCCAAATACATGAAAAATATAAAGAAGAAATTAAGAGACATGGAGGGTAGAGTTAAGACAAGTTTATTAGATATATTTTCTATCTTTAAGGCCTTTACCTGCTGTATAAAAACCACCCCAAAATGTAATGGCTTAAAACTACCATTTTATTTGCTCACAATTCTGTAGGTTAAGAATGTGGGCTAAGCTTGGATGGGTATTTCTTCTGCTCCACGAAGCATTGGCTTATGTCAGATGGTGGCTAGTGTTGAAGCATCCAAGATGGATGCTCAATGTTTGATGCCTTGGCAAGGCTGACTGGAAAACTGGATTTCTTTGCCTCTCTACACATGGTTTTCTTTATGTAGCTACTTTGGGCTCCCTTTAAGGGTTGCTCAATCCCAAGACAGAGTGTTCCACACAGCAAAAGAAGAAGCTGTAAGTCTCTTAAAGACCAATTCTGAAAAGTGCAAAGTATCACTTCTATCATATTCTATCGGACAAAATATGTCGCAGAGCCAAACCAGATTCAAGAGAAGAGCAAAATAGAACTCACATATGCTACTCAGGGTTTTAAATGGAACTTTACAAGCTGATTCTTAAATTTATATAAAAGTGTAAATACCAAAATAGACAAAAACATTCTTAAGTAAAATGGGGTATAAGTAGTCACCCTACCAGATATCAAGATTTGTTTCAAAACTAGAGTAATTATACAGGTAATATATCAGGAAATTCATAAACAGACTCATATATGTAGACTAGATATATGACAGAGGAGTACAACAGAACCCCGGGGTAAGGATGGACTTGGATAACTTCTTATCCATATGGAAGAAATAAAATAAAATTGGGCTTGTATCTTAGATCACACACAAATATCAATAAAAGCCAAATGTAGAAACTTTTTGAAGAAAATATTGGAAAAAAATATTTGTAGCCATATAGAAAAAGATTTCTTCGACCAGATGAAAAAAAGCAAAACATAAAGAAAAAGACTAATAGCGTCACAGAATAGAGATCCAAGATGGCAGAGTAGATAAACATCGTGCCTGCATCCTTCCATGAACACATTCAAATTACAACTAAATTATAGAACAATCAACGGGAGAACCATCTGAAGTCTAGCCAAACAGAAGTCCTATAACTAAATAAATGAAGCCACATCAAGACTGGTAGGAGGGGCAAAGATGCAGAACATGCCCCAAACCTCCCTGTGGCAGTTGAGAATCAGGAGGGATACCTTGGGGTTACCCACTAGAGGAGTAAGGGACCCCAGCCCCCTACACCAAGCTCCCCAGCCCAGAGTACTGGTGCCAGGAAAAGGAGCCCCCACAGCATCTGATAAACAGTTGGGATTCTGACTGTTCGGGTGGGACAGAAGGCTGTGGGAAATCTAGACATCCTTTTAAATGACCTATACACAGACTCACTTGCTCACAAGCAGTCACCTTAGGCTCCATCGGAGGGACAGTGACTCAGGAGGCCTTGAAGATATATGGGGATGGGGGAGAATTGAGGTGTGTGGCTGCAGGGGGAAGATTGGAGGACAGTTGGCATTTTCCCAGTGAGGGGTCCTCTTCCCATTCATATGGCAGGTGGGTGCCATCTTCCCTATGTTGAACCCACCCCCACAGGCCAAATCTGAATCTGATTGGTCTGTCCTGCTGACTCAGCTGGGACCCCACTGCACCCAACTCTCACTCAGCCAGAGGTAGCTAGCCTCTTCCGCATTACACTCTTTCTTATACAACAGAGTCCACAGGTCCCAGTCAGGCAGCGACTGGCCTTGGTGTGCTCTGAGATTTTTGCTGAGTTGCTCCAGGCTCAGCACTGGCACCAAACTAGTATGTACATTAACCTGGTGACCACAACTCTTCCCACTCTAGTGACTCCCTGAGACCCTGCCTCACGCAACTCACATACCGCAGGAGGCTTTATCAGTAGCTGAACATTAAGGGAGCTGACAGGTGGCAGCAGCCTTGGGGTGTCCTGGCTTTTTGCAGTTAGCCTGGGCTGGTACTCGTGGCAGACCTACTTGGCTTGAATAACTATGGTGTACCCCTGAAACTAATATTGTATGTTAGCTATATTTTTAATAAAAATCTTTAAAGAAAATAAAAAGACTAATAAATTTGACCATATTAAAATTAGGAAAATCCATTAAAACAAAACAAAACATAAAAAGAATGGAAAGTAAGTCTCACAGGTTTTTTTTGTGTTTTTGTAAGTTAACAAGATGAATTCAAATTTACATGGAAATGCCAAACACCTCTAGAAGAGTTAAAATAATTTTGAAGAATAATAACAAAGTCACAGGACTGACTACTTTTTTTTAAGACTCACTACAAGCTACAGTAATCAAGATAATGTAGGATTGTTGTAAGGACAGATGTATATTATAATAATAGAATCTAATGGAGACTAGAGCCACACATGTATATATGGTTAATTGATTTTTAACCAGGTGCCAGGTTAATTCGAAGAAGAAGTGATAGTCTTTTCAAAAAATGATGCTGGAATATCTATATGCAAAATTGGATAACCTCAACTTTTATCTCACACAACATACAAAAATTAACTTAAACTGGAACTAAATATAAGAGCTAAAACTATAAAATTTCTAGAAGAAAACATAGGAGAAAATCATTTTACCTTAGGTTAGGCAAAGATTTCTTAGGTACAACACTAAAAGTATGAACCATAAAGAAAAAAATGATAAATTGGAAGAAAAAAATGATAAATTGGAACTCATCAAAATTTGAAATTTTTATTTTTCAAAAGACATTGTTAAGAAAATAAAAAAGGAAACCACAGAAGGAGAAGAAATACTTGCAAAATATATCTGATGAAGATTTACATCCAGAAGATAAAAAGAAGTCTTGGCAGCCACTCCAGGATTATCTACCCTTTGGTGCAGACAAAAAAAGCAGCAATTGGACAGGAACTAATTCTCTACAAATTTTAAAGAGATTAATCTTCACTAACAGGAAAAGAATGAAATTGAAACAGATTTCCAGCAACAAGTGCTTTGGGGGATTGCAGAAGGTTTTTGAACATGACACTGTTGAACTGAACTGCAAAATGAAATTTGCTATCTACTTACCACCAAAGGCAGAAACTGGGAAATGCGCTGCACTATATTGGCTGTCTGGTTTAACTCGCACAGAACAGAATTTTATACCAAAATCTGGTTATCATCAGGCTGCCTCAGAACACAGCCTTGTTGTCATTGCTCCAGCCTTATTGTCAGGCTGTCTCAGAATAAATACAGTCCTCATGGCTGCAACATTAAAGGAGAAGATGAGAGCTGGAACTTCGGCATTGGTGCTGGGTTTTATGTGGATGCCACTGAAGAACCTTGGAAAACTAGCTACAGAATGTACTCTTATATAACGGAGGAGCTTCCCCAACTCATAAATGCCAATTTTCTGGTGGACCCCCAAAGGATGTCTATTTTTGGCCACTCCATGGGAGGCCATGGAGCTCTGATTTGTGCTTTAAAGAATCCTGGAAAATATAAATCTGTCTCAGCATTTGCTCCAATTTGCAATCCAGTGCTCTACCCTTGAGGCAGAAAGGCCTTTAGTGGATATTTGGGAACAGATCAAAGTAAATGTGAGGCTTATGATGCTACTCATCTTGTGAAGTCCTATTCAGGTTCTCAACTGGACATACTAATTGATCAAGGAAAAGATGACCAGTTTCTTTCAGATGGACAGTTACTACTTGATAACTTCATAGCTGCCTGTACAGAAAAGAAAACCCCTGTTGTTTTTAGATTACAAGAGGGTTATGATCACAGCTACTACTTCATTGCAACTTTTATTGCTGATCCCATCAGACATCATGCAAAATACCTGAATGCATGAAAAACTTAAGAAAATAGACTCTCTTCAGGATTATAAAAATTGTAGTAAACAGAAATGCAGGGGATAAAGATTTCAAAATACTGTATTTTGTAATGCTAAAAATGCTTCACTCTGTAGTTAAATCACCTTCTGAATAAATATATGAAAGCTGAAAAAAAAGAAGTCTTATAACACAACAAGAGGAAGAAAAACAGACTTTTTTTTAAATGAGCACAAGACTTGAACAAAAACATCATTAAATAAAACATTCAAATGGCAAATAAGCACATGAAAAGATGTCATTAGGAAAATACAAAATAAAACCACAGTAAGTTACTGTTTTATGTGTTCTAGTTAAAGGAAAAATAAATTTGACAATATCAGGTGTTGGTGAAGATGAAAAGGACCCGAAATTCTTGTACATTGTTTGTGTGAGTGTAAACTGGTACAAACACTTTGGAAAACAGTTTGCCGTTATCTGGTAAAGTTAGACTATACCACAGAGAAATAACTGCACATGTCCATCAGATGATATATATGGATATATGTTACAATAGGAAAAAAACTGGAAATAATTCAAATGCTCATTGACAGGAGAATGGATAAGTCAAACAACATAATACTACAAGATAGTGAAAACTAAATTAACTATGGCTACATGCAATAATATACTTGAACTCCTCAAACAAATGCTTTAACTGATATTTATAGAATGTTCCATCCCCAACTGACAGAATAAACATTCTTCTCAAGTGCACACGGAACATTCTTAAACATAGTATGGGGGTGGCCGGTTGGCTCAGTTGGTTGGAACGCAGCGCTCATAAAACTAAGGTCGCCAGTTCGATTCCCACATGGGTCAGGGAGCTGTGCCCTCCACCACTAGACTGAAAACAACTACTTGACTTGGAACAGATGGGTCCTGGAAAAACACACTGTTCCCCAATATTCCTAAATAAAAATTAAAAAACAAAACAAACAAACAAAAAAAAAACAAGTCACCCTTGAAAAGGCGCTTTCCCTCATTAAAAAAAAAAAAAAAGATAGCATGTTGGGACACAAAATTATTCTCAATAAATTTAAAAAGATTGAAATCATACCAAGAATATTTTCTGCCCACAGCATTATGAAGAAAACTGAAAATAACTACAAATATGTGGAGATTAAACAACATGATACTGAACAACTACTGGTCAAAGAAGAGATAAAAGAAGAGGTCAAAAGATACATAGAGACAAATGAAAATGAAAATACAACATACCAAAAATTTTGGGATGCAGAAAAAGCAGAACTGAGAGGGAAATTTATATTATAAGTCTACCTCAAGAAACAAGAGAAATTCCAAGTAAACAATATAACATTATGCCTTGAAAAACTAGGAAAAGAAGAACAAAGCCCAAGGTGGTAGAAGGAAGGGAATAATAAAAATTAGAGTGGAAATAAATGAAGTAGAGAGGAAAACGACAATAGAAAAATTTAATAAAACAAAGAGCTGGTTTTTGAAAAGATAAACAAAATTGACAAACCTCTGATTAGACTTATTAAGGAGAAAAAGACTCAAATAAAAAAATCAGAAATAAAAGAAATGTTATTTAAGTTTGATATTTCCTTATTGCTTTCTGTGTGAATGATCTAGCCATTACTGTGAATGAAGTATTCAGGTCCCTACTATGGTATAATTGTATTTTTTGTCAGTTTCTCCCTTTAGATCTCTTAGTGATTGCTTAATATAATTTGGTTCTCTCAGGTTGGGTACATATATTGATAAGTATTGTGTCTTCTTGATAAGTTGTCCCCTTTATCATTATAAAATGTCCAGTACTTGTCTGAAATAAGTACTGCTACATGACTTTTCTCTGGATGCCATTTGCTTGAAGTAACATCTTCTGAAACCCCTTCACTTTGAGCATATGTCTATCTTTGGAGCTGAGATGAGTCTCCGGCAGGCAACGCATAGTTGGGTCTTATTTTTTAATCCATTCCGCTACTGTGCCTTTTGACTGGTGGATTCAGTCCATTTACATTTAGGTTGATTATTGATATATGAGGACTTACTAGAGCCATTTTATCTTTTGTTGCTCTGTATCTCCAGTATTTCATTTTCCTCATGATTTCTTTCTGCTATTTCAGTCTGGTGATTTCCTATGATTCTTTTTTGTCCCCCCCCCCCTTTTTTTCAATTTTTGCATCTTAGCTCTGGATTTTTGTTTTGTGGTTACCATTAGATTTGTGTAAAATGTCTCGTACATACAATAGTTCTTTACTTCTGATTGCTTATCTCCATTCACCTGTATGCATCGTTTCTTTTCTTCCTCCCCTTTTATGATTTTGTTGTCACAAATTCTCTTTTTATGCTGTACATTCATTACCAAATTGCAGTAGTTACAGTTATTTTTAACATTTTTTATCCCTTAAACTTTATGTTCTAATTAAGTGCTTAATATCCTATTCTGAAGCACAGTTGCAGTTTCCTGCTTCTGTCTGTATGTTAATCATCTTACTCAAAGTTTTGTATACTTTTGTCTTTTTGTTTCTGGTAAAAGAATTCTTTTCAACACATCTTGTAACCCAGGTCCTATGCTGGTAAATTCTCTCAGCTTTGGTTTGTCTGGAAAAGTCTTTATTTCTCCTTCATATCTAACATATAACTCTGCTGGATATGTTATCTGTGACTGATGGTTCCTCTCTTTCAGTATTTTGAGTATTTTCTTCCACTCTTTCCTCATTTATAATGTTTCTACTGAAAAATCTGATGGTAATCTAATGGTGTTTCCTTTGTAGTTTACAGTCTTTTTTTCTCTTGCTGCCTTGAGAATTCTTTCCTTGTCATTAATTGTTGACAGTTGGAATAAAATGTATCTTGGAGAAGGTCTTTTTGTGTTCCTATAATTTGGTGTTCTGTTAGCTTTCTTTATTCTAAAGTACAGTTCTTTTCATAGGCTTGGGAAGGTCTCATCAATTATTTCTTTGAGCAGGCTCACTGTTCCTTTTTCCGTCTCTTCTTCTGGCATACACATTCTCTTTATGTTGCTCTTTCTAATGGAGGCAGATAGCTCTCATAGAATTCTTTTTTTTTTTTTTTTTTTAAGGAGGGCGCAGCTCACGGTGGCCCATGTGGGGAGCACACCAGCACCCTTTGTGTTATTAGCACCACGCTCTAACCAACTGAGCTAACAGTCCACCCCAACCCCCACCCCTTTTTTTAACTCTCAATTCTCTCTCTTCTTCCTCCTGAATCATTTCTAGGTTTTTATCTTTGAGCTCACTAACTCTCTTCCTTCTTGTCTGCTCTATTTTCAATGTTCTCTAATACATTCCTTATCTCATTTGTTGAGTTCTTTAGCTCCGGAATTTCTGTTTTGTTCCTTTTTATAGTTTCAGTCTCTTTGGTAATGTACTCCTTTTGTGCATTAATTTTATTCCTGAGCGCATTGAGCTGCCTTGATGAGTCTCTTGTATGTCACTGAGCTTCTTCATAGCTGCAATCTTAAATTCTCTGTCATTTAAGTCACAGTCTTTCATGCCTTTGAGTTTGGTTTCTGGAGACTTTTCATTTTCTTTTCGTGCTCCCATGTTGCCTTGGTTGTTCCTGATATTTGATGGCTTGTTTCTCTTTCTAAGCGCTTGAGGTAGTAAACTCTTTTCTTGTTTAGATACTGTTTTGCTCTTAAGAATTCAGCAAGTTGATAGGTAGGATACTTTCTTTTGTTTTCTAGTAGATAGTGTTATAGCATAAGTTTTTGTTTTCTCTTAGTTGCACTATTTGAGGCCCCTGGGATCATGATGGACTGGCGTCACTTTAGTCAAGGAGTACCTATTGCGATGCTGGCTGTTCCCTCTGTGACCAACTCACCTCGGTTATGGGGCACGACCACTGTGGTGGAAGAACGTGGGGGAACACCGATTTTGCAAGCTTCCAGTTCTAACTTCTTTTTTTCTTTTTTTACTAATGTTTCCTGACCCTGCTATATTTTTGGAGCTGTCTCTACTGCCTCTACCAGGATGTGCTGGGATGGATGGGATGGGGGACAAGTTCATGATTTCAAAGCTCCATTCCTGGCTAGCAATAGGTTTTGGCTCCTGTGTCCTGTTTAAGGCATCTCAGCTTTTTCTACTGGCTCTCGGGATAGGTGGGGCAAGGGAGACAGGTTCGCAATCTGTGGCGCCCCCACCCCCGCCCTCCTGCCAGCAATGGCTGTCAACACCGCTGTATTATTTAAGGCTTCCCAGCTACCTCTACTGGGGTGTGTCAAGTTGGGGAGAGGGGAAAGGATGATGCCTTTTACTGGGGAAACACTGTTTTTTCCCCTCTTACTCTCCAGGCCATAGCGTGAGGGTTGCAGGCCAACTTCTCCGCTTCTACCACACTCATTGAAGCCAAGTTGGCACCAAATTGCATCTGCTGCCACTATCCCTGTCCTTCTCCTCATCCAGCTTCCATTATTTGTGCCAATATGTCCATCTTCAGATGTTCCAGTGCGTGGATCTTTTATGTGTATTTGTGCGTTGAGCAGGGGATCCTTTGTTGAGTTATAGATGTCTAACTTGTTGTAAATTTAAGAGGAGGAAAGAAGGAGTCTTCTCATTCCACCATGATGCTGACATCTTTATGTGACTCTTCCACTGTAAAAATGTGTCTGTCTTGTCACTAGGAATAAGGGACACTTTCGACCACGCAGATGTTTTCAGTTCTAATTTTTTCCATTCTCTCCCTAGCAATTGTTGAAATTGGCCAAATTAAACTACTGTCCAGAAGATCTTAACAAACATTGTGAGGCCTGATTTATTTCAACAATCTGTGGTCCCTTGACTTAGAGTTACTTTGTTTAATAGATGTTAGTTGGATGGAAGGTCCAACATTGGCATCAAAACCCATAGGGCCTTTGAAATCACTCATGGGGTCCTCCCATGGGGAGTAGCCTGACAGCCTACTCTGGTGTGGGATCATGCCTTTTGCCGACAGATATTTTAGACTTACTCTTAGGTAAGAAAAGTGTAAAAAATGGTGTTTACATTTAAGGAAAAATGCAATATGAACGAGTGAGTCTTCCTGTATGAACTGAGATATAGCCATTTCTGCTTACGTGAAGATGATGAGACAATAGGTTCAAAACTCAAGACTCAGTAAAGCAAGATGCCTGAATTTTCCCACAGGTGCACCTGTCAAACATCCTGGCTGCCCTTTTCCAAAAAGTCTTTAAAAATGAGGATCTAGAAGCTTTGGCCTTTATACTGAAAAAGTATTGAGGTAAGAATAGACTCAGTTTGAATATGCTGCTCTCCTGCATCAATTGAGGAAATACCCTGTGTAAACCAAGGCTGAGTAGTCCAAGGGTGTTTTTTCTTATGAGAACTGAGATAAAGGGTAGTTCCAAGGACATGTCCATTAACATACTTAATGTATACATAGCTGTTAATTTATAAATGCTGGAAATCAGTGTACCGTGGATAATCTGGGACAAGATGTTGCTATCTGAAGGATGCACTTGAAACTCAAAGGAGCAGGACACTCCAAGAGATCCCAGTGGAGTAGATCTTAATGTATGAGGAAACAATGCAGTACTTGTAGAAAGCCCCGCTGGGAGACAAAAAAAGCTGAAAGGTCATGTCAAAGTTCTTCCGCCAAACTGAGTTTCAGCCAACCTGTTTTTTGTATCCCATCGACCAAAAGACAAGAGAGTGACAGAGAAAGCATAAAGTACTATAGATTTTATAATTCAAAATGAGTGAAAAAATTTTAAAATTATACTTAGTTTTAATGTAGTAAGTTGTTTAGTTTTAAAAACAAAGAATTGAAAGCGCATGATGCCCGAAAAGCTAGGTAATTTGTGCAAATGTTTTGAAAACTAATTGAGTTTTCAAGAGGTATTTAGATGTCTCAAGATCTCAAAAATGAATATTTACAAAATATGCCTTACAAGCAACCAAATAAAATCCTTAACTGAAAACACAAATCTTCTATTGGCAAAAGGTATACAAACAAATTATATTGAAGTGTCTGTTTGTAAGAATGAATATGCATAAGCATGTTTTGTATGCAAACTTAGAAACATAACTGTTATTGGTATTGCAATATATTGTGAGAAATCCATAAAGCTAAAGTGTTATGAATTAAATTATTTTAACTAATAATTTTGTTTTTTAGCATAACCGTACAAGAGAGAAAAAACCTTCCATGTTTCAAAAAAGTGGAAGCATACAGACAAAAAATCGTTAAGGTTTAGTAATAATAAAATGCCTGTCCACACACATGCACACACACATACCTACCTATCTGGTAACGAACACATGTTTCCTCCATGCCTAAGAGAAAAAAAAAAGTGTCACTTTAAATCTTGACTCCACAGACCATGGTTTCTGGGCTGATGATAGGGAAGCTACCACATTTTGCCGTGTATAATGTGCACTTTTTTGGCTCAAATTTGTCAGGGAAAAATAAGGATGCACATTATACATGGGTAGTTCCATATCTATATAAATGTCTTTAATTCTTTTATTTATACTTATAAGTTAAAGTGTAACTCTAGAAATCAATAATGATATCCATGTGCAAAATAATACCCTGGAATACAATAATCAGTTTTGTTAAATTTATGACAGACTTGCAATGATGAAGAGCTCTTGGCCTTCTATGATGCATAAATATCGTAAATTTGTTACCGTACATAAAATTTCTTGTATCTGTTCTTGTGTTTTGTAATTATTTGTTACATAAAATTTCTTGCACCATAGTATGTTAAAAAATAAATGCTAAAATTTCTCTATAATACAAAAAACAAGTACCTATGTGTAAACAAATAAAAACTTGAATTAAAAAATTAAAACGAAAGATTTTTTCCATGAAAGTTTAGGCCAAAAACGTGGGTGCACATTACACAAGGGAGTTCATTATACACAGCAAAATACAGTAAGTCATTCTTTTTTCTATTTTGGTAGGGAAGAAAAATCATGTATAAGTTCTGGTTTTTGTTTTTTAAACAAATTTTATAATTCCAAATCTTAGAGCTTTTATATGAAATGCTTAAGTTCAAGGTAATAATATATATAAGTAATCTAGGACCGTTAATGCTTCTTACTGTGGAAATTGCCTTATTTAATGTTAATATGTGAAATTAAAAAGAAAATCTATTGGTAAAATTGTTTTTTAAAGTAAACTTTAATTTTAAATATGTGACTTTATGGTTCATATCTGAAGGGGAAAGTGTAGATACTACAAAATATAAGATTGAGAATACAAACATTATTTATTTTATTCCTTGCAAAGATTCAAAAATTTTTCCTAACTTTAAAGTAGCTAAACTATTATATGACTGTATTGAAAGAAGTATGAATGTAAGGTAAACATATTACAGTTGACATGTAACATAATCCATATACCCACTCTCTTATAAATTAGTTCTCATAAATCACAGATGAAAATATAAAATGCAAACCTATACAAAGCATTTTTAAAAATCATATTGAGTAGTTTTTTTTTTAAAGATTTTATTGGGGAAGGGGAACAGGACTTTTATTGGGGAACAGTGTGTACTTCCAGAACTTTTTTCCAAGTCAAGTTGTTGTCCTTTCAGTCTTAGTTGTGGAGGGCGCAGCTCAGCTCCAGGTTCAGTTGCTGTTGCTATTTGCAGGGGATGCAGCCCACCATCCCTTGAGGGACTCGAGGAATCGAACTGGCAACCTTGTGGTTGAGAGGATGCACTCCAACCAACAGAGCCATCCAGGAGCTCAGTGGCAGCTCAGCTCAAGGTGCCATGTTCAATCTTAGTTGCAGGGGGCGCTGCCCACCATCCCTTGCGGGACTCGAGGAATTGAACCAGCAACCTTGTGGTTAAGAGCCACTGGCCCATGTGGGAATCGAACCAGCAGTCTTCGGAGTTGGGAGCACGGAGCTCCAACCACCTGAGCCACCAGGCTGGTCCCATATTGGGTAGTTTTTAAACTGTGATATTTGTGATAATTATTAATTATAAAGTTAATTTTATTGTATTTTACTATTAAATTGCTTTAAAAATTCTTAATTGTCTTTGGGGGATATAGATGAAGTAAATTATATATACATATATATACATGTATGTACATATATGTGTGTGTGTATATATATATATATATATATATATATATATATACATATATACATATACATGCAATTTTAAGACTTTTTAAAGGTAGAAAATTAGAGTTCAACACTGAACTGCCTTGGATAAAAGATTAAAAATGAAACTAGAAAATATATATCTGTATATAAAAACTAACTATAGTTAAGGGGCTATTTTTATTAAATCTCATATAAAATTCTGTGTTAATATTAGGTCATCTGTCTCATATATCCCTGAGTTGTAGGACTAATACTTTGTTAAGATAATATTCACAGGAAGACTAGAATAACTTTAATGAACCCGGAGTCAGACTCAGCACCCCGTACCCCTGCCCCACACATACTCGTAGCCATGCCCTTGTGAAGTCCCCTGCCATGTTGATTTTGGACTTGGATGGGATTTGCTTTGGCCAAAGGGAGTGTAATACAGGCAGAGGCTTGGTACATGTTTGCACACTGAATCTTGTGTTCTTGGAACACTGTCATAGTTGTCTTGTGGAGAAGCCCAATGTAGCCTCCTTGAAGAGGTGCGACCACAGAGAGAGAGGGAGGCTGCCATCTCCAGCTGAGCCCAGCCCCCAGTAGACCTGCCAGCTGAATGCAGCCACGGAGGAAGCTAAGGGAGACCAGCAGAAGAACCACGTGTCTAGGTCATAGAATTGTGAGGAATAAGAAATTGTTTTAGGCCATGACGTTTTGGGGGTGGTTCCATACCAAGGCCTACACCAAAATCTAATTCCAAGATAATTGGACGGAAAGAAGCTCAGTATGCTAGCATGTACCAATTATTATCACATAATCTCCATGTGAGTGCCAAGTGTGTTCTTGTCTGATTGATAAATACCTGAGCTCTTTTCAAACCCCAAAATGAAATGGTAAAGTAATATAAATAGTACCTTGTGACTTAAATAGAATTTATTTTTTTAAATTAAGGCTTATAAACTTTTAATAATAGTGTGGTTTGAACATATAACATGGTAAAGAAAATTAGTATATGGTATATTCAAGTTAGTATGAAAATATTTTGAAAGATGGACCTGGAATGTGCCAGGAGATAAGAATGCTTTCAAAATGTTAAGAGGACCTAGACGCCAACTAAAAACGAGTCCCTGCAGGTTCAATTGTGACAGTCTTTGCATCAAAAAGGAAGTAAAACTTAACTTCAAACAAGTTAAGAATGTAAAAAGCCATGAGTCCATAATGATACTCAAAAGAATAGAAATTTATTTTCTATTCAAATACTTAGTATTTTATTAAAGTAAATTTTGTTCAGAGATGAAAAAAATATTGTTGTTGAAGTTTAATTGTAGATCTCTTTTCAGGATGGGTTAAACATACAAAGAATAAGAATCTTAATGGCATGTGAAAGACAAGATTCTCTTCCTGTGAAATATAAATAGTCTCTAGAGACTTCCTGCTACCCCCTCAGAACCCACCCACTTGCCGGACATTCATCTACTAAACTGATACCAAACATTAAGGAAGCCGGCAAGGCATTCCTTTCACAGGCCTGGGAGGTCCTCCCACCTGACCCTGAGGCTTGAGATTGTGCAATTTAAAATCCTGAAGCCAAGTGGATTTTACCTTTTAAACAGACTTTAATTTGTGGAAATAATCTTTTTATTTAAATTTAATTACTAGATAGTGGTTTTACCACATGGTTTAAGGTTGGTTGCCTTTGTAGTTACTAATGATGCTAGATAAAGGCCAAGGGTTCACATACATAAAGGCCTGCCTTTAACTTGCACCCAGAAAGTGAGAATCAGAATTGTCATCCAATCCCAAATAATCCTACTCCTGTTGAACCTCTTTGCTCTGACCTTTCCCAGGGGATGAAATCAGAGAACAATTCATTTACAGTGCTTTAAAAAAAATTTTTTTTTGCTTTTTTCAAAGTGATACATGTACATGATTTAAAGAGTTAAATGGTTCCAACAAGACTTCCCATTCCCTCAAGCAACCATTTACAACTTTTAGCTGATTCTGAAAGTTATCTAAAGAACAACTTTTCTAAATAACATGTTCATATTTCTACTTGATTTTTCACTTAGCTATTATATATTGACTTCCCAATAGAGAAGATAAGGATTTAGCTTTCTTGCGCACACTCCTTTGCACATTCACCTTGCATGTACACTGTTAGTTCTTTAATTCTCCTTATGCAGTTATAATTTACTTATCCTGCTCAATCAGCTGGATGTCATTGACGTAATAGATTAACATGATGTTCTGCAGGATGTCCAGAAGGTCCAGATGTCTTCAAACTATTTTATGACAGAGGGCAGGAATGCTAACATTGCCCTGGGCCAAACTGTAAATGTGAACTTTTGTCTGTTTCATGGGAATGCCAACTGTTTCTGATCCTTTCTTAAAACTAGAACAGACAAGAATGCATTCGCTAAATTAACGATGTGTATCAAGTACCCGAAGCTGTATTAATCTGTTCTAGCAAATATAGTGCATCTGGCACAGCAGCTGCCATCAGATCTACTAATTGGTAAGCTTGCCATAATCTGCTGTCATCCTTCAGGGTCCATCTATGTTTTGCAGGGACACATGTGAGCTAAATGGAGATACGATGGGAATCAGCACTCTGTATCTTTTAAATGCATAAGAGTGGCACTAATTTCTGCCATCCTCTCCTGAGATACAATATTGATTTCCTGTGCCATGTTTGCCTGGGGAGGGGAGGCAATTTCAGAGGCTTCCACTTGGCCTTCCCCACTATGACAGCTTTTACTCCACAGGCAAAGGTCCCAATGGGTTTCTACCAGTTGCCAAATAGGTCAATCCCATTATATATTTGGGGACAGGGGAAATGACGGTTGGGTGGGCCACAGACCCTCTCTGAGCATGACTTTGCCACGACCCCACTTAGTAACTGGCCTCTCTATGTCCCCACTCTAACAGAGGACCATGATGATACTTCTGAGCTCTGGATACCAATGTCAATTTCCAATGTCTAAACAGTACTTTAAATGTCTGGATATCCCCATTTCCCTAAGGTACAATTACCCAAATAAATGGCCAAAGATACTTTGGGGATGGACTAGGGAAACCATTACCATTTATACTTGTTCAAGTATGTGGCAGGGTCCTTCCTTCTGGGAACCTCTACAGTCAATGTGTCCCAGGTCTATTAAATGGCTCAGGTGTGGAAACTGATTAAGGAATTGTGACGTTATTGGGTGACAGACCTTAGCCTCCTGATCATCTATTCTTGATTTTTTTCTGCTAATACAAACTAATAAAACCTCTGTTGGCTGCCTGTCTATATTGCCCCTAAGAACACCACTTTCTGTCAACCATTTCCGTAACCGTGTGGGTCAGGTCCCCGGTGTAACTATTACACAGTTATAATAATTGTAACCTGGCATCTGGTAGTTCAGCACTGTCACCTGGTCTCTATTATTGTGGGGTCCTGTCATCCCCATTGTATCAGTGAGCCAAATTTTGGGAGGCCTCTGCTACATTCATCTGTGATTTGTGGAAAGCCACACATACTCCCCAAGTTCCTGGTGGTACACGCTGGTAGGTCCTGTATTTTCTTTGGGAGAACAGTCCTTTACCTCTATCAGGTACAGCACCTCCCAACTACATTATGCTATGACTTAACATTAATTATAGGCATAGTGGCCAGAAGGCTATCCATTCATACTGCACATCGCATAACCTTAGAAGACATATCCTGTTGGCTTAGTGGAAGCATTTGGGCAGACTCAGATGTTGCAAGATGGAAAACTGGTGACACTTGTCTAATTATATTTGTAGTATGAAAGGAAATAACTGGAAAACTTTATAAACTTGGTATTTACTGGCTTTTTCTTGCCACTTCCAGCCAAGTTCTATGGGAAATGAACTCAGGCCAAAATTGGCCCATCGGAAGGTAGAGATGGAAAAGAACAGTTTTGCTAAGAGGGGAAGTCTGTCTGTAATCTAAGTGGATTAAGAGTCCCATAATTTGGGGCTTTAAAACGCTGAAAAAAAACCCCAAGTATTTCTATACCTCCAAATCAAAGCAAATAGAAACAGTGTCTGTGAACAAAAGCCTTGGAAGGAAATATGCCTGACACTCAGCCATACTAAACTGACAAAGATGGGATTAAGAATGCTGCCCACCTATTAAATTCCAGTTTCAGATGCCCTCAAGTTAGCTGTCATTAAGGATGAGGTAGCTGCTCAACACAGAGAAGCTAGGAAATAAAAGATAGTCTTTGGGCTTATAAACTTTATCTAGGCAAGAAGTGCTGCTGTAATTTCTTCCACATTGAACTGACTGAAAGCAAAACAACAGAAACCCTTTACATTTTTGCATGAATTATATTGCCAGAGATACACCAAGCCTCATATGCATCCACAGGCTTCAGCTGTTGCTACTGACAAGCACAGTTGAGGTGTTTGGTGTTTCTGAAGCAGCATTAGCAAAGTCTCAGTGTCCAGCCGCTAATTAGTTCTGTGGGCCTTGATGGGCAGGATTTAGAACATGTATTGTACTGGTATAGATCACAGTGGGTACAGTGTGGTTCTGGAGTTGGCAACACAAGCGACTTTCTGATTGTGGCGGTTTCCTAGGCAATTGCAGGAGAATGTAGTTTAGAAATCATCATTTCCTGATCATAGAAGAATCACTGTTCCCTTGGTGGCCTGGTTCTGTAAAGACTTTGGGACTTGTTTCTGAAAAACCAATCTTAGAATCTATTTAATCAACACTCAATTTCTTATAAGTATGAAGGATGTACTTATACCACCAGGTGGAACGGATTCTATTCTCTGCAAATGAACTTTGACTGGTTCTGTAAATTGTACAGGAAGAATAATGGCTACAGACAATAGGCTCTCAACGGAGATATGAAAACTAGAATTAGGAAAATTAGAATAGGACATTAGAATTGGTTATCTATCCTAGCAGAATTTGAATGCAGCGATGATTTTGCTAGTATGAGAGTGAGACACTGTCCAGTCCGTGGCACACAAAGGCAAACTAAGAGACTGATGTGTACTTACATTTTCTAATTTTGTCCTTCTCTGTCTTGAGCATCACCATTATACTATACTGGCCTCAAAAGAAGTTTGGGTGCTTTCTCTGTGGCTCTCAAATAGGATTTATCAATCCTTTGAAAGTATGGTTAAAAAAACACTAGTTTTGAGCCTTAACAAGTGATAGTAGCATTAACTTCTCTATAGGCAGTTTAGAAATCACTGTGCATGTCACAGTATTCTTTTTATAAACTCAATGATTCAGAAATTCTAAGTGTCACTCTTAATATGGATTTTTGGGGGATAGCTACTGATTCTAAGGTGGGTAAATTAATTAAGGGGCAGTTATCTTAATTCAGGATTCCTGGCCGGGCAAAAGAGATCATCAATGCCCTGCAAATTTTTTAGGATGATTACCATTCTAGGTGATTTCTTCCAGTCTCATGGTTTAAAACACCATTTAGTGACTCCCAGATTTATAATCCCTGATCTAAATTTTTCACTGAGCTCCAAAATTGGTATCTGCTGGCTCAACATCTCTATTTGTATGTGAAATTGGCATCTCAATCTTAACATCTAAGAACAATGGCTCTTCCCGCGAAACCCACTAGACCCCATGTTCCCCATTTTAGCAAGAACCAACCATTATTCAGTTGCTTTGGTTTAAAAAAAGAAAATCCTTGTCATTTTAGTCTCTTTTTTTCTTATATGTCATCGGTAGATCCTGTTGGCTCTCCTTGAAAATATATTCTGAACTCTGCTAGTTCTTCCACTGCTACCACCTTATTCCAAGCCACCATACTTTATTTCCTGGGCTGCTGAAACAGCCTAGCGGACTTTCCTGCTTGCACTTTTGAAGGTCAACAGTCTATCCATCCACAAACAGCCACTTACACAAATCATTCCACTCTCCAGAGTAAAACCATCTAACGACTCCCATCTCCTTACCCTGCTTCATCAGTGCCCCGCAATGTCACTAATCTTATTTCCCACAATCTTCCTTCTCAGGCTCACTGTGCTCTAAGCACCCTGGCCTCCTAGCTTCTTTCCCAAATGCCAACCGCCTTAAACTTCAGGACTTTTCTAACTTGCTGTTCTCTCTGCCTGGATCATCCTTTGCTCAGATTCCTCCAAGGCTCCCTCCACTCTCATTCAGGTCTCTGCTTAAACATCAACTCAGAGGTCTTTCCAGTCTATCCTATCTAAAACTGCACATTCTTATATCTGCTTTCCCTATCACTCATGTTATTTCATGTCATTTTAGTTAATTTTTGTCCCTGTCTAGACTATACAGTTCCTTTAGAGAAGGTACTACAGTTCATTCACGCCGTATCCCTAGCACCTAGAAAAATGCCTGGCACCTAAATATAAGGTTGATTAAATCAATTTCGCTTGACCTTATCCTGCTTAACTGCAGCACTTGCTTTGTGAAGTCACCTCACAAAGATAAGCATACAAACACAGAAAGGAAACAAAACCCAGGTGAGGCCTGCCTCGCCGTTTTTTGAGCCTTTCCCTTGCAGCATCCGGAGTCAGCGCTGGGACTTAAAATGCTATTTCGTTTCCTTCTCCAGCCGAGAAGGGGAAGGGGTAAACAGGAGAAAACGAGGCGTGTAGGCTGAGAAAACGAGCCTCAGCTCTACAGTATTCCGCTGCGAATTTACGGTTATCCATGGCAGCGCTTATTTTCATTGGATTGCCTTGGGGCTGAGGCTGCGATTCCGGAGAGAAAAACCCTAGCGCCAACCCACGAGAAAACCGGTCAGCCATTTTCGAAGCTAGTCTCCCTGGAAACTCCGCCGAGTACGTACGCAAGACAGTAGGCGGGGCTTATTGCGAGGGCCTCACTCCGGAAACCGCACCCTCGGTGGCATCCCACCGACGAGGATTCGCAAAACGCAGAGCGAGATTTAACAGTCAGCCGCGAAAGCGCGCACTCGAACGCCAATGGGAGCGGGAGGGGAACAACTCCTGAGGAACATTTTGTATATCCAACAATGATTGGCTGGAGCCCCCCTCTCTTCTTCTTGGTATTGGCTGGAATTCCTTTCCCCGCCCATTCAGTGGCTTTTGTCTATGTACTTCTGATTGGCTCCTTTGGGCTGGTGGGGGGAGCAAGGTCAGGAGGGAATTGTTCATCACGGATTGGTGGATTTGAGCACCCGGCAGCTCCTTCTCCAGGAAGGAGCCCGTCCCATCTTGTCTCTGTCCCGTCTCCCGACCCGTACGCTTTTCCTTCAACTCGCGCGCACGAATGGTTAAAAAAAAAAAAAAAAAAGGAGGGTGGGGGTGTGAGGTCCAGCCCGCCAGCCAGGCCTCTAGCACCTAGCGCGCGCCCTCAGGAAGGACCCGCGCGAGCTGCCCGTGACAGTGCCTGCGCTGTTTGAAACTGCAGAACCCGTTAGGATCTTGGGGAAACTACCGTTCCAGCTGGTTCCGGAGTCCGTGCGTACCAGGGGTGCGAGTGGCGGTCGCGAGGTGGCTCTTACCTTTCGCGTCTCTGCACCGTGGAGACTAGAACCGGCATCTTCGAAGGACGCCACCTCCAATCGCGGCGCTGGCGCGGGCGGAGGCTAAAACACGGGGGTCCTGAGACTGAGGAAAACGCGCCAAGTTCCCCTCGGTAGTGGAGTGGGAAAGACCCTAGCGGTTCAGGCGCTTCGGCAGTGGGACTACTTCTTGCGCTTCTCATCCTCCCGGGGCAGGCGCGGGCGAGCGCCGCTCCGGGGATGTAGTTGGTGCCGGCGCACCGCAGGACCGAGCGGCGGCCCGGGTTCCCGCTTTTGAGAGCGAATGGTCACTCCCCCGCGGGGAGGGCGATTCGACCAGCTTTTCCACGGGTCGGAGGCTCCGCGGGCTCGGGGCAAGATCTCATCTGTCGCACTTACTCTCATCCCTATTCGACTCGCCGGCGTCACCGCCGCGGACCTCGCTTTGGGCCATGACCAGGTACGGAGGGCCCGGGGAGGAGGGGTCGGTGCCGGCAGCCGAGACAAGTTGGGCCGGCTCCCGAGTGGGGCTGCTCTGGGACACGGCGTCGGCGCCTCGGGGAAGACCCGGGGCTGTACTGGTGCTGCGTTCTCGCAGAGCTGCCGAGCCCTCTGCACACCGGGCGGGGCGCTCCCTCCTGGCGGCGGCTGGGAGTCGAGAAGGCAGGTGCGGACTGGGCGTAAATAGGCCAACTCCACGGGCGTGGGGGCCCAGGAGCTGTGGTTCGGTCTAAGGGCGCCACCGGCCAGCCTGCCGCTGTGCCCAATGCAGTGTCTGACAGGCACCGACTTCAGCACCATCTAGTCATCTTTCACTTTCTTTTGCGTTCGTAGAGTGCTGCAGGGTAGGGAGAAGAAATGTGTTCACTCACGTTGTCCTGTGTAGGTAATTGCTAAATTTTACCGCACAGTTTAACTTTTAATTTTTCTGTATGTAGAACGAACGCCAGGTGTCTTAAACGTTTGAAGAGGATGTTATCCTTAATTGTTCTGCATTTTTCGTGAAAAATTGTAATTGAGTCGTGTCGTTTTGTAAAGAACTTAAAACTAGTGGGACAGGATTGACGCTGTCATTTATTCACGCTGTCATTTATTAATGTTCGATTCACTGTGTTTTTTGCGAAATTTGATTTAGACTACAGAAGAAACATTTTTTATGTAACAACCCCCAGTTATCAGAAGCAAGACATAGTATAGCTTAATATACGGCATCTGGTAAAATGTTATGTTCTCAGTTTAATCATTACTTTGAGGGAGCCAGGAGGGTTGGTTATTGATTAGGATTGATGGAATCCGTTATTTCAGCTGCTTGATAAGTTTTTCTTCTATTGACTTAAGACCGGTTACTCTGTCTCTTAGATAATCCAGTTTCCATCATTTATTAGAATTGGCTCCCGAGAAAAACCTTTTACAAGAATCATTAATGCTTAGAGATGCCTTACAACTTAACGCAGGCTGGTTCATCATTCATGATAGCATTTTATCAGTAGCATTTAAGTGGCCAGGAGAGTAAATTGAGTTGGAGAGGGAATGGGGAAATTGGTCAGCTTTCCAGTTATTCCTGAGTTGAGTATCAAAAATGTGGTTTCACTGCTGAGTTCAGTGTTGTGAATTCCCAGATTAGAGGCAACCTAGTGAAATACTTAGTAAGAACAGAATTAGAGTGAATTTTGTTAGTTCATGGTATTACTCTGTATCTATATTTGAAAGGGATTGTTGAGCTTTTTGGGTTCTCATAATACTGCAGTCAGATAATTTTCCCCTAGATAGCCTAAAAAAAAAAAATAGAACTGATGTATAAAATAACTACCATAAATACTGTCTTTTTTTTTTTATCCAAAAGTTTTACTTTAAAATTGGGAAGAAAGGTTGCAAATGGTAAACCAAATCACTTTTTTCCTACACAAAACATTGTTTTAAACAATCTAGTTTAAAAAATTTTTGGAAAGTCAGTGTATTGTGGTTTCTAGTGCATAAGAATTTTATATACACAAAGTGTAGCAATTTTTCTTACAGAAGTGCACCACTATCTCAACTTTCATTATTTTATTTTCACTCGTTTTGTTTTCCCACCACCAGATCTATGCCTTTTCTTGTATGCAAATTATACTTTAAAGTCTCTTTGAGACTTTATTTCATGTATTGATACAATTAGAAAAGGCCTTAGAAGGAAGACTCATTCATTTCCAGCATCCTTTGATTCCCATTCATCCTTCTGTTTCCCTTCTCCTACTTTATAGAGATGGTAGTTGCTCAGTATTTTCTGAATGAATAAATTATAATAAAAATTAAAGTTTTACTCCTTAATACTTTAGTGTAGGTCTACTAAAATGGGGTATTTGATAATGTAACCCTTAATCTAATAGGCTCAAGTTAGTTCAGTATCTTATTTTATGTTGTGTAAGAAAGTTAAGGACAATGACAAACAGTAGAACATTGACTGTCTGTTATTCCCAGGTATTAGGGTGTTTTTTTTGTGTTTTTTTAATTGGGGAATATTGGGGGAACGGTGTGTTTCTCCAGGATGTCAGATCGTTGTTTCTCAATCTAGTTGTGGAGGGCACAGCTCATTGGCCCATTTTGGGAATCGAACTGGCAATCTTGCTGTTAAGAGCTTGTGCTCTAACCAACTGAGCCATCCAGCCGCCCTAGGTTTTCACATATTAAGTTCTAATTAGTATTATTCCTTGGTAAATTTGTTTTCAAAATTGATTTTATTGTCTACAGCTGATAACAAAGGAAACTTTTGAAAACTAATGAAACCTTTTTTTGTGATTAGCAGATATGATTGGTGATTA
The DNA here is from genome assembly GCF_036562045.2 of Rhinolophus sinicus. Classification (NCBI taxonomy): domain Eukaryota; kingdom Metazoa; phylum Chordata; class Mammalia; order Chiroptera; family Rhinolophidae; genus Rhinolophus; species Rhinolophus sinicus. Next base: position 30,151,493 of record NC_133756.1, read on the forward strand.
TATCGTCCCTGTATAAATTAATTCTTGTCAACTCTTTGGGATTTGAAGAGAAAATGCCTGGTGTCATACCTAGTGAAAGTAATGGGCTTTCAAAAGGTAGTCCATCAAAGAAAAACAGACTTTCCTTGAAGTTTTTTCAGAAAAAGGAAACTAAGAGAGCCTTGGATTTCACAGATTCTCAAGAAAATGAAGAAAAAGCTTCTGAATATAGAGGATCTGAAATGTATGTATCTTAAGTATATTTCTGTACTTTTAAAATTCCACATCAATGAAGAAGCAGTCAACTTGGTTTGATACTTCAAGACATTCTGACTTGATAGTCCACAGGGGCAAAAAAACCAAGAAAACACGTTTGTGTAACAAGTCTAACAGTATATAGTAGGAACAGCAAAACTGGTGGTTCCTCTCAGGGATCATCACATCCATGTTAACTCATTCACATTGTGTTCAGCCAATTAGACTAACTTGGAGAAATATTTATTGACTAAAATTGTTTATTAATTTGAACTTGATTGTAGTACAACACATTTTATGTACGGGTGAAGAAATAGGTTCTTTTTTTCTGTTTTTCTTTTTTTTTTTTTTGGTTCAGAAGACTTGACAGTTACCTGAGCTATTTAAACTTTGTAGACATACCTAGTATATGAATTATCAAAGCTGTTGGGGCATACAGATTGTATTTCACATAAGCTTAAAAACAAATGCTTTTGATGCAAATCCTTCATTGAATGAAATCAGAACAAAATGTAGTACTTTATTCCACCAGTAGTTGGTCTAGTTGGAGTCTACGCTAGCTTCCTATTCAACAGATAGGCACTCTGCTCAATGGCTAATGTGGATTTGGTTTCATGTGTAATTTCCTAATATTAACCAATAATCATTTTAGGAGATTGTGTGTGAACCTTTTCTTTACCAGCATTCATGCCTATACACACTTTGAGGTGCTATAGTAATAGCAGCTATAAAATAAAGAATTCTGTGATGACCTACTGTTTGTTAAAGTCAGGTACCATGTTTCCCCAAAAATAAGACCTCACCAGACAATCAGCTCTAATACGTCTTTTGGAGCAAAAATTAATATAAAACCCGGTCTTGTTTTACTATAATATAAGACCAGGTCTTATATTAATTTTTGCTCCAAAAGACGCATTAGAGCTGATTGTCCGGCTAGGTCTTATTTTTGGGGAAACACAGTACTAGAATTATAAACTTGGACAATTCCTTTTTAAGTGAGGGACAGCTATATAATTCTGTTCATAGACTCTTTTCTCTTATTAATAGAATCTGACTTGTTAGATAGTGCAGCCTTTCCTAAATATTGTCATAATCGGTTATTCCCAAATTTCTATTGTTAAACTACAGTTGATTCCTGAACAACAGGGTTTTATGTGCTGGTGTTTTTCAGTAAATATCATAAATGTATTTTCTCTTATGATTTTAGTATTTTCTTTCTCTGGGTTTATTGTAAGAATACAGTATAATGCATATAACGTTCAAAGTATTTGTTAATCAACTGTTTTTATTATTGGTAAGGCTTCTGATCAACAGTAGGCTATGAGCAGTTAAGTTTTTGGGGAGTCAAAAGCTATACAGGGATTTTTCAACCATGCGTGGGGGGGCTGTCAGTACCTCAGCCCTCCCTCTCCCCCCCGCATATTGTTCAAGGGTCAGCTATACTTGATCAAAGTACCATTGGCTTAACAAGTCACCATATCAGTTCCTCAATTTTCTACTCTGTAAAATGGGGTAAATAGCATCTTGATGGTATTATTTTGAGACTTGTTGAATGTAATAATGTTTTTAAAGTGCTTGTAAAATTTTTATTCTGGGAGTACAGCAATTTTTGCACCTGTGCAGATTTCTTCTCTTAAAATGTCATCTGAATAAAATCCATATACTTTTCAGATCATTTAACTTTTGGGAAAAGACTAAATCTAGGGAAGTAATATTTCGACTTTGTTTCTTTAAGATATATCATTATACCTTTTTTCTCCCCTTTATACTTAGTGATCAAGTTGTTCCTGCAGCACAGTCCTCACCTATGAACTGTGAGAAGAGAGAAAACTTGTTACCATTTGTGGGACTGAACAATCTCGGCAATACTTGTTATCTTAATAGTATACTTCAGGTAAATTGACAATCTTGCTATATAATAAAATTTTAGTAGCAAGGAATGATACAACGTTTCTGAGAATTTCAGATTGGAGGATTTTAATTGTCCATACTATCTTTACCTTTGACTGTAAATAAATCAGAATGGGCTAAAGTAATAATAATGATTCTAAGTTGTGTGTTACAAACTTCCTTTGGGGCAGGATAAAGTGATATATTAAACAAAATTGGGATAGCAAAATTGAGTAGACCTGGGTTAAATGGAAGATGCTGAACCTTTAGTTTTTCTGCCCAATTCCTGGTGCTATGGGGATAAGTATTTTAACCCTTGGAACTGTATCTGTTTTATGTTGTACCCTTATAAACACAAGTCTTAGCAATATCTGCTCAGGTTCAGTACTTTGTTGCCAGTGAGGGAAGACAGTATGCTATGATGATGAAATGGAGAATAATTTTTGACACAAATCTTAATCTCAGAAGTTTAAGTAATGCACATTTGAAAGTGCTCTACAAAAAGCATGATAGTGTTTGAATGACCTTAGGTATATTATTGTTGTTTATTCAGTAAACACTTAGACATTCTCACTTTTTACAGGTATTGTATTTTTGTCCTGGTTTTAAATCTGGAGTGAAGCACTTATTTAATATTATTTCAAGGAAGAAAGAAGCTCTTAAAGATGAAGTCAATCAAAAAGATAAGGTACAAAATAAAAGAATAGGAAATATAAAAAGTAAATTTATGGAAATCCACTTGCTTAGAAATAAAGTAATAGATACACAGGATTTAGGTGGAGGATGACAAAGATTATTTCTCAGTTAACAAACTATAACTGAGACTTGAATTTCTCAGTATCTTACATTATCACAAAGGTAATTATTTTTGATTCTTGCAAGGCAGCTAATTAGCTTATCCCCTTTTACAGTGTCTTCTCCAGTTCTTTAATTTATTGTTTACCAGTAAACATTTTCATTTGTATACCACCATCACAATTTATCATACCCTTGTACCACCTGATAATTGATCTATTGTTTTCCATTTGACTCACTTTAAAAATTTAATATCAAGAAAACTTGAACTTATACATAATTAGAAAAACATTATCATTTATTTAATAGAAAGTAACCAGAAATACTCCTAAAAGTTTTTAAAGTTTATTTTTATACTTCCATAAAATTAGTGCTACAGTGAAGTTAAATTTAGAAAAGCTAGTTTTGTTTAGTGAGACAAAGACAAGGGGCAAGGTGCTTAATTTGTTCATAAATAAAAATACTGATTTGTGTGTTTCTTCCTTGACAGGGAAATTGTAAAGAAGATTCTTTGGCAAGTTATGAACTAATATGCAGTTTACAATCCTTGATCATTTCAGTTGAACAGCTTCAGGCTAGTTTTCTCTTAAATCCAGAGAAATATACTGATGAACTGGCTACTCAGCCAAGGCGACTACTTAACACACTCAGGTATAGCCTATAATATAATTTTAGGATTCCAGTTTCATTCCTGATTGCTCTTTGCAGGAGAGTGATACATGAACAAATGGCAGTAGAGGGCAAAGAAAATAGAAACTGCAGATCTATAGTCCTTAATATCCCAGAGGCTGCAAAAACTAGAAATTTTTTCATAAGGTACTAAATTCATTAAATCAAATTTATGAGGTTATTTGTAGTTTTTATTCATGGTTATCTGTAATGTGAATATTCATACATTTTTCTGTAGAAATAGTAATGTGTTTATTTAGGCGATGCTGCCCCCTATCAATTTTTCATATTAAAAAAATACGGCAGTATGTGCCGTATTATCTTTTTTAATATGAAAAATTCTGAATTCCCAAACACATTTGGTCCTAAGGATTTCAGATTATGAATTATAGGTCTGTAATCAAAATATATTATGCATTAGAACTATGAATTCCAAATACTCTGTTTTTGTTGTATGTGCTTAGAAGAGAACTGTTAACTGGATTAGATTATAGTATTGTTTTAAAAAAATGAAACTTTATCCTATATATAAAATAGCCGTATCCAAAATGTTACAGGTTAAGGCTTTAAAAATTATCTAATCATTTGGTTAGGAATAAATCCAGGTGTAACACATTATAATACGTTTGTTAAGAGGCAGTGTAGCATGGTTGTGAAGAGTACGTTTGAATCCTAGCTTTGTATCTTAGCTAGTTTTGTGACCTGAGGCAGGTTACCTTATCTGTAAATAGTGGTGACAGTAGTACGTACTTCACGGGGTTACTGTGAGAATTGTTGTGTGTAATATAATGATGTAATATAAAAAGCATTTTGAATAAAACCTGGTACATGGTAAACACTACATATTAGCATATTTGAACAGTATCATAGTTTTTGTGATAATGAAAATGAGGTAAAATTGTTTTTACTTGTAATTACAAGTTTAGGTAAGTTTCAAATTAGCTAAATAAATGTTTTTAGAGTTTTAAAATAAAGATGATATTCCTATAAAAATGAATTCATTTCTACATAGAAAGGTTTTCTTTTTTGTATTACATCTTCAAAACTAGAATATATGAAATGGAAATTTATATTTATAGGGAACTCAACCCTATGTATGAAGGATATCTACAGCATGATGCACAGGAAGTATTACAGTGTATTTTGGGAAACATTCAAGAAACATGCCAACTCCTAAAAAAAGAAGAAGTAAAAAATGTGGCAGAATTATCTAACAAGGTAGAAGAAAAACCTCATCAGAAAGAGGAAATTAGTAGTATTAACAGCATGGAGATGGACAATATGAGGCATTCTGAAGACTATAAAGAAAAACTCCCAAAAGGAAATGGGAAAAGAAAAAGTGACACTGAATTTGGTAATATGAAGAAAAAAGTTAAGGTATCCAAGGAACACCAGTCATTTGAAGAGAACCAGAGACAAACCAGATCAAAAAGAAAAGCTACAGGTGATACATTAGAGGTGCCTCCTAAAATAATCCCCAAGTACATTTCTGAAAACGAGAGTGCAAGACCCTCACTAAAGAAATCAAGAGTTAAAATAAATTGGTTCAAGTCTGCAGCTAAGCAACCCGGCATTCTTTCTAAATTCTGTAGTTTGGGGAAAATAAACCAAGGACCCAAAGGACAATCTAAAGAAAATGAATATGATCTTGAAGAGGACTCTGGGAAGTGTGAAAATGATAGCACAACTAATGGTTGTGGACTTGAACCTCCAGGGGATAATGTTAAGCCCGTTAATGGTAATGAAGTTAAGCCCATAAACAAAGGTCAGTATAACTTATTCTTAGACATTGATAGGGAGGCGGATTAACAATTACAGAAGTGGAATTTTAGGTACACGTGCAATACAAATCTGGCTCAAGTTTTGTTTAAATAGAAAGAAATACAACACTAAATGTGAACTGGTGTTTCAAGCACTGTGCTTAGGTATATTTGTATGTGTGTCTAAATCTTAAGGTAATGTTAATTTATGGTTTATAAACTAGGGGAGTTCGATACATTTTAATGAAAAGAATAATATTTTACCCCTTTATGTAAGCAGCATTTGATGTAAACTCATGGAAGGTATTGCATTTAGTGAAATGAAATTTTTAAGCAGAACTAAGTAGTTGCACTACTTGTGCTGATGTCTATCTAGTTTCTTCCAGATCTACAAATCTCAGGCAAAATGTGTAGTATTGATATGCTTTTACCAAAAGTGTCATCCTTATTTTGGTGTTATTCTGTAAGGGGGTATGTCTTTGGGAATGGAGTTATAAAGACAGTTATGACTCCTCTTTTTTAGAGACAATAATTCATATTCAAAACTATCTTTACAGAGAATTTGTTTCATGAATAAGGCACTTCTTAATGCTCATAAGCAAGTGCAATGAAAATCAGCCTTTTATTCATGATATGCTTTAAATGGAATGTGGTTATTTAGGCTATACTGAAAAACTTATCTGTACACACTTAAATTTTGCTATTTTTGTTTTAGGCACAGAGCAAATTGGTTTTGAGCTAGTAGAGAAATTATTTCAAGGTCAGCTGGTATTAAGGACTCGTTGCTTAGAATGTGAAAGTTTAACAGAAAGAAGAGAAGATTTTCAAGACATCAGTGTGCCAGTACAAGAAGATGAGCTTTCCAAAGTAGATGAGAGTTCTGAAAGTAAGCAAAATTGGAGTTTTGTAAGAACCATGGAATAGTTTTCTTCAACAAACAGTCTAATAATAGCTTGTATAATTATTGAGAAAAAGCTGGCTTTTAGTGTCTTTGGTACAATAAAATCTGTTTATATAGCTTCATTTGTTAATAGCATTTGGGAAATTTTGGTATCTTTATTTTTATGGGTAGATTGTAATGAGAAAGTGAAATGCTTTGATAACTTTGAAGTACCAGAATTTCTCAGAGCTACTGAGGATATTTTTTTAACACAATATTTGAGCCACTATTTTGTCTGGTATAAACCACAAAAAGTATGGAAATGTTATGGTAAGTAATCATGAGGCTGGTTTACCTGTTCGGAATTGGAAAGTGGCTATTAAATAGAAACTAAAGTCTCTCTTAGACCAAGTCAGAGACTAGGTTTGTTTTTCCTGTCCCTATCACCTACTTTTTGGCTGACCAAATATAAATATTTGAAAACTACGTATACTGTTGAGGATGAACTTAGAGTTTCTGAAACAAAAAATAGTGTTTATTGGAAGTCAGTTGAAATTGCATGTTAATTTTGAACAAGGAACTTTGTGGAAATTGATATATGAGACATTTTTCATTTGTGAGTGAAAGGATTCTCTTATATAGTTTCTCCAGAGCCAAAAACAGAAATGAAGACCCTGCGATGGGCAATTTCACAATTTGCTTCAGTGGAGAGAATTGTAGGAGAAGATAAATATTTCTGTGAAAATTGCCATCATTATACTGAAGCTGAACGAAGTCTTTTGTTTGACAAAATGCCTGAAGTTATAACCATTCATTTGAAGTGCTTTGCTGCTAGTGGCTTGGAGTGAGTATTATAAATAAATTCTATATGAAGAAAATGAGCAGCTATATAAGGGAAGTTGTGTTCAAAATAGTATATAAACTACTGAAATGAAGTAATTTATAAAGATTGTGTTAGATTTATAAAGATTGCCTTGTTATTAAAAGTTTCCCTGTAAAAATACAAGTTTAAATCCTTTTTATATGAATACATAGCCTGTGATTTTTTTCACACATCTTCTCGTTCCTTATTAGATACAGCTGAATTGATTAAAACAGGGAACAAATTTTGTACACATCAAGATTTTTTTTAAGGGGAGAAAAAGGCAAAATTATTTTAGTTTTAAGGTAAGCCAGGAAATCAAACTAATCTGAGTAATTTGAGAGATTCTTTTATAGTTGAAAAGTTAAATATCTAAAAGCTATTAAAAGATAAGTAAAATTTTGGATAGTCTTGACTTTTTCTTACACGTATACATGTCATTGTAATTTTAGTCCTTTCTATAGTAATAAATTGTTTGAAATTACCATGAGGGCTTCTCAGTAGTTCTCCGCAAACTTTATTGTGCCAGAAGAATGACATACGGTCCTTTCTTTCAGGGGACTACTTCTTGGTTACAATACTATTTTATTTTTGTCCCTAAATCTTGGTAGAGATAGACCACACCTTAAAATGACTTATTAAAATGTAAAGGATTTTGGTTTGAAGTTCAGTGTTTTTTTAAAATCCTGTTTATTTTCTTAACTGCACAAAATTAGGAAAAAGAAAATGGGGGAGAGAATGCCATATAGCCTTCAAAAAACACTTGTATCTTAGCACTTACTGCAGTACTTTTTCTTTGTGTAAACATAAGTATACAAAATATTGGTCTTGCTTTTATTTTGTGTTTATTCATATGAGCACTAAATATTAAAGATTCATTCAAACTTTTCCTTGGTTTCACATTGGGTATAAAACTGAATATATTATATATTCACACACACACATATATACATATATATAAATAAAGTGGAATTGCAGAAAACCTTTTTTTTTTTCCTTTCAAAGGTTTGATTGTTACGGTGGTGGACTTTCCAAGATCAACACTCCTTTACTGACACCTCTTAAATTGTCACTAGAAGAATGGAGTACAAAGCCAACCAACGACAGCTATGGATTATTTGCAGTTGTGATGCATAGTGGCATTACAATTAGTAGTGGGCACTACACTGCCTCTGTTAAAGTCACCGACCTCAACAGTTTAGAACTAGATAAGGAAAATTTTGTGGTCGACCAAATGTGTGACATGGGTAAGCCAGAACCATTGAATGAGGAGGAAGCAAGGGGTGTGGTTGAAAATTATGATGATGAAGAAATGTCAATTAGAGTCAATGGAAACACACAGCCAAGTAAAGTTTTGAACAAAAAAACTGTAGAAGCTGTTGGACTTCTTGGAGGACAAAAGAGCAAAGCAGATTATGAGCTATACAACAAAGCGTCTAACCCTGATAAAGTTGCCAGTACAGCATTTGCTGAAAATAGAAATTCGGAGGCTAACAATACTAATGGGACCCATGAATTTGATAGAAACACGGAATCCAGTGAGCAAACAGGCATTAACATTAGTGGATTTGAGAACAAAATTTCATACGTAGTGCAAAGCTTAAAGGAGTATGAGGGGAAGTGGTTGCTTTTTGATGATTCTGAAGTAAAAGTTACTGAAGAGAAAGACTTTTTGAATTCTCTTTCCCCATCTACATCTCCTACATCTACTCCTTATTTGCTATTTTATAAGAAACTGTAAAATGAGTGTATTTTCCTTGTGTATATAGTAAACAGACCCAGGCAAACATTGGTAAAGTTGATTACATCAAAGATTCTTTAGCTTAGCTTTTGAAGCTATTGGATATTGGTCTCTCTAGGTTTTTATATAGTGAAATTTGAATGATTGAAAACCATGTTAATTTTTAGAATTCATTTTCCTTTGTAGAGACTAGTTATGCATTAACTTCTGGGAACAAACTTGTATAGGTTCTTAATTGAATTATTCAAAATGGAAGCATTTAAACACTTGAATTTACACCTATCTTTTGTGTTTGCTTTTTAAAATAAAGTGATTGTATTTGTATCTCCATATTTTGGAGTAATTATCTACATGATGTTTATATATAGGTCCTATGGTTTTTCAGCTAAGAAGCAGAATCTCATTTCAGTACATTTAATTTTATAAGTCATGAAGCCAAATCTTTGATGGGCTGTATTAGAGGCACAAAGTCTGGACTCTGTATGTATTCACAGTGGTGTACATTTTGTGCCTTGAATCACTTTGAAAGTGTCTCAGAAAACATGGAAAGTCCTTCACAACATTTTTGTATGTATTTATGAAGATGATTCTGTACTCTAGTAAATCTTTTTGGGCATGGACTAATTTGTATCTCTTCACAGTAATATTCTGCATGATCTGTATATAGTATTATCAAACTTAGAGGTGTGACCTTAAGTTTTACTTTTTTTAAAAACCAGAAGGTCAATAAAATTTAAAATACTTAAAAACTATACAAATGCTCAATTTTTTTAAAACTTGCATATCTCTACCATAAATAAGCTGGGTTCTCTTAAAGAACAGAATGTGTATAATATATATATACACCTTGTACACACATTCATAGAAGAAATAAACACATAATTACCTTTAATAATGATACTTTCTCACAATTGGAGTAAAGAAATTTTCAAACAGGAGAGTTCAAATTGTGCTTTGTCCATCTAAGTTGTCATACTTAAAAGAAATTTCCAGTAAGAACTGTTACATTCTAGTTGTTCTTTCAATTAGACATACAACCTTAATGGAATCCAGAACTGGAGAGCTTAAGATGATGCTTTGGGAACACATAAAAACTGTTGAATTTTTACTTAAATACACTACATTAAATTGGTAAATGATCAGTTACTTTATGACTTGCTAAAGGACATTCTTGGTACTAATACTAAAAAAAACTAAAGAATATATAAATGTTACTGGAATAATACTGTTACACCCTTTTCAACAAGAGTGCCTGTCAACTAAATAAATTAGTTACATAGTTAAATAATGTCTTACATTCTTGCATAAGATGGTGTGATATAAAAAGTCACGGTTCTTACCTATATTCAGAATCACTAATGGAACTTTTAAAAAGAAACAGCTCTGAACATTACCCGTAAACTTCTGATGGGATAGTTCTAGGATAGAACCTGGGCCTCTAATACTCAAGGGACAATCAATCTAGTATAGATTCCTGATACGAGAAAGTTTAAAGAAAATTGGAGTACATGGGAAGTTAGCAAGTGTTCAGTATACCAATGTTTAGGAGGAAGCGTCTTCTGAGACAAGTCAGAAAACAATTCGTAAACACATAATTAAGTCATAATTATATCAATGTTTAAAGTCTTGATATTGTCACTGAGATTTGTGTGAAACAATTCAAACTTACATAAATGTAACCTAATGAGAAATGACCTCAGGATTATTTAATATTCTCCCCCTTATGTCTACCTCCACCCCCACCCTAAAGAAGAGAGTATGTTACCTTTTGTTTTAATGAGTTTCCATTCTTAACTTTCTTTCCTTATTGTTCCTCTGGATCCTCTGTCCCCAAATATATTTTTGAGGTTATACTCCTGAGTTAACCCCTGTGGTCCAACATTATAGACACATCTGAAAAACCTTTTTGTGATTCAGTCTGAATTGATGTAGATAAGAGGAATTTGAGATGATATTGCCCGTTATAAAGGTTGGCCAGAGAACGTAGATATCAGCCATCACCTTTGCACTCAGGAGAATCAGATGTTTTTGAGATCATGTTTTCAACATCAACTACAGAATGAAGGCACTGTATTAAATTTGATCAGTTCTACGTGATTCATGTAACTGATCAGTAAAAGGGAGAGACTATAAATGATGACTTTCTATAAGATACAATACCACACAAAGAAAAAACATTCAAAAAAATCCAGAAATCATTAATGCGCTTTCTTGGAAAAACTTGCCAAATAATTGTCAAAAAATGTTTGCATTAGTTTCTTATAAAGTTATTTTAAATTCTTAATTTTAATTAAAACAGCTAATTTTACTTATTACATGTAATTTGTAAAATCTATACAAGTTTAAAAAATACAACTTCTCATTCAACGGGTAGATTAAAATCAAAGAGCAGCTGTTAATGTTATTTTCATGGTGATGTAAGATAGCTTTAAAGCAGATTTCTAATAACAGTTTAGAACACTAAAAGCATGACTGGCTTGTTTAATTTGAAATTCAAGAATCATTTTAGTTGCTGAGTCAGTAAGTTCTTACCAATATCATTAGAGTAATAAGGTTGAGAGTCAAAGATCAAGCTACTGTCACTGGTATTAGCTATCCCTGTATGTAATTTACAGATGAAAATTTTATTAGGTAAAGTTATTTCTGCAATTTAGTCTAAGTCCCTTTTGGGGGGATCTAAATGGAAAATACTATGTTGGTGCAAAAGTAATTGTGGTTTAAAAGATTAAATTGCAAAAACTGCAATTACTTTTGCACCTACCCAATAGCTTAGAAACCAGTTTAAAGGTTTCATGAACCAGCTATCAATATCTACACCCATTAATTTGTTTATTTAATTTGAGACTTTGGGGTCATAAAGTGACTGTCAATTTTTTTACTTTCCTTTTTGCTAGTTTTGGAACTAGTTCTTGATCAGCTTTAACTTACTCTCTGCCTTTGTCAATAAAGAAATTTTTTAAAGTCCCACTCAGTAAAATTAGTGTAAACGTTCACATATTTAATGGTACCTTTAAAATAAGCATTACTACATTTAAAATGGTTCCAAAATGAATCTATAAATGGTAATATAAATTAAAAAGTACAAACTTAAAGTAAATAAATTTAACATTAGCTATGGTATAAATAATGGTAAACGTATAGTGTACCTTTTGAGTCACTGAAATGTCTTCAAAAAAGATAACAGCATATTACCAGAACATTAGAAGCCATAGCCATGAGTCTCAAACTTCGAACAATCTACAGTTTTGGCCACTGCATTCTTCAATGAGTAAATTAGTGCTATAATTTCCAGAATTAAGTCCCAAGTCTTATTTTTCAATAGATCTTAACTTTTCACACTCAATGTTGAATACATAGCTCTTTTCAAAAGAATAAAACAAGTATTTATTTTAGAGATCCATTTTGCGCAGGCTCATTCGACTGAAGGAATCTCTGGGAAGAAAAAGGATATAATTATAAGTAAACAGTTTTTACAGAATTCCTTTAAAATATGTTTTACATTTTTTCTGCCAGAGTTATCTCAAAAGTTTGCTATCAAAAAATAACTTTAAAGCTTTTTGCCACCTGACTTCTTATTAACTTTTAAGTTACTCTGCCTTGTATTTCTGGCTTTTCTATAGATTAAAAGTGTAAGTGTGTTACACTAACCACTTTGCCAAGTCCATTGATCATTTTTATTCATTGGTCTAATAGGTACATTAGATATTATAAAACAAGGAAAATATTTTTTTGTGGTTATTATAATAAAAGGCAAAAGGAAGGTGTTTCTTTAAAATATTCTATGTCTTAAATCAGTGGTTCTCAAACTTGGGTTTTAGGTCTTTTTTATACTTAAAAATTGAGGGCCCCAGGAAGCTTTTGTTTATGTGGGTTATATACTGATATTTACCATATTATAAATTAAAACAAAATTTTAAATTATTTTACAAAATAACCCATTTCATATTACTATAAATAGAATTGTTTATTAAAAACTTGAAAGAAATTTTAGATGAGTGGCACTCTTACATATTTATTGTCTGGCTTAATAGAAGACCTAGATTCTCCTATCTGCTTCTGCATTTAGTCTTACAATATCACATTGCATGTAGTCTCTGGAAAACTATTGTACTCTTGTAAGAGAGTGACAGTGGAAAAGGCAAATAATATTTGGTATTAATATAAAATTAGCTTTGACTCAGGAACCCGTGAAGGTCTCAGACCCCTCACCTCATGGGTTCCAGATCACATTTTCAGAACCACTGTCTTAATACCTTACAAGCCTACTGCAAAATAATATTCCAGATTTTGTAAATCAGCAAAATAAAAAATGCAAATTTTAAGGAATTTTTATTTTCTAAGTTCAGAATATGTTAAGAGTGAAGAGAATAATATTCTTCAATACCTCTTAATGTCTTTTCCTTTATCCTTAAGTTAATTTCTTTCACTTATCCTTCCTGCTATTAAGGTTAAATTCTGAGGTTTACAATCTCTAAGAAAGGAGAGGGCAGGTACAAAGAAGTCATGTTCAGCTTTGAATCTCAAAGTTTGGTTTTTTTGGTTCCAGGGAAAGTAGCACTATTAAAAGCTAGACACTGTTAAGAAGAGCTTTTCTAAATTCTTAAAAACGACCTGCAAATATTAAGAATGTAAGCTTGGAGGACTGAACATAATCAGATCATACAGGAAGGCAAAACTCTGGCTAATAGTGTAAGGGAAAGTTACCATCAAACAGGAAGAATATAGTCTTTCCACTGAAAGGAGTTGGAGAGATTTGAAGGGAGTGAGACTGGCATAGGAAACTGCCTGATTACGTCAGGGACCCAGCAATCTCTTTCCAGCACCTTTGACTGCAGAGAATAAGACTGGTGGAGGTGGGGTTCCAGGCAGCAAGAAGGCAGAAATTCCAAAAAGATTGAAGGGGAAGCCAAAAGTGTTGCTTCCCATTGGGAATTTTAAGAGGAAACCATCTAGGGTGTCTCACATCAGTACAGGATGGAAGCAAAATATTTTGTCAGAGAAAAGTTCAAAAACAGGCCCTCTGGTCTCTGTTTCTGTATATTGTGGAATAGGTTCAGATAAGCTACATGCTCCCTGTAGAGGACATGACACATAGCAGGCACTTAGTAGATATTTTTTGGATGAAAGTGTGGATCATTTTTTTCAGAGGTCGAAGTACAAAAATATTAGATCACTGAAGAACAAGGACTAATTCCCAGATACTCAAATACCAGTTTAAATTTCTTTTGTAGTATATTATACCATGCCTCTACAGTGTTTTCATATAAGCAGCTTCAAAGGCCTTCCAAATATAAATCAGGTTAAGTACAATTAATGGCTTTACTGTTACCAGTTCAATAGAAAAGGGTGGTAAAATATTGGTGCCACAATAATTCAATAGTTGTACATACATTTGGATTTCAAAACACAGAAAAAGCAGTTGACTTTTAGCAGTAATGCTCTGTCCAGAATTCAGGTACTAAAAAGTAAAATGTTCGGCACTGTCCTTGGAATTTTACATGCTATTCAACTTTCACAACCTCTTCAAGGTAAGAAATTTTACCAAGGAAAAACCTGAAAATTAGATTAAATTACCTGCTCAAGTAGAACTAGGTAGGACCAGTTGTCGGAAATTCCAAGTTATTTCCATTTCTAATTTTCCTTGTCACACTTAGAAAGTGGAGATGAATGTTGAAGTTTTCCTTATACTTAATAGGGTTACCTATGTTAGTACAAATCTAGAAGAATATACTATTCACTATCAAAGCTGAGGGAAATAAATGCCTGGCTCCTGATATATTCTAGTGAATTCTCCCACAAAAATACCAGAATCTGTGACAGGATTTTAAAAGGAATAGTTTTAGGAGGCCAGACTTATGTATTGTGTCCTGGTTCGTATGAATACTTAACACAACTTTATGATTCATGAATTATGGAAAGAACTGACTTTTATCCTGTAGGCTGATTTATGTATAGATGATAAAAGGCTTATACTAGTTGAACTTGTTAGGTTTCAGGAGACACAATATCTGAAACCATGTAATAAAAGTTACACTAATTCACTATTAAATAATTCAAGCAGATTTCATTTTTCTGAAGATACCCAAAATAATAGAGAAATAAGCATACCTGTGGCAGGTGACAGGTAATACTGCCTTGTATAACTGAGGGATCTTTCTGTTTATCAGAGGCTGTAGGGCCTCTTTAAGGCGATGATAGTTTCTCTCCAGTTCCCTTTGATACTCTTTTTGATCTGGCCCAATTAAGCTCTTATTTTTTCTTAAGGCATCCTCACACCTAGAAAAAAACCAGTGTGTTATCAAAAGATTTCTTCTGGAATAGTTTGAGGGCTTAGTGATATATATATGACGAAGCCATTCAGTTTCTCCGTTGAATGTTAAATATCTTCTCTTGTATTAGGATTAGGGAAGAGAACAGATGATCAACTAAGTTCCTTTAAAATCTAACATTCACTTCCAGTTTTCACTTAATTGAAAATTATGTATCTTTCAATGTTAAATCTGAAGCTATTTTTTTCAAATATCACCACTAAACTAAAATCACTGTAAAGATACAAGCATACTCATTTATGAGGCACTGACGGCAACTGGTACAGTGGTTTGCTTGTGTTCAAATAAATGTTTCTTAAATGAATAGATCTTGATAATCCTTTATCCAATTTATTCAGATATTTAAGAAAAAATATCTGGACTCTGATAAATAAAAGGATGTTAAAAAACAATGTACGTTGTAAAGATTATGTAGGTTATCCGATGGACATTTGTCTCATTAGGGAGACCACCTCAGGGATGATGTAGATGCCTGATCACTGCACTGTACACCTGAAGCTGAAGCTGAACAATAATGAATGTCAACTACACGTTTGTATGTTGTATATGTGTGTGTGTGTGTGTGTGTGTGTATATATATATAGTGTGTATATATATATATATATATATATATATATATATATATATATATGTATGTATATGTATGTACTTATAAGAAGCGGAGTATAGCATTAGAAATAGAGACAGTGGAAATGTAATGGCTAGTGCAATGTCAGAGGGAAAGTGGATGGGGGAGGGGTTCACACAATGTGAGGCATATAATGATAAACGTCTAAGTATTACTTTGTCTTGTGCACCTGAAACTAATAAAAAAAAAAAAAAAAAAAAGGATTACAAACCGCCAGTTATAAAAAGAGTTACAGGGATGTAAAGTACAGCACAGGGAATATAGTTAACAACACCGTAATAACTATGTATGGTGTCCGATGGATACTCATCAGCATGGTCACTGTGTAAGTTATATAAATGTCTAAGTACTATGTTGTACACCTGAAACTAGATCATATGTATGTCAATTATGAAAAATAAATTTAAAAATAAAAAGATCTAAATATTAAAAAAAAATGTACATATATCACTACTTGCAGAATGTAGCTCAAGTGATGCTCAGAGGAGAATGTATAGCCTTAAATGCTTATGTTAGAAAAGAATGCTAAAACTGAAACGCTAAGCAACTTAAAAAGAACAGAATAAACTTGAAGTACTCATATGAAGGAGGGAAAAAATTTAAAAGAATGATAGCTCTATATAAATATATGAAAAAGGTTGTTTTTGTTTTTTTAAAAAAAAAGCTGAAAAAATAGACTAAAGCGCTGGCAAGATTAAATAAAAGCCAAATATCCCCTACTAGAAATTTAAAATGGGACCTAAAGTCAAATACAGCAGAAGTTTATAAAGGTACAGAGGATATTATGCACAATTCAATGCAAGTAAATCTGAAAGTATACTTTTCTGGATTAATATTATTTACCAAAACAGACTTAAGAAAAAACATGAATAATCCTAAAACCATCAAATACATAGAATCAGTGAAATCACAAATCTATCCACCAAGAATATACCAAAATGTAAATTCTACCAAACATTGTTAAGGACAGATAATCCTAACATAACACAATTATTCCAAGGTATTAAAAAAAATTATTCCAGAGTATAGGTGAAAAAAACTATTTCTGAGAAGAGTTTCCAACTCTTTTTTTCAAGGTAGGGATACCACAACCTAATGGGCCTATAAGAAAAAATTATAATTCAATCTCACTCATGAAAACAGTTGCAAAACTCCCCCCAAAATTTCCTGTATTTTTAACAGGAAACTATTTTTACCAAATATTACACATATACACACACCCCATTTGATACAATTTTAAAATTTGTCATGATGAAAAAACTCTTAGCATAACTACGAATAGGTAGAAACTTCTTTAACGTAATTAAAAATATCTACAAAAAACCTGAAGAAAACATTACACTCAATGGAGAAAACATTTCCTTTTGGATCAGGAACAAGAAGGTGATGCTTTTTATCACTATCCCCATTCAACACAGTACCAGGGGTCCTAAGCATCATTGTAAAAAAAATTCTAAATATTAATTATTAGAATTAAAAAAGTGAGTTTAATAATATTGTTGTAAAATATATAAAATTCAAGTGCATTTCTATACACCAGTAAACAAAATATAATTTTAAGATACTATTAACAAAAACAAAAATATTAAATACCAAGGAATAAATCAAAAGCTATACAAGAGCTCTGAAGAAAATATTAAGAAAACATTTAAAAGATCTAAGTAAATGGAAATGGAAAAATACATGGACTATTTTTCATTGTGAACCACTTTCCTATATTTTCTCCTTTCAATAGTCCCTTAAGACCCTTATACTATGCTATTGGACATTCTCAATTTGAAGATCTTTATGTAGGAAGTCTTGAATACCTTTTAGTAAAATCTTTGAAGCAGAGTCGCAGTTTATTATGATGTCTGAAGAGTTTTGGGTCACTGGGTATTTCAGATAGGAAAACCTGGGCAACTTCCAAAGGCCCCTGGAAAATAAGAAAATAAGAGGTGTGTTTTGTCTTTGCTAAAATCACAGAGGTAGAATTTACCCAAGTGATTTTTCTTAGCACTGAGATGGCTGTATTTAAGCTTAATGCATGTCTATGCCTATATTAAAACTCTTCAGAGACAGATTCTGGCAATGTGTTTTTAGTTTTTCCTAATGTCAAATCTATATTCTTGCCTACTGCAATTAACTATTCGTTCATTTTTCAAAAAAGAGTAGGAGCTCAAGGATTGATTACTGTAATCATGAATGCATTTTGCTTGTATTTTTTACATTCTTTAATTTACCCCAGATATAAAAGTTGTCAGGCTACTGGCAATCAATTGTCAATCCACTGATTGTTAGACTGGATTTCCTGAAACATTTCCTTGGTATTCCAAATTGTATTCCTAACAATGTAAATTAAAGATGATGTCTTTTGAAAATTTATTCTTTGGAAATAAGACCTCCAAGTCATGTATATTTTTAGGGGATAAGGTCTTAAAGTGTTTACTTCAGTTTTGGTAGGGCATTTTTTTTGGCTTTGCTCCTTTAACCTAAAAAATGGGATAAGACATATTACATGAAATCTTACTTGAAGCCTGTTTGGATTTCCCCTTACCTTGGAATATTCCCTAATCATCAGCAAAAAGATAATAGGGATGGCTTCTAATCTGCATGTGACAAATCAACAGTAATACCTTGTGTACATATATGAGGTGTGATCAAAAAATAAGATTATACTAAAAATTTTTGATTTTCAGTTTACCTTCATTTATCCTTTCAGTGTCTTTTGCAACCAGTTCTAAGACATCTTTTTCACCTGATTTGGCACTTACTTGTGATCTTTGTAAAATATAGTAAAAAAAGCACTCCAAGTTCCATTTCTACTTCAAACAGGACTAGCAAAAAGCACTAACCTGATTCACCGTTGTGCCTACAGATCCCTGGAGTACCATCTGAAGCATTTTGGGATCTGCGGGATCCTGATGTGTTGCAAATGCCAACTCCTGTGTCTTTTTCTGCATGTCTTCAATAGCAACTTCAATTGGTGTTAAGATGATCTGGGTGAAATAACATCTGTTAGGTCAGCGTACAGATAAAATACTAGTTAATGAGCTTTATATATAATCGGTTATGAAAAAAGTGGACACCAATTGTAAACTGTTATCTAACAATAAAATCCCAAACTTTGGATGCCTAAATGAAAAATAAAAATCAACCTTTTAAACCAAAAGCTGAGCGTGAGCTAGCGACTTAGAAAATTAGTCTAAAGTTAATGACTCAAAATGGATGAAGTTCTAGTACATTACCATGTGCAGGGTGGTGCATAATGCTACACTCACACTATTCTCACATGGCTCCAATGTATTTGTTTCACTAATTCTGTTTCCCCATTTGTGAACTTACCTCCTCTTTGTGAGTGACATTGACCCTTGTCTTAATATAAGGAAAAGCATGAGAAGTAGTCAGAATGGTCTTCCGTTTGAATTGTTCATGAAGCTCTCCATGGGCACGCCCATCTAAAGTGAAGGGTGTACAGTACATGAAACGGCGAAGATTGTAATTTTTGTCAAAATATGTGATTCTGTCCTTCATCTCATAGGTGTCAAAGTATGGCTCCACGTAGGTAATCTGAATGTATGCCTGGGAAAGGAAAAAGTCCTTCATTTCCTCACTGTTAAATCATCACTCAGTCTTTCTCCAACAAAATTACAGAGCCTCAAAGATATGTCTATGTGTCATTACAGTCTAATCAACCATACCTTGTTAGGATCTAATTTACACTTGTCTACAGGATTAGAATCCTTGATTACTTCAACAACATCCTCTCCAAATCTTTCTCCATAAAATCCCTACAATAAAGAAAAATAAATCTTTTACATGAAGGTAACAGTATTAGAGAACAGAGAAGGCCCCTGAGGGAGACTCCTGAGCAAAATTAGGCCATTTAGTAAGTTCTTGCACAACCATGTCAATAATTACAAAGTAATAATCATTTAGGTTCACAATAATTGTATTTAGCCTACAAATTGGCATGGTTTCAGTCCATATTTATTTGATATTATCCCCATCTATTCACTTTAAATAACATAAAATAGGAGAAAACTATTTTCTTCAATAAAAATACAGGATTCCACAAGAGGTCCTCAAGAAAAACAAAAAGGGAACAAATAGCAGAAACAAAATAAACTCAGGATCTTTGATGCATAGGATTTTTTATTGAGTTTGATGTGGCCTGATTTCTTGCAGACATGGGCCAATGGACAAGCATTAATTTTTATGAATAATTTTATGTAATGTTCCAGAATTTTCAAATAAAAGCATTGACCTGTTGAAGTATTGTACATGTTTAGATTTCGAAAAGGCAAGCCTGAGTCAAGAATGTAGTGACTGTTTCATATGACGCTGAGTAGCAGCATGGGCAATGAATGGAGCTGTTTGAAAAGGAAAAATTAAACCTGAATCCTCAAAGGAGAAACCCTACTCTTCCCCCAAAGATAATTTTTTAAATAAGTTTGGGAAATCCTGTCTCAATATTTTCCAAGACTTACCAAACCTCTTGAAAAACAAAAAGTCACCGTTTAAGCCAATTTATGGAAGTTGAGCCCAAGAAAGTCACCAGTAAGAATATAACATCAGCTGAGAATTAAAAAAAAAAAGCCTAGAGCAATGCTTCTCAAACTCTTCTGTGACTACAAATCACTTGGGGATCTTGTTAAAATGCAGATTTTGATTCAGAAGTTCTAGGATAGGGCCTGAGATTCTGCCTTTGAAACAATTTCCCAGGTGATGCCAATTTCTGGTCCCTGAACCACATTTTGAGTGACAAGAACAGAGAAAGGTTGAAAAGGATAACATTAGCAGGAAAGATTGGTTAGCCTCATTCATAAATATGAAAATTAATCATTTATGGTGAAAATTAAGACTATCCAAAAGCACTAAAGCAAAAATTTAATCAGTATCCCTGTGCCAGTAAAAATATTTATAGGTGGAAGAGTAAACTAAAGGTTAAGGGATACTAAGAAGTGTTTTGAAGGTGTGATTTCAGGCTTTTAAATTCTAAAGATATCTCACTGGGACTCAATTAACCCAAAGAGATAAAGCTCTGGGTCAGAAATTTTTTTGGGTTCTAGTTCCATTATTAGTTGCTACTCAATTTGTTATGCCCTTTTCTACAAAATGTGGTAATACTATATATTTCTTTACAAATATGGAGTAATTCTGAAGGGTATAGTGGTTTCTAAAATATGTGTGAAAATAGAGCCTCAAAAAAAGTTAATAATATTATTTTACTGTTGCCATATAAGATTTGAAAGAGTCGAACGAGTATTATTGTACTTATCAAAAATCCTTACACTCTAAATGAGTAGTTTATTTGGCAGGATCTGGCTTATTAAATGGTTAAACCTGGATTGAAAGTCTATTCATCATTACAAATTGAAGACATTTTATGAACCACCACAGCATTCACCTCCAATCTGTGAGATATCTCTGCAAGTTTGGTTATTGCAGGCTCCTTGTAAACAAATTCCTGTTCATCCAAATCTCCGAACTTGGTTCCATAAAAACCAACACGAAAATAGGTGCCAAACATCCGCTTACCATCCTAGGTTTAGGAAAGTAAAGAAACTTTAATACAAACTCATTTCGTTTTTCACATTATGTTTAGATTATTTTAGTATAACACTTCCAAAACATTGCAAAAAGTTTTAATTCAAAATTAAAATATTTCATTATTTCTCAAATGAAGGCAAAAACAAAGTAATAATCTTTCTTTTTTCATTATTTCTAACAAAATAACATTATGTAATTGGGCTTTTACCAAGTGACTAAATCATATGCGGTATATGTTTTTCAAGGTTTGTACCAAGTGATTACTTCACATTGGTCTATGTTTTAAGTCCAGGATATTTGTTTTCCTTTGAAATAAATTCACTCATTTTCCTTATTGCAAGAAAAGATGGTTGGTATAACATAAACTGTGCCTTAATTGTCCTGAAATTAGAGCATACTAAACAAAGTTAAATTTAAAAACAACATTAACATTTTTAGTTAGCATTAGGCTTTACATAATCTCTTTACATATATTAAATGAGATCATAAAAGTTAGGAGGCAAGTGTATATAGCACCTGGCATAGAGCAGACAATTAGTAAATGTCAAGACTATCCAGAAGCACTAAAGCAAAATTTGCAATCAGTATCCCTGTGCCAATAAAAATATTTATATATGGAAGAGTAACTAAAAATGGAATAGAAAGGGAAAAAATATAAGAATGAAAGATTAAAAAAACCCATTGAGACGAGTTGGTTTTCTAGTCCCCAAACCACCCACTGCATACATTAACCACACATTCATTTCCAGTATGAAGTACCCTAAGGCACTCAGACACAGTACATGTGAAAACAAATTCCTTCAATAAGGATAAAATAGTTGAAAGCAATTCTTTCAATGCAATTCTTTCAATTTAGATATAAAGGTATTTCTACTTAGTTTTGGGTTATTATTGAAAAGATGAAAGGGCATGTAAGTCACAAATGTCACAGATTATTAAACAAAATGGGAAACTCTGATCCTTCACTTAGCAGTTTTATAATAATAATAAAAGAGTACAGTGACTAAAAATATCCCCACATTTTTATTCAGAAGTTGTGTGGTGTTTTTTTTTAATGTCTTTGGAGTTAAATTTGAGGTCTCTAATTAAAAATGTTTTTCCACAAGCTACTTTATTTGAAAATTTAACAGATGTGAAAATTAAGTGATCATTATGGCAAAGGAAATCTTTCAAGATAGATTAAATATATTCAACCAAAATTCTGATTAAAACCATCAATACGCAATGGAACAAGAGCAAATTTTGACATAATCAAGGAATGATAACTGCATGGAAAATACAAGATATTTGAGAAAATTAACAATTTGTGATTATTATTTTTCAAAAATGTCATTCATATACACATATACATTCCTCTTTTTTTAAACCACAAATATTAAAATATTGTTATTCTGGCTGTACTCCTCTCAGAGGTTTCCAAATTAAAACACTATTCCAAATCTTCAATATTGTAGTCTTTTAAATATTTGAAGATAGCTATTCGGATCTGTTTCCTTTAGCTATAAACTTTCCATTTCTCAGTCATCTTCATATGACAGTAATTAATACCCTGTTTGCATTTTATTAGTTTTTTAATGCCACTTTTAAAGCGTGGTATCTCAGAAACAGACATAATACTGCTGATATGATCTGATCAGTGAAGGAATCAGTGGGCTCACTGCCTTCCTAGATCTGAACTTGAATTTTATTAATGCAGATTAAAATTGAACTACTGAGCAGCCATTTAAAACTCTTTTACTTGCTTCCTCTAGTAAAAAAAACTGAGTGGTTATAATGGGTTAGCCACTATTCATCAGGAAAATAAGATCTAGCTTCTTGAGAGTAAAAAATGTATTCAAATACAAAGGGTTACATGCTATAATTAAAAAGTGGTATTGAAAAATATTATTCCCGTTGGAGCCAGGTCACAAAAGAGGTGACACACAGACAGGGTTCTATAATTCAAAGAATGAACAGTGGATGTGGAGGAAAGGAAAGAACATTGAAGCACAGAAAGATAAAGGGAAAAGAAAGGAAGAAAACAAAGTCATGAAACAGAATGTATGTAAGGGAAATTATATATTCATCCATTCACATATTTGAGTGCCTACTATGTGTCAGCAAACTGTTCTAGACATTTGTGATAAATCAGTGAACAAAAGAGATAGAGTGGTCAGGATAGGTCTTACCAAACTCTTTGAGGGAAGTGCATTCCAGACAGAGGAAAGAGCCAGTGCAAAGGTCTGAGGGCAGGAGCCTACCTAGTGTGTTTGGAGAACAGGAAGGTGGCCAGTGTGGCGGCAGAAAGTAAGGGGGAAAATGGAGGCTATAAGATCAAAGAGGTAACTATGTGGAGTTACTGGAACTGAAAATGAATGTGTGTGTACTAAAGTTGGGGAGGGAGCAGCAGAGGAAGGAAACTTTAAGAGTCTGAGTAAATTTATTTTCAAACTTAGAATTCTTTAGTATCAAACCACTGAGCCTATCATATCAGGTTCATGAAAACATAATCACATAGCTTCATCTTCAGGAAAAACATCACTTGATCTTTATTTTCTCTTCAGAGTTTTGGACCACAGGATATATCAGTTTTTTCTTTGAAAAAAAATTTTTTTAATTTACTTCCTATAATCTAGCCTATGTTTTTCTAATATTGCCTTCCTTTACTGTTATGGAATCTTTGAACTTCCCATCATTCCCACACTTCAACTTATTCTTCCTTAGCAGTTCTACGTATTGAGTCCACAATCTTATGGTGATGAAACTATATCACAGACAAGGAAATCCACCTACTCATCTATTCATGTCTCTAATGATTGAAATCTCTTATGACAATATATCTTAAACCTGTTCTAGTTCTTTTTATCTTTATTTCATAAAAAACATTCTGTTGGGCGAATTATGTATTTCCAGAGTGACATCACTTCTATAACTCCTTTTAGCCTCACCCAACTGACTGTCTTCCACTATGCTTCTTTCAAATTAACTGACTCCCATATAGGCATACCAGTATTTCACACAGTGGTAATTCCTTTCCCTTCTATTAGATCTATTCCTCTTGAAGAACACATATGCTTTTATCAGTTTATTTAGTCATAGATCTCAATTTCAGAACATAACACTTGTTAGATTTTATTAACCAAATTGTGTTAAGATTTCAAGTAATAGTAATGATGATAATAAATATAGTAACAATAAAAATAGTAATCTCCAATATTTTTTGAGTACTTAATATTGCTAGACAGTGGCTATCCAGTTTACATGCATTATGTCAATTCCTACCACAACTCTGAGCTAGGTACCATTAATTTTTCCCTTATTTTAGAGCTGAGGAAAAGTAGTTTGCCAAGGTCACATTGTGTTGACCTTACTGTGATAGTGCTGGGAATTAAACCCCAAAGTATATGACACCTTAGTCCAAGTTCTTAATGCACACTTTATTTCCTATTATTTAAAAAAATGGTCTTGGGAAAAGAGAAAATAAAGGTGAACACTAAATAGCTATTAAGGTACTGAAACTGGCATAGCAGATCAACAGCCACCATGATTCACGAAGGGTTCATGATTTGTTATTTTACATGGTAAATACTTTACCAAATTGCTAAGTATTGGGTTTTAGAGTTATCTTTTACATACACACACAAAGCCACACATACATCCCCAAAAAGCTTTGCCAACTCAAATAACAAATCAAGGAGCATAATGAAAAATGAAACACATTGCTAATATGTATGCCCAGAAGGCTTTTCCTATAAGTCAAAGAGTGAGTTATCAATTCAAAGACTCTTTCTATTAATGTATAAATTATGCTTACTGTGAGAGTTCTTTGAGAATACTAGGAAATTAGCTAGGAAACAGTTTCTAGAAAAAATGAAATTACTGAAGTTTTCTGAGTCAAAAAGAAAAATATTCACAAGATAGGAACTTACCACAATAGACAATAGTAAAAGTAGGGAGTAGGGTCAGCAACCAGGGTCAAGAGAGAAGAGAAAACAGAAAGCATTTTAATTAGGGAAATTTCAAAACAAATAAGCAGCAAATGGTAGCAAACACATTTTTAAAAATGCAAGCATCCATTAAAGTTTTACAAGGAAAAGGCAAAAAACAAGCGTGCAACAATTTTAGAAGCTATACAGCTAAAGGTCCAGTGAAAGGTAGTGACAAGAATATAAACAAGAAAATAAAGCCTGTGCGACTTTTACCATGCAATAAACATGATGACAGAATGATATTAATGTCATAACCAGTGAAAATCATACCTTTCAGGGGTCGATTTAGCATCAAGCCACTAGTAATAAACTGCTCAGAGGTTTCAATGTATCTTCTTTTATACCTACTTTTCAGCTAATTCCATTTCATCTTAGGAAATCCACAAGGAACTTTAAACTCATAGATAACCATGGCAAGTCTCTTTATATATGTCTTAATTGGGGTATTCTATATTATATATTAATAAGGTCATACACATTTAATCTGGAGAATTAAAGTACATGTAAAAGCACAAAAGCAAAAGGTGGGAACCAATTCAGAAATGGAAGAAAATGCAGTAGTAACATTTGTTCCTAAAGTTTTCTATTTGGGTCCCACAATAAGGATTGCAATGCAAAACAAAACAACGAAAGCCTAAGCTGTTTAGTCAACATAAACTTGACTACCAAGTGAGAGGCAAAGCAGACAAACTTTACAAATACACCTAGCTTTAAATAAATCTGATTTATTAATACCTTGCTTTACCTCATCAAAATAAATTAAGGCACATTTTATAGAATTCTTTCCTTTATAGAAAAATTTAAAAACAATGGCAATCAATTTCTTCCTGGCATTTTTCAGGTAAGATTTTATTTATATGTAATTTTTACAAGTCTAACTAACTACTTACTACATAAAAGGAAGCACACATAGTCTTCATTAAACACTAGTTATCAAACAGTCAGAATGAGGTCAAATTAAATTTCAAGTTCTCTCAATCTCTTTATCCTTCCCCCCGCAAATTTAAATGACAGAAGTAAATTTAATTTCTCTCCTTAGTAGTGCTTATACTCTAGGTGAAGTGACTCAAGATCAAATCAACAGATTCTTTCATCAATTCTAAGATGCACATTTTTTTTGCCTACATTTTAGTATCTCTGTAGTTGGCATTCATCTTTCCACTGATAAGCTGTTGTGGTTTAATACACAAGTTTCTTTTTTCTTTCTTAAAGGCATATAAAATAATGGGATGGCATCTTAGATCAGACAAAATATAGTATTTTCTATTTACACCTCTGAGCAATAACACATAAATCGACCTCTGTAAAATGAGGTGAAACAATATGGTTAAAAAAAGAAATCTTTGTGTAAATGTTGATGAAAGAAAATGCTTCAAAGGATAAAAACAAACTAAAGTAATGACAAAGTGGCTCATTTACCAAAGAATCTCATTAGTGGAACACGTGGATTTCCATGCACTGCCTACAACCTCTTAATAATAATTTTTGAAAAGTAGCTTACAGTATTTTAACAAAATTTCTTTGGTTAATGAATTCAGTTGATAGCAGACAGCAACAGAATGCCCACAGCTAGCACATGTGGGCAAAGCATTGGCATAAGAAATCTGATCAAATCAATCTATTAGTGTCTTTAACTAACTAAAACATTACCTACCTCCCAGCCAGTACTCTGTATAATAAAAAGTAAAAAAGGGAAGTCATAAAAAAAAACTGTTTAAAAAGAACAACAAAAAAAAAAACGCCAAAGGGAGTTCAGTAGTGTAAGGCACTGTATACCGTATACCATAAATTGTTCTCCATGAATAGAAGACACCAGGATATTTTTAAACACCATATTCTTTCACTTAAGACCTCTGATACTTTTATAAATTGCTTGTTCAAAACCTAGTAGCTATAATTTCACCTTTTAAAAACTTTATAAGTGAAAGTACAAATTTTTGGGGAAAGAGACCCAACTGCTTGTTCCATTTGTGTGTCTAAATTAGATCTCTAAAGAAACTGAACTGTACATCACTGAACTAACCAGGATAAATTGAAATAGAAATTGCAAATTTTGTTCAAATGCCTTTGATACAGATGGATGCAAGTTTCTTGGAATCCACTAATTCTAGATGTTCCAGACCTGACATGTATAATTTGCAATTTACAGTTCTAGAAGCTGGGATGAGATTCCTTTGACAGTATAACTGATTATTAGAAAGACCCACCTGTTATGATCATGAATCCAGTAAATCTTTTGCAACTTCAGTATTTTAGTAGATGACAATAAAATTCTGGCTTAACAGTATAGCAGCCCTATTTTAAGACTGTTAAAGTTTTTAGATTATATCAGTTCATCTAGAACAGCTTAGTCCATGGCAAGAAAGAGGTCAAGCTGACAAGACAATAAAGTAGGGCTAGTACTGAATACAAAAGTGGATATTCAACACTCCACTTCTTTCTTAGATGATGGCAGTAGCAGATAATAGCATGGGCAGCACAGGAAAGGGAATAGAAAAGTGGAGAAGGAGGAGGCTCAACAGGATATTTCAGAGCATTTTAACAGAGCCAGGGATTTACTTTCAGGGACATCAGTTGCTAGTGGTCTACTTCATTTTTAAACCAAGTGTATTTTGATTTTAATTTGGGTGATAATATGTGGTTTCCATGAACTATATAAACAAGTATGAAAGTCACACTATTATAATTGAATAAACAGACAACCATTTTATACATTATTTTCATATTAGAAATATATCAAAGGGTGAGCGAATGGAAACATTTAGTAAAAACAGTTAAACCCAGTTGAAATCACTAAAAACTATTATAGGTTTATAAAATTTTCCTATCATTTAATAAAAAATTTAAATATGAAAACTCTTGGCAGCAAAGGATTAGAAATCCATTTAAAAATCAGATTCACAATTATAACTCACACTGTGTAACAGAAAGTAACTCACGATTTAAAAAAATCTGGCAACTAGTGATAATTCAAAAAAAAGTGAAAAAAAGAAAAGAAAAGCTATGTGGGAAGTTTATGACCATCATAATCTACTTTAGGTTAATTCATTTTTTGTTAATGAGTCTTGCTTTGGCCTTGAACCATCATTTTGACACTGTTCATTTGTAACCTGATTAAAACGGCCATTTCACGAGATCTAGTTTGACATCAGTACAAAGGAACACTAATGCTTTTAGACAGTTTTCTCTGTTTATACTGAAGCTAGAAATTGCAATCATTACCTGATGAACAATTTTGCTGAATGCTTCTTGAAGTTTACCATGAATCGTGGATAGTTTCTTTGCATCCCGATTAGCTTCATGAATAGGAATAAGGACTTTATAAACCTCATTAACTGCTTCATACATGCCAGCCTATAAGAATAATGATATGAGATATTGTTTTCTTTTACATCAATAAGAAAGTAAATGTTTACAATTTATAAATTCACAGTGTTTCTGCTAAGACAATACCACAATACCACTGAAGCTTTTCAAGAGGACATAAAAACAAACAGTAATAATTTTTAATTTTACTAAAGTTTAATAAAAGAATTTTGCACAATGTATTATCTCCTCTAGATGGATGGATGGATATATATGTATGTATGCATGTGTGAATTTAATATACATACACATATGCATATTTATATTTTGATAAAATTTGAATTGGATATTGTGCCTCTATCTACTCAGTAATTATGTGACTAAGGTAAATGTGTGTACTTATATAATACACATATAAACTTTTGCAGAAACTAATTCTGAGCAGAGGAATGAAAGAAATCCAATTATTACACTGGTTACAGATACACAGATGTCAGATAACCTGTGGCCACCTAGGGAACTAAAATTATTTACTTTTCTGAAATATTAAATTGACACAGAATATCTTATTGGAAATCTCCTGTGGAAAAATCACTGATTGTTAACAAAACATGAAAGGGTTCTGAGCCACCAGATTTTATTCCATTAGCGGTTACTTGGCCAGTGGTGTTGGCCAAAGGTTGCTATGGTTATACTCAGAGTGAAAGACGAAATGTGTTTGTACTGCTATTCCATTCATTCTCTCGTCCTTATTAATCATGGATTGGTGACTTTAGTGAGGGAAGAGATTTTTTTTCCCCCACAGCTACTGAGTTCCCATTGCCTCACAAATCAGCAAACATATTTTCCCAAGGAAATAAACACACGGTTCTTATATTTTCTAGTCAGTTCACAGGCGTATATTTAAGCAATCATGTAACTGTAATAGTGAAATATATTTAGTGTACCTAAAATGCCCCTATAATTACTTTAATTAAGATTAAATAAATTGAAAAAGAATGAAATTCATAATTACATGCTATTGCAAAAGAAATTCTGTAATATAGGCCACAATCTAAATTGACTTACTGTGAATTATTAAAATTACACACACACACACACACACACACGCACATGTGTGCACGCACACAGAGTGTATATTCATTAAAACATTCCATTAATAGAAAAAAAGCTTTTCCTCCTGCTAATTCAGATCACATAAATTGAAATGCAAGGAGTAGAGACGTGGGGGAAGAAATCAAGACAGTCAAGGTCTTCAAAGATAGGAAATTTTAAAGTGGACCAACGCTTAACATCCTTGGAGTCTTAGAATCATTATATTTAAATGAGCTGGTTCTAAGTGCCAATAATGATGAAGAGGATGACAATGCCAAACGTACTAGTACGTAACGGGAGCCAGGCACTATGATAAGCACTTTACATATATTAACTCATTTAATCCTGATAACATTTCTATGAAGCAGGTACTATTATTAGATGCATTTAATGGATAAGAAAAGTGGGGCACTGACAGATTAATTGTGTCTGAAATGATTTGACTACTAAGGTAGCAGAGCCAGGATTTGAACTCTGGCTGTATGCCTTCTAAGTCTATGCTCTCAATCAATATATTACAGAGTAGGGTTAAGGCCAGGGGAAGACATAGTACCAATTCCCCATAGTTGTTCAGTGGGGAAGGAAGGCAGCAGCATTGCATATTACCTCAAGCTTCCCTTTTATGTTAACATGAACCTCACCGTCTCCTAAACCTTGGTGCTGAGACATTACACACTCAGAAAAGTCACAGATAATAAGTGACCCTATCACCATGGTTCAAGAAAGTAAGCAGGGGTTTGGCTAGCTATCTTTCCATTCTCCAATATATATCTTATCTCAGATCCATGTGACTGCTTCAATTCTTCCCATACAGATGGGGAGGGACAAGGGTGAGGTTATAGCACAGCAGGTAAGTCAGACAAAGGATCTAGGATACAGTTCGTAAAGCTCTTCATAAATAAGCTCCTGGCCCCTTACACCTACTTAATAGGGCTCACTATGCAACCAATGGGATGAGTGGCCGTAACTTTCCTGAGCACCAGGGAAATGCCAAACACACTGAAAAGAAGATTCTCCCTTTCACCCGATAGACAAGTTCTATATTTAGAGCCATGTCAGTCTACCCAAACTTAAATCATACAGAGGCTTTTTATTTTATTTTATTTTTTCATAAAATTTTAAGGTTTTAGAAAATGTTTGGTGGTAAAAGTTTTGTAAACTAAAAGAAAAAATCTGTTGTAGATTAAATGCTGGTTAATAAACAAGCAAAGGGAAAACACTAGCAGAAGTGACAGATTATTAAGACAAAAAAGAGTAAACAATGATGAATCTAGAAAGAAAATTTGTTCCTAGATAGTTCTTAAGGTACTTAGACAAAACTATCATAAAGAAAAGCAGGATCTTAGGCTGAGAGAATAAATATACACGGTCCTAACAATTCAGAGGTATGTAACTGAGGAAAGAGAATGAACAAAAGTCATCTACCATAGAGAAAGAAGCAGCTGCTTGTTCCAGTAATCCCACAAGTCCTGACTCAGTAAAGTACTTTCCAGAGCAGATACCTTCTTCATCTGGAGATACCACGTCGTCTGAGACTGCAGACTCTTCTAAAACATTAGATGAAATATTCTAGGGGGGGAAATTAAAAGGTTTGTAAAATGCAATTAATTTCTTCGCATGAAAGATATATGTGAAGAAGTATTTGAAGGTGAAATATAATTATCAGCTTAGGTTAAAAAAAGGGTAGTCAATACACAGAGAAAATACAAATCTCTAAAAACTTTTTGTATTTTCAAAATGACAATAAAATAGGGGCGGCCGGATGGTTCAGTTGGTTAGAGGGCGAGCTCTGAACAACAGGGTTGCTGGTTCAATTCCTGCATGGGATGGTGGGCTCCGCCCCCTGCAACTAATGATTGAAAGCGGCGACTTGACTTGGAGCTGAGCTGCGCCCTCCACAACTAGACTGAAGGACAACGACTTGGAGCTGATGGGCCCTGGAGAAACACACTGTTCCCCAATATTCCCCAATAAAATAAAAATAAAAATTATTTAAAAAAGATGACAAAATAAAACACCATTGCTAGATAACTTTTCTATTAATAAAAAGTTGTGAGAAAAAAAAATTTTTTAAATCATGGGCTAAGGTAAATAGTAATATGACATAGGACATCTAAGGAGACTTAAACAGTATTGAATTTAACTGATCTTGTCAAAACTCCCTATGAGGGAAATTAAGGTACAAAAATGGTCTCTTTGATTTGCTAATATACATTGAGTTGATGAAAAAACTCAGGTATAATAAAAGCCCTTTTACCCCATGAGACTGGGATCAGCCACTATTTCTTAAAAAAAGAGATGATATATACATACCTTAAATATTTTATTTTAACCAAAACATTTACAGTAGTTATACACTCATTTGTCAATTTTTTGAAGTAGGTCTAGGCCATTTCTTTATGTGTGGTCTCCTGTCCGAGTTCCACGTAATCTCTCTTGACTAAATATCCACAATGCAACTGTCACTTAATATTTCCAGTTTTGGATTTTTAGAGTAGAGTAAAATTTGAACTCAAAAAGATGATCAAATTAGGCTACATTTCTAGGAGCTTTTCCCGCAATCTTTTGTATTTGGTCCAAAGTTAATGCAACAGAAATTGTTTTGGAGACTCACTTTTATCAAGTCTAAGGCAAATCACTTGACTTAGTTTTCAGAGAAACAATAACTACTTT
The DNA here is from genome assembly GCF_036562045.2 of Rhinolophus sinicus. Taxonomy (NCBI): domain Eukaryota; kingdom Metazoa; phylum Chordata; class Mammalia; order Chiroptera; family Rhinolophidae; genus Rhinolophus; species Rhinolophus sinicus. The sequence goes on from NC_133756.1 coordinate 30,183,855, forward strand.
CGTTTTGCATTCAGATTTCATCAGAGGACATAATATTTAATTAAATTTTGAAATTTTTCAAACCTGACATTAACAGGTTTTGAAAAAAAAGCAAAGCATGACTGACTCTTGGAAAGACAAGAAGTCAACTAGTGAGTCAGAGGTATGTAACCTTACTAGAGAGTAAACTATCATCTCTGCGTAATGGTGTTAGCATATTTTATACAGGGACTGGAGAACGGTGGTTTATCTGGTGTATTAAGTAAAAGCTAATGAAGAGTTTCTACTGATTTCTGATTCTCAGTATTTTGAGTGCATTACATAGATGCTATAAAGTCCGCAGCAATAGAGAATAAATTTAGCACCAATAATTCAGAAATAAGAAAAGGTGGAAAGAGAATTAACAAAAAGTACTCCCTAAAAATGTATTAATGACAGTGATAGTGAAATGTTAATTCATCTTATGAAGCACACCTTCAGTCTTTATGCTTTCCTTCTAAGATGAATGAATCTAAACACCAGTGAAAAAAGTTAAAACCAAAAAAAGCACATACCTTGATTTAATGTAAACCCGGCAGATTCCTACCTGAAATGTTACACAGCCCACAGGAAGATACTTCCGGTCCTCCAGCATGCTCAAGTATTCGGCAACAAGTGCTGCTGAGTGGACCAGGCACTGTGCAGCTTCAGCATGATTGCTGCGTTCTGAGTGTTTGCCAGCCATGTTCTGCAACCAGGTCAGTCGCAGATCTGGAGAGGTCTGGTAGCCCTTGGCAATTCTAAGTGGAACAGAAATTTTTCTCAATTAGTATTTGCTTCCAAAGCTGAAAAGGCATTTAGGTTGCTCGCTCAGTGTTTACCTATAAAGGTTTCTATTATCTAACATAACCTATTAAGAGAAGTTTTTGAATGATATGAAAATGTCTTTGAGTACGCTTAGAGAAATAGGAGGCCATGGGCCCATGACGTGGGTAATACCAGTTTTGTTTTGTTTTTTTGGGGGGATGGGTTTACGCACTAATAAAAGACATGCCATATTAAAAACTGGCCATTAAGAAAATAATTGGTAAGGGAAAAACTATGAGAATGTGTTCATCATGGGAACATAAAAGAGTTATGTATTCAAGGAAAAAAGGATTTATAAAAGTATCGCATCACCTTTATTTTAAAGAAAATATTTGTTTTATATGTGCCTTTAAAGAACTCCTAACCTGTGAAAAAAGAGGGTCATATGGCAAAGAAAAAGTCTCAAGTTTTCCTTACATTTTCAACATACAATAGGAATTACAAAATTCTCAAAATGTGCCCCTAGAAATATTATTCTATAGGCATAACCATATTTAAAGTCATGAAAATTAATGTTGCGGTAAAATAGTTCACTGTATTTTCTTCCTAAAGCACTAATTTTTACATTTAAAATATGGGTCTTGGGCCTTCCTAGGAAGTCTAGGGCCCAGGATACCAACGTGTTAAACGTGTTATGATTATTTTTTTAAATCTTCTGGTTTTTATAATCAATAAATATACTAAACAATTAATGCATAGTTCTTAAAAGAAGTGATACAGGGGATCTGAAAAAGCAGCCTGGAAAAAGTGCATTTTGACTTTTCAATCTACCATTAGAAAATGACTTAATATTTCTATGTTTATTTTTTCATCCAGTGTTTTCTGTGTGTGTTACTAACTTAAGCCCATTATACAAGGTATAAGTGAATCAAACAAATGCTACCTGTACATCAGATCAATCAGCATTTCAGGATCCTCCTGGTGTTCCTTCATTTTCACAGTATCAGAAAGGATCATATGGAGATTGAAAACCAAATCTTGGACCTGCAGCAGAGAATTATATGAAAAAATATTCTTCAATTGCCATTCATTCACAATTACTAAATTAGTTTGGATTACTAAATTAGTTTAGATTAATTAGTTTAGATTAATTACTAAATTAGTTCAGATGAGCATCTGAAGATTTCAAAACAAATAATATGATATTGACACAGTTCTGAAGAGCAGTTATGCTGGGGTATGGTGGATTAGGAATAGTAAACTTTATATAAATTCCTCAGCAGACATTTTTTCCCCCAGTTCTCTCACCTGGAAACAAGTAGAACTATAAGTAGAAATAAGATAAATAGGGACATAGTGGATACAAGAAAAGAACACAAAAGAACATTCTCTCCTATCTTTCTGATTTTCCCAAAAGGTAGTTTATAGAAACTTTAGTTTTTAAGGCAAATTATTCTTTTAATAACAAGTGAAAATAATGTTTCATTGTAAAGGTTTTTGTTGTCTATACTAAGTTTACTGTTCTTTTTGTTACAAGTTCATGGAATTAAACACTTTTTATTAAATATTCCAAGAAGGAAGGGTGACTTATGGAAACAAAAACGTCAGCCCTATCTATGGCATGTGATACATGGATTGCAAGAAAAATATAGATTCCTCCAATAAAAACCAAAGTTTCATTTAAGAATTGGAAAGTGCCTATTTATAATCCTTTTACAATCAACAATGGAGAAAGCAGCATTTCTGACCTGATCAGGAAAGGTTGTTTCCCTCAATTCCAGATCTTCTTCAGCATATGTTAATATAGTCTTTAGAGAGCGTCTTAAGAATTCTTCATTAAAATTCTGAGATGTGCCCACCAAGGAAGACAGTGACATGGTTACCTGCATTTTCACCCTGGCAAAGTTCTGTAACAGAGAAATGGTCAGGTCAGCATTTAATATAGGAAAGCTTAAGGAAAAAAGTCTACACTTTTTTTTTTTACTTCCTAAAAGGAAAAGGTTAGTTAGTGAAAAAATACCACTCTAAGCAAAATATTTTTTAAAAAGTAATGAAACATGCATATTGAAATCTTAATTTCAAAAGAACATAAAACAGAATTTTGCTGTGAACAATATGCTACAGAACAGGGTTAAAAAAAAAAAAGAGCCATGTGTCAGAAGTGAATTAAATAGAAGTTGTGCCTAGGACTTTACACTGACCTATCATGAGGTACATGTTATTAATAATAACATGAACATTTTTACATGTGAGGTAAAAAGCTTGACCAACATCACAAAATTCTTAAGTGGTAGATGTAGTCTTTAAATTCTAGCCCATTTCATTAGGTCCATTACTATGATAAAAGTAATTTAACACACATCAGGCATAAAGTAACTTAAAGGTAGAATCTTTGAAGTGATGCCTGTAAAAGTTTACATTCTTTTTTTAGTGTAAATTCATTTCTGTTCCACCATTCCCCACTACGAACACACTCTTAAAGGGTTATCAGTAACAATGTAGTAATTGCCAAATTCAGGGTTTTTTGGGTCAGTATTCTACTTGACACCTCTGTATGTTTACATGTATTGATTCCTGCTTCCCTGAACATTTCCTGCCTTTTCTTCAGGGGTACCACTTTATCCTGATTTTCCTATTCTTTATCTACTCCTTTTCTGTCTCCTTTATTCCTCAGTTGCCCTTCTTAAATACCAGTGTTACCAAAAATTCTGTCAAGAAACCTTTCCACTTGTCGTACTCTAAATAGCCTCATCCATTTCGTTGCCTTCGACTAGTGTAGATACGTGTGTGTCTTCAGCTCATATTTCTCTCTAGCGCTCCCAGGCTATTTATTGTATTTTACTAGATGGCTCTATCTGAATATCTCATGGGTATCTCATTTTTAACATTTCTTAATAAATAAATGGTGCTACTATTCTTACAGTCACTCAGGTCAAAGATCTAGGAGTCATTCTTCCCTCCCATTATTCATACCATAAATCCAATTCACACTATCCTCTAATCTGTTTCAGTCTGTTCTTTTCTCCCTTCTCAACGCCATTGCTTTAGTTTACATCCTTACCATTTCTTCCTTGGATTACTGTAATAACTTCCTAATAGATCTTTCTGCCTTTTCTCTTATCCCTCAAGTTTACCTTCCACATAGCATCAGGAAAATTTTTGTAAAATTCAAATCTAAACACATCACTCCTCTTCTTAAAATACTCCAATGGCTGCCCATAGGTTTAAGGATAAAACTCAGTTATCAACTCAATAATGTGTAAAACTATATGGTGGGAACTGAGAGTACAATAATAAACAAAACAAGTATCTGCCCTATGATAGCTTAGTCCAAGCCTTTTTAATTACTTTATCTCTTACTACTCTCTCTTCTAGCCGTAATCATCAAGAAGTGCTTAAAAAAGTATCTTTCTCTGTTTGCCTGTTTCATTCTCTCATCTCCATGCCTTTCTAATTATGCACAAAGCTCTATTAACCTACTTGTCCATCTGATTGGGCAATTAATTCTTCATCCTTAGTTCACGCATCTCCTCTTTGTGCAAATCCGTCCCTGAGTGCATAAGCTATTTTTCTCTGTGCTTACACAGTGCCCTGTGCTAACCTCACAGTATATTAACAACAGCAAATACTTATTCAGCATTTGCTCAGTTACAGTTACTGTTACAAGTATTTTACTTAATATTAATTTATATAATCCTCACACAATCATTTGAAGTAGGTACTTATCACTATTATTAGATGAACATTACCTGTTCATCTCCTTCCCCACTAGATGCTAAGCTACTTGAAAGACTGTCCTTTTATCTATGTTTGCCCAGTGCCTACTACAGTACCTCGTACACAGTTCTAATACCTATTGAATATATAAACTATAGAAATGACTACCAGTTTTAAATTATCTCTTCTTTTTTAGAGGTACCACCTGACACTAAGAGGATAAATTACCTGTTTTTATCATGTTATATAAAGGTTTCCAAAAATAACAGAAAACTATATCAATAAAACTTCAAGTGTGGTCCAATTTTAGGAACCCGATTTTAAAACTAAACAAGATCAATAAAGTAACTGAATTCTTCTGTTCTGGATTAAGAAGCAAGATTTGGCTTCCAGTAAAAATAGAATAGTGTGAGAGCAATTTCTCACTTCTCCTGGATTTCATACAAAAAGAAAAGATGAATAGGAAAAAATCCATAACTCTTTTCAGCAAAATGAGGAGATCAATATAATCCATATATTAGAAAACTGCATAAGGATTGCCAAGACGTGCTAAGATAGGAAGTTAATAGAAGGCAAAGCGGGGAAAGAAAATAGTGAGGAATCCTAGGGTAGAGATTTCAAAAATAATGGGAAAAAATACTTCTTTTAAATAAGAGACTAACTTTGAAGTGATAAAACTGTTTTGAAAAGAACATGAGCTAAAAAATCCAGGACTGAACAGAAATGGATTGACCAGAAACTTCAGGAAGTTAGGGAATATGTGTGTGCAATAGCAAAATCCCATGAGAAACACATTCCTGAAGAAACTTCCTACAAATACGTGGGCCAAGATAATCCAGCTCATTCTATGTTAAGATCAGTGAAACTCACCAGATAAAGAACACTTATAATAAAAATGCTGTCATGAAACATGAAAAAATGAAATGTTTTGCCTTAAATTATAAAATATTTATGAAGCCATTAACTTTAGGAAGGAAAACAAAATAGGAATAAAAGAATTTAAGGAAAGATAACAAGAATAGAAAGTGATGAAATAATACAGGAGCTTACATATGAGCTGACACTACTTGAAAAAGAAACAGAAAAGAAAAAGATAAAAGTGGTTAGAAAAAAGATAGAGATGTGAAGAACACATAGGAATATAGGGGAGAGAAATAAAAAAAGCAACCAAAATGAATGGAAATTTAAAAAGTATTAAAAAGGGAAAGAGAAAATGATAGGTAGAAAGTAAAGCAAAAAATAGATCCAACATATGTATAATTGGTACTCAGCTAAAAATCCTTAAACCCTGGAAAAAAATTTAATAAAATTGTATACTCAAGAACACTTTCTGAAATAAATGAATTTAAAATAGACATCGTATGCCTGAGAAAATTAACAAAAATCAGTCCACATCATGACATATTTGAGAAAAAGTATTTCATTTTAAATATAAAGAAAAAAATCACTTGAGCAGTTGGGAGGGAAAAAGTATTTAAAATGAAAGAAAATATCAGGCTATGTTCAGCTATCTCTACAATATTTAATGCCGGGAGGAAATAGTACTCATGTACCTTTTTTTAAATTAAGTGTACTTTATCTTGTAAGTTTTGCTGATCTTTTTCACCCTTTGTATTATTCAAAGTTTGAGGCAAAAATTTCATAACCATCTTTGCTATCTTAGAAGTACAGGCAACTCTAAGTGAGTAAGAACTTATAAAATATTATTCCCAAGAACTTTCTTGAGTAAACTACAGGATAATATTTAGCTGCTTGATATTCATTCAGATATTGTTGACATTTTTCTTTTCAGCACTTGACATAATTAACGATGGGCTGAATAACTTTTGTTGAAATAAATAATAAAGGTTGTTTTTTTTTCATTTTCAAAGCCCAAGTCACACACAAAAGCACTGAGGATCAAACACAAACAACAGGCACAAAAAAGTGAATGGAAACCAACAGGTACCTATAGACCACGTCTTGCCACATTGGGTTGAAGCAATTGATTGAAAGTCCCCCAAATCACAGCCATATATTCTCCATAGTTTTATAGCACCAATTTTGCATATATTTTGTTCTTTATCTTCCATGAACTTAATGTCAATGCTCCTCATGTAATACCTAACAAAACCCAATGAAATAAATACAGTTGACCCTTGAACAACATGGGTTTGAACTGCACAGGTTCCCTTATACACAGATTGTTTTCAGTAAATATTGCAAATGTATTTTCTCTAATGATTTTCAAAATATCATTTTTTTCTCCAGCTTATTTTATTATAAGAATACAGTATATAATGCATATAACATACAAAATATGTGTTAACTATTTGTGTCATGCGTAAGGCTTTTGTTCAGTAGGCTATTAGTAGTTACATTTCTGGGGAGTCAAAAGTTATACATGGATTTTTGAATGCATGGGGATTGGTGCCTCTAACCCCCACGTTGTTCAAGGGTTAACTGTACTAAAGAATGATACGCTGATGGTAGTGCTGAACTTTGGAAGGCTACAAACCATTGTGATAGTTAAGATTTTTTTCATCCCTTAAGAACCAATTTTCACTCACTTGGTGGTAATATTGCCTTCACTGAGAATACAAGATCTAAAGAAATAGAGGACTGAAGATATTACTTAATTATAAAGGTAATCATTAAAGCAATATAAACTTTCCTAAATATCATAAACACTACACCCAAAATATAAGGTGAACTGGCCAGATGGTGCAAGATGACAACAACCAATACAAATTTTGTAAAAAGGAGAGGGACGAGAGACATTAACAAAATAATACAACAGAATTCCAGAACATATCTGTTATAATAGCAAGTATGAAAAGATTTAATTCAACTTAGAGAATGTATTACATAGTAAAACTCAACTTTATGTTGTATATGAGAGGCATACCTAAAATACAGTGATTCAAAAAAGTAAAAATAAAAGGACAAAGGTAACTGAAGCAAGTTCAAATTAAAAAGAAAGCAGATGTATCTTAATATCATACAAAATAGAATTTAGTACAAAAAATAAAAGTTTTAAATGAAACCAATTCAGGCCCTTTTCAATTCTAAAAGGAATAATAATTCATAAGAAGATGTAACAGTTATGAATATCAATTTGCCAAATAAGAGCTAAAGGAGTAATAGACAATGTGTAGGATTTAAACCACCTCTGTCAGTTCTCCAAATAGATCAAAAATAAAAAAGGATATAGAAAAACAGAGTAAAATAATTAATGAGATGTATTTGTTTATTTAACTCAATACTCTAAAAATAAAGAATACCCCTTTTTTTAAAATGGTTATGTAACATTTATAAAAATATCGTATGTTTGGACACACAAATGCATACATCCACAGTAAAAAAAGAGACATACCGGTAGATTGTATGATCACACTGCAATAAAACTAAAAATTAACATCAAAACTTTAAAATAAAAAGAACTGTACACTCTTTGGGTTAAAAAGAAAATATAAACTGAAATGACAAAATAAGAATATTGAAAATACTACATATCAGAACCAATGAGATACCAAAAGCAGTGCTCAAAGGAAAATTCCAGTTTAATTCTAAATACTTACATCAGTAAAAATATGAGGTAAACATTTGACTTAAAAAACTAAGAAAAACTAAGAAAAATACAACACAAATATAAAAACCTTAAATGAAAACATGGACTCTTCAAAGACTGGCATATAAATCATAAAATATGAGGTCAAGATACTCAAAACTTACATATACTCACATTCAAAGTCTGTACTGCTATATATGTTATTTTTAGTACAGGAAGCAAAATTAGAGATTTGGATTTTTACCAGCTATCCAAAGAATGAGAAATATCAAGACAGTCTAGGATTAGATTCAAAATATACAAAATAATTCCGTGATTCCCAAAAACTCATTTAATAGATAGCTGCAGAAGTTATATTTCACTATGAATCCAGAGATTCAAAACCCAGAGACAAAATACTTACATTCCCAATTTCAAAGTTTTGTCTCATCAGGAGGTAAAGGGAGGCACTAGCATGTGACCGTATTGTACTGATGCTACTGCTACAGTGCCGGAGAAGCCTGAGGCATAAATCAGCACACTGCTCTGTCTCTTCTTCAAACAGGAGTTCAGGGAACTGGAAAAAACACCACCAACACTGAATTTATACACTAAAAGTTCCAGAGATATGTTAATAAAGCCTGAACTAGAGATCTGTTAGTATAGCCCAGGAATTAAAAGAATGGTTAAGGGACAATATTTGCCAATGGTTAATAATATGGACGAGAGCCAGACAGAACTGGGTTTGAATACTGATTATGCCACTTACTAGCTAGTAGTAGTATGACCTTGGACAAGTTTTCTCATCCATAAAATGAACCTAATAACATTATCTACATGGGATTGTATGATTATCTTAGGTTATATAATGTGCGTAAAACAGTATAGTAGCCAACATATAATAATTTTATGATGTGTCTTTATTATTACAAAATAGTACGTAAGTTATTTTCACTGGTTAAGTTTAATCAACACCTCTGTATTCCATCTTATCAGATGATTAAGATGAAATAGCTACATGCAAGGTTTAAGAATATACATATTTGCGGGGGGACAAACATAGGAAATAATTATTTGAAGTAGTTGAACAAACAAATGTACCTTCTTCTCCATTCACCATAGGATAAGTTAATTTCAATGGACTGAACTACTTATACATTGAATTCTTGATAAATTAAATTTATAAGGAACAGACAGAACAAATGAAGAGAAAATCAGAAAAGCCCCAAATTTAAAATTAGCTATTAATTTCAGGCTCTTCTCCACATCAAAACTACTACTTTTTAAGCCAGAAACTGGCTGAAAGTAATCAAAATAAGAATTCCAAAAGGCAAGCAGAAGAAAGGCAAAGAAGTGTCTTGGGTTATTATTAAAATTTTAGTTATAAATACATTAACCAATGAATATGTCAAATGATCTTAGACAATGCTAATAAAGTCTGACAAGACTGCAGTTACAAAAATCAACCTACCTTTGAAACCAGAGCTCTCTGTGTAGCGAAACAGTGTTGTAGATAAACTGCACTTTGGTTACAGGCCATGCTATGTAATAGCACTTTTAGCACCCCACCAAGGATGCTCTCTTTGGATTCTGTTACAGAAACTGTCTGCAATTTAAAGACAGATAAATAAAATGGAGATGTACCAGCAATTTGGCTAGGGAGACAGAATATGTAAAACAAATAAACATTTTTTAAACAGGAAAATGATAATATAAGATCTAGGAGGACTTCCAGGAAAAAAAAGTTTACCAGGATTTGGATAAGAGAAGAAAAGAGGAGAAAAAAGGAATGGATAGGATTTAAATGAGAAAAAAAGAGGAGTTATTATATAACTTTTAGGAACTACTGATATTTAAATGTAATTATATGGCTCAATAAATACTTTCGCCCCAACCCCAATTTACCAAATCTATACTTTAAATTCCTCTTCTTTGTGTTCTTACCTGGACAACAATCTCTAATGTATCCAAAATGATTAGGTTTGCTTCAGTAGCCAGATTTCCATCAATCAGTGCTTCGTGTTCAATCTCTGCTCTTGATCTAATACAAAACATTGTAAGAAATTATATTTAGCTTTAAAAAAAATAGATCCATAATTCAGAAAAAACTTAAAGATACACAGAAATAAAAAACTTAGAACCATTTTTAATATTTGCCTGAATGAAAAATTACAAGAGAATAAAGAAATATTTTACATATTAAAAAATGTTTTGTTTTACCCTACATTTGCTTGACCATGCTGATATACATTTCTCACCCTATTACAGTACTACAATGCCACTGAAAGCAGAAATACTTAGCTTCCAAAGATACAGCAAGCACAGGAAACACTGTTTGCTCTGAATGGCACGGACAGCAGGTGGTGCTGTGTGTGGGCCTGCATTTAGGGCTTGAGGTACAGCAACATTCAAACCGCTCAAGGATTTTCAACATATCAAATTAGGATAAAAAGTACTTGGTTTTTTTTCCCCTAAAGTTTCATATAAGTTCCCAAAATTCTGGAAAATATTTGATGCAGAAAACAATTTAACTCTGGGTGGAATCATTCATTAGAAACAAAATTCGATGACAATAAAGTGGTTTACTTGAATACCAAATATTTACAAAAATACTATTAATGACAATTAAAAAATTAAGGAAAACTAGATGACTTAGAGGTAAAGTTGACATTTGTTTTAGTAGCAATACATATATAGAAACTATATATTACATCTAAAAAGGCAAAATGATATATATATATATATAAATCAAAGCAAAAGAACAAGGACATACTAAACGCTAACTTTCTGAAGTTCTTAGATATTCGAGTTTCTGAATCTTTATTACTACCACTAAAGAAAACAGTTCATGAAATTTACATTTTACAAATTTAGTTTAAGGAGAAAATACGGCAAAGTTAGAATTCAACTGAAAAAGAAAATATACAATGCTGAAATATAAAATTCCAGTGAGATTTCTGTGAAGAAACATGACTATAATAAGATGGCTTAAACAAAAAGAAATCAGGAAAACACCAAAAAAACAAACAAATAAAACAACAACAACAAAAGGACTCCTTAGAACACAGCAAGATAAACAGAGAGAAGACATCATGCCAATGCAGAAAAAAAGCAATATACTCATCGTATAGTATCTGGCTGCTATGTCATTTCCACAACACATGTGGAAAAATAATGAAAGAAATGGACAGAGAGAAAAGCAGATACTAAAAGCTTAAAAATTTTAATCTATTTATATATTATATTCAGTACTTGCTATGGTCTGAATGTCCCCACCCCAAATCCTTACATTGAAACTCTAATGCCCAAGATAACAGTATTAGGAGGTAAGGCCTTTGGAAGGTGATTAGGTCATGAGGACAAAGTCCTTGTGAATGAGATTAGTGCCTTTATAACAGAGGCCCCAGGAAGTTTGCTTGCCCTTCTACCAGAAGTCTGTAACCTGGAAGAGGGCCTTCACCAGATACCAAAACTGCTGGCGCCATGATCTTGGACTTCCCAGCGTCCAGAACTGTGAGAAATAAAATTTCTGTTGTTTATATGTGACCCAGTGTGTGGTATTTTGTTTCAGCAGCCTGAAGAGACTAAGACAGCTTTTGATAACTCCAAACTGTCATCTATATGGTACTGCGTCTGTTGTTTCTCTCTCTGCTGGCTCACTCAGAGCCTTGCCCTGTGTTTTATATTTTACTGTGTGAGCTAGTATTTTTGGAAGTTCATTTGTGAGAATCCTCTAACGCTTGGACTAAAGACGGATCTCAGATAGGGTGACCAATCATCCTGGTTTGCTTTTGGACAGTACTGAGGGGTTCCCTCGGATGTGGAATATTCAGTGCTAAAATTAGAAGTACTGAGAAAACCTGAATGAGTCGATCACAATATTCTCAGAGTTTCTCAGGCCAGTCAAGCTATTTGAGGGCTAACTTGTAATTACAAATTCTCAAGAGAAAATATTTTCCCTCTTGACTCAGTGCCAAATTTCAAGCCAAGCAGTTTTACCTGCAGTTACCTGGGTAGTGAAAAGAGTTTATTCATGGTTCTTCTTATGCTGAAAATACAGTCCTTTAGGATCTCAGACCCATGTTAGGACACTTTTAGTTGTTTTTGGCAATAGGGTTAGTCTGTGTACCTAGCTTGCTTCCGTGCTCAAAACAGAAGAACTGCAGTGTTTTGTCTTTCTTTAATTATATTATAACCTCAAAGAGGGTAAAGATTAGTTTTCTAATTTTTTCTAATCATTGAAATAGAACATGTTCAAAAACAGTTGCAGAATGCATTTTCCACGGGGGTTGTTGGGGAAAATGAGGAAACATTTAAAATATATAACATTTTTCTTTACTATCCCTCATGAAAAATTCTTCCCCAAAAGCTTTTTAAATCTTAAATTCAAAAATCAAATGTAGCTACTTTGTCTTCTAAGATTTTAATGCCTAACATATATAAAATAACATTAAAATGAATCACTTTTCTCTTGCACTTGAAATCCAACAAGCTCATCAGTAACATAAAATAGAAGGTTATATTACTTATCAAGCTTCTCAGTGTTTTGACGCCAGTGAGTCATGTCTTTTCTCCATCTCAGATTTTCTTGACTTCCAAATGCACTCCCAGATGGGCTTCTCTCTGTCAAATAAATTTCAAAACCACTTTTAAAATGTTATTTTAGTAGGACCACATATATGTATATTTGTAAACATATAAGAAACACTTCACAATGTTATTAATTTTATATACAGCCATTTTATCTTCAATACAAATGGGAAAAAACCTGAGAATGTGCTTGTTATTACAAGTTTTCACAACTGTTAAAGAATAGATTTGCTACATGTAATATAAAAAAAACCTTATTAAATAAGCATATTTTCTAACACTGATTGTCTCAAAATCTTAACCATATCTATATGTTATGACCTCATTTCCTACCACTTTTCCTCTTGCTTACACCACCAGTTGTGTTTGTTGTGTGTAGTCTCACTATACATGTTCCTCAATGGGACCTGTGCAATGGTTGTTGTTCCTTTCACGTGATTGGCCAATGAAAATGTGGGAAGAACAATCATTCACCACTTCTGAACAAAGGCCTTCCCCAACTTTCCAACACTTCCTTTCTTCTTAATTTGCTTTATTTCTCTCCATAGCACTTATGACCATAAGAATATAAGATACTAAGAACACAGATTATGCCTCTTTTGTCTACCATTTTATGTCCAGGGCTGACAAAGTTTCTGGCACATTTTGAGAGCTCAATAAGTTTTTGTTTCATAAATAAAGAATATAAAAAAAATTCCTAAAGTTACTACTTCTTTTGGTCCACAGAAGGCAGGACAAGAAAAAGATAAGGGCTTTCTCCAGATAGGTGTCTTGGATGGAAGGCACATTGAACAGGATGGGCTCCTTTAAGGGGCCACAGCAATAGAACTGATTCATACAAATCCAGCAGAAGTAGAGAAGGCATTGGAAATTGTGGAGAAATACATATTTAAACAATAGAATCAGTCATAACTTCAGGCTTTCAATGAGAAAACTAACTTTGTTTTTTGAAAAACATGCGACTTTAAATTAATTGGGAGGATGAAACGAAAAATGAATATTAAAATTCAGAAGTCAAATAGAACTTCCTTTGCTCTTTCCTTTTTTTTATTTTGAAATCTCTAAGAAATTTTGTGAAAGAAAGCAAAAATGATATGCCTATATTAGGACAGTTAACAAAACAAATATCTGTGATCTATTTACATTTTTATCATTACTTTTTTATGAAATTGTCTCTAATCTCCTTAAGAATGTTTATCATTAGGTGACTTAGGTTAACTGCTCAAAAGTAAATAAGAATTACAAAGGCTTAATTTTATTGAGACAAGAAGTTCAACTCTTTTTTTAATTGACATAGCATTAATTTCAAGTGTACAACATAATTATTTGATACATGTATATATTATAAAATGATGACCACAATAGCTATAGTTAACATCCATCACCCCACAGTCACATATTTTTTCTTATGATGAGAACTAAGATCTACTGTCTGAGTTTTCAAATATACAACATAGTATTATTAACTACAGTCACCATGCTGTACATTGTATCCTGAGTACTTATGTATTTTATAACTGAAAGTTTGGACCTTTTGACCCTCTTCTCACTCCCACCTTGGCAACCACCTATCTGTTTTCTGTATCTACGAGTTCAATTTTTGTTTGATTGTTTGTTTTGGATTCCACATACAGAAATTCAATTCTTACATTCAAACAATGATAGCTGTCCTAAGGCCACAGGTTTAAAAATGTAATAAACATATTGTTAACAGTTCCACTCTTTCCAACAGCAAACCTCAGTAAATGCTGTGATATGATATAAAGAGCACTACATTGGAAGTCAAAAAATCCTGTTTCTGTCACTTAGTTTATAATCTTAGGCAAGGTATTTACCTCCAGGAATTTTATTTTCTTTATCTTATAGTTGGAGATAATTAGTCATTAAGTTTTGGTAATAATTAACTGACCTAGATAAAAGTTAATTTTAATACTTTTTTAGAGGATGTTGTACATAATAAATGAGTTAAAAGAAAATACACAGGTCTACCGTAAACTGTCAGTAACTAAAGTGAAAAAAACTGTTCTATTAATTCCAATTCCATTAAAGACAAAGACTTTGTCTTATTCATTATTAAATTCCAAACACACATAGCATATAAAAGATATTTAAGTTCACTTAAATAAAAGATCACTGTGTTAATGGCCTTTCAGAAAACAATAATTAAAAAAAAAATTCATGTAAATGTACATTCATATTTTAAGTTAACAAATCTATATGGAACTGTCAGCATGTGTCATGTACACAGATGACTAAGCCATGTCCCTGACCTTATGGGGCTCTCAGCAACAATCTTATTTGTATGTCACTTTAGAATTTACGAAATATTTACACACACATGGTCCCCACAAAGATCAGATCATTTAGTTACAGTACCTTTTAAATGTGCAAAACAATCACAAGTGGATGAGGAAAAGAAAAGTGAGGAGATTAAGTGACTTGGCCAAGCTTATATGGCTAATGAGTCGTAGATCTGGGATTAGAAACAAGCCTTTAAGACTACTGAACTGTTTTTTTCTCCCTAATATTTGAGTTTGATAGACAATACCTTCACCGTAGATGTATTCATTCGCTGTGCGAACTAGGAGATTTTTAAGAGTAAAGGCTGACGCCATATGGAATGAAGGACACCAAGCGTGAATCCTAATGTAAACTACAGACTCTGGGTGATTATGATGGGTCAGTGTAGGTTCATCAGTTGCAACAAATGCACCACTCTGGTGGGGATGGTGATAATGGGGGGGAGGGCTGTGCATGTGTGGGGGCAGGGGCATGGGGGGAATCTCTGTACCTGCGCCTCAATTTTGCTGTGAACCTAAAACTGCTCTAACAAATGTCTATTTTTTAAAAATAAGGGATGCTATTAATAATCACACAAGGGAAAGAGCAATAAATGAGACTATCCAGAGCAAATCAGGAAGTATGTTTACCCTACTTAAATCAGACGTCTAACTTGAATTCCTGCAGAGAAGTGGTTATTCAAGTTAATTCACAGTTATATTTAAAACACTTTTTTTTTAAGTTTAGAATTGTCATTGATGACTTGTAACAATGATCATTATACACTTCAAGGAACTTGAAAAAATTCTCACCAGAAGGAGAAGATATTGTGTACGTACCAAGCTGTCCTCGGCTTCGGCGCACCATTTCTTGCCTAGCACCTATGCTCCCAAGAATAGCTTCTTCAAGCTTTGCTCTCATGTCTTTTGATTTCTTAAAGGTCAAACTATTCATTCTTTCAAACACTTTCTTTCCCTAAAATTTAAACATTAGAAAAGGAAAGAAGAGGCACTGAGAAAATGTTCTTCCTTTTCCCCCACGTTTCCTTTCTTGTTCCTCTTTACAATAATAGTATAATTATCACTTACTTTGTATTCAAAGCAAGACACACAGAGATAAAGCAGATCTAATAACCGGTTTAGCTGCAGGACTGAGAGATCTGTAAACCACTTCTGTAGAACTGTCTCATCTGCATTCTTGAGAACCCAAAGTAGACAGATCAAAAGGCTCCGACTTGATTCTGCTGAAAAGGTAGTGTATTGCCTGCCATTCTGAAAATAAAGAGCAGTAGAATGAGACAGAATGATCAATGACTATTTCTTTTTCTGCGACTGTCAGTTGTTTTCTCCTAAAAGCAGTAAAATGAAAATTTCTTTAAAATCAAATATATTTAAAAAGAACCATTTGATTTAGACAATGCTTGTGTAAGTCATATATAGAACCTTAAACTTAAGGTCCTGAAGTTTAATGAACTTCTCCTGGCATTTTATGCATATTAATTTATTTGTCCCTTGCAACCATCCAAAGAGATAAATACTATGGCTCATGCCATCTTAGAGACAGAAAACTAAGACACCAACAAGTTAAATATTTTAAACAAGTATTTTGCAGTAAATGGTGGAAATGGAATTCAAATGCAGAAAGTTTGGCTCCAGAGATTAAGCTCTTATCAACTATGTTTACTACCTCTCATGGATGCATGCATATGTAAATTAATGCACCTACATAAACTCACCACTATGCAACACTGACTCTGACCTGGGCACACATAGCTTTGACCCCCGCCCCCAATTCCACAACCTCTCTGAAAAGGAAAATGCTTCTTTATTTGAAAGAAACCAGTACTTTATATAGCTGGACTTTCAGGTATGCATAAACATATTGACTAAATTATCCTGAATTTGACAAACAGGCATACACTAACATTTCTTACACCCCCATATAAATTGCCAATAACACAGTGACACATTTTGAAGAAAGGCAAACAAACATGAAAAAGACTCAATGATGGAAAGACGTCAGATTTTCCCCAAATTGTTCCATAGGATCATTGCAATTCCAATCAAATTCCTGGCCAGGTTTTTCCTGGGAGTTGACAAGTTAATTAAAATTTTATGGGGAAGAGCAAAGGGCCAAGAATAGCCAAGACACTCTTGAGGAAGGACTAGGTAGGATTTACTAAAGAATTAGAATAATTAAGATAGTTCGATATTGGCATATGGATAGAGCTATAGTGCTGAAACAGAATAGGAAGCACACAAAAAATCCTATGAATATATAAAAATCTGATATATAATAGAGCTGGCACTATGGATCAGTGGTGGATGGATAGACTGTACAATAAATGGTATTGAGATAACTGATTCCCTAGAGAAAAAAATAAAAGTAGACTCCTACTTCACACCATTGTATAAAAAATAAATTCCAGACAAAGGAAGAACTTAAATGTAAAAGGTAAAACTTTAAAACTTTTAGAAGGAAATACAAGAGAGTATATTTATGATCCTGGGGGTAGGACAGAACTTCTTAAATAAGACCTAAAAAGCATAAACCATAAACCACAAAAAGATGGTCCTATTTGCCTACATTAAAATTAGGAATGTGTGTTCATTTAGATAGATAGATAGATAGATAGATAGATAGATAGATAGATAGATAGAGATAGATAGATAGATAGATAGATAGATAGATAGATAGATAGATAGATAGAAAAGGCACATCGTGAATTAGTGGTAAGCTGGTGCATATAAAATCAACCTGAGATTAGTATCCACAACAGTCTTTTTCAACCAAGGTTCCATGAGAGAATTAAGCCTTCCCAAAAAATGGCTGAGGGGCAGTTTGCCCTATTCTCCCAAGACATTTAAAAAAAGGATAGTTCTGAATTCTGCTCTAGTATTACCAATCAATGAATCTTCTCTGAAGGAAGAGACCACAGTCCTAGGACTTTTATTATACCTAGGAATGACAATGCAAATACAAAGCCCAGTACATAATCAAAGAACCAGGCACACAAGGAAGCAATACATCATGAGTGAGAACTGCCAAAACAGACAACAAAAATAAGTTCACAAAGACTTGAGATATTGAAATTATCAGACAATAAAATGATACTTTCTATGTACAGCTGCCCCCCAAAAATACTTAAAAATTTGCAGAAAGCTTGAAAGTACAAAGAAAAACATTTTTGAAAAAAATAGAACAGAATTTACAAAAACTGAAAAAAATTACACAATAACCAAAATCCGGAACTCAAGGGATTGTTTTAATATAATATTAGTTACAGTTAAGGAAAGAATTATTAAACTGGAAGGTAGATCAAAAGAAACAACCAGCATGAAGGACAGGTTAACAAAAAGATGGAATATACAGAAGAGTAGAGACATAGACAATGTCTCTACTCAATGGAATAGAAAGAACTAATATATGCGTATGTTTAACTGGAATATGAAAAGAGACAGAATGGAGAAGAGGACATATTTGAGCAGATAATAGCCAAGAGTTTCATAGATTACAAGAAAGATGCTGAACCATGGATTTAAGAAGTCCAAAAAATATCAAGCAGAATAAATGTAATTCAAAACTATAATCAACAGAATGAAACCACACAAAATCAATTTTAAGGAGAATAACATAAAGAAGCAAGATGGAAAAAAAAAAAAATTATCTTAAAAGAAGTAATAGTTTGACACAGCTGACTTATCAAAAGCATCAATGCAAATGAGAAGACAATGGGAACAATGCCATCAGCATGCTAAGAGAAAACTCAGATGCTATTTCTAAACAAAATTTTTTTAAATCCTAAATAATGAAGGTCAGATAAAGACATTTTTCAAAGCAACACAGGGAATTCATCACCATAGTTTAAAAATTCTAAAGGACCTATTTCATAAAGAAGAAAAATCTGTCTTACAGAAGGTCACAAATTTGGGAAAGAATGAAGAGCAAATAAAGTGAACGCATGGGCTAATCTAAATAACTGACTCTATATAGCCAGAAAAATAATAATGTCTTGTGAGGTTTAATGATATACAAAATTAAAATGCATAGAAATAGTAGCATTTAAGCAGAGAGAATGGTAAATAAAGTCAACCTATTTTAAGATCCTTGTATTAAACAAAGTGAATGTAAAGGTAATGATTTACATTTGACTGGAATTTAATTTAAGGAAGCATAATGTGATTTGTAATACAATTACGAAAAGAGAAATAGAATATATAACTTCGAAACTAATAGAGAGGAAATCATGGGATGAGGAAAAAACAATTCAAAAGAAGACAATAAATGAGACATAAAGAAAAACATAATGGGTGGGACAACAAGTAAAATTAAAATCTTAAGTGCATTAAACTTTTATACTAAATGAAAAGGGATTTAAAGTCTAGTGAAAGACTAAAAGGCCAGATAAAGAGACCAGATTTTTGAAAGATAAAGAGACCAGATTTTAAAAATATAAGACAAAATCTAACTAGATTTTGTGTATAAAACACGCATCTAAAACAATGTTTCAAACATTTAAAACATAAGAAAAAACACTGAAAGTGAAAGAATGAAAAAACTCACGCTATTTATATTCTAGGGAAAAGAAACCTAGCATAGCTATACTAATATACGAAATAGACTTTAAGGCAAAAAAAAAAATACCACAGTTCATGTTGATAAAAGGTGAAGTCCATCAAAAACATGTAATAGCTTAAAATTATTAGATATTTTGTAATAAGGTCTCAAAGGAAGTAGAACAAGATCTGACAAAATGACAGGTAGAAATTACAAAACCACAGTAGTATGGGATATTAGAATAAACAGAGAATTCAATGAAAAGAAAGATTTAAACAATAGATTCAATAAATCTGATGTAATGGGCATAATAGACAAATACAGAACATTGTAAATAACTGAAGAATATTCATTCGTTTAGAATACATGAGGTACTTGCAGAAACTGACCGTATACTACACCATAAAACCACTTGTCACAAATATAACAAACAGAAATTATACAGAGTAAGTTATCTAATCATGCAATTAGGACAAAATCAGAAACAAAAAGATTACTAGAAATTTTCATATGACTGGAAATTTTAAAACAAAAAAAACTTAATAGCCCAAAAGTCTAAAAGAAATCATAATGAACATTAAATATATTTTGAACTGAATAATGAAAATGCTATGTATAAATTGTGGCATGTAACTAAAATGATAAAGGAAATGTGTAAGCTGAAAATATGTATCAAAGAAAGGATGAAAACTAGGGAGTTAAGCATCCATCTCAAGAAGTTAGAAAAAGAACACCCAATATAAACCCAAAGAAAGTAGAAGACAGTAGTAATAAAAATAAATATTCAAAGGTGAGGATTGACATTGCCCCTAAATCATTTTTTTATGACTAAAAATACATACAAATTTCTGTTGAGACTGATATAAGACAAAACATACAAAAAGTCAGTCACAGAAATGAAAACATTTACATCTACCACAGGTATTATAGAAAAATTAAAAAGACCAGAGAAAATATTTGGAACAATTCCATATATGTCAAAAAATTTGAATAAATTTCTATTACAATAAAATTTTCAGAAACCAGTGTAAAAAAAAAGTAGAAAACTTGAAAATTCTTACAGTCATTAAAGAAATTAAATCAGTAAGTTTAAAACTGAAAGAAAGAAAGAAAGAAAGAAAGAAAGAAAGGAAGGAAGGAAGAAAGAAAGAAAGAAAGAAAGAAAGAAAGAAAGAAAGAAAGAAAGAAAGAGAACTGCAGGTACAGATGGCTTCACCCACAAGTTCTTCAAATATTCCAGGAAGAAGTAATTCCAATTTTAAACAAGTACTTGCAGAGAACATTAGAAAAGGGAAAACTTCCCAGCTAATTTTAATTGGCTAACTTAACCCTGATTCCGAAACCTGAAAAGAACATTATGAAAAAGAAAAATTACAGGCAATCTTACTACGAACATAGACACACAAATCTTAAACAAATACAGCAATAATCTTATAGCAAAATATAGCAAAAATCTTAAACAATATAGCAAACCAAATCCATTGACGTACAATCATGAAAGCTGGGTTTTATTCAGGAATTCATGGTAGGTTTAACATTAGAAAATCAATTGAAAGGGATCACAGTAAAAGATCAAAAAGCAAAATGACATCACTGTCTCAATGGATGCAAAAAAAGCATGATAAAATTCAACAACTATTCATAACTAAAAAACAAAACTCTTAGCAAACTAGGAACAGAAGAGAACTTCCATAATATAATAAGAGGGTATCTAAAAAGAGAAAGAAAGAAACTATAGTACATATATTTAAGAACAAAATGTTGCAAATTTCCCCTTTAAGGATGCCAACTATTGTATTGGAGGACCTAGCAGGTAAAATAAATTATGAAAAAAAATTGAAAGGAAGAAACAAAACTGTCATTATTCACAGATGATGTAATTTTGTATATAGAAAAAAAGATCTTACATAGGTTATTAGATTAGCAATTCTGCAGGAAATAAACATCATTGTATAAAATCAATTTTATTTCCACAGAAAAGCAATCAACAGTTATAAAATAGAATTTTTTTAAAAGATGACATTTATAAGAATATAAGATTATATACAATTACATGTATTTTATCATATCAGATACAATAAAGATGTAAGAAAAAATATCAAGGACCAAAATTTCATCTATAGAAAATGCACTAGGCCTCTTTGGTGTAAACTATAAGTTTACATTTTCATAGACATTAAAGGCCTAAACAATGAGGCGATCTATCATGTTGAAGGGTTAGGAGTTTCAACAATCTAAACATATCAATGTTCCCCAAAACTAATCCATAGATTCAGTACAATCTCAACCCACATCCCAGAGTTCATTGGTTTTTGTTTACTTATTTTAGTGAAGCTTCAGAAGCTGATTCTAAAATGTATGTAGAAATACAAAGGACCAAGAATTAGTCAAGACATTTTTAAAAAATGCATGAGGAATTTCTCTACTTGATAGACCGTATAAAGGTTCCTCCAGAGCAGTACGGAAAATATTGTCTTTTAATAAATGATGTTGCGATAATATGGTGTAACACATACAGTTAATGAACCTGGACCCCCAAATTCCACTGTTCATAAAAAATCAATTCCAGATAGAGTTTAGTGTAACATATAAAAGGAAGAACAAAATAAGATCTTAGAAAATAACATAGGAAAATACAATCAAAATCCTGGAACAGGAAAAAGTTTTTAAAAAATATAAAACACTAGGAAAAGATTGACAAATTTAAGTATTCTGAAATAAGACTCTAATCACCACTCACCATTAAGTGTGTGAAAAAGCAAGCCACATAAAATAAATATTTGAACCACTTATAATGACAACAGACTTAATCCAGAACATATACACTCCTGCAAATTGTAAGAAAAGGCAGACAATCCAATGGAAAATGGCCCCAAAACTTTAGACACTTCAAAAGAAAAAATCCAAATGACCAACATACATATGAAACAGTACATACCCTGATCAAGACATCAGGAAAATGAAATAGAACTATAAATTACCAGACTGACAAAAATTGAAAATTCTGAAAATTCTAAATGCTGATGAACACGTGAAGGAATGGAAACTCTCATACTGTAGGTGCAAGTATAAACTTTACTGCGAGATGAACACTTTAGGAAACACCCTGGTATATCTGGTAAAGATGAAGATACACATATTCTATGACCCACCAAGTTCCACTCCTAGGATATACTTTAAATAAAAATATATAAATGCATACAGGACACATATAAAATAATCTATAGGACTGCTATTTGTAAGAACCAAAGATCAGAAACCATTTATACATCTATAGAATGGATAAACTGATCTATAGTCAGACAGTGGAATATCATACAGAAATAAAAATCAGTTAATTATAGTTATAGTTTGTAACATAGATGACTACTAAAAACATAATGTAAAACTATAGTATTTAGGGATGTGAACTTAGATGGTAAAACTATAAACAAAATTAAGCAATTACTTCATTCGTCAGGATAATGGGAGCTTGGTGGATAGCTGTGGTAAAGAGCAAGCTAAGAATTTCTGGAAGGCAGCCAATGTTCTGTATTTTGTCTTCAGTGGTGGTTATAAAGGTGTTCATTTCATAATATTTTATAAACTTATACATTGATGTTTCATGTCCTTGTTCATGTGTAGTATATTTCACATAAGAAGAGTTTTAAAAAATGAAAAGCAAGGTCAATAAAATTGAGAATAGTGGTCATTTTGAGGGGAGAGAGTGGGCTAATTGAAGGCAGACTGAGAACCTCCTAGGTTTTTGCAATGTGCTATTTCTGAAGCTGGTGGTTGGTACACTGTTGTTTCTTCTATTATTCTACTTTAATTTGTACATGTACATATTCTTTTTATGTATAATGCCAAAAGTACATGTGATAAAATAAAAATATTGATAAACTGGAATTCATCAAAATTAAAAACTTTTGCACTTCAAATGACACCGTCAAGAAAGTGAAAAGATACTCCACAGAATGGGAGAAAATATTTGCAAATCACATATAAGGGAGTTAGTTGTACCCAGAATATATAAAGAACTCTTTCAAGTCAATAACAAGAAGATGAATAACACAATTTTAAAATGGCAAAGGATTTGAATGGATTTTTCTCTAAATAAGATATACAAAAAGATGTGCCCATAAGCAAATGAAAAGATGCTGAACATCAGGAGACATTAGCGAAATACAAACCAAAACCACGAGATACCACTTCACACCCACTAAGGTGGCTATAATACAAAAGAGATAGTAATGTGTTGGTGAGGATTTGGAGAAATAGGAACCTTTATTTGCTGCTGAGAATGGAAAATGGTGCAGCAACTTCAACAAAGATATTAGAATTTTCTCAAAATAACAGAGATACCACACGACCCAGTAAATCCACTCCTAAGTATCTGCCTAAGAGAAATGAAAACATATATACACACATGTGTACATAAATGTTCATAGCAGCATTACTCCTAACAGCTAAAACGTGGAAATGATTCAAATCTTCAACTGACAAATAGATAAAATCTGCTATATTAATATATAGGAAAACTATTTGGCAATTTAAAAAAAGAAAGTACTGATACATGTTACAACATGGATGAACCTTAAAAACATTATGCTTAGTGAAAGAAGCCAGACACAAAAGATCACAATGTATAATTCTATTTATATGAAATATCCAGAATAGGCAAATCCATACAGACAGAAAATGGATTAATTTTGCTGGCTGGGGCTGGGGCTGGGGCTGGGGGGAAATAGGTAGTGACTACTAAATATGCCTAAGGGTTCTTACTGGGGTGACAGAAAGGTTCTAAACTTGGACTGTGGTGATGGCTGCACAACTCTGTAAATATATTACAAACCACGAAATTGTACACTTAAAATGGGTCAATCTTTTGATATGTAAATTACCTCAACTCTTTTTTAAGTTACATAGAACAGCTTCGATAAATATTGCATTTTTCTGAAAGAAAGTCATTTAAAACTTTTAGAACTTGATCATACTCTATTGGCAGTTTATTTCTTCCTACCCCCATATCCTTCCCTCCTTAAGGGGGAAAAATTACAGGGGCAGAGGAAATGTCAATTTTTTAAACATGAAAAAGTATAAATCCTCACAGATGAAAAAAAATTCTCAATTACTAAACAACTGGGAATGTTTCTTAGGGCTGATAAAGAATAAAATGGATTTAAAAAAGAAAATAGGCTATATAATAGGGTAACTTCCAAAATTCTGAATGACAGAATACAGACCTTTACACCATAAACCCTGAGGTAATTAATAATTTTTAAAACAACTTGGTACAAGATAGGCAATATTCTCAGAACCTTAGTGCTTCCACAAAATAAATTAAACTCAGAGTACTTCTGCATCAGCTAATACAGTAATCTCAGTTATTTAAGGGTACATCCTTCTAAATATCTGTCTTTCCAAAAAAAAACTCTGTAGGAGGGTTGTTTTTACCGTTGATGCAAGGAGGAAACTGCCAGGTCTTGTTAGTTGAGGAACTGATGTTCCTGCAATTGCCATGGCAACAGTCTGGTTTATCATGCTTCCGCTTTCACTTTCATAATCATCAGTGGCTATACAAATTGGTCTTCCTCGTTGATTGTGTGTTTCTGGAAAAAATAATCCAAAAATAAATAAATAAAACTTCTGTTTAGCTTGATTAACAGTTACTGAGCATGCAATTCCCCTTCCTAGTCTCCATTACTCTTTTAAAAAAAAACCTGTTAACATGTAATATTTATCTTTATATTTACTTCTTCTAAACAATATTTTAAATATTCATTCATTCCTATAACAATAATTCATAGTTTTGTAGCAAACTTTAACTTGCTAGTAAAAGAAGATACAATAATTTCAACATTTCTGCCTTCAGTGAAGGAAACTCACCTTAGTGATCAAAATACTGGGAAAAGTACTCAACTATCAGTTCTTCAAAGGCAAGGAGTTGGTTATCTTTGCATCACCAGCACCTATTGACGTTCTTAATACATATTAGGTACTCAGTAAATGTTTTTGTTTTTATTGAACTGCAAGTCCTTTATCAGGTTAATTGCTAGTTTAAATGCAACTTATAGTGATTTCTTTAGAGCAAATAAAGGAATGTAAGTAAATTCTAAATATGAAAAGCAAGAGCAATAAAGCTTTATAGGTTTTATTTTTTTAAAAGCAATAAAAATTCATCTTATTAACTCAGTGTTAGCAATAAACATAATTCTTGTTATACAGGTGAATATTAATTTTGATTATATATAGATGATAAAATTGACACTGAGGGTAGTAGATACTTGTCAGGTTTTCTTTTTGTTTTTTAGATGAACAGTATACAAAAAACCCTATTTCCTAATAGGTAGGGATATAAATGCTACAAAATCATTATTTTAAAATTCGTCATAAGAAGTACTTACAGAAATGTTGTAGTGAAGTCTCTCACATGATGCAGTTTTTCAGTAATATGTTAAGTATTTATAGTTTACTTATGTCAGTGTACATTTCTTTATATTTCTTTTCCTCAAATAAGATCTTTATCCTTGAGATACTTTCTAACACTTTTATATGTTGAAATTTGCCTTTAAAAGTTGTCTTAAATATACCAAGTACCTGTAAAATCATATAGCTGAGGAACAGTTTCCATGATAATGCCAATCAGAGGTAGATACAACATGGCCACCCGAGCCTTTATCTGGGGGTCAGAGTACCGTGGGTCTGAGTCATGACTGGATAGTAAATTGTGTACCACATTGATGACTTTCTTATGCAATCCAAACAGTCTATTTAAAAAGAAGATGGAGAGAAGAAGCAGTAAGGTCACAGAGATTAGTTAATCTCTTTAAAACAAACAGTAAATAATGGTACTGAAACAATTTTGTTCAATTTCTTAACTTTGCCACATATTTGTATGCTTTCCTATAAAACACTTCTCTTTTTAAAATTAATAAATTATCTGTATAAAATAAGAATTGAGGGAAAAGAAATGCTACACAAATTGACTTAGAAGTAAATCTGTATATTTTCTACATTAACTCCTTATTAATGCATTTTAATATTAAATAACTTAAGACCAGTTATGGTGATATTTTAAAGCAAGAAAAGGGAAATCTTAAGCAGTTGTTAATTTTATTTCATCAAGTGAGATCTTTTTACATTTACCAAAAATAAACTTTTATTTCCTTTTTCTAAAAGCAAAATATTCTGCCTAATGGATCATGTAGTCTATAGGCTGGGATTGCATTTGACATCTCTATTTAACTGAACTTCTTTGCTCATATACCACAACTGGGCCCTTACAACTTTTCTAGACTCCCAATTCCCTGAGTTTCAATGAGCTAACACACTAACAAGAGTCACTCTCACCTTCACTTGTTTGCCTCTTTTCTTAGATTGAAGGTGTTTTGACTAACAAACCATTCTAATTAAAAATTCATCCAACTTCAACTGGCCCTTAATGCTGTACCTGACAGCCATTTCAGATCTCATTCCCTCTCCTAAGCCTCTCACCATCAATATCAATAAAAGACCTTACCTCCAACTTCATTTAGGAAAGAATAGCCACTCTGAATTTGCTCTGGCCAAATCTTTTAACACATCTTCATCTTTATAGCTACCAGGTCATCTTTCCTTTTGTCTCAGAAAAAGTTGTACCTTCTCTCAGAAAGTAATTTGCTCCTATGTTCAATGAACTCCACCTTGTCTTCAATAGTTTCAATGTCCCCCCTAAGCTCTTCCTTTCTTTCTTCAAATAAGCCTTCCCTATCTTGAAAATAAGTATTCACTTGAAACTAGTTTCCTCTATTTTATGTAGTATTTCTTTTAGTAATAAACTGTTACACAACTTCTCCAGTAATAACTTCCTGAATGTGCAGTGTACAAGGTGTGATCAAAACATACGGTGAATGTTTAAATTAAAAAAAATATATTATTCCAGTAAAAGACACATGACCATTAATCCCCCTCAAAATACACCCCCTCACTTTGAACACACTTATCCCACCGTTTTTGCCACTTTCTGAAGCAGTTCCGGAAGTCCTCTTTCAAGAGTGTCTTTAGTTAAACTGCTGTGGCTGCCTCGATGTCCTGAATCATTTTCACTTTGGGGAAGAGCCAGAAATCGCACGGTGCCAGATCTGGTGAATAAGGTGGATGAAGACACACCGTAGTGTTTTTGACAGAAATTGCCATACCAGAAGCGATGTGTGACATGGAGCCTTTCTGTTGTGATCACGAAATATGGTGAATGCTGCTGCTGCGTGCCATCCAACAGAAAGGAAGGAATCTTCAATACAGGAAGTGGCACCTTGACCCTTAGTAACAGTGTGTGACAAGTTTCAACTTGTTCAGTGCAGTCAGTTGGGTGTGAGCTACGGTTGAGAGAAGGTGTGTTTTAAAGTGTGTGGTAAATCATCCTCCCTTACGGCAATCTTCCATGTCACACATCACTTCTGGTATACGGCAATTTCTGTCAAATAAAAACATTATGGTGTGTCCTCATCCACCTCATTCACCGGATCTGGCACCGTGTGACTTCTGGCTCTTCCCCAAAGTCAAAATGACTCAGGACTTCGAGGCAGCCACGACAGTGCAACTAAAGACACTCAGAAAGAGGACTTCCAGAACTGCTTCAGAAAGTGGGAAGAATGATGGGATAAGTGTGTTCGAAATGAGGGGGAGTATTTTGAGGGGGATTAATGGCAATGTGTCTTTTACTGTAATAAATTTTTTAAATTTAAACATTCACTATAATGTTTGATCACACTTGTATATCAAGTGTTTCCATTTACTTCCTAATATCTACTTCCTTTCTTTGAAACTAACAGTACTTGAATGCTCACAACATGTACAACCTTCACCATTTAATAGCTAAATGATTTTTCAAAGATACTTAGCTCATTTTCCTATGTATGAGGGTAATATCCTACTGGTGGTTGACACAATTAAGTTACATAATTTATGTAACATGCTTAGCACAGTGCCTTATATATTGCCTTACTTAGTAAATATTGGCTTTTATCTCTTTTAAGATCACATTGATTTAAAAACTGGAATCTGAAACCAGATAGTATTAGTCTAGAGCCCTTGATCTTATCTGCCATTTTACATAGCTATATATAAAATCTAGCTGGAGATTCTTTCTTCTCCCTTCCAGATTTTTATTCAGAAAGTATATTTTTAAATACTGTCAAGAACCACATCTAATGAACATATCTCAGATTTCATTCTCCACCTCTCTACTTTACATTTTGTCATCTTGAATGTTCTTTTCTCAGTATATTCTCCAAATAGCTCCCACCCTTTTTCATTCTACTCTCTTATTATTGTTCCCAAGTCTCAGATTCTGGTCATTTGTTTTTTATGTTTTCCCTTTCAAGTTTTTCTATCACCAGTGATTCCCAATGATTCCCAAATCTGGGTATGTATTCCTTATCTCTCAGTGTTACTAGTCCGTCTCAAACTGTCTACACTCTACCTACCTGTCTTCATGAAGCCCTTTCTACATTACTCAATCACATTTCAGCTATTAAGTATATATTTATGCAGGACCTGTAGCATCCTATCCTAGATGTTGGAGGTAAGATATTGTCGGTTTTTAAAGAGCTCATTTTAGTAAGAGAAACACACAGAAAAATAATAATGCAATGTTACAAATGCTACATACAACAAAGATGTTAATCTTCTACAGTTCTACGTACTACAAAATTAGCATTTAATAATTGTGTATTGTTTCATAGCCTTAACTTTCTTACTATAATGTAAGTTTTTAGAAAGCAAATCTTTGATCAATACTAGAACATACGATTGCCATGAATTATCCTTGATTACTTAGCAGTCTGATAGAGTAAAAAGAAAAGCATCCCTCTCAAGAATCTTACCTAAGACAATGCATGTTGTATTACACACACACACACACACACACAACACTAAAGAATGTAAAAGAGATGAGATGTGAGTCTCTCACAGACATTCATTCATGCACTGAATTAATATACATTTGTCAAGTGTTCACTTGGTACCAGACACAATTCTAAGGCACTGGGAATACAGCAGCAAACAAAGAAGTGCCTGCTCTCATGAGCACATTTTAATGGGAGGAGACAGATAAAACACAAGCAAATGTCAGGGTAAGTGCCCTGTAGAAAATAAAATAGGGTTATATGGTTAAAAATGATTGTGGCAAGGGCAACACGGCTGTAATTCAGATTGGGTGGTCAATGAAAGTCTCACTGAGAAGATGCTGTTCGAGTGGAGACCTGAAGACTCACTAGGAGGAAATGAGTATGCAAAGATCTGAGGGCAATGTGAAATTTTCTTTAGGCAGAGAAAAATCCTAGTTCAAAGGCCCTAAGGTGGAAATGAGGTTGGCACCTTACAGAAACAGAAAGAAGGCCAGGTTGGCTAGATTTTAGAATGTAAAGCTGGAAGAGAGTGGCAGGAGTGGACGTGAGCCAGATATATACAAAGCTTCTAGCACCATTATTAAAAGTCTCGATTTTATTTTAACTGCCATTTTCAAACCTTATACTCACGTTGAGGAGCATTAAGCAAGAAGTAGGGTAATCTGATTCTCCTTTCTAAAAGATTACTCAGGCTGCTGAAGGATTTTTAGGGAAGCCAGGGTGGAAAAATGATTAGGGAAGTAGCAGTGAGGATGGAGAGAAGTGGCTGAACTTGGGATGTATTTTGGATATAGTACCTGTGGAATTTGCTAACAGACTGCATGCAGGAAGAAGGGAGAAAAGAAAGAAACAAGCAGCAGTAAAAACGAAGGATATAATCTTGTATACTACTATTTAAAGCTCTTCTCATATCTTGTTTAACCAGATAGACAAAGATGATAATTATCATTACTTTCTGAACTGTATAGAAAATCTTTCCAAGTGTCAAAGACCACCACATTCTAGCTTGAAGAGGTAAAAAAGCAATAAAGAATTCTTTCATAAGCCCTATATTGTTCCACAGGAACATGAAAAATCTATTTTAATAGAACTGGTCCTTGACGTGAAAAAAACACCCTCATCGCAAAAACAGTTGACTGTTAGAATTCTTTCTTCTTTGTATCAGACACGGCTGTACACCTACACAACATCTACTTTCTGTCTTCTTTCTTAGGAAAACTCAATTTTTTCCAGATATACATTCCTCTCCTTATGACTCAGGGGGATTTGACTCTATCCATTTCAGGAGGAGATCCTAATTTGACTAGCCCTGCTACTCAAAGCAAACTGTTTTATGATCAGTCTGAGGAGAGATAAATGTTAATCAATGCATTGCCTCCTTAATTAAGGTCTACCAAAAAAAACAAGTCACATGAACAAAACACTGTGTTTAGTGGCACAGTTGACTTACAATTATTTTGCTGTGCTCTGTAACATACCATGAACTGATACTAGTCTAAGCACCACATTTGGGTAGAACTGATCTAATCCTTCCAGCAACCTGGCATTGCTCTGGTGACTGCGACAGTACAGTGAGCCAATTCGGTCCAAAGGAAAGATTTACACTGTATGCTTGGAAAGAGGGCTTCCCCTCTCTCTCCTGCTGGACAAGAATAAATAAGAATTTAATCTGAACTACCAGTGACACCTATCTTGCAGCCATGAGAGGCACTGGCCTTAGGATAAAACATCTAGAAGAGGAAAAAGATATAAAGAACCAGAAACCTGATGACATCATTGAGCTGCTGATTGTGATGTGGGCCAAGTGAAAGGGTTTGTCACTACAGAAATTCTAAGTTTTCTTTTTTCAGTGTTTTAACTCCATTAGTTTCTTAATCATAAATAATAGATTGTTTTTAACCTGAATCATAGAAATCTCCTACCCGTTTTAGATAATTACCCTAAAACTTGTGATTCATACTTGTTGATTGTAAGCATTGAAATCTAATGTTCTCTCCTATCCGTTCCAGGCCCAGCTCCTGGACAATTAACAAGACCTGAATGACTGGTTGAATGGCCACTGGTTGACTGGTTGAATGAAATCCTAGAGAGCTAACGGATTTATTAAAATCTATTTTTCCTCATTCAGGGGCCTTGGGGATGCGGAGGATGCCCCAGCAAGGTTGCCAGTCGCAACCAAAGAAGCCAGCACAGTCCTCCAGGTGGATCTCGAGACCCCTTCTTCTCATCTGAGATCAGATAGGGCGAGAGTTCCGTGAAACCCCCAATAGGTAGGGACAGCTCTATGCCCCTGCCCAGCAGGAAGCAGATACAGAAGAAAAGACCTTCTGTCCCTCAACTTCCCATAGAGATTTTATGGGGATCATGTCTCTCAAAGGGAAAACAAAAACAAGGCAAGCAGTTCAGAGATAGATATCGGGTCTCTACATTCCTGCATAATCCACAGAATGCAGCAGCCCAAAAGACCTCCCCTCACTGCCCAAAACTTCCCCTTTTCATTGTAATTATCTACCCCTATGAGGAACAAATGGGTACAAAATACCCAACTAGATTAAACCGGCCACTCATACCTGCACAGTAAAGGCCACAACGACCTTCATTTTACCTGGGCCTCATTATATCATCATTATAATATCATACATATGCCCGGAAGTTCACTAACATCATTGTAACAGACTGAATTCTGGGAAGGAACATGCACAGTCTAAAAAGATGAAGTAATTGCCTCTTGTCATTCACAGGTGTCAATCAAGCGGCCCCATACCCGGAAAGGTACAGCCCATTCTAGAGAAGAAAAGATAAAAATTCCAAGTCCTCCCCAGTCTGGGCCCTTTGAGTCTTTTGAGCCTTGCTTTTGCTCAGGGGCCCGCTCCAAACCCTTTGGAGTGTGTACTTTTTCTTTTAATAATGGGCCCCCGAGTCATTCTCTGCTGCTCAGGTTGCTCCTATTTCTTTGGAGTGTACTATCTCTTCTAATAAACTACTCTTTCACCACTTTATTTTCGTGTCTTGTTCAATTCTTTGCCCGAGATGCCAAGAACCTGGACACCGCTCTGAGAAGAACCCACTTTCTGGTAACAATTGTACTGTGCAAAAAAAAAACCAAAAAAAAAAAAAAAACCACCTCTATCTTTCTTCTAGTTATGAAATAATAAATTTCCTTCCTTTAATAAAGCCAGTGTGAAGAAAGGTTTTCTATTTCTTGTAACCAAAAATATCTTGATATATCAAGACAAATATTGGAATATGCATTCAAATGATTGATATACCAGTTATTAAAGAAAGAAAGCTAGTATGTTTAGAGGTTGTTTTCAGAGTGTGTATTTTTCAAACAATGGATCCACCTTCCCCCCCAAGCGATATCATATTCATATGTCAAATGGCAACATATAAAGGTGGTGGCATGCAGGGGTGGAAGACCTGGAGTTTCACTCAGTCTGTCCTCTTCATAGTCCAACGTCTGCAACCCCCACCCCATCCCACATGGAAACTCATGAAGCACCTCTTCAGAACCCAATAGTTCTGCAGAACACAGTGTGAACAACTACTAGCTAATATATTCCTAAAATGGGAAGTTGCCATTATAAAAAAAAAAAAAAAAGGAGTGCCTTTCATTTGCAGAAGATTTAGCCTTTCACAATTAATTGAGTATTGACTATGTCTTGACGATCCATCGCTAAGAACTTTTCAAACCTCCTCCTCTTTCATTCACTCAAATACATCAGAGGACCCTGGTAAAACCTGCTCAAAGGTATCTCCTTTTGTTCTCTGGAGCGCTTACACATGAGGTCAAAGTGCATTATAAACTCCTAATAATCCTATTATGAGAAAAATTAGGGGGAAAAAAGTAATTACCCAAATGAGTTATGGTCAAATAGATTTTTGAAAATATCTATTAAAATGGAAAATATCTATTAAGATGGAACTATCCTATAGGGTATAGGAAATACCCTATAGGGAAATACCCTATAGGGATAGTATCAGGCTACTATTATAAATTCAAATCATCAGATAATATACCCTTCTTTTTCTTACTATATCAATTTCCAAAAATCCTCTAAAAGTGTTGGACATTTTCAAAACAAAGATTTTGTTTATAGGGCAATTTTGAAATAAAATGCTACAGAGTATGAGGGCAAATGATAAATTTTCCTCACAAGAAATCAAATAGAAGACTAGTCTATCCTCCTCATCTGAAATGTGCCTGCCTACTGTTTACAGCAAATCTAAGAGTCCACCTATTAGAAAGCACAAGTATTTTATGTACTAAAGAGAAAAAAAATGCTATCAAATAAGCCATGATACACCACCGATTTTAAGACAAACCAAAAATTCAGAGATGACAAAATATGAAAAATGTCCTTCTTGAAAATCTATGAAATATTGAAATAACACGGGTCTAGAACTAGAGGTCTAGGTAAACAGAGAAGTAGAAGAAGAGTGGGAAAGAGTATTATTTTGATTCTTAGAAGTGGAAGTGGGCTACTTCCATCCCAATGTCCAAAATCAAACATATTCTGTAAGGCAAACACTGCTCTACTCACCCTTCAGCATCAGGGTCTAAAATAACAGCCAGCTCTGTTAACACAAGCCCTGCCAAATAATGCTGTTGGCGGAAAGGCACGGATAATTCAAACATATTTGCAATCTTCTGGTCTTGTACATTGGTGGAAAATCCAGAACTCTATTTGGGAATGAGGTAGAACAAAACTATAATAGCTGTGCAACAAAACATCCCACAGACAGAGAATTACAACAAATAAAACATGAGCATTACCTGAAAGTGAGATGAACTTTGCCTAGAGTAACTTATTGCCATAGGTTTATTATAGATCACTGTTACTAACATTGGAGAAAGTAACTGCTCTTACTTTTTATATAGGAAATTATGATGGAATACCACTTGTAACTATTTTCAATTTTCTTTTTATCATAGTGAAACTTTCCACCTGTTTTTCCTTTATCCTTTTAGCCACTTAATGTTTGAATATCATATTCTGAAGGGAAAAAAAGCAACTAAGTCCAAATACAGTGGTATCTTGGTTTTCGAATGTCTCCGTTGACGAACATTTCGGTTTACAAACACCGTAAATTTTATGGATCTATGGTATCATTGGATAATAAAATTCATGCTAAATTTGCAGTTTTAGGGGTTGATTTTAAAGGTCTGGAACAGATTAATCCATTTTGCATTACTTTCTATGGGGAAACCGCACCTCAGTTTTCCAACGTTTCAGAACTCGAACGGTCTTCTGGAACAGATTACATTCGAAAACCGAGGTACCACTGTAATGTATTATGTACTCATTGCTGAGTACAAAAGAAATACTCATAGTCAAGGCTATTGGTTCCCAGAGAAATTGCAAATATCGGTAAAACTGCTTTTCAGAAAAAATACTATTCCTAGAAAAATCACTGTCATTTTGCGGTCCACTTACTGAGTTTTAGAAAGTTTTTTAATACTGCAAAATAGCATCCCCCAAGATATAGTTCAAGGCAAGAATGTCCTCAATTTTATCACCCTCTTCAATCCATAATTCAAGATCATCCAAGTGAGGTTTCTTGGAAGAAGAGATTTCAGATTTCTCTATGGAGAAATCATCTTCCTAATAAGTATGTAAAAGTCTTCTTGCCCACCCGCCCCCCCCAAAAAAGTGATGTCTCTGTCATCTATTAGAATCTGAGAATCATGTACTCTAGTTAGATGGCAACGTGGGGAACAAAATAATGGAAGAAATTCTATGAATTTCTTGGCTGAATGAGATGTTCAGCAGGGAGTTAGGTGTAAACAAATGTGTTTCATTAAAGGTTTTAGGACTGTATTTATGTTTAATTTGTCCTTGACTGTGTAGCCACATCATTGACAGAGGATAGGGGAAGAAAGACTAGTCTCATCCATTACAGGAAGAAGTGTGTGCTGGCTAGGTAAAAGTATGTGAAAATAGCCTGATCCATAATATTTTCTGCAAAGGTAAAGTGAAAAGTTGTGGGTGCTCTCTGAAGTTTTCTACGTAAAGTTTAAAATTTTCATTTTATCAAACATCTGAGATTGATCCTAGGGAATTACATTTATGAATTAAATATCTCAAAAATAAAATTGTAAAGAGTTAAGATCAACTTTGACTTTAGACATTAAGAGCTTAAGGAAGCATCTTGTTTGTCTCAGGAATTTTGTAGCAGAAAGACTAATGTTTCACTAGGAGGGAGAATCCAGGCTTCTTTGATACTAAAACCACAAAATCCCTTCATCTCAATCTGTATGATAGGATACATAATAATTGCTATGATAACCTTTTCTCATCTTTAGAAAAACTACTAACTGTTGAAGTCAGGTGCTGTGCAGTGAAAACCTATAAATATTCATCTAGCTTCCTTTGGGTTTTTTGGATACAAGAGAGGTAGACAGGGCACTGTTCGGCCTCCTGTGCAGTCTGACCTCTTTCTCTGCTAAATTATGCTTCATCCCCCTTCCTTTCACAAGTATTGATTCCTAATAAACATCTTGTACCCCAATCTCAGTCTGTGTCTGCTTCAAGAAAACCCAATTTATGAAAACATCTAAATAATCTAAACAATATGTAGGTGAATTCACTCACATGTACATAAATATGTACGAGGAGTACAATACAGTGGTTAAGAACTTGGACTCTAAAATAAAGCCAACATGTAAAGCACAGCATAGGGATATAGCTAATAATAATGTAGCAACTATGTATGGTGTCAGATGGGTGCTAGACTTATTAGGATGATCACTTTGTAAGGTATATAATGTCTAATTACTATGTTGTGCACCTGAAACTAATATAAGATTGTATGTCATGTGTAATTGAAAAAAAATAAATTAAAAATAAAATAAAGCCAACATGTGTTTTAGTTCAAAGCCTAGCTCTGCCACATTTTACTGTGACCTTGGGTAAGTTATTGATCTTTCTGTTTCAATGTTTTCACATGTAAAATGAGTATAGTAACAGAATTCACGTGCTAGAATTGCTGAGGATTAAATAATTAATATTTATAAAGCATTTAGTATAGAGCCTACCACACAGCTGTTATTCAATAGTGTTACTTACAAATTTTTCCAGTGTTTAGAATGCCTTTTCACAAATGTGAACTTGAAAAATATAGTTTTTCATACAATTTGTATACCTGAGATGTTGCAGAAGAAACAGATGGTGATGGTGATGCAGGTGGAGTTAGCAGGCTGCAGGGTAAGTTTAATGTAACATAATGCTCATGGCTGCAGACAATTCGCAGAAAATCCAACCTCAAGGACACCAGGACACTTGGATTTGGTAATGTATAAAGCTTTGTAGACACCTTGTGAGCATTGCATAAACAAGAGAATACCAATTGAATATATCATTTCTGTAATACCAACACCAGAATGACAGATTAAAGGATTAAAGAACAGTATTCAGTGGGCAGTTTTGGGTTCTGTGATATAAACAACAGTAGTAGCTTTCTCCAGAATTACTGCTAAAATAAAAAAATCTGAACTACAAGATTGACTGTATAAATCCACTGAGTAGGCTAAAATCCACATTCTTACATTTCTAACATAGCATCGATATTTCCACTTCTCAAAGATGCACTTTATGAAAGGAAAGTACACCATCAAATTAACTTCATCAAAGAAATATTCCATTCTTTTTACAGTACTTTGTGTTAACTTATATTTATAACTGTCTATTGTCTATGTTCCCAGCTACACTGTAAACTACCTGAGGACAAACATAAACGGACTTAATAGCTTTAGCATCCCTAGGGTCTAGCTCAATGTTTGGCAAATATAGGAGTTCAATGCTTGAAGAATAAAGACATAACAGATTTTGGGACAATCGTACATGACATTTTGGGACAAAGTAAAAATAATACATACTGTTGCAAATATTTGCAAGTGGGTCAGTGCCCACATGTAGTTTTAACTTCTCTATTAAAAGAAACATAAAACAAAGGCAGGCAATAGAACAGATCTTCAAAATTCTAAACATTAGACTGCCAAATAGCATTCCTAAACAGTAGTTCTCAAATCTAATCTGTGGACCTGCTGGGAAGGGCTTCACAAGCACTGTGTACCATACTACCAACCCCCACCACCAGGATTCAAACTCCTCAATAATGCTGGGATGGGACCCAGAGATCTGTATATTTTAAAGTTCCTTTGAAAGTTAATTCTAGTGTGATTATACAACTTAACTACCAAAATGGCCTATCAGGACCAATACCTAATGTTTTCCAAAAGGCAGATTTCGTTAACCAGTTTATAAAAATTTTAAGACACAATCAGCTGTTTGTGGAAAAGTTCCAGGATGCTTTTAGTTTAGAAAAAGCAAGATAATGAATGATATTCAGGAACTGGGTAAACATCTGTTCATGATTCTACACTCTATAATGTCAAGGGCTGCATTAGGAATACATAGCAAAATGCAGCTGCTTTAAACATCACTCAAGCCACAAATAGTTCAGTTAGCTGTTCACTCAATACAAATGTTACTCTCGAATAGTATTGTGGAGATGCTTTACAGTTATACTGACTTGGTGGGTGCTCCAGAATGAGAATTAAAGAGTCATGAGTGGGCCGGTATAACTCAGGGAAAAGCCAGCTGTACTGATATCAGCTTGCCAGAGTTTTGTGTCCTGATTAAACAAATGTAATTTATTTTTGCCTTACTAATAAAAATATGCTATTTTTAAAACAGTATATTAATGTGTTCTTGAAGATCTTTTAGCTCTATTTGTAAAAAGAGCAAACACAATATTTGTTCTTTGATTACTAATTATGCATTACCTGTTTATAGCAAGTCTTTATAAGGCCAAAAACAAAACCTCTGTCCATAACAGACAACAGATCATTGAGAAAGAATGCAAGACTTGTGTTGAGTCTCTCAACCATTTCTGTGTCCTGAGAAACAGAAGAGCAATAAAAGTATGAGTTTAATGTGAGCTTGAAAAAGAGATTTAATAAGAAAAAAATATATAGATAATAAGTCATTATTACCTTCTGAAATCGTGAAACGATATCACTAGCAATTGTACTAACAAGAGCATTAATGTCATCCATGAAACGTTCTGGAAAACGACTCTTCCTTGGTGCATCAAGTTTATCATTAAAGTATAAATGGTGCACCATGCTCTTCACCTGAAAAAATAAGCCATTAGTTTAATTTCTTACGGGTGCAATGAACAGTTATAGCAACTCTAAACAGTAGGGCTATTTTTTCAATATACCATGTGAATTAATATGGCTGAAATACTGTTAGCTCCTCAAATATTTTGAAGAGTTCACTACAACATTTTATGTGTTCCAAAGAAATATCAAATATGAGACAATTTAATCACAGCATCATCTTCATGAAATTACCCTGTCAATAGGAAAAAAATTCTGTGTGTATCAAAAGAAAAAAAAGTTACCCTTTATAAGTTTTAAATTAAATCTTCCCAAGAATCAATAATCTTGCCACTTCATATCCCTAAACTGTGAGCTTTGAGAGGTTAGAAACCTTGACTTCACTAGTCTTCAGCATCTAGCATCTAGTAGCAAATGGTAGGTGTACATTAAATATTGATGACTAAATCTTAATAAAATATTAGGTAAAAACTAACAAAGTGATGTAAGTTTACAAAATGCTTTTGTATATAGATTCTTATCACACCAATGTGGTATTGGTAATAAAGATTTTAAATTCAGGGAAATTAAAGCCAAGCCAAGTCTTAAGCTGCAGACGTTTGACTATCTTATATTTAAGAAATATGAACATACACGTATAAGACTATCAAAAAAAGGTGAAAATTACAACTTTGATCTTATATTAAAAGCACACGAATTACAAATTTGGTGTTCATTCTCTAAGAAAAAAATGACTTATCATTTAAATATGGTTCCTATTTATTTTATTAGTAAATCCCTAGAAGAAATGTCTTTTTATCCCCAACATAGGTAACATTCAATGCTGAGAATGACCCTATGACATACGCTAGAAGTGGCCTTTCCTTTATTTTCCTTCCTTCCTTCCTTCCTTCCTTCCTTCCTTCCTTCCTTCCTTCCTTCCTTCCTTCCTTCCTTCCTGTTCTGTTTTCCTTTTTTTCTTATTTTTTCACTTCTTCTTTGGAAGAAAAAGTTTCAATGAGTTCAGCTTTCTAGAGGCTGAAGAAAAAGGTCCCTAGTGCCAGAATGCCCACGTGAATCACATTTCTGCTATCTACAAACTGTCTATACTTAGACAAGTTACTTAATCTCTCTGTGTCTTGGTAATACTAGCCCATTGAGGCAGTGCTACTACACTGTATGCACTTGATAAATGTTTATTGCTTTTGTGTATATATGTGTTAATGTGTGTGTAAATATTACAATATTATTGCATTCATTTGTTTTTAATATCATTTACTGAATTAAGCAAAAAGTTGTTTTGTTTTTATTTTTAAATTTGCTGTAACTGGCATATCCCGAAGAGCTTCCTAACCATAAAAGACTGGGTATCTATAAAGCATTCTTTACCTATGTTTGGTATGAAATCTACAGTACTGCCATTATACAGTAGCCTGTTCAGACTAAAAGAGAAGGTATCACAGGTTCTTTAAAAAGTTAGCTAGCTTTTGCAACCATTCCTAAAAAAAATTAAGTGAGCTTTGTAATTCCACCAAATTATGCTGAGTGTCCAGTGTTTATTTAGAGGTTTAACAAATGTAATTTTGTCTTGGAGGCACATGTAAACCATAAGATGGACAATAAAAAATGATATATAGTATAAAATGTGATAACACAAATGTTCACTAAGGAAAACAATATTAAGAATGTGTTTAGTTTGCTCACCATTAACTCAAAAAAGAACCAGGCTTGTTGCAAAGCTGATTCCCGAACGCTGCCACTGCAAACAACCCACTGCAAAGCCAGCTCCTCATGAAAAAGCTATCCAGAAGTAAATCCAAAGTTATTATCAAAGTCAAGTCAGTTAATAACACAAACCAAATAATAATGCAACTGCAAATGAAGATATAATGAGAATAAGCAAAATAAGGCATGTGAACCATTCAATGATGCAGTGAGGACACCCATTAACGAAACGGCTATTTATACATATAAGACAGTGGCATGTTGAACAGCTGAAAAATTACATGTTATCTTGCAGTAAAATGTAATTTTAAAAGGACAGGTGGGAAACAGCCTCCTAAATTGTACCTGCAAACAGAAACTAGACCAAAAACTCAGTTACAAATAAAATCTTGTTTGTATGTTATAGATATACTGCAACTTACGTAAATACACTCATGAACTTTGCTGGTACAATTTAGGAAATATCTTTAAAAATTTTAATTTTGATATAAGGCATTAATTTTCAAGTTTTCAGGTTTTTAAAGTCTTTTTATAAAAATGGCAGAAATTTCCTGCCTTGTAATGGATATGCATACAAAGCATTTGCAAAATAGTGTATATTAATATGAAAAAGGACTAACAAAACTGTGCATAAGGGAAGCAAATCAACATATCTTACTAAGAGTGATAATTTTTCTAACTCATCTTCCTTTCCCTGGAGATTTAAAACACAAAACAAAAGCAGTTACAGAAACGGAATTCAGAATTAATACATTTTTTGGCACTAAAATTTGATACTCAAATTTCAATTCACTAATCTCTAAAAACAGTCAATCCCAAGATTATAATAATTACAATAATGTAAAAGAGCCAGCATTGGAGAGATATGCCCAAAAGGCATCAGACAAGCAGTGCTTGCTCAAATGTATTTTTATATACAATGCAAATATTTTAACATCTCATACTGGTTATGTAAAGAAACTTTTTTATCTATTGTTGGAATTATTTATCTATTGTTGGAATTATTTTCCCCCTATATGGATTGTCTTCATATGAATCTACCTTTTTAGTTGGTAAGCGTCCCGTTAATGTTTGTAAGAAACTTGACGTCTCTGTGTGCGAAGACATACGATTACAACTTCGATCCATAGCCTATGGAGTGAAGATGAATGAATGACGAGAAAACATTAAAGTCTGCTGTGGATGACTTTGCAGCTCAAGGATTACATTCAATTTTTTAAATAGTGTTTTATTGTGGTTGCAACAACCATCTATTTTATTGTTCATCTCATTTTCACCATTTTAAATTGTTTAAATGACAATGCATTAGAAATATCAAAATGGCTTCTATATATTTATAGTTTTTATAAAGATGAATATTTTAATAATTATATAAATTCAGAGTGCTGCAAAGAATGAAACTTTTGTGTGATCTATATACATGCACATATCTAGTAAGAAAATGTAAAAACATACTTCTCAGCTGGTTTCAGACCAAAAAAAGAAACCAAGAATTTTATATTCAATAAAAAGAATGAAAAGTTTAGAATGATTTCTTTCATTTTTCACTATTATCAAAACTACTATTCAGGTTTGCCACATACTACATCAAATATAAACCATTACATTAAACAAGAAATTAATTTTTTCAAGAACAAGAACATTTTCCTCCAAAGCCAATACACAGATGAGAAGCATATTTTGAGGTACCATGCAGTATTAGCTACCAAGCAATTAGACCTAAGTAAGCAAAACCTAATTCAACTAAGTTAAAACAAATTTCATACTTTGCAACACAGCACAAATTAAAATGGATTTTTGCTTCTGGTATTTAATCTTATAGCATGGGGCTCATATACTGTTCACATTTATTTTCCACTTATTACCAGTATTTCTAGTTGGTGACTATGAAAAAAATGACAAGATAGTAACTGCTAAATGAAAACGATACAATAGCTACACTTTAAACCAAAAGCAAATGGAAAACTGTCAGGTTTTTTCCACAAAAATTTTTTTTTTAGATTCCTACTGAAGATGTGCTATCCCTAAAGTAGAAACTGTTATCAAAGCCATCAATTGCATAAGCAGCAGGCACTGGAATATTGACAGGGTGTATAAGGAGGCAAAGAGGAGACAAGAAATAGGAAAGCAGAGCAATACTGGTGCAGTTGGTGGTATTCATGCATAGTAGTTGGAAAATGTGCTAAGTAAACAAAAATACACACTTTTTAATGATTAAAAAAGCAAGCCACTGAAATCATAGTATATACTAAAAAGTAATGTTCTAAAGGGAAACATCAGCAGCCAATAAAGAAACCTCTAATGTAAACACCACCTGTGTTGATTCTGCACTTGGACTGGGGTTGGATCCCCATGGGGCAGCTTTTGGACCACCAGTGTTAACCCAGGAATTGGAGCGATCTAAACCCTAAGCATATAATAGAAAGCAGTTGGAAAGGAAAGAAATATTACATGTGGCATGCTATAATTATTCTTAAAGAAATCCAGACTTTCCAATGCAAACATTTTTTTAAAAAATTAGTACTGTTAAAGCAACCAAAATTTTAAGGCACCTATGGAGTACTAGTTCACCAAAATTGTCTTATTACATAAGTTTTTAAAAATCAAGAACATTAAATATAACATTTAAAGGTAATTTCTCTTTATGTAAAGGGATCACCTTGAAAGTTCCCATAGCACCAGCCCCACAAATTTCTCTTTAAGATGGTACAAGTTAGCAACACATAATTTCCTCTGAGTATTAACTAGAGTTTAAAAACAAAATGGAAGAAAACATTCCATTCTTTTCTAAAAGACTTTAATTTCATTCCATCTGTCATGAACTGAAAACTTCTGTTCAGTGATAGTCCATAATTTTATTTGACTTTGCCTCTTCTTTCATATTCTTTTAGAGACTGTTAGGAAAAATTAAGAAACAAACCAGATGCCTAATATTTACTCCTTCCTAAAAATGATGGTGAATTTGGGGTTGTGCTCAGTTTTATTGTGCTTATTGTTATTAAACCTAATAGGCTAC
Source organism: Rhinolophus sinicus (assembly GCF_036562045.2). Taxonomy (NCBI): domain Eukaryota; kingdom Metazoa; phylum Chordata; class Mammalia; order Chiroptera; family Rhinolophidae; genus Rhinolophus; species Rhinolophus sinicus. The sequence continues at coordinate 30,227,009 of NC_133756.1, forward strand.
TATTTTATATAAATAGTATAAGGAAAAATATTATGCTGGAGGTATTATAGGAATTATACCTTCATCATCACTATTAGCAATTTAAAGTTAATTGAATATGCTGACCAGAAGTGAAGTATGTCTATCTGTCTGTCTCTGAAAGAGGTTATTATGATCCTAGGTGAAGGGAAGTGGAGTTTTACTTCACTTTCTTAAACCTGACTGGTCATTAAAATCATTTGGGAAGCTTTATAAAATTTAGGTCCTTGGCCTGATTCCCAGAAATCCTGATTCAGGAATGGGGGGGGGGGGGGGAGTAAGTTATAAGGAATTTTTAGAGGATGGTTGGTGTAAGATTTATGAAGACAACCCCCAAGAGAACCTGACTGAACAGATGAGGATGTAAGCATGAACGCAAATCACAAAGCACGTAAAGAAGGATAGGTAAAAAGAGTAGTAACAACGTTAATTAACTTTGTATAGACGATATCACCAGGGAAGCTTAAAAACAACCATTAATTTAGAGGCAGGGCCCTGCCTCTGAACAATTAAAACAGAGTATTATGGGGAGGGGAGGAAAGCAGGGGAAAAGGGGGAAAAGGAGGGGAGGAGAGGGGACAAGTGAAGAGGGGGAAGACAACCTGCCAACTCTCAGGAGCTTAGGTTTTAGGAAGATAATTTCCTGTTGTTTTTTTACCTATTTTTTTCAAAAATACAAACAGGTTGAAATGTTACAATAATCACCCATACATTTGACATTAAATGTATAAGATGAGAGTTCAAATCCAGGTTCTACTGCTTACTGGTTGTAAAATCTAAGGTAAATTACCTAATTTCTCTTTCAGTTTCTCAGCTATAAAATAGGAATAATGATAATGCCTCCCTCATATTGTAAAGATCAAGTTAAATTATGGAAGTACATTACTAAGTATAATGTTTCAAATATTGGAAACTCTCAAGAAATAGTTTTAACAAAAACTTTCCATACATGTTTTTTAATTCTTCCTAGCAAATTACATTCGACAATATTCAAATACTAGTAAAATTATATAATCAGTAGATTTGTTTAAAATAAAATACCTGCCTTCTCAGAATCACATTATATTATCTCAAATAAAAGCAAACCAGCACACTATATTTTTCAGACAAGTTAAAACAAAATTCATCAGTCTCCCAAATTAAGTCTCCACTGTGTTAAGTGTAAAGTTCTTACCTACATTTTCAATTTTGATAATCAGTACTCATGTCACAAAAATAACAAAACGTAAGCATAAATTACAAATTGTGTTCTCTCTACCACCAATTTCCATAAAAAGAATAACTTTGCTGAATTCTTCAATTCACTTTTTAACACCTTGCTTAATAATTTCCTTTATTTATTTATTTCCCGCTCATTTCCTTAGGTCCCCCCACCCCACTCTGGTTGAAGCTGTTGTTTCTCAGTCTAGCTGTGTAGCACAAAGCTCCCTGGCCCGTGCTGGTGTTATGAGCCTTGCTCAGGGCAGCCCAGCTCCAGGGAGAGCCATTGTTCATAGAGCCGTTGTGAATGTGCAGCCCAGCGACCTCAGCATTAAGAGCACAGCGCTCCAACCACCTGACCCACCGGGCCAGCCCAATAATTTCCTTTAAAACTCAAGTACATGTTACTCTGTAATGTGAGAATAAACAATAAATCTCTTTGCTCCATTATATATTATATCCACAATATTAAGGCTCTGTACAGTTATAATTACATCAAGCAATTAATGTTTAATTAGAGAAAAACCAGTGGCCAATTATTTGTAAAGGAAATAATTTCCATAAACCAGGTGTTAAAAAGCTAAGAATTATATCAAACAGACCTTAGTTAAGCAAATTCATCAATGGTAGTTACTCATGTAATAACTTTGCTTACTGATCTCCAACTAACGTAGAACAGATTAACCAAAGATGCAGACATGTGTGTAACAGTGTTTTTGTTGCCAAATCCCTGTACTATTGTTTTGTCCCTTAGCTATAGATAGGGTCTTTTCTTGAACAAGGCCCATATTGTATTTGACTTGACACGAACACTCATGTTATAATACAAAGATTTGGCTTCATATCCACAAGTCCTCATCATCCTGCTTAGCACATAGCAAGCTCTCAGTGTTTGAAAACGAAAAAAACAGGAGATGATACATTAGCAAAAAATTATATATCAATGTAAACAATAAAATTCAAACCTGATGTAACCATTTACATAACTGAGTTAGAAGACTTTTGCTGGAACAATGAAAGAATAGATCAGTTCCGGAAAATAATTGTGAAGAAAGTCTCACAAATAATGGTTGTACAGTCACAAGAGGAGTAAAAGCCTGTTGATATCAGTATTCTTGAATTTTAGGAGTTCTGCATTTCATATTAAAGAATGAAGTAAAACTAAAACTTTCATAAAGCCAAATTTCTTAAGATCTCAGTGCTTACTAACACTCATTCATTAGATCACTGCCTGTTGAGTATCTTCAATATACTGGACATGACTGTCGTCTCCCATTGTTTGCGGTTTCACTTTCTGCAGTTTGTTACTTACTCATGGTCAACTGTGGTCCGAAAATATTAAATGGAAATTTTCAGAAATAAACAATCCATAAGTTTTAAGTTGTGCCATTCCGAGTAGCATGATAAAATCTTGCGCTGTCCGGCTCCTTCCCCACGCAGGATGAGAGTCATACCTTTGTCCAGGGTATCCACACTGTACGCTACCTGACATTAGTACTCAGTAGCTGTCTCCGTTCTCAGATCAGCTATTGAGGTATCTCAGTGCTTGTGTTCAGGTTACCCTTATAGTAGCCTAACACCAGCTCACTATGCCTATGTCTTCGACCTCACTTCATCTCATCACGTAGACATTGTATCATTTCACATCATCACAAGAAGGGTGAGGACAGTGTAATATTTTCAGGAAGAGAGACCACGTTCACATAACTTTTATCACAGTATACTCTTATAATCGTTCTATTTTATTAATAGTTATTGTTAATCTCTTACTGTGCATGATTTATAAATTAAACTACACCATAGGTATGCAGTATAGGAAAAACATAGTATATATAGTAGTACAGGTGGTGAGAAGTGGCTCTACCTTTAACATGTGCAAATCAAACAAAACAATTTACAAAAGGCAGCTGAGTTTAGAATTCCAGAGATTTGTACTGAAAATTTAATTTTGGGAGTCATTAGCACATAATGGTATTTAAAAGTATGGGACTTGATAAGATCACCAAGTAAGTATGTGTAGAAAGAAGAGAAGGGAAGGGAAGAGAAATAAGGATAGAGGCCTGAGGGCACTTCCAGATTAAGAGGACAGAAAAAGAATAATCTACAAAGGAGACCGAAAAAGTGTAACAAGTAAAGTAAGTGGAAAACTAAAAGTGCGCAGTACCCTGGAAGCCAAGTAGGAAAAAACCAAGAAGGAATGAGAATTTAACTGTCCAAACCTGCTGGAAGGGAAAGTAAGCTGAGTGTTGAGAAGTGAACATTGGATTTAGTAACAGAGAGCACTGGCAATACCAACAAGGGCATTTTGGGTGGAAGATGGGCAAAATATTTGATTAAAGTAAGGTGAAGAGGATGGTAGCAAAAGAACTGGACACAGCAAGTATAAAAGGCTCTTTTGAAGAATTCTACTTACAAAAAGTTCCAGAAAAATGACAAAGAAGCTAACAGCAGAAATACTATAGAGATTTTTTTAAAATAGAAGAAATAATAACATGCCCATTTGTGGATGGGATGATTTAATAGACAGGGAGAAAGAGATGATGTAGGAGAGAGATGAAAAGAACTGCTGCAGTGAGGATCTTGAGCAAGTGAGAGGGGTGGGAGCTTTGTACAAACAGAGGGAATGGATTCAGGGAAACGGATAGCTCGACTATAGCAGAGCATTAAGTACTATAGCAAGTATGTGGTAGTAGGTAGGTAGACGCTGCGATGGTAAAAGTCTATCAAAGTTTTCTTCTGATGGCTTCAATTTTCTCAGTTAAGTAGGAGATAAAGTGAAGAGGAGAGGAAGAGGATTGGTGGGAAGGTGTTAGGAGTAACAAAAGACAGCATGAAACGTTTTTCTGGGAGAATGGGAAAGTAAAAGGAAAACAAATATATATATAAATATAATTCCTTGCCAACATTAAGGGCTCTCCGAGATTTATGGTGTTTGATTTCAAAAGAGACCAGGAGACCAGTCATCATGGTGTTTCAGTGGCACAGGTGCTGACATGGCACAGGCAGTCAATTAGGTTCAAATATGATTTCAAGTTTGGTTAAGAAGTAAAATGAAATTAGAGAAAGGTAAGGGAATTGAGGTTTGATTATAATAGGGATAATTATAACAATAGAATGGACCTTATGATAAGCTGGATAAATGAGAAGAAAGAACATCAAGGGGGTAAGGCCCAGTATAAAGGTCACAGAATCAAGTGACTGGAGGTTGCAGAGAAGTGGAGAAATTGTTGTGAGTTGAAGTACTAAAGAGAAAAACAGGAGCTAATGGTTAGAGAACAAAATGCATGGCATTGAGATTATGAAGGTTGACGTTAACTGGCAACGACAAGAGCTAGGTTATGACTGAGGCATGGCTGAGGCAAGGGTGAAGGGCAAAATCATTAAAGAAGAGTTACTTAAATTTCTAGGCCAATAAAATAAAGAAATAAAGAAAGAACAGCTCTAAATAAACTTCAAGGTTCCTTACAATTTTTCCATGAGATAAAATTATATACTATTATTAGGTATTATGACTAAATGATAGTCCAAAATAAAGGTAGCTAGCAAAAATTTTGCAACAAAAGGAGAAAACATAAAAACTATTTAAGTAAAACTTGATTCATAAGGCTCTGCTGTCATAAAACAAATTCTCATCTTACGATGGCTTTCTTAGACATTGATATATATCATTATGTATCATCAAAAGTAAGTTTGTCGTATGTCCCATTTTATGAATCACCTGAAAAAAGGCAAATAATTCCAATATATGTAGACCTTTGTTCTAAATCTTGATGTTATCATTTATCAAATACGTTATGTAAAGGAAAACTCTAGGACCATACTAAATGAGGCACAGTGCAAACCTTAAAGAAATTGAGACATTTAAAAAAATAGAACCTTCAAGAAAATGGTTATCTATAGCTCTTTAACAGGAAAATTTCTTATAATTCACAAATCAGATTCATTCTATTTAAGAACTGTATTTTACAGTATATAAATAATGCTAAGTACTATATTTCAATGAGAAATGATAAAAAATAAAGACAAAGATAAAAAACTTGAGTTCTTTTCCTAAACATGGAAATATATGGTAAGACTATAAAATATATTTTTGATTTGTGAGAAATTATTTTAAAAATTACTTAAAAGTTACTTTAAAACGAGCAATGTTTCAAGTTCTTTAGAAGTTTCTTAAAGTAAAATTTCTGTAACTATATGAATAGATATGAGCAGTTCTGATGTGTTTGGTCAATGTTCAAGTATTTCACCTAATAAACAAACCAAACATGATCTTAAAAAAAAAAAATTCTATTATAGTTCAGGCTAAGGGTCAAACACAGATCCTAGAAAATATTTAGTAATTCTTCCTCATATCCTTATTACCAGACTAAAATGCCAAAGAAAAGTTGGCTATAATTCCACAGCAATAATATCTTCCTCCTTTCCAATAGCAAAAAATATATTTGAAATGGTTTGGTCAAAACACAATGTGACGTGATTTCTTGGCCTCAGTCTTACTGTTCTTTTGTCCAGCTTATTTAAACTCGGGGTTATTTTTGTACTTTATACAATAACTGTTTGTTCCTTAAGTATATTTCTTTGGGTCATAAAGATGAATGCTTTAAATAAAATTCAGGTATCTCTTATACTAGCTGGTGTGATCCTTGTTGTCTGGGATAATCATTAACCATCATTAAATAAATCATATTTTTCTAATCCAGGTGCATCATATATAGAGTTTTCCATAGAAAATGTGGCTCTATTACCAATCAAGGCTCACCATTGTGCTTGACATTTTTTGAAGAAGGGGGACGCATATTTTGAATCAATATGTCCCTTCCACACCGCAGTCACACTGGTGTCTTAATTTTACAGGAAATCAATCTAACCATTTTTCACATGAAGTATGAGACAGACAAGAGTGAGTAATATGTGATGGGTAATCCTGGACAAGTTTTAGGATTTGGCAGATTTTTTTGAGCAAAGTGCATAAACCAGTTTGTAATAGCAAGCTTATTCAACAGAAACCTTTGGTATTTACACATAGGATAGAAATGTACAATTTTTTGCTTATTACTAACTCAAATACATTTTAAAATTAAGAATAAATTTAAATAATTGGACATTTCTCATTTGTTCATAAATGAAAACCAAATCTATAGATGTATATCTTCAGTTTACCTTATTGCCGATGATTGACCGTACTTCATCATCTGGTGATGTGGGAGTCCCAGATATATCTGGATTACTATTACTAAGGCTCCGAGAACGATTTAAATTAAGGCTTGCAGGTCTCACAGCAGATCTAGCCATCGTGGCATAATGCACTGATCCTCCCAAACCCCCAGGACCTAGAATTGTGTATAAAATAGCACATAATTAAACAAAGAAAATTAGTCAGGAAAGGACCTGGAAAAAAATCTCTGCCATTTTACAAAATTCCATAACGATCACGAATTGTTTTTGTTTCTAAATGAAAAACACTATAAATAAGAAAAACACTCAAGACCTAATGATAGCTACACAAAGAAGTTCTATATTACAGTAGTTGACATAACCATATGAATTATAGATACATGCAAAAAAAATGAAAGTAAACTACTTTCTTACACCATATACAAAAGTAAACTCAAAGTGAATTAAAGACAAATGTAAGATCTGAAACCATAAAAATCCTAGCAGAAAAACATAGGCAGTAAACATTTTGACAATGGTCTTATCAATATCTTTTTTGAATATGTGTCCTCAGACAAGGGCAACAAAAGAAAAAAATAAACAAATGGGATTACATTGAACTAAAAAGATTTTGCACAGCAAAGGAAACAATCAACAAAACAGAAAGACAATCTAGCAAATGGGAGCAGATATCTGCAAATGACACATCTAATAAGGGGTTAATATCCAAAATATATACTCAAATAACACCAAAAAAAAAAAATTTAAAAAATGGGCAGAGAACCAAAATAGACATTTCTCCAAAGAGGACATACAGCTGGCCAACAGACATATGAAAAGATGCTCAACATCGCTAATCATCAGGGAAATGCAAATTAAAACCACAATGAAATATAACCTCACATGTGTAAGATGGCTATCATCAATAAGTCAACAAATAACAAGTGCGAGGATGTGGAGAAAAGGGAACCTTCGTACACTGTTGGTGAGATTGTAAATTAGTGCAGCCACTATGCAAAACACTATGGAGATTCCTCAAAAAATTAAAAACAGAGCTGCTATACGAGCAGGCAATTCCCCTCTGGGTATTTATCCGAAGAAAACAAAAATAGTACTTAGAAAAGATATATGCACCCCTATGTTCATTGCAGCATTACTTGCAGTAGTCAAGACATGAAAGCAACCTCAGTGACCATATATAGAAGAATGAATAAAGATGGGACACACACACACACACACACACACACACACACACACACACACACACAGAGGAATATTATTTGACCATATAAAAAACAATGAAATTTTGCCATCTGCAACAACATAGATAAACCTAGAGGGTATTAAGCTAAGTGAAATAAGTTGGACAGAGAAAGACAAATACCATGTGATTTCACTTATATGTGGAATCTAAAACAAACAATACAAATGAATAAACAAAACAGAAACAGACTTGTATTAATAGTTATAGAGAACAAGCTAATGGTTGCCAAAGGGCAAGGGGAGTGGGGGGGATAACAATAAAAATAAAAAAATAAAATGAGCTTAAAAACTCTGAGTCATATTACTATTACACCTAGCTTTCACAATGAATGCCATAATTATTTGTCACCATTATTAATGTTAACGTTGCCAATAGCTGGAAAAGGGAGGACATTTACCATTATTACTAGTGATGATGACTCATACAGACAAATAAGTGAGTAGGCTGAAAGGTATGCACCACATATCTAAATAACTGAACAACTGAAGTAATTCAAACTAAGACATACCCTACCCCAACACCACCACTAACTCCACTACCACCAACGTCATATAAAAAGCAGATAACTACTTTCAGCATTAATATTCAGAAAGGCTATATTATTTTGTTAACCATGAAGAGATCAGAACTTTTCTAGAGAATAATCTTTTACATTATTGTAGGTTTCAAAGGGTTACCAATCAGGGAACAACTGAGCCATCATAACTCTTCTTTAATGTCCAACAGCACTCCACATGACAAATACAACATTCTATTTATCTTATCTTAACACGGAATGATAAATGTTTCTGGAAACAGAAGAAATTATTTTCAAGGTTCGTTTCCAAGAATTATTTCAACCAAAATCCCTTTAATTCAAATGAAAGGAAGCTGTATAAATAATGATGCTTTAAAATGTAACTTTTAACATAAATGTGACCTGAAATGATGCTTTTAAATGTATCCTTTTAACTCTAGCACCTAGCATAGTCCATAGCACTTAGCAGGCATTCAATAAATGTTTGCTGTTGAATAAACACATCACACTATGGACTATAAAATTATTTCATTTTGCCATGAACACAATCTATGCAAGACAATTTTATAGTAAAAAGAATAAAATACCTGGTGATGGTGAATTAGGGTAAGTATTTGGTAGGCGAAAAACATAATAGATATATGATGCAAGAAGGTTGTTCCTGCCATGCTGGTCATGATTTCCTTCCAAGTTTTTGTGAAGCCGATTTATAATCGATGCCATGGCTTCAAAAGATGCTTGGCCTAGATTAACTTTTAAGAAGGAGGAAAATATTTTTGCATTAATTTTTTTAGACTGTAAGTTCCAAAAGGATCAAAGTATTGTCATCTCTATATGCATTAAGTATAGTGATTATATACAGTAAGTGTATAAAGATATTTGATGTTGAGTGTAATGATATCTTGTATTAGCTGAATCAAAAATACTTTTGTAAACAAAATTAGAAGAAAAACTCATTTTACTAATTTAACATGAAAATTGTACACCATCAAACAGGTACCCGTTATTTTGTAAAACCATACGAAGTACATGTTAAGAAAAAAGAAATCTGTCTTATGTATCACCTTTGAGAACTTCTCATTTTAAAGATTTTGCTGAAAAGTTACATAGCATATGATGAGCACATATTACTTTTGTTTTAAAAAATTAAAAATATTAACAGTAAAAGTAGATTGTTAAAAATATCAACTTAAGATAAATAAACAACTTGACTGCAATGAGTGAATATGTAAAAAGAATTAGAAGGAAAAAGGACTAGAAAAAGAGGTTGAGGTAAGACTGTACAGCATTTTCAATGTCAGCTAAGCAAAGCCTACCCAGTCATTCAGATCAGTATATAATAAGAATTTTGCACAAACTAGGAAATCTGATAGCACACTGAAAAAATGGGTAAACCAAACAGCCATTGTGAGCAATAGTCTCAGATTTTATGATTTATTTAATCAAGACAGGAAATTATGAACAGATAATGAGGTCAATTAAGTTTTCCTAAAAGTAGAATAATCAAATAAAGTGGTCATTTAGGAAGATTAATCTATACACACTGAACTAGAAGAGAAAGAGACTAGAGCCAGAGAAACCTAAGGGGCTTAGCAATCCTACTTGTGCTTCTTGTTAATTCCTTTTCCTCAGAGTAGCTATTTCAAACCATCAGTATGCTCTTCAAAATTCAGGTCCACCTACTTCCTTCTCAGCAATCTTGCTTTTTATTTCTCAGAAGGAATGTATAAAGCATGAAAGTCCTCAAGTTTTTACCACAAATTTATCAGAATGCAAAGGAATTTTTATTTCCTTGCCAAAGCAAGCAGTGTTTGTCTCCTGCATAAGAATGATCTATCCACCTTCACTGTTATCCGACAGGATTGCTTCATTAATTAAACTCTTGCACACTCCTATATCTGGAATTTTTCTCACCCCTCCGACCCGCAAGTAGTTTCTCAAAGCAGATAAACATGCTCAAACCTCTCCACTCTTATACCCTAATCAACCCTGCTTCCTCATCTAACTAAGTATCTTTAAAGAGTAGGATATGCTTTTTGTATTCCTTTCATCATCTACTGTTCACTACTTCTTTCTCTGTAATCTGTTTTCGACTTTCACTATTTGACTGACACTATTCTAGTTAATTTCACTAGTGAACACTTCTCTTAAGTACAATGGATAAAAGTGGGACTCTGGAGTCATTGCTTGGGTTTGAATCCTTAGGCAAATTTTTTAAGCATTATGTTCATCACTTTACTCATTCAGAAAATGGTGACGCTAATAACGCCCACATACAGAGTTGTTTTGAGGATGTCATACATTAATATAAATAAAGGACATAGCACCATGCCTGGTACATAGTAAGTGCTATGCCAATGTTTGTTACTATTGTTATTATTTTACTTATACAAACTGCAATGACGAACACTTATTTTTTTTCCCCTTAAAATCTTCTCCTATGACGTCTGTAATGGGACTCTACAATGTCTCTTCAATAGCTCTTAACCCACCCTCTCTTCTCCACCTCACTGTTACCTGTCTCTTATCAGGACCTCACAGTTTTTGTATAAAATTCTAGACAATTCCTAATTTGTCTCCCTTCCTCCAGATTTCAACCTATTTCCATGCAGTACAGTCATCTTTATAAAAGCCGAACTGGGTCAAGTTACCTCCCTAATTAAGACCAGACCCTTCAATTCTCTGAAATGTCATGAACACTCCAACTCCCCCATCACCTATCATCTCTAATCACCAACCCTCCGATTTACAATTAATTATTTCTAATTCCCTCAACATTTCCAGGTGCAACTACAGTGGCCCCTAAAAAAATCCCAAGGCATTGCATACTCCTCTATCACTTAACACAAAATTTCTATAACAGATTAGCTGAAATTTCTCACAAGGTCAACTACTTTGCAGGATTATGTGGAAGCTGTTAGCATTAGTAGAGGAATAAATCTTGGAAAAAGGGTGTGAAACAGGAATACCTCTCCTAGAACAACACAGAAGGAAAAAACATATAGCTTTTGAGTTAATAAAGGAAAAAAGAGCTATATAAAATAGAGGACAGCTGGTGAGTGAAAATGTAGACTAGATAGATTATATGTCATGTAAAATGCAACATGATTTATGTTTGCCTCTTTTGCTAACTAGTCTGTAAGTTCCTTAAAATCAGGAACTGTAATTGGACAGTGCCTATCAGTGTCTGGGTACATAATAAGTGCTTACTAAGAATTTGGTGAATGAATAAATTAATATGTTTCCATAATTTGAGAAGAAGTCCATATGGCACATTTTATGAAAAACAAACAAAAGAAAGTTATCCTTTTCTGGCATCAGAAACAAGTAAATAACAATCCCCTCCAAAATCAAACACAGTCCTTACAGACAGGAAATAGGAATCATGCATGGTCCCAGTTCTGAAGTTAGGAATGTCAAATTATAAATTTTATGATTCTCCAAACATAAGTAAATTACCTATTTGGCCAGCAATGACAGGAGGTCTAACAACTAAAAGTATCAGTTTATCAAGCAGAAGATGAAGAAATCGGACCACTGGTTCCAACTGAGATGAATTCAATGCTGAAATACTGCTCTTCAATTCATTTTCTAAGTTATTTTCCATGATTCGCATGTCACCAATTCGGACTGGGAACATGTGTTCATCCAGAGCATTGACCAGAGCAAAAAACTTGTCAAGATAAGGATCCTAAAACAAAGAACAAATAAAAGCACTAAACAATTAGAACTCTGTATATTCCTCAAACTATGGACCGTTAATAAAATATCTCATATTAACTGATAATACAAAAAAGTACGTAAGTATACATATTGTTTCCAAGTAAACACTACATCTATTTTAATTTATTATTATAAAGTAGCCACTTCAAATACTAGTGATTACTCCAGAAATCTACTGTTACTATGTCTCCCCCAAAATAAGACCTAGCTGGACCATCAGCTCTAATGCGTCTTTTGGAGCAAAAATTAATATAAGACCCGGTCTTATTTTAATATAAGACCGGGTCTTATATCATATAATATAATGTAATGTAATATAATACTGGGTCTTATGTAATATAATATAATATAATATAATATAATATAATACCAGGTCTTATATTAATTTTTGCTCCAAAAGACGCATTAGACCTGATGGTCCGGCTAGGTCTTATTTTCGAGGGAACACAGTATGTGGTAAGTCTCCAGAAAAACAGGGCACCGAGTCTCTAGTGAGCCTCCCTGGTAGACAACATGAACTCACCCTGTGTGACTCTACTAGGAGAGGACTATTGGCAGCTTGTGTCTTGTTTCCTCTGGACTTGACCTCTTTTTCCTTAGCTGATTTTGCTTTATATATTTCACTAAAATAAATCATAGCTATGAATATGACCACACGCTGAATCCTGTGAGTTCCGCTAAAAAAATCACTCACTTTTAGGGTGGCTTGGGAACCCCTGCACATCACCCCTTCCTTTTTCAAGCTGGAGAACCCCTGAATTCCATTTTAAACACTTGCCTCTTCTCATTCTACAATTTCTCTCTGGAAAAATCATACTTTCCAGTATAGTTTTAACTATCATACTTATTCTGGTACCTCCAATCCTAAACTCCAAACTAATTACAACTGCCTATAGGACACCTTCATCTGAAGGGCATAGGCATGTCAATCTCAACAGGCTCAAAAATAAACTCATTATAGCTCCATAATTGCTCCCCGTTAGCATGCTCCCAAATTTACTTTTCTCGTGTTTCCTATTTAATTTAGAAATCACCATCTACCTGGACTCTGCATTCTAGGGCATTGAAAGTCCTTCATAATCTATTACTAGCCTGTTCTTTTATCCTCATCGATAACGATTTCCCATGTACTTTAAATTGCACTCACACCAGATTAACTGCCTATCGTTAAAAAGACTACTGCCTCTGCTCTTGCTTTTTATCACCTGAGTTGCACTCCCCACCATGGTAAATGCCTACTTATCAATGCAACATCTCAGCTCCCTGCAGAATAGACAGCTCTCCCCTCTGTTCTTGAAAGGATTTAGTTCGTGTCTAATGTAGTACTAATTTTACTATATTGTAATTATTTTTACATTTTCCCCAGTTACATTGTAAGGTCCTTGAAGGGAAGGCTCCTTCCTTGACAGGTAACAGCATCCCTGACCCTCTTCAAGCTTACAGTCTAATGGGGAAGAGAACCAACAAACAAATGGCAATGTACATATATGTACATACACACATGCACACAAAGAGGGAGAGAAAGCGAAAGTGCGAGAGCGCGCAAGAGCAAGAAACAGTAGTAAGTGCAGGCTAAGACAATACAGAGTAATGGGGCTGCTATGTTTAAAAGAGTCACCAGACAAGGCCTCTCTGCGGCAAGCAGAAGCCTTAATGAAGAGAAGTCAAACAAATGTCAGGAAGAAAAGCATTCCAGCTAGAGAAAGAGTAAATATAAAGGCTTTGAGGAGAGCTTGGCATATTCCAGAAATACAGAGAAAAATATGGAGTAAATGACCCCTAATAACTCTTCTCATTTGAAATATCTGAGTCTATGAGCAATAAAAGGAGTTGGATGATGCTTTTCAACTCTAAGTATTCTGCTATGTACCAGAAACTTAGGGGGGAAAATTACCTAATTGTTCAAAATGAAGTCAGTGACATTTTGAAAAGCAAAATATTTGCTTTCGTTAACATTAAATGACATTTTATTGATTCCTTTAAAAAGTAACTTCTAAATCTATATTTTTAACTAACATATACTCACATAAGTCTTACAGCAGATAGCAAAATGGATTTAAGTACTAGACAATATGTTCAACATGTTCAAGTGAAATTTGATCATAAAAATTATTAAAACTTACTTGTGTATGGATAGATGAAACAGCAACAACTTCAACATTAAAAACACCTTTGTGATTATCTACCCATTTCATGCCAGGCAGAGGAACCTATAAAATATTAAATACAATGATCACAGATGCGTAAGTTGATTATGAATTCTGAAAACAAACAAAAAAATTACGATATCTCAGTGAGAAAAAATACTGTGGAAATATATTTTTACACACTGTAAATAAATATCAAACTTATATTGTCATTATAAAATCAATGTTTCCTTCAAAAGCAGAAAATACACACTTGAAATTCTATCTTCCCAGTGACATATCCCTTTACATGATTCCAAATCTTCCTCTACGAAAATATAGTTTTATACACATAGGTGATATCAAACATACTATTTTCAAACCTGTTTTTCACATATTACATTGTGAATCTCTTCATGCCAATAAATTCACATTTACAATTATTTTAATGATTTATAATATTCTATTTTTTCTATTTTAAACACTCTTATTGCGTACTAATTGGGTTTTAAAATATTCACAAGCAAAGGAAGTCTGTTTTAAAGATGAGAAAACATTTTGTTTTCAGACGTAAATGGCTAAGAATGCTAATTAAAATTATAGAAACTTATTTTTAAAAGAGAGTACATCAGTTTTCTCTATTCCTCCTGCTAAGTACTACTAACAAACAAACAAACAAACCCTGAACATGATAGATAAAATAAAGACTGAAAGGTGGATAGAAAAATGCAGATGGGATAGGGAACCTCAAAATGGAAAAAAGTATAAGGCAGTGTTTCCTGGGTATTACTCTTGCCTCATATATCCTGGACTAGGTGCTAGAGAAGCTGGTAACACATAAATGCCAAAAGGAGCAGACCAAGAAAAGCCTGCTCTCTTTAGTCAAAGCCAGTAATTGCCCTACTCTAGCCAAACACAAAGAAAGGAACTGCAGCCCCTCTCCACCTCCAGAGGCTGAGTGGGGAGCCTGGGTTTCCACCCTCAGCTGGCTGTCATGAAGTGCCTGATCCCCACCCATCCCCACACACATTGGGTGGTATCAGAGAAGATGGGAATTGATCCTAGCCCAGTGGTAAGAAGTACCCCACCAATGTGCTGTCAGTGGAGGCCAAGAGAAAAGCAGTTACAGGTGCCCTCTCCCCACCACAGCCAAGGAGGTGTCAGCAGAGGCCTATCAGGGAGCCTGAAATCCCACCTCCACCCAATAACAAGCCCCCATCCCAACCGAATGTAGAGTGAGGAATGTGGGCCTTTACCTCCACCTGGCAATAGCCGCACACCCCACTGCTAAAATACAAGACTTAAATAAGAGCTAAAGCCATGATACCCAAAAAGTTCAGGATATAATAAAGAATCACGCATCATACCAAGAACCAGGAAAACCTCAACTTAAATGAGAAAAAGCTAACAGATACCAATATTAAGATGACACAGATGTTGGGCAGATGTGACAGGACTTCAAAGCAGCCATCGTAAAAAATAACTTCAACAAGCAATTATGAATATCCGTGAAACAAATGACAAAAAACACAGTCTTGGCAAAAAAATTAAAAGTTAAAAAATTAAAAGAGGTATTTCCTCTCCACTGTTTCATATTTTTATGGGTAGAAATAAAGTCAGTTTCCTGTTACAAAATTCAACATAAATAGGTAAGAAATGCAGTATCTCTACTGAGGCAAGTAACAGGTTTGGAAAATTTTTTTTTTTTTTAAAGCTGGTGAATTAAAACTACCGTGTTTCCCCGAAAATAAGCCCTAGCATGATTTTTCAGGATGATATCCCCTGAACATAAGCCCTAATGCGTCTTTTGGAGCAAAAATTTAAGACCCAGTCTATTTTTGTGGAAACATGGTACTCAAAGAAAGAAACAGTAGTAGCTCTTTCAATCCAAAAACACTGTTTCCAGTTATAAAACTAATAGGATACACAAGTAAAAGGTGAACACATACTTCTTTAAAAATAATGTTTCTCTAGGTTTGATCTGAGCAACATAAACATCATCTGGGCACTTGTTAGAAATGTAGAAAACCAAGCCCGAGCCCAGATCTATTGCATCGGAAACTCTAGGGGTAAGGTTCAATAATTGGTGTTACAACAAACCGTCCAGGTAATTTTGATGCTTATTAAAATAAGAACTGCTGTCTTAAAACATTATAACAAGCAGTGTGGTAATAGAAATGACATAATAGTAGCAAACGCTACTTGAACACTTTTTATGTGCCTGGCACCATTCTAAATGCTCTGCATACTATTATGTCATTCAATCACCAACATAACCCTTTATTATAAGCATCAATTATTCTCCTCAATTACAGATGAGAAAATTCAGGCACAAAGAGAATATCTTAGTCAGCTCCAGATGCTATTATAAAATACTACATGCTAGGTGGCTTAAACAACAGAAATTTATTTTCTCACAGTCTGGCAACTGGAAGTCCAAGATCAAGGTACCAACATGGTTAGCGACTGGTGAGATCCTCTTCCTAGCTTGCAGATGGCTGCTGTCTCACTGTGTCCTCATGACAGAGAACAAGCTCTCTGGTGTCTCTTCTTATAACTAATTTCCACCCTCATAACCTCATCTAAACCTAATTACCTCCCAGAGGTCAAAGGTCAAATCTCCAAATACTATCTATCACACCTGGGGGTTAGGGTTTCAACATATGAATTGGGGGGCGGGGGGGGGGGGGGGGGGAGCATAATTCAGTCCATAGCAGAGAGATTAAGAAACTTACCCAAGGTTACACAACTGTAAGTGGTGGAGCCAAGAGTGAAACCCTCGAAATTATTCTATGCTTCCTTCCAAAAGTATGAAGTTTAAAAAGCAACAACAAAAACTTTCACAATCCCACACCCCTCGAGCATTAACTTTGCTATTTTTGGTGTATATTTTCAAAACTGTGTTTTTTTTTTCATTGTTTTTTTTAATTAAAGTTTATTGGGGTGACAATTGTTAGTAAAGTTACATAGATTTCAGGTGCACAATTCTGTATTGCATCATCTATAAATCACATTGTGTGTTCACCCAAACTATTTCCTACACAATTACTAATATATACCTACATACTGAATTTGGTTGCCACTATATTGTTTGTTTTTATCATAAATATCCTATTGGGATATTTAAATCCATATAACTCCTCTTAGCTACTGTACCATTGTATGGATGTACAAAAATATAATTAAACATTAAATTCTTGGTCGACATCCAGGTAATTTCCATGTTTCATTTTTAGCTAATACCAATAATTCTGTGATTATTTTTTCTATTTAATCCATACAACAAATATTTACTGAAGTCTCTACATAGTTTTCTAGGTACTGGGGTTTCATGGTAAACATAAGGTCTGCTCTCAGGGAACTTACCAACCGTTTAGCGGGGATAGAGAAAAACAAGGAGAGAAAAAAAGATAATTTCAAATAATGGTAAGTATTAAGCAAATGAAATTGGATTAAAAAGGATAGAATACATCATCAGTGTGGAGAAGGGAAGAGTTGAAAATTCATGAAGTAAGGCAAGGCCTCTGTGAGGAGGGACAATTTAGATAATGAAAAGAATCCAGCCATGTGAAGATCAGGAAAATTCAAAGGCCTAGAGGCAGGAGAAAGTTTGAAAGAAGCTCTAAGAAACACTCAATTTTGGTAATATGAACCTGAATGCAAAAAGCAAGTCCCAAAGGATTATATATAGCACAATAACTAACTTTTTGTTAAATTTGTAAAATAAAGTAAAAAAAATGCATTCTTTAGTATATATATCAACTAAAAAGTTATTTTTAGAAGCTAGTTGTCAAAACAATGCAAATATACTTAATGCCACAGAACTGCACACTTGTTAAGATAATAAATTTTATGTTCTGTATAGTTCACATAACGTTAAGTACAAAGGACCTAAGGTAGAAATGTGCATTTCATGTGTTGTGACCAGCAAAGGTATGTGCTATGTGGCTAGGGCAGAGTGGGTGACAGAGAATGGTGAGAAAGTCAGAGCAGTAGCGTTATATTGCCTTTAAAAAAAAAACAAAAAAACAACAATACAAATTTATTTATGAATACTTTTCGAGTTCTGAAAATAAATGCCACCAGGACAACATTCGCATTACATATTTTGGATTAATGTTTACAAACAGTTATGGTCAAAGCATTAAGAGACATTAATAACAATCATGTAATAGTTCTCTCAAAAAACACTTTGGTTTTTGAACAGTGGCACTAATTCTTGATTGAGATTTTTCCAGCACTTTTGTTTGTTTCTTTCAAGTTACATGTCATCACCAAAGCTGCTAATGTCTCTTGTATCGTATGTTTATAACTACATTATTTTCACATATACGATCAATTGCCAAAGATTCTAAAAAATTAATTTATATCTGTTCTCCTCCCTCTACCGTGTTAGTGAAATGCTGTCTACTAAAAGAGATATTCATTTATTTAAAGAAACTTATCATGTTACAACATAAAAATTTTCCAAATTGATCTTTTCTTTGAGTTTATATTTCACATGTGTTATTTTGATTTAAAAATGAATATACTTATATTTTTAAAAATACCATAAAAGCTTTTAAGTATTCTGTAGGGTAATTTTAATTATAGGAGAAAATATTATTATTACTTCATTATTTACATACTTATAGACAGAATACCAAGGTCTTGTTTGAGAAAAACACCTTTATAATGAAAAACCCATTTCATTCAATCTGGAGAATATGGACATGAGAGATACTGACCTCAGGAGAGAGTACAGAATAAGCCTGTGGTGGTTTTTCCAGTGAGACCGGTAGGCAAAACTGCCCAGTCTTTAATCGCCCATTCTGAAGCATTGGTATCCACTTTTAAATAAAAAGGAAACAATATTCATTTAAATATGCTTGTTACAAAAGTAATTACTTAGAAAATCTGTTTTAAGACCTTGATATGAGCCACATTTGTCTCATCCCCAAACACCAAGCAGATTTAATTACCTAATTATATGCCTTATAATTCCTCTAAAGTTTCCCCGCCAATATTTTATTAAGGATGATCCCAAAACATTATTATTAGTAACTATGCAATATATCAATCTCTAGGAGGTCCTTATTAGCCAAGGGAATGTTGAGAGTAGAAAGTTGGTAGCCACAAAGTGTATCAATTTTAAACAAAGTACACCAATACAAATAGGGAAAGATTTGATTAGACATGAATGTTGAAAACAAAATTTAAAAGTATGAACATAAATTTATTTTCTTACATTTAGCAAAATTCATGTCACAAACTACAAGAGAAAAAAAAAATATCAAATGTTGATTTTTGGGTGGAGACATGATTTTTCTGCATTATGATGTCCTTCACCTTAGGTATACCTTTGCAATTCAATCATGACTTTCAAAAATTCAAGGGTTTTAGTTGCCGTTAGTTAAAACAAAAATGTATGGGGGCAGGGGGATGGCTCAGTTGGTTAGAGCAGAGCTCTGAACAACAGGGTTGCCATTTCGATTCACATGGGCCAGTGAGCTGCGCCCTCCATAACTAGATTGAAGGACGTCGACTTGGAGCTGATGGGCCCTGGAGAAACACTCTGTTCCCCAATATTCCCCAACAAAAATTTAAAAAAAGGAAAGAAAACAGCAGCTTGAGCTTGGAGCTGAGTTGTGGGTGTGCGGCCGATTGTCCCAGTGGTTAGAGCGCGGTGCTCATAACATCAAGGTCACTGGTTTGATTCCCACATGGGCCAGCGAGCTGCACCCTCCACAGCTAGATTGAGGGACAGCGACTTGACTGGGAGCTGATGGGCCCTGGAAAAACACATTGTTCCCCAATAGTCCCCAATAAAAAAAAAAAAAAAAAAGAATGTATTTCACTGCCAAGGGTCTCTTTTAATCATTTTACATTTAAACAATTTTCTTCTGAAGAACATTAAAACTATCATATTTATACTGTAGCAGTGGGTAAACACACAATAATCAGGAACAACACCTAAGTCTTTACACAAGTTAGTTACATCAATGAGCATTTTCTTCACTCTTGCTAACCAATCTGTGGAATCAGATTTAAAAAATATATATATCAACTATATATTAAATATTATAATTATTTTTTTAAGATCAAAGAGCTAAATATTTAACAAAAATATACTTACTGTATATCCAACAGGAGTTTCAAGAGGAGTATTTTGCTTTTGTTGACAACTAACATGATAAAAAGTAAAAAGCAAGTGATGATGGTCAGTTAAAGTAGCAGGGAGTTTAACCTTGATTTCTTCATGAAAATCAGGAGACCTTCATATGAAAAACAAAACAAAACAAAACAGATCAATAGTCAATAAACTATTAAAAATAAATAATTATTGCACTTGTATATTTGAGTAATTTTTAAATTAATTTCAGGATTCATGCTTAATTTTTCTTCCAGTCCAAATATTTTGTTTATTCCCAAACTCTAAGTAACTAACTCCTACTTCCAGACAAGGGAGTTACCACTGTTTCTGAAATTTCTCATCCCATTTTTATTAATGGGCTGAGTAATTCTACTGTTTGGGTATTCATTAATAATCACCACCTTGATGCTGAGGTCTTCATTAGTTTGGAAACTGTATAAAAGAGGAGACTAAAACAAGGCTTTCTACATTTATAAACCAATTCTAACACACATTACATAGAAAAAAAATAATATGAATTTTTATAAGTGTATATTTTAAAACCATACCGTGGAAAAATGTTTTACTATTATAGGAGTACAGCTTCAAGTTAAAAGTAACTTGCATTATCCTTTTGTGAAAAAATGAAAAAAAAGGTATCTTTAAATAACTTAGTATCAAGTTGGGCTCTCTATGAAATGCCTTACATCAATTATCCCATTGCTAAAGAAATAAATAATGTTACCAAAATATAAATTAGTGTATCGACTAACAGGTCAAAGAAAAGAAAGACATCAGGGAACATCCACAAATTACATTTATCCCACAGTTTAGAAGTATTTCCAGTCACTATAAGAATACAACAAATATCATATTAGGTCAAACCAATGGCATTTGCATCTCAATATTCATTGAGAGTGGTCCCCAGGAATACTTTTATAGGAAAGCCTGGCTGCTATTTATGCCACAGACTTAAAAGGGATAGAACCTTAGTGTCCCTACCTTCCATAGTCAATTAGTATCTCTCAGAGTTACATTCAACGAAAATGCATCCAAACCATACAGCTCCAACAACTTTTCAAGTGAAGGCTGTCCCACCACTTAAGGTTTTTTCCCTGATGCTAATTGGTAAAATATTCTTCCATCTCAAATAAGCCTCAGAAACGCTAATGATTATAGGTTTGGTCACAAAAAAATAGTAAATGGAATGAGGCTTTTAATATGCACAAGAAAGATACTAATGCTAGCTATCTGAGAATTTGGTAACTTTAATGAATAAAGATGCCATACATCTTATTACTAATCTCACTAGTCACCACTGAATTATGAGAAAGTTGAATTTACTAGCAATGTTACACAATACTGTCATTTAAATTCTACTAATGCTGAGAACAACAAAAATAAAGACTGAGGCACAAACTGAGAAACTTAGAACTTACTACCTTCTTTATCAGTATCTTTCCTGGTATTGTGTTAGTTCATTTTTTGCTTCGAATCATATTACATAAAGACTGTTATGGAAAATTAAACATCTACCAGTTACTCATCAACAAGTGAATTGCCCACCTTTACGCTAAGCATTATATTACTTTTGTGGTAATTTTAAAGATGAACATAAAAAATAATTACTCTCAAAAATATTTAATTTAGTAGAAATATAAATAAATCACACATATAACAATAGCTATGCTATAAAGCAGGGATTGGCAAACTATGGTCCACAGGCCAAATCCAGTCTACTGCCTGGTTTTGTACAGCCTACAAATTAAGAACGGTTTTTATATTTTTAAATGTTTGGAAAAAATCAAAAGAATATTTCACTTGAAATATCAAATAAAATTTGAATTTCAGTGTCAATGAATAAAACTGTATTGGAATCAGCCATGCTGATTCATTGGCAACTTTAATTATTGACGATAGCTGCTTTTACACTATAACAGCAGGGCTGAGTAGCTGCAACAGAGCTCATATGGCCCACAAGACCTAAAATATATACTATCGGCCCTTTGTGGAAAAAGTCTGCCAACCTCTGGTATAGGGCATAGAAGGTTAAGTGCTTAAAGAACAGAGTTGAACAGATTACTTGAAAATTTAGATCAGGGAGTTATATTTAGGAGGATATATGTATTATGGACCTTAAAAAATGAGTACAAGTTAAATAAGTAGAGGGATTATAATAGAAAAAAAGATCCTAGAAAGGCCCAGAAACAGGACAGCACAGAATATGCTTGGTAATGAGGCAGAAAGAAAATCATCAAGATGTAAAAGATGATTGGCTATTAGAAGAAAAAAGAAGGAAGGCAAGAATGTCTTAAATTTTGAGTCAGAGTAACTGGAAAAATGTTACCGTTAATTAAAATAAACAGTCAGACAGAAATAGAGTCCAGGAGAAGGCCAGGAATAAACACATGGAAATTGAGAAGGCAACAGGGAACCCAAATGAATACGCCCAACGGGCCACTGAAAATACACATCTGTACTTCAGAAATAAGGTAATGACTGAAAATAAGAGTTGTGAACAATCCACATAAAAGTAAAAGTAGTTAGCATTTTCATTGAATGCAATTGTGAGAAATACATATAAAATTATTTAGGAAGAGAATATAATACAAAAAGTGGGTTAAGAGCAAAACCTTAGTGTTTTGTATGGAATGTCTATACTTAAAAGAAAAAGAAAAATTAGAATAATTACTACAGAAGAAAAAAGGTATTTAAAGAGAGAGAAGGAAATTGAGAGAGGGCCATAAATAAAGGTAAGAAAGAAGAAAGTTCTAAGGACAGCAAGGAAAAACCATGTTACACAACAGCACTGCAGAAATACTTTTGTTTTGTTTTTAAGAATAGGAAACTTAAGTTTCTTTTTCACAATAACAGATGGAGCCAATGAAACAGAAAACCGATGATGCAAGAGAAGGGATAACTGACAGAGTTATATTCTGGAAGGAGCTGGATAAGACTGAGAGCAGAGAGGAAGATTCACATTGAGCAGGGCCATCACTACCTTTGAAACCGAAGGAAAGGCAGATCAGTACAAAGATAATTTGAGGTGAAGAGTAGAGAAGTTGATGGATCTCAAGTTGGATGGTCTCAATCAACGTAATAAACTGGGACAGCAAAACTAAAGCAATGAGAAAAGAAGTAGGTGCTAGAGGAAGCGGGGAGAAAGGCTTAAACTAGCTACTGCCAAATGAGAGAAAGGGTAAAAATGTGATGACAAAAAGATTACCAAAGAGTGGTGGGGCCAAAAGCAGACAAAATAAAATAAAATCAATTAGGGTAGTCCCATCATATTGGTACAATTTTGTGCTATTTTTTTCTCCAACAGTATTCATTTAAAAAAGAAAGAACAAAAGCAGAAATTAAAGGTTATCCAAAGTTAATCGTTTCCCAAAGAAGTAAAATGGAAAGGGACTAAGTCAAAGGATTACTAGATATTAAGAATACCACCAATTTAACTGACTAAGGGGTTCAAGCTTAGTAAAGAGTTAAGCAAAACTACAAAGTGTTAGGGGAATACAACAGGGAAAGCTAACCAAAGGAACAGAAGCCACAATGGTAACCAATCACAATATAATAAAAATGAAAGGATCAGAGAATTTGATAGAAAGGATGTTTTGTGTATAAAGTCTTATAATTTGAGATGTCTATGGAAAATGCGCATCTACAGGTTGAAAATTATAACTGATGTCTTGAATTTGCACATTCAGTGCAGCAAAGCATTCAGTAAACACACTAAAGTGAGTGCTAACAATGCCACTGAGAAGTGAGTAACTTTGAAAGAAATATTTGAATTCAGTACCTGTTATGATATACTACGGCTGTATAGGCTTCCTTTGAAAATTCTGAACAGCTAGATTTACCAAAGATTACCTGTAACAAATAACAGCATGTTGAAACTTTGTTGTAATAAATGCTGGATGTTTCATATCTATGTAAGAATTTGCTGATTTAATAACTATTTGAGAACAATGGGCAAAATCAGCCCATTGAAGAACAATGTGCCTACTAACAATCATTAATAAGTTCAATTGCTTAATTCTAAATTTTTTTCCACTATAGACCCATCTGACATTCAAACATTCAAAAAGTTTCTATCCACTATACTTATATCTATTGGGCAGTTAGATACATTTCTTTCCTTTTTTAAAAAAGAAATTGAAGAATTCATTTTAAAATCTGGACGTGGCACATACTTTGGAAATTTATATAAGAAATATGGTCCTTGAATGGTGGCATATATCTACTATACAAATTAGTGGGTTCTCCCCAGAAACAGTAGTCATTCTGAAAGTCAAATAGATGTTATTTATAAATAATATTTTAAAATCCTATTTTAGGTCAAGCTATGTATCCTTTGCTTCCAGTACTCCCTGCAAGCTATTCCACAATGGAGGAAGAGCTTCATTTTATATTCTTACATTATGTGTTTTAAAAAAAAAAAATCCACCACATTAAAAAGGGTTAGAGGTAAAATAATTCAGTCTTGTGTATTTGCCTCTTGAATTCTAATGGCAAGCTGTGGTTAATTAAGGTAGCTGATTAATGACTTAATGATGTCAAAGTCATAGTTATGATTCCTGTGTTAGACAGTTAGGCTTGCAAAGTTTTCTAGCCATAGATTAAACTCTTACATTTGGCCAGCCATCTCTACATCTGCAAGAATAGGTATGTGGACATGTCATCACACTTCCATTAACACAACTGGTAAAACAACTCAAAGCTTATTTCTTATACAAAGGGATAAGTTGGCACTATCCCAAAATAAAAATAAAAATCACATATCAACAGGTATTTTGTCTCTTTTTGCAACATCTCAAGAGGTCCTTTTATCTTAAGGGTATGGAAAAGTGTAATAATTATGATTCTCCTAGATTACTCTAATTTCATCAGTTTGCTAAGAATACCTTATTATGTGTTTATAAAATGTTCCAGTGCCAGAATTATGACACTTATTATTTTATCATATCAACATTATATGATCAAACAACTATCTTAGGACCCCTTTTGAATAGGCCTTATTTAAAAAAAAAATAAACAAGCAAAATGTGTCTATGTTTATACACTTCAGACCAGCTACTCACATAAACATAAAAGCATTATATTTTTCACATGACCAATAATACACAAATAGAGGAATGTAGTATTTCTTTTTCCCTCTGAGAAGCTATCATTTTTCACAAAGTAACTCATTTATTTTCATAACATGAATGATGTAAGTGGAAAGTGATCCTTTTTTGACCAGTTGACATGTATTTTTAATTATTCATCAACATGGACTGAGCATCAATTATATGCCAAGTGCTACAATAGGCATCAAGATATAGGTAATGAGACATGGTCCCTGCCCTCAAGGAGCTCACAGTCTAGTGGACAAGCTGAAGAAATAACCATATAACCATGACTTTATAAGGC
The DNA here is from genome assembly GCF_036562045.2 of Rhinolophus sinicus. Taxonomy (NCBI): domain Eukaryota; kingdom Metazoa; phylum Chordata; class Mammalia; order Chiroptera; family Rhinolophidae; genus Rhinolophus; species Rhinolophus sinicus. The sequence goes on from NC_133756.1 coordinate 30,252,535, forward strand.
CCATCAAAGAAGTGAGAAGATGCTATGGTAGCACCAAAGGAGGGAGTAGTCTGACTGCCAACGCGGTCGGGTGCAGCTGGGGCCATATATATATACTGAGACAAGGAAGAAGAGCTTGTTAGGCAACCAATAAAACAGATTATTTTACATATACTACATCTGTCATAAGCTCAAATTCATATTGTAATTCATGTATAAGATAACAAAGCATCTATTTTCACAATCCAGTATCTTTTCATCAACTATGATAGTACATTCATTCCTTCAGCAGAAATGGTGAACCACTAAAGTGCATGAGATGCTAATTCAAGCCTCAAAAATAAATTCTACATTTATTCAACAAATATTTATTCAACAATTATTTTTTGCAAGGATCTGAAATAGCTGCCATAGAAAAATACAAAGATGAATAATTTGTGCTTGCTGCTGTCAAAATCTATAAATGCTGGTGAAACTGAGGCAACAGTAGAAAATATACAACTTTCCTAGTATGTAGAAAATCAGAACTTAACTCGAATGACAAAGAAGGTTAAAATAAAACTTAACGATGTACCTATTCTTCGCTCATTTTCATGCCATGAGGGCTGTCAGAGGTTGAACATCTAGTGACAGCTGTGCTCCTATTCCATGTGTTACTAACTTCAAGTTGGGCCAAAAATCTACTCTCACGGAACTTGCATTTATTAGTATCCCACAAATCCTAAATCACAATTTGGGATGTCACGAATCTCCCGTCTGGCCTCAGTCTACTATTTCCGACTTATCTTCCATTGCTCTGACTCACTGGCAACTCAGCACTGCACCTCTATTGAAGGGTATTCTCCAACTTGAATTGCTTTCCTTCCCCCACCATCTAGACCTATTGCTATTAACATCTTAACTGTCTTTAAGGCAGTCTCTCTCCTACCACTGCCTATGCCTTTGTTTCCCTATATCATCTTCTAATAATTAGCACATACTTTGGTTCTCAATATTGGCTACAAAATATAATCCCTTGAGATTTAAAACTACCGATACCTTTCTGGTTCCCACTCCTAGAGATTACAATTGAATTGGAATGACATTCAGTCTGGGCACTGGTATATTTAAAAGCTGCCCAGGTTAAGTGTAAAATGCAGGTAAGGTTGAGAACTATTGCCAGCGTTTCTCAACAAAGATGGAAGAACCATACATATTAGAATCATGTGGGGAGAATTTTCAAACTACACTATAATCCACTACATTTCACCTCCCTTACTTGGCCTTTCATTCTAAATGAGGAGAATCAGAATCACCTGAGAGAAAAAGTAGAGAAAAAGTACCTATGCTTTGTTAGAGCACCCTAGTTAATTCTGATCTGACCCTCTTTTGAAAGTCACTATTTTAGAATTTTATGTATTTGTCTTATATCCTCCAGATTACAAGTCTTATTCATCTTTGTATCTCTGGGAGTGCCTAGCATATACCAAAGCCTCAATAAATAAGACTTCAAGTAAACTTATTACTATCAGTATAGGAAGTAATGTAGTTAGAAATGTAGTTTACAAGATCACATTAATTTCCAGTGTAGAGCTGCCAACCAAGAGATAGCACAAAAAATGTCTATTTGGACATATCTGAAGAATAGGAAAAGTAAAGAACATTTCTTACCGGCATGGCATTGCTCGAATCCTCCCCATACATAAACTGGACTTTCACTGTTATATTTCTGGCAGAACCTTGACGATTTGCAAAATTGAGACTCTGAGGGTATACGTAGAGAAGATTTCTGTGAAAGCAATAGTATACATGATAGTGAATACATATCTTAGAAACACTATGTATCACTACAGGCCACAAAAGAGACAGATGAACAAATACTGAATTATTAATATTTGCTGGCCACTATGTTAAGTATTTTTGCAATGTTTTATTTACTCCCTTAGAGTAACCATTCAGATAACAATCTAATATACCCTAGTTTTGCAGATGAATTGAGGCCCAGAAAAGTTAAGTGATTATCACATTCAACCAACTAAGTGGCAAAGCTGAAATCAGAATACAGATCAGTCAGACTTCCAAACACATGTTTATTTCTCTATAAGAGGCTTTTGGGAAATAAATCTTTTGGAAATAAATGAGTATGGACTGAAACATTAGTAAGAAATTAAAAGACAGTACTAATATTATGTTAGTTCCTCCAAGCAGATAAAAATAGAATGACATTTATAAATGCAGCTTTTGTATAAATGTGATCAAGGATTTAAGAAGTATAATATTCCACATTATGATTCAGAAACATGTCTGATAATATGGTAGGTATAACAGTATTAGGTAGTTACTATGAGACAATCACAGATTACTCTCCATTTGACTTCATGTCCAGTTTATGATCTTGCACCTTACACATCTTTATATTTTAATAGTCCCTGCTACCAACACAGAGAATTCAAGAAATAATTCAACACAGAGGAGAAATAATTTACCAAAAGAAAGAGCTAAAGAAAAAAAAAAAGAATAAGAGTTACTTTACCTTAAGACTAGTGCTTAGAGCTGACAAACAAAACTTCGAGTATAATAAAACCTTGTTAATCAACTGCTAGGACAATGAAAATAGGTCTACATTTTCTGGAAGGCAGTAGGGCAATGCAGACATTTTAAACGAACACACCCTTTGACCCAAGAAATCCACCTCTAGTCTAAGAGAAAACTGTACACATGTACAAATGGGTGTGTTCAAAGAAATTCACTACAACATTTTTCATAATAGGAAATAATTACAAATAATTAAAAAGAAATATAATGCTCATCAGTACTAGATTAATTAAGATATAATAACAGGAAGGAATACTATGTAGTCCCCCAAATGAAAATGTATAGCAGTATTTATTCATGTAGAAAGAGATACCCAGCATTTTGGATGAAAAAAAGTAGGTTCCAGAGCAGGATGTATAGTGGCATTACCCTACTTATGGAAATTGGGTGAGGGGGAAAAGAATGGCTAAAAGGATATTTTTGAAATATTCATAGTGGTTAATAGCGATGGCTCTAGTTTCTTTTTTATTCTTTTTTGTTTGGGTTTTTTTTTACAGTGAGAATATATGATCTTTATTATTAGAAAAAAAAAGTAGTTTCCTCGTGAGAGGATGGGTATGTATGACAAAAAGCATACAATCTGACAGTCACTAAAGAAATGGAGAAGTCAGTTGTACTCAAAATAGTCAAAAGTGCAAAAGTCAAGTATGGAAAGGTTATGATTCCTAATCAAAGAACTAAAGATCAAAGATGGGAATGACAGACTGACCATCGAAGTCATCAAATAAAATCTGTACAGGAGATACTTATTGACTGTGAACCAAATGTCACTGTGTTGCAAACCAGGGAAATAAATGAAGATTAAGAAGCCATCCTCTGGTCTTGAGGAACAACATAAGATCTACTGGGACGGAAATGCCTATAAACAGATCATTTCAAAACAACGTAGTGTTATGAGAGGTATGCAAAAGCTATACGAGTGTATGGGAGGAAGAGATAGGTACCTAGCAGACCGTGGGGAAGTCTTTTCATCTTCTACTTTTGCAATATATTTTTTTAAGAAACTGGATTATTTTTGTGTAGATTTTTCCAGAGGCTAGATTGTATTGATTACATCCATATAGTGACATTTAACATGTTCCTCTGTGTTTTCTATAAAGTGAGAGTTGTATCTAGAGCTGTGGTCGTACTTAGGTTCAAATTTTTTTGGCAAGATCACTTCAAAAATTGTATTGTGTCCTATCAGGAGGAAAATGTTCGGCTGTTGTTTCTCTCTTTGCACAATTAGTAGACAATCGTGATCAATGCTTAAATCCATTAACTCAGTCAGGGTTGCCAAAAGGTAACATTCTATCATTCTTTCTTTACTTAGTAGCTGGAATATCTCTATGAAGAGCACTCTTCCTTGTCTACTATTTGCTTAGCCAATGAGCCATCATATGAGAGGCAGGAATAAATGCTTGATTCTTTTCCATTACTTGCCAGTTTTCAAAATAATCGTGATGCATAACAATCCTCTAAAAGGGATCAACTAAGTCTCTTTTCTAACATCACTTATAAATTCATGGAACAAACTATGAATGGATTTCAATACATTGCAGTTATTATCATTGTTCGCCTTTATTGATGTTCGAATTGTTCCATCTTTGGCAAATGAAAAAGCCAATTCAAACTGGCTTCCCAATCCTTTTGAGTCAGTCATAATAGTCTTTCATCGCTTCTTGCTATCTGTTATGACAAGATATTCCAGGCTCTTCTTGCAGTTTCTCCCCAGACCTGGAATTAGCCATTTCTCCAAGGAACTGTGGTTTTTCGAATGGGAAATGTTTTTCCAAGCCACAGTCAGGTCTCTCATTGTGGGTTAGTTAGTTTCCAGGTTATTTAAGTAGAAAAAATTAGGGGGAAATGCTAATAAAATGAAATACATCCTGAGTTCATATTGTTATTTCAAATTCAAATTCAAGACTATAAGCTTTTTATTAAACTTTTCAATCTTACATCTATATGTCATTTTTCCCATGCTGAGAATCATTCTCAAGGACATCAACTATGAGAGAATTAGAATGTCACTTAGTTACTCATGTGTATTAATCCAAGAATGAAGTCTTAAGGAACTGCAAGATTCTGTGGTCAGCCAGAGGAGGATGAGCCTGCAATGAAGACTGAGAAGGCACTTACAGAGAAGTAGAAGGAAAAAACATGAGTGTGTAGTAACATGGAAGCCAAGGAAAGAAAATATAAGAATTAAATAGTTAACAGTCAAGTGCTATTCAGGGGCCAAATGAGGTAAGAACTGAAAACTTTTGGATTTAGCAACATGAAAGTCACTGATAAATTTCAGGCTGAAAACAGATAAAGTAGGTTCAAGAGCACGTAGGAGATAAGAAAATGAAATAAACAAGTGAAATTCTGAAAAGCATAGCTGTAAAGGGTAGAAAGATAATGCAATAGTTGGAGACAGTTTATGGGGATTTGGGAGTTTTTTAAGATAGGAAAAGTTTGAGTTTGATTAAATCCTAATGAAAAGAATCCATCTGACACACAGTTTGTATATACAGAACAAGAATGCAAAAATCCTGAAAAAGACATCATAAAAATGGCAGCATGAGGTGAGCCTCTTGAAATCTTCCATGGAATTTACAACAAATTGAACAACTATAACTCCACAAAGAACTCTCTGCACAGCAGACAAGCAAGACGAAGAGGCCCACTACTGAAATCATCTAAAGATGGGCAAATTGTGTGAACAGGGGAGGAGGGAAGGGTGAAGTGCGGAGATGGAGTCTCATGGGCACTGGACGCAGACATAGCTCAGTGCTCAGAGCCTGCTGCATCCTGGAACTACCGCAGCTGCGGGAGAGGGAAGAACTCGGACTGCTAAGGCTCCTCTTATGGCCCACAAGGCTGAGGGGACAGCATATAACACAGCGGAACCCAACGCTCACGGCAGAGACCTTGGAGCCAAGACTGAGGGAAGAAGGCTGAAAACGGTGGTTTAAGCCCTCACTGCAGAGCAGAGAATGGAAGCCTTAGGCAATGAGACTATCCGCCCCTCCCTACCCTCCCAGAGCTCGCTCCGCCCCCACCTGCCCGGTGCTAGAAGCGGAACAGTAGCAGTGTCAGATCAAAAGAACAGAATATTTGCAGTTCTGAGAACTGTGGTCCGCAGACACAGATTCACAGCCCAACTAGTTCTGGCAAAGGGGAGAGAGCTATGGAAGGAAGACTGGCTGTGGTGGTGGTCACCGCCATTGCTCTGGGCCACCTCTCACAACCAACCCTACCCCTGTTCCCACCTATCTGGGCGGATCTCTGCAGGCGTAAACAGAGCTTCTGAAATACACCGGCTCTGAATCTGATGCAGGAAGAGCTTTGGAACTTCAGAAGTTCTCCGCATCCCCACAGGGACATGGTGCCCTGTAACTCGGATGAACTGTTCACAAAGGAGAAGCCCTCCTTCCAGGGAATCCCTCCATTGTGTAAGAAGCCAGAATAGTGCTGAGAAAATATAACACTACAGTGTGAGAGAGACTAAAAGGCTGCAGTTGGAAAGAAAATAAAACATTCTACCAACACCTATTGGAAAACAAAAGAAATACCTCTTTCTATCAACCTGTTGTAGAACCCACACCTGTTGAGGTCTAAGAAGACAAATAATAAATCACTAATTGCCATGAACAACCAAGGTAAGAAGACAGCTCGGGAAGAAAATGAAAAGTCTCCAGAAAATGAACTTAAAGACATGGAAATACGGGACTTAAATGACAGAGAATTCAAGATTGCAGTTCTTAAAAAACTCAGCGAGATGCAAGAAAACACAGACAGGCAATTTAGTGAACTCAGAAACACAATCAAAGAACAAAATGAACATTTTAACAAAGAGATTGAAATTTTAAAAAAGAACCAAATATAATTTCTGGAGCTGAAGAACTCAATAAAAGAAATGAAGAAATAGCCAGCTTAGGTAGTAGAGTTGACCAGACGGAGGAAAGAATCAGTGACAACTAAGACAGAAATCTGGAAATGACATGGATGGAAGAAGAAAGAGACTTGAGACTTAAAAGAAATGAAAGAATTCTACAAGAACTGACTCCATCAGAAAGAGCAATATAAGAATAATGGGCATATCAGAAGGAGAAGAAAGAGAGAAGGGAACACAGAGAATATATTCAAACAAATAGTTGATAAGAACTTCCCAAACTTGTGTAAAGAACTGGATCCTCAAATCCAAGAAACAAATAGAACACCTAATTACCTCAACCCCAACAGGCATTCTCCAAGGCATGTTGTATTAACACTATCAAAAGTAAATGGCAAAGAAACAATCCTTAAGGAAGTCAGGGAAAAGAAGACGGTAACCTACAAAGGAAAGCCCATTAGATTATCATAAGATTTTTCAGCAGAGACTCTACAAGCCAGGACAGAGTAGAATCAAATATTCAAACTACTGAAAGAGAGAAATTATGAGCCAAGAATAATATATCCAGCAAAGATATCCTTTAGATATGAAGAAGGAATAAACACCTTTCCAGACAGACAGAAGCTGAGGGAATTTTCTAACACATGACCTGCACTACAATACTGAAGGAGGCTATTCAACCAGTATAAATAGGGATAATTTGTGACAACAAAAACATAAAAGGGGGGAGAGTAAATGCCTGAAATGGAAAATTGGAATGGAGAAAGTAAGCATGCTGAAGAAAATGGAATACTCTAAATATGAGACTTTCTTTTACATAAACTTAATGGTAACCACTCAAAAAAAAATCCAGAACTGAAATATATAACATAATAAAAGAAGAGAAGGAAAAATCATAGAATACCACCACACAGAAATAATAGACAACAACAAAAAGGCAAAGAAACAACAGAGACACAGTCTTACCAGAACACTAAAGACAGCATGATAGTAAATCCTCACATATCAATTGAATCCCCCTAAATGTAAATGGACTGAATTCACCAATAAAAAGGCACAGAGTAGCTGATTGGATCAAAAAAACTAAACCCAACCATGTGGGGCCGCTAAAAGACACATCTCAGCTACAAGGACAAGCACAGACTCAAAGTGAAAGGGTGGAAATTGACACCCCAAGCAAATGGTACCCAGAGAAAATCAGGTGTAGCCATACTGATATCAGATGAAACAGACTTCAGGGTGAAAAAGGTAACAAGAGACAAAGATGGACATTTCATAATGATAATGGGGACTATACAACAAGAAGACATAACAGTCATCAATATTTATGCCTCCAATCAGGAAGCACCGAAATATACCAAGCAACTACTAACAGAACTGAAGGGAGAAACTGACCAAAACACAAGTATAGTAGGGGACCTAAATACATCATTGACAGCTATGGAAAGATCATCCAAATAGAAAATAAAGAAATAGCAGCTCTAAATGACACATTAGATGAAATGGACATAATTGACATTCATAGAGCACTTCATCCTAGAACATCAGACTATACATTTTTTCCTAGTGTACACGGAACATTCTCAAGGATAGACCATACATATATTGGGACATAAAATTACCCTCAGCAAATTTAAGAAGATTGAAATCATATCAAGCATATTCTATGATCACAAAGCTTTGAAACTGTATATCAACTGCTAAAAGAAAGCAGGAAAAACCACAAATATGTGGAGATTAAACAACATACTTTTAAGGAACAACCGGGTCAACGAAGAAATAAGAGGAGAGATCAAAAGATACATAGAAACAAATGAGAACTAAAATACATCCTCTCAAAATTTGTGGGATGCAGTGAAAGGAATTTTAAGAGGGAAATTTACACCATTACAGGCCTATCTCAAGAAAAAGAAAAATCCCAGATAAATAATTTCCCGAAAATAATTTCCCGTTACACCTTAAAGAACAAGAACAAGAAGAACAAATGATACCAAAGGTCAGCAGAAGAAAGGAAATAATAAAAATCAGAGCAGAGCTAAATGAAATATAGAACAAAAAGACAATAGAAAAAATTAATGCAACAAGAGCTGGTTCTTTGAAAAGATTAATAATATTGACAATCCCTCGGCTAGACTCCCTAAGATAAAAAGAGAAAAGACACTAATGAAATCAGAAATGAAAAAGGGAAAGTTATCACGGATGCCACAGAAATACAAAGGATCATCCAAGAATACTATAAAGGACTATATGCCACCAAATTCAATAACCTAGAAAAAATGGACAAGTTCTTAGAAACATATAGCCTTTCTAGGCTGAATCACAAAGAACTGGAAAATCTAAATATACAGAACACCAGTAAGGAAATTGAATCAGTCATACGAAACCTGCCCGAAAGCAAAAGTCCGGGACCAGATGGCTTCACTAGTGAATTCTACCAAACCTTCAAAGAGGACCTAATACATGTCCTACTCAAACGTTTCCAAAAAATTGAAGAAGAGACAACACTCCCTAACTCATTTTATGATGCCAACATTACCCTGATACCAAAACCTGGTAAGGATATCACAAAAAAAGAAAACTACAGACCAATATCTCTGATGAATACAGATGCAAAACTCCTAGACAAAATACTAGCAAATCAAACGCAACAATGAGTTAAAAAGATTATTCATCACGACCAATTGGGGTTTATCCCAGGGGCAGGAGGATGGTTCAACATTCGCAAATCCAGCAATGTGATACATCACATAAACAAAATAAAGGACAAAAATAATATGAGTATATCAATTGATGCAGAAAAAGCATTTGACAAGATACAACATCCATTTATGATTAAAACACTTAATAAAATAGGTATAGAAGGAAAACACATTAACATAATAAGGCCATAGATGACAAGCCCTCAGCTAATATCACAATTAATTAACAGTGAAAAACTGAATCCCTTTGCTGTATGTTCAGGAACACGACAGGGCTGTCCCCTATCACCTCTACTTTTCAACATACTGTTGGAAGTCCTCGCCAGAGCAATCAGGCAGGAGAAAGAAACAAAAGCCATCCAAATTGGGAATGAAGAAGTTAAATTGTCATTCTTTGCAGATGACATGATGCTATATACAGAAAACCCGAAAGACTCCAGCAAAACGCTATTAGAAAAAATAAACGAATACAGTAAAGTTGCTGGCTACAAAATCAACGTACAAAAGTCCATTGCATTCCTATATACTAACAATGAAATCTCAGAAAAAGAAATAAAAAAAAATTCCTTTTGCAATTGCAATAAAAATAAAATACCTAGGAATAAACTTAACCAAGGATGTGAAAGACCTACACGCTGAAAACTATAAGACATTTTTGAAGAAAGAATGACACAAAGAAATTGAAGAAATTAAAGAAGACACAAAGAAATGGAGAGATATTCCATGCTCATGGATTGGAAAAATCAACATAATTTAAATGGCCGTATTACCCAAAGCAATATACAGACTTAATGCAATCCCTATCAAAATCCCAATGGCATTTTTTAAAGAAATAGAACAAAAAATCATCAGATTTGTATAGAACCACAAAGGACCCCGAATAGCCAAAGCAATCCTAAGAAAAAAGAACAATGCTGGAGTTATCACACTCCCTAACTTTAGCTTGTTCTAAAGGGCAACAAGAATCAAAATAGCATGGTGTTGGCAGAAAAACAGATACATGGACCAATGGAATAGAATTGAGAACCCCGAAATAAACCCACATAAATATGGACAGATAATTTTTGAGAAAGAAGCAAAAACGTACAATGCAGAAAAGACAGACTCTTCAGTAAATGGTGTTGGGAGAATTGGAAAGCCATGTGCAAAAGAATGAAACTGGACTGCTATTTGTCACCATGTACCAAAATTAATTAAAAATGGATCAAAGATTTAAGCATAAGACCTGAACCAATAAACTGCATAGAAGAAAACATAAGTTCTAAACTTATGGACCTTGGGTTCAAAGAGCATGTTATGAATTTGACTCCAAAGACAAGGGGAGTAAAAGCTAAAATAAATGAATGGGACTATATCAAGCTTAAAAGGTTCTGCACAGCAAAAGAACCAGACAAAATAAAGAGGAAGCCAATTGAATGGGAGAAGATTTTTGCAAACAGCACCTCCGATAAGGGGCTAATATCCAAAATATACAAGGAACTCATACAACTCAACAACAAAAAAACAAACAACACAATTGAAAAATAGGCAGAGGACTTGAAGAGACATTTCTCCAAAGAGGACATACAAATGGCAAATAGACATATGAAAAAATGCTCAACATCTCTAATCATCAAAGAAATGCAAATAAAAACCACAATGAGATATCACCTCACCCCAGCCAGAATGGCTATCATCAACAAGACAAATAGTAACAAGTGTTGGAGAGGCTGTGGAGAAAAAGGAACCCTCATACACTGTTGGTGGGAATGCAGATTGGTGCAGCTGCTATGGAAGGCAGTGTGGAGGTTCCTCAAAAAATTAAGAATAGAATCACCGTATGACCCAGCAATCCCTCTCCTGGGTATCTACCCAAAAAATCTGAAAACATTTATCCATAAGGTATGTGTGCTCCAATGTTCATTGCAGCTTTACTTACAGTGGCCAAGACATGGAAACAACCAAAATATCCTTGCATAGATGAATGGATAAAGAAGCTGTGGTAATATATACACAATGGAATACTATTCGGTGGTAAGAAAAGATAAAATAGTACCATTTGTGACAACATGGATGGATCTTGAGATTATCATGCTAAGCGAAATAAGTCAGACAGAAAAAGCAGAGAACCATCATTTCACTGATATGTGGTACGTAAAACTGAAAACAACAAAAAACCAAGACAAATGAAGGAACAAAAACTCATAGACATAGACAATAGTTTAGGGGTTACTGTAGAGTAAGGGGGGAGAGGGGCTCTAGAAGAGGGTAAACGGGGTCTATTGTATGGTGATAGAAAGAGAACTGACTCTGGTTGATGAACACACAATGTGAGATATAGATAATGTAGTACAGAATTGTACACTTGAAATCGATGTAACTTTACTAACAATTGTTACCCCAACAAACTTTAATGAAAAAAATATCCTGAGAAGGTGGGAAAGAAGAGGATCCAAAGCACGTAACAGACTGACCCTTAATTAGGTTTATAATTCCTCACTGTAATATTTACTAAGTGTGTAATGTGCTAGATACTAAGAATATAGCAATAAAAGTCTTGAAGTCCTTGACTTCACAGAACTCATGGTCTAAAGGGAGAATCAGGCAAGTAAATAATTACAATTTAGTATAAGTGCTATTAGTATAAGAACATAGAATGTCACTAGAGCCAACAAGTGGACTTGAGACTAAAGAATCTATCTAAAAATTTCCATGAGCAATTTACAAGTAGGACAGACGCACAAAACACATCATGCTTTCCCCCATCCTGCAGAATCTCTACCTTGGGATTGCTATGGTCTTAGCTTTGTGGACATGAACATGACTGCCCTCTTCCCGTCTTTCAAGTCTCAGAAAGCCTTCACTTTACCTCCCCTCACCATAACGTAACTCTGTTACTCCATTTACAACTCTTAAACAATCTTCTAAGAATAATCCTAAATTATCTCAATCATTTATGTATTGTTTATATATCTCCTTTAATAGAGCCCATGACAGCAAGGACCTTATCTGTCTAGTTAACTGCTATATTCCCAATGCCTAAAACAGTGCCTCATGTTGAATGAATGAATTAATTAATTAACAGTACAGAATGCACACAAAAATTCAGTTACTTAACACTTCCGGGAGTTTGGATTCCTGGTTAAATGGGAATTAATTGCACATTATCTATAAGCTATGCCTGCTTTCCAATATAAGCAATACAATTTTAAATTCAACTTGTCTCTGAAAGTGAAAGGCATATAAGTGAATCCAGATTCTTTTCCATTTGACTAAGTCCACTAATAAATTCCCACATAACTCTAGCAAGTCTTTACTTGCATTTATAATACTCCTTCCGAGGAATTTCAAATCAGCAAAGCAATGGTATATTAAAGAGGTATTGAGATAGCCAATTAGCCATTGAGGGGGAAAAGCTGAATTCATATTTTAGCCCCTCCTCAAAATAAATTCCAGATTAATCAAAGGCTTAAATAATAAAAATAAAACCATAAAAGTATTAGAAAAGCTTTAAAAAGATCGTATTTTATAGGTGAGGAAGGCATTTTTTTTTTTTTAAATTAAAGTTTAATGGGGTGACAATGATTAGTAAAGTTATACAGGTTTCAGGTATACAATTCTGTAATATATGCGCATGAGCTACAAAAATCATACAAGACAAATTTGAAAGCCTCTACAGAGCAGGTAATAGGAGGAAGACAAATAACGAATCAGAAAAACACTGTTACATATACGACAAAGAGATAATATCCAAAATATGTAAATAATTCCTAAAATTAGTCAGAAAAAGACAAACAAAAATTGGGGAGGAGTTTGTTAGGGGGGAATAGCATAATACTCAGGTATTTCACAAAGAGAGCGAAATAGATGGTCAGCAAAATAAACTAGATATATTTTCCTATTATATTTATTTATATTTTTTTGTTTTTCTCATTCAAAGCACTGGTAAAAATTCATGGAAAAAGAGGAACTCTCATATATATACATATATATATATTTTGTTTGTTTTGGTTTGGTTTTTTAGTAGGGATGTAAAAGGCACAAAACTTTTGAAGGATAATCTGACAAGAGAAATCATGAAAGTCAACATCTACAAATTTTATATGAGAATATTTATACACACATGTAATGACAGTTTCTATTAGAAAATTGAAAACAATTTAAATGATCATTGATGGTGAATCATTAAATTAATTAAGGAGCATCCATATAATAAAAGACTGATAAATCTATATGTGCTCATAAAAAATAAAAAATACGGTAAATCTGTATGTACTCATATGAAAATAAATTTTAAAATATTAATGTCTTGAATTGACTTTATATACATTATAACATAACCTATATGTAACATAATCTCATTGTGTTTTTAAAAATTATGTTTAACTACTCATCCAGGGGATCTGGTATGATAGACTCTAAAATGTTAATAGTGAAGAGTCAGTATTTTTACTTTTTACAGGCTTTTGAACTATCTGAGTTTTCACAATAAATATTTTCAACATAAAAATATTTAACATTTATTAATAGTAAACATGAAAAAAGTAAGATAAATAAAATGATTCTTTCAAAGGTCATTTATCTTCTGGATCTGCACTGTCCAATAAAATAGTCTAGTAAGACTATCAAGCACTTGATGTGTACCTGTTTTAATTGAGATATGCTGAAAGTATAAAATATATACAAGACTTAGTGTATATTTGGAAGAATTAGCATGAAAATAAATTAGAAAATATCTAATTAGCATTTTTATATTGATTACAGGTTGAAATGATAACTGATATGTTATATTAAATAAAATATACTAAAATTAACTTCACTTGTTTCTTTTTAGTTTTTCTACATATATAATTCACTATAATTCCACTGGACAGCACCATTCTGAATGAAGACAAGAAATGGGAGCTAATGTATTACTCTGGCATTATTCTTTAGTTAATATAAACATTTCTATGTATAAAAGTGTTTTTCTAAAACAGTTACTTTCAGAATCTTTCTAGCAAACAATTCAAAAACAAATGATCATAGTTCAAAAGGAAGAAATTAAAACAATATTATATTCGAAAGATTTAAAATGCCTTGTTTTATTTGGAAGTCCTATTTGTAAAAGATTGCACAACCTGGGGGAGGATAAGGGACTTTGCTTTGCTTGAAATTCAAACAAGGCCCCTAAATGTCCTAAACTTCTATATAGCTAAAAAGTTTTATTATTTCTTAGAAACGAGAATTCCTTAGATTAGGGCCTAATTTTGCTTAGTTTCTTATTTTCTTTGGCATAAGAATTTTTAATGTTTATAACATTACTGGTTATATTTGATCAGAGCTCTATTTAAATGGGCACAACTTCAAACAAAGATTAGCTTCTGCCTTTAACAATATGTACTCAGACAGGAGGCATTCAAAGTAGACGTAAAACCATTTACTTTCATTACATCTCCCATGTTGACACTCTTCCACAGCTTGTAATTAGGTAAATTATTTAATTATATTCAATAACATATAAAGCTAGAAAAAAAAATATTATCCAGCTATTTCTACCCAGAGACAATATACTATATAAACCAAGAATATGTGACGATTGCCTCCAATCAATCCGTTAGTGTTTCAAGTGAGGAATTGTATAAACTGTGCAAAAGATGTTAATATTCTAGCACAGTAACCAGAATAGAAGAACATTCCTTCACACAGCCTCTCTTTGGTATTAGTGTCCAGTTACTTTCATGCACTGGCAAGTGCTACTTTTCAAATTTCTTTCTCTAAAAAGAACCAAAAAGGGGTGAGCATCTACCATATGTAAACTATGTGCCTGGAAAACTCCCATGTTATGACTTTCCCATTCTCTTATTCATCCAATAAATATTTTTTGTTTCTCCAACCCATATGGCCTTGTTCTAAAGTGCTATAAGGCATATAAATCAAAAACACATATAGATCTTGCCAATAAACAGCTTATAGTACAATAGAGATGAGAAGTTGGCCTTGTCAATGCGCTCTCAACTAGAAAGTAAATAAAATATCAGAGTCAGTAGTGTTAAGCCAGAAAGCACAGTTTAGTGAAGTTTCAAATGTGCCCTTCATGATAAGAGGGAGAAAATTCAAAATTTTTCATTAGTTCAACATATGTATGCTATTATAACTCCATAACAAATACCACTGGTAAAGTTAAGATGAAAATAAAGTATAAGGAAATTTTTTTGTTTTTCTGTGGAAGTATTTTTTTTCTTCCCCTTCTTCCGCCTCCCAGCCCCACCCCCAGCCCCACCCCAGCCCCACTCCAGCCCCAACCCCTCCCACTTCGGTTCAAGTAGTCATTTCTCAGTTTAGTTGGCGGGTCATAGCAGCACAGGGCAGCTCTCTCCGGCGGACTCTGGCTGCTTACGGCTGCTCATGGCAGCCCAGCACCAGGGAGAGCCATTGTTCACAATTTTATCTGTAGAGGGCGCAGCTCACTGGCCCATGTGGGAATGGAACCAGGGACCTCAGCATTAGGAGCATGGCCCTCCAACCACCTGAGCTACTGGGCCAGCCCTAGTGGAAGTATTTGTATATTTTTATTTACTTGCATTCTTCATTTCTCTTAACAGAAATATTTATATGATTATGTATTAGACACCTAGAAAAAGCATACACAGGCTAAACGAAAGACATAACTCTGAACTTACTGAGGTCCAAGAGAGCAAAACTCAAGAAACCTAGATTCTAGCAATAATTGGCAACATGTCATCTTAACATGAGATTAGATAATATTCACCTATAAAAAATACTACAGTATGTACATAAATGCACTGATCGTTTTCCAATTGCAAAAAAAAGCTAACATACAATACTGTGTAGTGTTTACCACACCAGGTAGTGTTCTAAGTGCTTTAAAAATATTAATTTTTAATCTTTATACAACCCAATAAAGTAGATATTATTTTCACTTCACAGACAAGAAAAGAGAGCTACAGAAAAGCTAAGTAATTGGACCAAGAGTTACACAGCTGAAGAACAGCAGAGCCAGGATTCCAGTTCAGCCAGTTTCTCTCCATAATCGTACTCTTAACCACTAAGGTATATACCTCTACTGTAAATATTTTATATCCAAAAGCCCTCAATCCTAAATCATCAAAAGAAAGGGTCTCTATACCAGGAAGAGGCATTTCTAAGAGTAGAAATTTAGAAATGGTTCATTTTGTAAAGTTTTATTTGACAATTTACAATTTAAACTGAAATTCATTATATTAAAGCTTTTCCCTTTGCAGAAAGGCTATGAAAATTTATTTCAGGTAGGGCTGATTTTACAGACACCCATAGGTTAAAAGGTTGTTTCATGTGATACAACGACAAACATTTTGAGTACTTCCTATCTGCCATACACTGTCCTAAACGCTTTGCATATATTCTTTTAATTCTCATATCCCTATTAAGTATGTACTATATTTGTAACTACCTCAACTTACAGATGAGGAGTCTGAGGTATAGGAAGGTTAAGTAACTTGTCCAAGGCCAGGCAGCTAGACCTGGCTTTTGGACCCAGATCACAGTCTGATTCCAGAGCCCATACTCTAACAATTACACTTTACTTATTTGTGAAGATAAGGGATTTTTATAGGATTTATTAGCTGCTCAAAAAGTTTTCAATATGAACACTCAAGAAGGATAATCACGTATCATTTAACTGGAGTATTCAGTATTTTTCCTTCTACACTAAGTTAGAAGAAGCACAGTGGAACATTTATTTTTAAACATACTGCTAATTTTTTGGTTTTGTTAAATTTACATTATTAAAATTGTTACCAAGCTCACAAACTTCAGAAAAATTTATAATGGGCAAATGGTTTCTGACACTGGAAGTATTTAATTCTGCTCTGACCTTAAAAAAACACATACTGGTCTTTCAGTGGGGACATGGAAAAGAGGCTAGAATCTAATGGAGAAAAGGGGTGAAATGTCTTTTAATGTATGGGATTTTGTGACAATATACAAATATGGTTAACATAGATCATCTGAAGCAAAAATACATGCTAACAAACAACAAGGAATCCATAATCATATGCTAGTTTATACAGAGAACCATGAAACTGCAGCACAGAGAGCCATTACCACCACCCACAGCAGTGGAAGAAAGCCTCACAGAGAAGGCAGTTTTTAGGGATGGGACAGTTTCCCTGTTTTTCCAAATATAATTTGGGAAATGGATACTTAATTCATTAATTTTTCCTGAGCTTTAATGATGAATTTAGCAGTTAAGAAAGTTTGGTGTTTACTTTTAAATCTCTTTTAAAATGATGACAAATTTAAATGAGCTTTTAAAAACAGGTAGGTCTCATAACACTGAAATGTAACTTACAGCAAAATTAAATAGAATAACAATTTAGAATGACCTACTAAGTTAGTTGCTTGTTTCTTTGATTTCGTTTAGCATTGATCCAACTCAATGTGGAAGGTTACATTCGTACAAGTTTACAAAGCTTAATGATTAACTACATTCACCTGCCAATCTAACTTTTCCTGTGGCAAATAGTGGTATATATAGAGCTCAGAACTCAGAGGTTTGCTTGCAGGAGAAAACTAGCCCCAAATTGCTTGAAATTGAATAATTAAGACAAAAAAAATGTATCTAATTAAGCTCTTTCTTTTTATTGTTCCTGTAGTTATTGCTTCCAGAATTGACCAAGACTATTCATCATTTGATTTTATATCTCCAGAGCCAAAATCAAGATTTGCTATGTTAGATGATGTAAAACTTTTAGCCAATGGCCTTCTTCAGTTAGGACATGGTCTTAAAGACTTTGTCCAGAAGACTAAGGGCCAAATTAATGATATATTTCAAAAACTCAACATATTTGATCAGTCTTTTTGGGACCTATCACAGCAAACCAATGAAATTAAAGAAGAAGAACAGGAACTTAGAAGAACTACATCTAAACTGCAAGTCAAAAATGAAGAAGTGAAGAATATGTCACTTGAAATCAACTCAAAACTTGAAAGCCTCCTAGAAGAAAAAATTCTACTTCAACAAAAAGTGAGATATTTGGAGGAGCAATTAACCAATTTAATTAAAACTCAACCTGAAATTCAAGAACACCCAGAAGTAACTTCACTTAAAGTAAGTAGAAGCCAAAAAGGGTTAATGATTATATTTGCAATGTGGATCCTTTTTTTTCCAACATGGATCTTTTAAAAATATATTTTAAGACATGCTACTTTAAATACTTCATTGCACTGTTGAAACACTATATTTTTTCAAGAAAAAATCAGTAGGAAATAAAACTTTCTATTATAATTTTATGTTGGTTTTTGTTTCCCTAACATTATAAACTAAACTTGACATTTCAGATGAAAATTACAAATCAGTTAAGTAATAATTTAGAACACTAAATTATTACAGTATTGCAAATTACTGGAGGCAAGTAAAAAGTTAAAAGAATATAACTTAAAACTATTTTTCCATGTTTAAAATGGATAAAAGTAATACAGTAAATGGTAAAGACTTATTATAATACTGTTCTTTTTTCTTATTTAATTGAAGTTGTTTAAAGTTCAGAAAAACAGATTTTAGAGATAGTACATTTTTTTAAAGAAACATAACAACAAAAGCAAGTGCTATTTGAAAGAAATATACAAGAGAAAATGATTAACAATATTCATTTTTCTAATCCACTATTAGTTTTTAAAAATTAGATTGTGATAGTCTTATAAGAAATAAAAAGTCTAATTTAACAAAAAATGAAAGAAGAAACTTCTAACCAACCTACAACCTATGTCCAGACTTTTGTAGAACAGCAAGACAACAGCATCAAAGACCTTCTCCATACCGTGGAAGAACAATATAGACAATTAAACCAACAGCACAGTCAAATACAAGAAATAGAAAATCAGGTAAGTCAGTTATTTTAATGGTAGATGCAAACTTTTACATAAAATTTAGGTTTATGAAAACACTAAACTCTACAATGTTAAATAATTATAGTTAAATCGAACAGTGAGTGGATCATATTAGCAATTGTTACACAATTGCAGGCTTGAAAGCCAGTAATACTTACCTAGGTTTGAATCTTGACTCTAAAACTTCTGTGTGACCTTGAATAAATTACTTAACCCCTCTATCTCTCAGTTCCCTCACTTACTCTGTGAAGAAAATAATAAGAACCTATCTTACAGGATTTTTGTGAGGAAAAAATAATTCATGTAAAGCATATCCTCAATTTAGCAGCCAAAGTGATTCTATCAAAAATTTCAATTAGATCACATCTCTCTGTTCAAAACCCCACAATGGCTTCCCATTTCACTCAGGCTAGCCTGTAAGACCCCAGGACTCTTTTTTATCCCACTGACTTCCTCTCTCCAGTTATACTGGCCTCTTCACTGTAACTCACAAACATCAAACATACTGCCAGCTCAGGGCCTTTGCCCTTGTTGTTCCTTCTGTCTTGAATGCTCTTCTCCCTGGTTCCGCATTGTCCATTCTCATTTCCTTTAGGTCTTTCTCAAATATAAAAGTCTCAATGAAGCCTTCCTAGGTCACTTAAAAATTACAATCTCCTACTCCCATCCTTGAAACCTGCTACTTCCTCATTACTTTCTTTTTTCTCCTTAGCACTTAACCGTATTTAACATAATATGTATTTCAGTTATTTATCAGGTCTGTCCCTGCACAAGTATGTAAGCACCATGAGTACTGGGATTTTCTTCCATTTTTCAAATTGTTGTTTGACACATAGTAGACACTTAATAAATATATGTTGAACTAAGGTAATGTCATATTCAGCACAAAGAAGTCAATAGAAACATGCTATGATCATTATTATTAGAAACTGGGTGCCTGATCATTAAAGTTTAATTCCCAACAATATAATTAATCTAAAACGTAAACAACTGGCTAGGTGAGGGAGATACCTGTTTAAAAAAAAAGCTGTCAGAATCTAAGGATTCCAATATATAGTACCACAATTCAAAAATATTAATTAGCATAAATACTATTAAACAGTCATTCAAGAGAGTTCCAAAAATAACACAGACTTGGAGAAAAAGGTAAAACAAATAGTTGTCAAGAATTATAAAACAAATTTTATTACCAATTCCCACTAAACAAACACATCATTATGTTTCAGTAATTTAGAGCCTCATAATTTTAGTACATTATTTTTGCTAATTTATGAATCTTAACTTAATAGTTTTTTTCCTAATTGTCCACAAAGATTTTTTGCCGACTCGTTTTGATTTCTGTAATTTCATTCTTATTGTTATTTTTCTAAATTCTTTTTCCTGTATCTTTTATTATGATAAAACAAACCTGCTCACAAACGTAAAATGTCATTATTATAAAATGATATGCATCTAATAATAAAATGTATTAAGAATTCAAACAATGAATTTCTGAGTTGGAAGAAGACTTAGATCATCTGATCCAACTTCCTCAAGTTTAAATGAAGAAACCAAAACTCTAAAAAGTTAAGTGACTTTAAGATCACATAGTTATTTAGCAGAAAAGACAACTACCCAGGTAAGTGAACTTTACAACAGATCTTTATGAATTAGGTCCTGGGAAATGCCATTTATGCTGACATCAAAAAACTAATATTAATAACACAAGAGATTACATACATACTCTGCTTTTCTCATACCATCAATAAGAAAAGCTATCAGCCAATAAATTGCAAACCTAGCACACTTTAAACAAAAATAAACTGTTATTGCTAAACTAACAACAATAAAATATTGAACATCCTGAAAGTAAGCAAATAAACCTGCCAATTTATTATCTCTATATATATGTTTACATGTCAAAAACTATCAAGAAAGCAGCCTTATTCAAATTATGTGCTATGTCTTTATGGCAGGTCCAAGAAACAGTAAGACCTACAACTGAGAATTATTAAATTTAAAATGTGCCCGTGCTACTGAATACAAAGATATTCTATTCACATGAATAGAAATTATTAAAATATTTAAACTTAAAAGTCTCTGCCTTTTGTCTTCATGGTTTTTAACCAATTCCTGTTTCTTTACATTGCTCTCTCTTTCTCTATTTTTTTGATACTTATTAAATAAAGTGCCTGGTTAAATATTTTGAGTACAGGTCATCTGTACAATCTGTGTAGCTTTGTTTATCCTTCTTAACATCAAAAGCAATAACACATTATGAACTAAAACATGCATAAAAGTTGTACTTTTAATATCCTCACCCAGATTCCCCTAATTGTATAGTCAGTACCATTTTTAAAAGTAGATTTATATTCTTTCATCAGTTAAGAAGAACTGGTGTTCAAGAATCCACAGAAAATTCTCTTCCTTCTAAATCAAGAGCACCAAGAACTACTCCCTCTCTTCACTTAAATGAAACAAAAAATGTAGAACATGATGGTAAGATAATTTGGTCTCCTCCTCGAAGCTATTATCAAATTCTTCTTCTATCTTTGACATTTCCATAAAAAAAAATCCCTATTCTCAGGGCCGTTTTTAGACTTAAAGAGCGTAAGAAGACAAATCTACCAAAGCATATGCCAACCTAAATTGGACCTGGTGTTTTAACCCTATAAACACATTCTTAAGATAATCAGGGATCTATGAATATAGACTTGATATCAGATAATATGGAATTATTATTCATTTTCTTAGATGTCATAATGGTATTGCAGTCATGAGAATACTCTCGTGTTTAAGATGTATGCGGGAATATCTAAGGGGTAAGAGTCATGATGTTTGCAACTTACTTTCAAATAGCACAGCAAAATACACACTTGTGTATATGTGTTTTTATAAAGCAAATATGGCAAAATGTTAATAATTGTTGAATATGAATGGAAAGACTATGGTATTTTCTTCGATATTTCTTTCTACTTTCCTGTTTGCTTGAAAATTTTCATAAGAAAAACAAAGATGAAGAAATAAAGTCTCCATTCCCAACCGAACTTCAACAAAATGATATATTTTCAAAACACATTTATTTTTCACATAATTCATACAGAAAAAAAGATCTCTATTAGTTTCCTCCATGTATATTCACTTTTTCTACACATATCTGTGACTAACATCTATGAGCCAAACATTATATTAATGTCTCATATGTGGTATTTTATTTATATTCTTCCTGTATCTAGCAAATATAATGTGCTTAAAATTCTCATTTTGTCACTTTTCTTAAAAAGAAATCAGTTTGGTAACAACTACTTTGATATTCTTTACATACACATGCAATCTAATAAAAATGCTTTGGCATAATGTACTTTTTTGAGTAATACCATGTTTCCCCAAAAACAAGACCTAGCCAGACAATCAGCTCTAATGTGTCTTTTGGAGCAAAAATTAATATAAGACCCGGTCTTGTTTTACTATAAGACTGAATATAATATAATATAATATAATATAATATAATATAATATAATATAATATAATATAATATAATATAATATGAAGAATAATAATATTATATAAGACCGGTTATTATATATTATACCCGGTCTTATATAAGACCGGATGTAATGTAATGTAATATAACATAATATAATATACCGGGTCTTATATTAATTTTTGCTCCAAAAGACGCATTAGAGCTGATTGTGCGTCTAGATCTTATTTTCGGGAAAACACAGTATATTACTGAAAAAGGCTAAAGGCTACATTCACCATAATTCTATAAAATGTTGAGTAAAATCTCAAACTCTACAGATACCATTCTTATTACTATATTTTATGTAATAACATTTTGTTGATTCTAGACATTCCTGTTGATTGTACCACCATTTATAACAAAGGCGAACACACAAGTGGCATCTATTCCATTAAACCCAGCAACTCTCAAGTTTTTAATGTCTACTGTGATGTTAAATCAGGTAAAACTAGACTGCTGAGAAAATGGACAGTAGTTAACTCAGGTTACTCACTACCCAAGAGTAAAACTAATCCTGTTATCTTTGTTCTGAATTTATAACTAAAATATATAACATGGGTAGTTATGTAGATCTAGTACTTATATTTGTCTTGTTTTTTCATATGTTTACTCATGCATTTATTCAATATTCTCCATCTTTTTCCATAAAACAATCTGAAATGACTATTATCAATAAGTTAAGACAAATTCATTAGTTGCCCTTCACTTAATTTCTTGGGACCATAATAAATAATAAAATGTCATTACGATAACAATAACTATGTTACACAGCTACCAATTAAAACCAAACCAAATTAACAGTATTTTGTTACATGCGTCAATATCAATCTATTAAAAATGTGCACATTTGTTCATTATATTCAGGTAGTTCATGGACATTAATTCAACACCGAATAGACGGATCACAAAACTTCAATGAAACTTGGGAAAACTACAAATATGGTTTTGGGAATCTTGATGGTAAGGTGACTTCATTTATTCATTCACTTGTTAAACATATTTATTGAAAATCTATCATGGACTGGCATTACGAATGCAACTATGAATGAGGGACAGTCCCGGCCTTCATAGAACTTATTAACAAATAATTACATATTTGTTAGTAATTACTTATTACAGTGTCTTTATTTGATTATATTATTCATAACTACATGTCTGTTCTTAAGTATATTTATCTCAATTTAATTTGATGGCTGCTAATTATCACAATTATCATTATATCAAAGACAATTTTGATTAAGTGCTATGTGCTTTGCTACACAGTAAAAGCTATGAATGAGCTATGAAGTACACCATCGTTATCACTGGCCCCTCTATTTTCTTATTAACATTTTAAATATCAATTATTTGGAGGTTGGAAGAGATGAAGCTGTCGGATATACAACACAAAACATTTAGATTTCAATCACTTTAATATTATAAATGTATACTATAAGATATGTGGTTTAAAATAAATTAGCTCAAAGAAAATTATATTTGCCCACAAAATAAGATAAAAAATAAAATAAGCAAAATAAAAATAAATAGGAGGTCTCAAATTCAAACAGTATATTATAAAAATCCATGAATGATGTGCAAGTACTCATTTATAAAGTGGAAAACATCCATTATTATATCAAAATTTTAAACACTCTGTACTATTTGACTATTTAAAAATGTTTGTATTCAAAGTACCAGTTAAATCCCTAAATAAAAGGTTTATTCAGTGATGTTTTTGTAGCTCCAAATCTCCTTCTAAGAGTGTAATGGAAAAATAAAAAGCTGACACTTAAGGCCACAGCACACAGTTATTTCTGTAAGAAAGTCAGCCATTTATAATGCATTAAAAAGTCTATGCATGAATATAAGTGGTTCTGTTCACATCTTTATATTTAGGTTTTCTTATAATGACGGCTCTGGAAGCACATAGGAAGTTGGTTAGGGTACCAAGTTTCTGTTTCCCAACTATGCAAATCCCAGCCCCTTTCCCCATTGGTGGTGGTTATTTATATGCTTGGTATTGAAAAAGCCAACTTCCTTGCTTCCTGGTTTCTATTCATAAGCAAAATGAAAATATATTGATAGAACACTGTTGGTGGCAATCTTAGTGTTTGGCCTGTTTTGTCAGCCTTCCCATTAAATTATATTCGAGATTAAAAAAAAAAAATGTAAGCCACTTATCCTTGCAATCCTTAAAATAAAGTCTCCTACTAATTCCAAATCAATAAGAAAATTTTGATTTTTTCCTTAAATACTTCACTAAAAAGAACTGTGATAATTAAAAACAGATCTATTTGGATTTATGTTGTTTTTAATTCCAAATAAAAATAATTTTCAAAATTATAGAGAAAAGCTGTGAAGAATTATGCGTTTTAATTTTAAATGTTTTTTAAAAAATATTCTATCCTTTTTCTACAAAGAAAAATATGTATCAAGCAAATATCAAAGGCCAAGACTATATTTGAGGAAAATTACATATTATTATCCAGGTCTCTGGAAATTCTTAACAAATCTCTTGATACTATATGGGTACTAATAAATAGCTGATAGTAAAGCTTGTACATATTAGGATCTAGAGGAGAGATAATATATTACCTATGACCAAACCTAAAAATATCTGTAATAGCCTGATATGTTTTACCCGTGGAATATGCTTCATAATATCCATTTTAGAAACGATTATCAGATTTAGGCAGGCCTAGCTATATTTTTAAACATTTTTTGTACATAACTATAATAAAATTGTTTTTAAAAGAAATATTTTAAGAGACTCTAAAACAACCAAGGCATTCGAACCAAAACAGCTCATTTACTTAGACTGATAAAAAACTGTGTCGAAATAAAAAAAAAGAAAAGAAACTGTTGGTACCTAATCTGCAGTGAACAATCCACAGATTCTTTCAACTTTTCTTTCAGGAGAATTTTGGTTGGGTCTAGAGAAGATATACTCCATAGCAAAGCAATCTGATTACATTTTACGAATTGAGCTAGAAGACTGGGAAAACACCAAGCATTATGTTGAATATTCTTTTCACATGGGAAATTATGAAACCAACTATATGCTACACCTAACTGAAATTACCGGCAATGTCCCCAATGCACTCCCAGAACACAAAGATTTGATGTTTTCTACCTGGGATCACAAAGCAAAAGGACACTTCAACTGTCCAGAAAGTTTTTCAGGTATCCTTTTCCTAATATCAATACTTTGAAGATGTCAATCCTATCTTCAAACTATCTTGCCAAAGTATTAGCTAATATCTCAGATATTTTATTTTTGGTGGGGTATATGAGACTTGTACAGATTATTTAAAATTAAGATATGTATATAGAACACTGTCATATTTATGAGAAATGAGGATACTCATGAGGAAATATAATTAACAGTAACTACATATGAGTTTGTATCAATTAAATTGTGTATCTATCTTCTTTAGGAGGCTGGTGGTGGCACGATGTATGTGGGGAAAACAACCTAAATGGTAAATATAACAAGCCAAGAGCAAAAACTAAGCTGGAAAGAAGAGGAATATCTTGGAAGTCTCAAAATGGAAAGTTATACTCTATCAAATCAACCAAAATGTTGATCCATCCAGCAGATTCAGAAAGCGCTGAATGAACTAAGGCAAATTAAAAAGCCAATAAATTAAACGTTAAAATCATTCCAAATTACTGTGGTTTAATAATCTGGTATTAAATCCCTAATAGAAGGCTCCAGAAATAGATTCTTGTCAAGTTAAGATTAAACATATCATCACATCTCCTAAATGAACACCATTTACCTCTCTCAATCAAATTTTAGATGGTCACAATCTAAATTTTAATCAATGGGTAAATTTTTAAGTAATTTTTTTAAATAAAAAACTTACAATGAGATTTTCATTTTAAAAGTCATCATGGGGGCTAATTTCATAACTTCCAGAGTTTAAAAAACCAGTTCTCTTGCTAAAACTCTAAATTTGAATAAATATAAAGGACTGATAACGGTACAATTCTTAAATGCTGTAATATTGTTAATTGCAAAACTAAAATTCAGTTCATAATGTGAAAGTCTATAACATGAATTTTAAACTGATGCTTCATTTTGCTATGAAATAATTTGGAATAAATGTTTGGTATGCTTTATTTATAAAGCCAAATGAAGCAGGATGAAATACTGTTTTGAAATAGGTTTACTGTCTTAAATAAATGGAGTAGATCACGATTACTAAGTCATATTGACTTTCATATCAGGTATCACTGTACCTTAACATATATTTTTTAACTTATCTATACTGTATTCATTTTATATATTTTAACACTTAATGTGAAAACAAATCATTTTAAAGGGAACTTAACAGAATAGAATAAGAATAAATATGCATGTGACATCAAGTTAAAGTTTAATAATTCATTCCCCTGGAGATGGTGTGATTCTAATGCTGATGCATAGGTTTTCAAATAAAATTAAAAATCATAACGAGTTACTGAATGTTTAAACAGCCTCAGAGACATGTATGTTTCCAAGTGGAATAAAGACTTTTTAATAAAAGGTCCCCCAGATTATAGAAATTTAAATTCTTGTAGTTTTTATTCACATCTATTAGAAGTGTGATTGTTATTTCTAATTTAAATAATTTAAATCTAAATCCTCAAGGATTATTCGATGTAAATCTTTTGACCATAATATCACTTGCCAGTATTTTTAAAATACGTTTTCAAAGGATATAGTGCCCAAGTTATGTAGTGACTCACCAATCAATAAATATTCAGCATTATGTGTTTCAAATTACCCAGTATATATATATATATATATACATATATATGACATATATAAAAAATATGACATATATAAATATATATGATCTATATGGATCCTACATAAATAATTTGTTCCAAAAAAGCACAAAAGAATATACACAAGAACAAGTTTTAGTTTTCAGAACCACAGCCTGTCAAAATTGACTTTGTAGAGCTAGAACAACAAAATAGCTTTTTTTACGGGAAAAAAAACACACAAAAAAAAAACCTGGAAGCTTTCAAGTGCAAAATAATGCAATTAATATACCAACTCTATTTGTATTGCAATTTTTCACCATGTTTCATTTTGATCTTTTTAAGAGTACTAAAGTTTTTTCTCCATATAAAACTCGAATTGAGAGATGACTATGGAAGTGAAAGAGAAAGGATTTTTTCTTTATGGTGCACAAAATTGTGTCCTATCCTCAGTACTTTGCCAAAAGTGCTTTAATTTCACCACTAACTCACAATTGTCGAATCTAAAGGCCCTTTCTTAGTCCA
Source organism: Rhinolophus sinicus (assembly GCF_036562045.2). Taxonomy (NCBI): domain Eukaryota; kingdom Metazoa; phylum Chordata; class Mammalia; order Chiroptera; family Rhinolophidae; genus Rhinolophus; species Rhinolophus sinicus. Next base: position 30,280,259 of record NC_133756.1, read on the forward strand.
CATACCCTTTGATCTCTCTACCACTTACGAGTAACAATATTCTTTTTTCAAACTCGACCTTCATTTTGCTTCTACAATACTACTACACTCTCCACAAATTATCTCTAACCTGACTCCAACTTTATAGCCTTATTCCTTCTTAGTATTTAGTGTTGTGGGCCAATGCACAATCTTCAATCATCTCTTCTACTTTTACCTTCAGAAACTCAATCTACTCTAATAGACTCATTTATTTTCCATGAATAAAGTTCCTGAATCTACGTATTATTCCCAGATCTCTCTCCAGTTCCTCTGGAGAACTGGAGGCATACTTGCCATTTCGCCTTTGGATATCCTATATCTCCTCAAACTCAATATATCAAATAAATTCATCAACGCCTTACTGTCTCGGCTGGTCCTCCCTCCCTTACCCTATCTTACCCTATTCCACTGGATCTCCTCCTTGCTTCATCATAGCCGTTAATGGCATTACCTTGCTTCCCAATCATAGAAGCTTAAAACCCTGGAGGACAGCTCTGGCTTTAACTTTGTAAACCATCTCTCCTGTACCTTAAGCCACTAAATTCAATACAATATTCTTTTGAAAAGTCTCTTAATCTGATAAGCTTCCTTCCCATTTCCACTGCCAAAAAAACTACCAAGGACTGCCTTTAACCTGAGTCTTAAAATTATCTAAATAGTCTCCTGCCTGGCCTCTTAATTTTATGACTATCTCCCCTCAATCTTTCTAAAACAAATTTACAATGGCTGCATACTACTTTCATCTGTGTCGTTCAAACTTGTCCATTAAAAGAGTATAACAACCGAGGACAATGAAAACATATCTTTATAGCTTATGGATAAAAAGGCTTGATGTAAGCACCAGTTTCTTTTAGAATCTTACTAGGATTTCATCTTAATTTTTAAAATCTTCAAATTACATGAGAATGGTATTTTCTATTCCATAAACATATCTTCATATAAAAATAGTCATTCCTCTCCAAATCTTGTAAAAAATGATGTCCCTGGAAGATGTGTCATGTTTATGCTGTGGACTTGTACATCCCAAAGAGCTGTGGCCTCACAAGAACATGCACCCCAATTAAAAGAGCATAAATTTACAGAACAAAATCCAAATCTCTTCCAAGGATTCAGGGTTTTTATAATCTGACCCCCAATTACCTCTTTAAGCACTTTCTTGCCTAACACAAACCCTCAGCTCTAATTAAAATTATCTACTTTTAAACATCCCATATATACTTTCCTAATGCCATTCCATTTGTCTACAATGTCCCTTCACACGTTTCTGTTTGACTAGGTCCTATTTATACTTTAAGATACGGATAATCTAACTTTCTCCACAAATATCCTACTAAATAAAGGCTCCTTCCTCTGAAACCTTGCAGCATTCCTGTTTGTACCCCTCAGCTGGCACTTAGCAAGTCAAGACAGAAAAGTAAATCTGACAAACATAATAATAAAAATTGTGGAAAACAATAATAAAAACTCCAAGAGATCAAAGACAGTCAATCTACTTGATTTTTGTGAAGTACAGCAGTTCCCCCCCTTATCTGCAGTCTTCCTTTCCATGGATGGTTTCAGTTACCCACAGTCAAGTGTGGTCCAAAAATAGTAAATGAAGAATTTCAGAAATAAACAAGTCACAAGTTTGAAATTGCACAGTGTCCTGAGTAACATGATGAAATCTCCCACCGTCCCGCTTCATCCTGCCCAAGATGAGAACCATCCCTTTGTCCAGCACGGCCACACAATACATGGTACCCTCCCATCAGTCACTTAGAGGTCAACCAGGTGAACAGGTGACCATACCAGTATCACAGTGCTTGTGTTCAAGTAATCCTGATTTGACTTAATCATAGCCCAAAGCACAAGAGTAGTGACGCAAGCAATTCAGACATGCCAAAGGGAAGCCACACAGTGCTTCCTTTAAGTGAAAAGGTAAAAGTTCTAGATGTAATAAGGAAAGAAAAAACATCATATTCTGAGGTTGCTAAATCTACAGTAAGAATGAATCCTCTATCTGTGAAACTGTAAAGAAAAAAGAAATCTGTGCTAGTTTTGCTGTCGCACCACCTCCAACTGCCAAAGCTACAGTCCCAGTACATGATAAGTGCTTAGTTAGAAAGGAAAAGGCATTAAATTTGTGCCATGAAGACATGACATCTTCATGGCTTTGACCATTCTTCTTGATGTATTGTCAGAAGGTCGACAGTATCCTAATGCTATCACAATGCCTATTCACCTCATTTCATCTCATCACATAGCCATTTGTATGATCTCGTCATGTAGGCGTTTGTGTCATCTCACATCATCACAAGAAGGGTGAATACAGTTCAATAAGATATTTTGAGAGAGATATATCACATTCACATTAATTTTTATTACGGTATATTGTTATGACTTCTATTTTATTATTAGTTATTTTTGTTAATCTCTTACTGTACCTAATTTATAAACCTTATTATAAGTATGCATGATTAGGAAAAAACAGTACAATTCAGCAGGTCCTCAAATAACATTCTTTCACTCAAGATCATTTCATTCAACATTGTTTCATTGTCACCTTGATGAATTGCCTTAGGAACTTAACTCTTGTTTATATCAAGTAGCCTATGGTAAAACTGGTTTTGTTATATGTCATTTCGCTTAAAGTTGCAGAACGTACTGACAACATTAAGGGAGGACTTACTGTAAAGGGTTTGGCACTAGCCAGGGTTTCAGGCATCCTTTGGGGGCCTTGGAACATATCTCCCACTGATAAGGGGAGACCATTGTAGTGCAAATTTCTATACCAAGAATTTACTCTGAACCAGTGTGAATTTTACTGAGAGCAAATATACACATTTCTCATTTCAGGGTTACCTATCATAGTATAGTATAATCTATTTACCCACACTGCCATTTTAGAATCAGCATGTTTTCATGTTTGTATTTTTTTCCCCTAATAGCGTAACTCATGGAAATCATTCATTAATCAAAAATGTCTTTATTAACCAGTGTTTATTGAGTACCTACTATTTGCCTCCTTTATGAAACCTATTACAAATATGTATTGTTAAATATTCTACGTTCTATTATAGGATAATCAAATTTCCTTGCTTGTTTCCTATCACTAACAACCACAAGCATTGCGTTTATGCATGTACTACTAAGTGATCATACAACACAGCAGGTTTCAAAATTGGAAAGTGGCCCAACAGTTAGTCTTTCTAGTGCAAAGTGTTCTCATCAACTAGGGCAAAATTACTCAATTGGTGTGAAATGCACAGTTCAAGGTCATGAAAGTAAAATTAACAATCTCCCAAAGTAAGCCTTTCTAAATGAGGGTTCAGTGACATTTTTAAAAAATATGTAATCAAGGATTCCATCTCAAAGATAAAAATTGTTTTTCTAAATTCATATGTTTAATGCCAGGAACACTTAACAAAATGATTAGGTATATCTGAAAAAGCCATAACCTACAGCTTACATATATACGGCTATAACTGCTTATCTTCAAATAAACAACTAAGCATCAGTTTCCACACCCCATATGAGAATAATAATAACCTTGCCAAATCTACTTCATGAGGTTGTTGTAACCATTAAGTAAGATACTAAATTTGAATGGTTTTATGAACTATAAAGTCCTAGACAAATTTATATACTTGTAAAAACTGAATCTTGGTTATCACACTTAAGATCTCTTTAAGTAAATAAACTGTACAAATGCTTCCTAACTGAAAATACTATAATTCTTAGGATAGGACAACAAAACTGCTCTCCTCACATTCTGCTACTGTTTCTGAATTTTATTCCTTCCCTCGGAGTCTGAGATAACACCCCACCCATCACGTTCAAATGCAAGTCCTAACAAAGAACTTGCACAGGGTGGCTATGGTAAATGTTAGGAAATGGCTCTCAATTCAAGAATTTTTGTAGTTAAAATAAACTAGGACAAACTGGATAGAATAAAAACCCAAGTGGTACATCTAGGCCAATATCAAAACAGCAGAGTATGTGGCAATAGCTTGAGAAATCTCTGAAAACTAAAAATAAATAGAAAGACCAATACTCTCTAAAGCAGGGAACCATCAACTTGAATGGGAAAAAAAAACTACTCCTTAATTTTCACTGAAACTTGCACTTCCTTAAATTGTGAATGTAGGAAACTAACCATACAGGTATTAGCAATATATGAGACTTTGTCATTAACAGATATCATACATATTTTTACAACTATTGCAGATATCTCAAAATACTGCTCATGCTTATTACCACTTAGAAAATATGGTAGGTTTAAGACCAGCAGCTAGATCTTGTTATTTAATTCATTAATAAAGAAACACATATAACAATTTTAGTGTTTTGATAATTGTAATTCAATGTGATTGATTTCATTCGTTATGCTATATATTTTATTTTATGATTTAAAAACATTATTCCAAAACAGAGAATCATAGTATTCACAGAATTGTCAAAGGGTACCATGGCACAAAAAATATAAAGAACTCCAACTCTTAAGCAAAACCTACCATCATATAATAATCTAGTTTAAAAAACATGAAATCCATGGCTCTTGTACCATAATATAAATAGTATATATTTACTTTGACTTGCCAAACTGTTCCTAGAAACAAAATTTTAGGGGAAAAATTGAATCAGAACATAATAAGCTTATTAAACTACTTAAGAGACTAATACAAGGTAAAATTACAAATAGATCACAAAACATTTCAAATGTTATTGTGGCTACTTCTTTTAAAGTCCTTACCTGTTAGAAATACATACTAAAGGACTGACAAGTGAAATGATATGGTGACTAGGTTTGTTTTAAAGTATTAAACAACGGGACAGGTAACTGATGAAACAAGAATGACAATAGAGGTTAACTATATTGTTCTATTTACTCTTGTATTATATTAATAATTTTCCATTATAAAAAATTTAAAACTATACTACTCAGATTAATTCCCAGATAATCAGTTTACTAAGGATTATTAAGAGATGTATGGGTGGGTTATATTCCTAATTGCTAACAAATGTTCAGATAAAAAAATAAATTGCTTCCTTTCATTTTGTTTATCACATTGATTGTTACTAGTTCTGACCTGCATTCATTCTTATGGTGTTATTAACACCATATTTGCTAGATATGTATAGTCTGTCTGAAAACTAGAAGAAAAACAAAGGTACTCAAGTTCAGTAGGTAATTACAACTAAGACTATTGCTGGGAAAGAAGCTAACTCTAACTAGCAATCTTGCCAAGAATAGCAGTGCTCTTAAGAACTGCATGTCTATAAAACACACAAGTATTTGCTCAATTAAATGGACCTTGATCTTAACAACTCAAGCGCAACAGTGATGGTCAAGTACAAATTTGGAACATGCGTAACACTATTCACAATCTACTACCTAACTGATGATTTCAGACATTCAATAAAAACACTATTTTCCATTAGTAAGAAAGGACTCTTTATTTGGTTATCTTAATGTAACAACTGCACTAGTATTTTTTTCTTTGATACTGTGATAACAAGTATTTGCTTAATAAAACAAGCATTTTAGGTAAATAATCTCCACTTGTTTGGCACAATAAAAAATATATCATTCATGAGACAAGAATATTGAACATGCGTGTGAGCCTTTATTTATATATGAATGTCCACATGAATAAACTTCACCCAGCAGCCATTATATATGGTGGTGAAACTTAAACAAACAGGAGGCAATCCTGACAGAGTCAATCCTGACAGGTTGGAGGTGACTGTAAAATATCTTTTTCGTCAACAGGCTTTCAAAGTAAAATTATTCTGCTCAAGTAAAATCTTAACATTTAAAATTTTAGCTTTGTATGTGGCTATCTTTATACCTTTTGTAACTATTTCCTGTATAAAAAAGTTAAAAATAATAATCTACCTTAAAATACCTTTGTTTGAACTTTCTTCCAAATAAAACTTACCTCTCCTACAAAAAAAAAAAGAAAAGAAAAGAAAAGAAGTATGTCATTTATGTCCTAATTGCTAGAAACCGTATATATCTGTATATCCTCATTTACCCCTACAGAGGATTTGAAAAGACCAGGTCCCTCTTGGTTTAACAATACTATACTATAGTAAGTGAACAACTACATGTGGGGCAGGGTGGGGGTGGGAGGAGAGTATTTATTTAAACGTGAAAATCTCTAACTTTAGGTATAACTGAACAATCTTTTTTAAAATGTCTTTGAGAAATCTCAATACTTTTAAAATGTAAAAATATAAAAATAAAAAATAAACTAAAATAATTATATTCACATATATACCCTTTTAGACAGCTCTTTCTTAATTGTCTGATAATAACTATAAAAATTGGAAGCAAAAGGTATTAAGACATAAAAAGTCTGTCACTTTAAGATTGCATTTCTTTTTCCTGTGATTTCTCACCTCAGTCAAAAGTTTGCTTCAATCATATCCATTCATTCTCCCTCTATTTAGACAATTCTTAAAATCTTTTTAACCCCATGAGACACTTCAAAATACATTCAAGTTTCATACTAAAAATAAAACTCATATTAAAGATGCTTAGATTTCTGGTCTTTTCAGATATAAATTAGAACCTTCTACAATGTCAGCTTTGTCATTTACAAAACAGGGTTAACCATTTGGGTTCTGTGCAGGCTGCTATGCAGAGTTAGTGAGATAACGGCTGTATATAAACTTTTAAAAGTCTTAGTGTCAAACTTGACTTTCTTTTTTTAACATTATTTATTGGGAAACTGCACGCTTGTATTGATTGGTACAATGACCACCAGTACCAGAAACTATAGCTTACCTGCAACATTCCTCAGAAGGTAAAGAATCCAAACTGAGCTAGAAGAGTATTCTTGTGACCCAGTATAACAATTTGGTCAACAAATATTTATGGAACTTTACAAAGTAGAATAAGCAACCTACGTGATTTGGTATTCAGGTCTCAGGGGCATTGAAGGCCCAAGTAATAATATAAAGCAGGCTATTACTGACTTTTATAATCTCTCTTTTTAAAAAATTGGCTTATCCAGGTGAAGGAGGAATCTTGTTTATTTTCATTTAATTTTCTGCTCATGAGGGTGCATGCTTTTTTAATAAACACTTTATTTTAGAATAAAAAAATATATATTCTTTTCTCCAATTAATTATACCTGAAAAGCTCAGTACTATCAGCTTGCAAACCAATCTCTCTCAACTTGTGAAATGCTTTGGTAAATGTAATCTAATAAAGCCATGACAATGACAATGAGTAACTTCTATCAAGCATTTAATGTGTCAGGCACTTCACAAAAAGCTTTACATATATTATCTTATTTAATCCTCACAAATTTCTAAAATATAGGTATTTTTACTATCCCAATGTTAAAAGAAGGAAAGCCAATCAATCATCAGTTTTAAATAATTCTTAAAAATAAAATATGCTTACAAGATACTGGTGACAGGAACCCATCTCCCAAGATTCATAAGATATGTATATAGCCATACCATTTCAAATAACACAAAAACTATTTTTTTTATAACTCGGAGATTAATTTTTTTTAAAGCATACAGTCAACTTCATAATCATTAGGTGTGATCAAAAAGTATGGTGAATGTTTAAATAAAAAATTTTATTACGTTAAAAGACACACTGCCATTAATACCCCTCAAAATACTACCCCTCGCTTCAAACACACTTATCCCGTCATTCTTGCTACTTTCTGAAGCAGTTCTGGAAGCCGTCTTTTGGGAGTATTTTTATAGTTGCACTGTCGTGGCTGCCTCAATGTCCTGAATCAATTTAAAACGTTTACCTTTCATGGTCATTTTGACTTTGGAGAAGAGCCAGAAGTCACACGGTGCCAGATCCAGTGAATAAAAGTGGATGAGGACACACCATAATGTTTTTATCTGGCAGAAATTGCCATATCAGAAGCGATGTGACATGAAACCTTTCCATTGTGATAACAGAATACGGTGAATGCTGCTGCCGAGTGCCATCCAACGGAAAGGCAGGGATCTTCAACCCGGGAAGCAGCACATTGAACCTTAGTAACAGTGTGTGACAGGTTTCAACTTGTTTGGTGCAGTCAGTTGGGTGTGAGCTACAGTTGAAAGAAGGTGTATTGCAAAGTGTGCTGTAAATCATCCTTCATGATGACAACGCTCTGTGTCACACATCGCTTCTGGTACAGCGATTTCTGTCAAATAAAAACATTATGGTGTGTCCTCATCCACTTTATTCACCAGATCTGACATCATGTGATTTCTGGCTCTTCCAAAGTCAAAATGATTCTGGACATCGAGGCAGCCACGACAGCGCAACTAAAGACACTCAGAAAGAGGACTTCCAGAACTGCTTCAGAAAGTGGCAAGAATGATGAGATTAGTGTGTTCCAAATGAGGCAGAGTATTTCGAGGGAGATTAATGTAAATGGCAATGGGTGTAAATGGCAATATATTTTTTTTAAATTTAAACATTCAACATATTGTTTGATCACGTCATTTATCTTTTTTAAAAAGAAAGCTTTTTTGGCAGAAAAGTAACAACAGGAAAAAATACACAACAAAGTATAGTAACAATAATTCTACTTCTATATTCTCATGTACTAACTTTATTTCTTTGAAGACACCTTTATACTAGAAAATTATTAATCTCTTTCTCAAAATAATATATCCTTCTTGCTTCAACAGCTTTCTCTGGTAACATTTACTAATACAGCACAACAATCATTTCCATACCCTAAAAAACTTGACATCCTGTGTCACAATTTATTGATGTTTGTTAATGAGTTAAAGCATTTTACAAGTTCCTTACAGGCTGTTCATAAGGAATAAATAGGTTATGCAAAATTTTAACCTGAAACCAATTTATTTGGATGAAAAATGTTAAAACCAAAGCAGTATTTATTTTCAAAAAAGGTTTAAAAGGAACAAACATAATCGTAGGTTAGCTGTTTCTACTATTCTCTGGGAATAAACTGCTTACTCATGAGAGAACAAGTCTTCTATACACAGTTAATGAATTGTTTTCTTAAAATGTCTGCTGCCTACAATATACTTTCACTAATAACACCAGGGACGAATATCACCCCGGTAATTAATGGTTTAGATATAGTTCAAACTAAAGTTACTGAGATACATTAAAAGATCTCTCAAGATCATTCTCAAGCTAATATGCTATGAATTCATTTTCATACTTGAAAAGATTTATTCCCAGAATACAAAATAGTTAGTTTTTGGACAATTATCCTTACCAATTCAAAACACTTCAAATGATAAAGCATTCAATCACAAAACCCAAAATTAAACCCAAATAAGTTATCATAAAGAGGTAATACATGTTTATATAATTTCCATAAATTATTATAATAAAACCATACTAACTTATAATTTACAAAATCCACTTAAATCTTTTGGTGTATTAACTTTTCCATCTCCTCCAAAAGGAGTACCTGATATATTACATACAACTAGATACATATTTCAGAGAAAACAATATACTATCTTATTTAGTAAGATGTCTCCTCACATAGTATAAGCTCTCTACCTAATTCTCATGCAAGTCCTGTAACATCTAGATTTTCTATTTTGGCTCTAGTTTCTATTACTTCATAGACATAAAATTCTAGGATGCCATGTCAATCAAGTGTTACACTTAGGTCAATTTTAAGACATTAAAAAATTATTAAACAAGAATAAATAATAATATATATTTTGAGGCAAATAATAAGGTAAATAAATGTGTTCTGCCTGCTTTAATAAAAATGTAGCAACCAATCATCTAGCAATGATAATTTTTTTCATATTGTATATAATTATGAATGCTGGTTGTGCTATCATCCCAAATGATGCAGAACATAGAAAATAAAATAAGATGACCTGGGTTCAAGTCCAAATACGTTTTTTAATCTCAGCCTTATTTTTCTTACCTATAAGTGGGATAAACAAATAATATTGCCAGAATTATGTAATTTATATAATTCTTAATAATAAATAACTTAAATGAAAATAATTTAATACCATAAAGCACTAAATAAATGTTATTATATCAGCAGATCACATGAAAGTTCAGAACACCAGGGATAAAGAAAAAACCCTCAAAAAAAGCCTTCAAAGGAAAAAATAAGACATAAACAAAGGATTAGCAATCAGAATTATACTGGACTACTCAAAAGTGTCACTTAAAACCAGAAGACAGTTATGTTATGTTTTCAAAATTATGACAGAAAGTGATTTACAACTTAGAATTTTATATCCATTAAAACTAACAATTCTGGAGTAAGGGTAAATTAAAGATATTGTCAGATGTAAACAGTCTCAAATAATTTATCCCCATACGACCTATTTCAGGAAGATACTGAAGACTCTTAGTGAATTGTATAAACCAAGAAAGAAAAATATTTATGAAATAAGGATTCCATTGCGAAAGAAATACAAAAAAAATTTCCAGGAAAATGGTAAATAGGCTACAAGATGACAAATGTACAGTAAACCTAGTAAGCCTATAAAATCTCCTCTGCCATGTTAACTCATAATTTCACGGGGAACTAAGAAAGTTGCAAGAGTGGAAATGATTGATTAGCTGATGTATTTTACTGTATTGCAAGAAGCATTACAGAGAATTTTCATAACACAGAAAAACAAGGACTAAATAATGTCACCACTCCAGAGAAAATAAAAAGTTATATAAAACAAATGAGGGAATAAAAATCATAGTAATTTACATGGCTCAGGTGCAAAAATGGTTACATAATAATCAAAATATGTAAAAAATAACATTTACTTAATGAAAAACTGGGATATAACTAAATTTGGAAGAGATGATAGTATATGTGTTTTTTTCTGGATTTATGCAAATATATATTTTTTTTGTTGTTTTGTTATTGTTTTGGAAGGAGGATTAAGAATTCAATCTTCATCTTCTATAACAGTCAGTAGATATTATTAAAAACTGAAAAACAATTGGGAGTTAGGGGATAGGTAAAATGGGTGAAAGGAGTCAAAAGGTACAAACTCCAGTTATAAAATAAATAAGTCACGGGACTGCAACATACAGCATAGCGATGATAGTTACTATACAGCATGTTGACTGTATTACATATTTGAAATTGCTAAGAGAGTAGATCTTAAGAATTCTCAACACCAGAAAGAAAAATTCTCTAACTATGTATGGTGATGAATGTTAACTAAACTTATTGCAATCATTTCACAATACATATAAATGCTGAATCATTGTGTTATACACCTGAAACTAATATAATTTGTATGTTAATTATACGTCAGTTTTAAGAAAGAATCAAGAAAAAGATGAACATGTTATTCAGAAACAAGGAGCAATATACCAAAAGAAGGAGGAAAAGAAGTTACTGACTGACACTGAAGATTAGACATCAGGGTAGGGAAAGGTTGGTAGAAGTAAGATAATGAACCTTTGTTGTAATTTTAAGCCTTACGGTACTATATGAATTTCAAGTATATTCAGACAATTCTTCTAAAAACATAAATATGTAAATAAATAACAAAGGTAAGTAGGAAAATGAACCAAAAAAAAGACCACTCAAAGTCCCCAACTTACATTTTCTGTTTTTGAAATAATCCAAGCAGAGGCACGCTAGATAAACACAAGTAAGTGATGCTCTAGATGAGATTCCTATACTAGATAAGAGATAGAATAGATAACCTCTAAATTATTCAATACAAATCTTGGTTTATATACTCATTTCTTTATTTCATATCCTTTTAAGTAGTTGTATATATAATATATAGGTAATTTATAGGAGAATTTGTATTCTTTTGTTTCTTTTAAAAGCAACATATATTTTTGTTGGCCTATCAGACTAAGTGCCAATTACATGCAATGCTTTGTGCTCTGTACCCTCACAAGAGAAGACAGGTATTATTATCATATATTTATTAATAAGAAAATTGAGTGGCCAATATATTAAGTAACTTGTCCTAAGTCACCCAAATAGTAAATAGTGGAGTCAGAGCTCACACCCGTATCTGTATGACTCTAAATCCCATCCTCCTACCAGTGGTTTCTAATTTCTTAACTCATTAAATAAATATTTACTGTGTTTTCTGTGTACTAGCACACTATTCTAGATGCTGAAGATAAAGTGGTAAACAAAATAGACGTGTCCCTGCCCTTCACAGTAATTACATTCTAATGAGAAAGACAAAAAAAATGATCTTATAACTACATATTGTAACGTCAGGTAACAAATACAAAGACGGTTAAAGAGCTAGGGAAGGGAAGCAGTGGATCTTTTTAGGCAGGTTGATGACAGTGAGTCTCTCTAGGAAGTGACCTTTAAGCAGATAGCTGTCTGAATAAGGAACCAAGCCATGTGGAGAGCTGGGGGAAAACATGACAGGCAAAGGGAAGAACAAATGGAAAAGCCTTAGGCAGAACTAAATTTTGTTTGCTCAAGGATGAAGGCTAAAATGAAATAAGGAAAGCGAAGATTAGTAGGATATAAAGTTGGAGAAAGGCAGGAGTCAAATCATGTAAAGTCTTAAAGACTATCATAAAAAAATACCTTCTTCTTTTTTGATTGAGATGGAAGCCACTAGAGGTTTTCAGACAGAGGAATGAATAATCTGATTTGTAATTCTTTAAAATATCTCTGGTTGCAATGTTGAGAATTGACTGAGGCAGGGGTAGAAATAAGATGACCAAATTAGAAAGGTACAGCAAAATTCAAGATCAGCAGCTCTCCAATGATACCTTCTAGCCCCACGTGGCTCTTACGCATTTGAAATGTGGCTCATCTGAATTGAGGTGTACTTTAAGAATAAAATACACACTAGACTTTGAAGACTTTTAGTAGAAAAGAAAAAAGTAAAATACTCAATAATTTTTTACATTTATTACATACTGAAATAATATATTGGGTTAAACAACATAATATTAATTTCACTTGTTTCTTTTTATTTTTTAATGTAAGTGCTACAAAATATTTAATTACAAATATGGTCCCTTAGTATTTCTATTTAACAGTGCTGATCTAGATGGTGACTTAGACTAGAGTTTTAAAGGTGGACGACATAAAAAATATTGGATTTAGGATACATTTTGAAAGTAGAACCTACAAAACTTGGAGGAGTAAATGTGAGGAAGAAAAGAAGAGAAATCATTTTGATTCTCCAAATTTTAGACTCAGGAACTGGGTAAATTGTAGTGAAATATGCTAAGATGGGGAAGTCTTGGTTAGAATCTTATGTCTGAGCTGCCCTGTTGGATATACCAACAGATATGTCAAGTCATGTTCTCAGCATTCACTAATAGAGGGAGCATCATTTACTAAAAGCATATGTAAATGGTACCCCTGGAGTTATGTAGTGTTCAGCCTAAAAAGTCTATCCTACAACCTCATGTCAAGTATTCTCTAAGCAGCATATGAGTATTGTTGATTAATTGTTAGAACGTAGTGCATGCTGATTCATATATAATGCTAGATTCTGCTGATAAGAACATTTGAGGAAATACAGTAATTAGAAGTTCAAATATTTTAACCTAGGAGCCCACGATTCAAATGGTAGCTCCACGACACTCTAGTATACTTAACCTCTCTATCCCTCAGTTTATTCACTTCTAAAATGGTAACATCTACCTCAAGCTATGAGGATTACACAAGATCATGCATGTAAGGTAATTACATTATACTTGGCACATAGTAAAAGCTTAATAGATTAAGCTATTAATAAAATCATGTGGTAAGAAATGGAATATGTGACAAAGCCATAAAAGATTTTTGGAGAGTTTCATTCTAGTTCTACTTTAATATTGGAATATATAGTAGCTTATTGTAGAATTCTCCAAAATTAAAATGTGTTACCTGTAAGTAGTGTTTGGAACGTAGACATCCCTGGCAGGAAATTCCAAAATTTCTCTGGTCGGTCTAACTCTACTGTCAGGGTAAAGCTTCACTTGTAGCAGCTCTGGAGTTAGACAATAATGGGGATTTTCAGGTGCCGGAGAAATATCTATCTTCAGCTGAGCTGCATATAAAAACATATTATAAAACCAATGAAAACATAATAAAAACTTCATGTTAAAAATGTTTTTGAAAGGATTTAGATCCTATTTTTCCAAGAAGTCTGGGAAGAAACCAAAATTACTATCGTCTCAGACCCCTAAATTAATTCATTTTACCAAGTATCAAACTTATAAATTACTGAAACAGACAAATACATGTAAACTACTGGATGAATGAATAAGAAGCAAACAATGAAAAACAGAGAGGAATCTAGCACACGAACAAGCCAACATTTCAAAGATTAAATGTTTGATTTAAACTTGGTAGGTTTCATAATAGTTTTACTCGGGAATGGTCTGCTCTGATCATAATATGAATCTATTTCTGAATATTTATCATTCAATGTACTTTTTTTTCCTCTAGAAAATAATTTTAAGCCACGATATTATTCATTCTTCTCATTTCAGTACTCAAATCCTGCATCCAAACTGTTAGACCACATGAGAGTAATGAGATGAAGAAGACTGACAAGCATTGAGCACAAAAAGACAGATAGGCCAGATAACTGAAAAAAAGAATACATAATTACCAACAATACAATATATTAGTGATAACGGTTATAATCATTTCTACTCAAAATTTTAAAATACCTGTAATCGGTCTTAGTCTCCGTAAAACAGAAGATGGCCTTCTCATATCAGCAAGGAATTTGTACAAATCTTCATCACTTAAGCGGTCTCCTTCCTGTTTTTAAAAATATTTGATAAAACAAATATAATAGATTGAAAATGAATTTATATTGCCCTTCTTCCTTCAATTTAGTCAAAATGAAAAGTAACAATAATCATAATCCTGCCCTTCTTCCTTCAACTTAGTCAGAATAAAAAGTAAAATTAAGTTAATATAATCATGATTAAAAATAAATATGACTTATTTTCTTCCTTTAATGCTTTCAAATGTTATTAAGAGTACTGCTATCTATTTTTAAATTTTACATATTTACTTATAGCCTATTATTTATGCTTATAAGGTATTATGGGACACTCTAAAATATAGAAAATCAATACAAGTTGATGAAAAGAAGAAAAAAAGAATATAGACATAAAACAAACGTGTGTGTCACACAAACACATACACATATATCTGGCAGTCTTATAAATTTGTTACATTTGAGTTTATATTTGTCTTTTCAATTTTATATCACCAAATTTCTCAAATGCACAATATACAGCCTTGGGCTGAATTTGAAAAAGAAAAGATGTAACAACAAAAAACTACTCTTAAAGAAAAGGACAATTATCTTGATACTAAGACCGGAAAGACAACTCAGAAAAGACCCCAATCAATGGGAAAAAAGACAGACAAAACTAAACTATGTCTAATACAAAAATTTCAATTAATAATTTCAATAATGTAATATTTTTTCTTATAATTAAAATAGGTAGGGATTGACTTTACTTTTATTCAAGTCACTGTTTAGATTTTATTAATCCAATCCTCCTGCATTTGATATCTTACTGTTTTTAATGCATAGTTTATATATTGTCTTTTTATCTTATTTGGTAATATATTTAAGGCTACTTTATTATTGTGAGCTCGCCCTTAGCCATGTCCCATGTATTCACTGTTGTATTCTAAATAGAGTACGTACTTGGTCTTTTATCCCATTATCTAGAAAAGTGATTTTTAATTTCTAAGGGGTTGGAGATTTTTGTTAATACTTTTATAGTTTTCAGTTTTGCTAAGTTATGGTTTAATGAGTTTATGAGGACTTTTTCAGTGACCTAATATATGATTATTGTAAATGTTCCATCAGTTGCTAAAACAGTATATTCTCTCCTTGAGTATAGAATATAGATCTTTAAATGATCCTTATTTATAATACAAACAGATTATCTCTAGACTTACTTATTTCTGCGTACTTAACCTGTTCAATTGATTATATTATTGGCCTCTATTCTTTACTCCATCAATTTCTATGCCTTTTGTTAGGTGGGGCATAATTCTCTCCCCAAGGCTTGACCCTGTGACTTGTTTCCCCCAATAAGCAAACATGATGCAGAAACTTGAAAAACATTTGCACAAGTGAGCTTGTCCTCTCTTGAACTTCTGCTCCTGCTATCAGAACATAACCAACCTACCCTGCTAGAGGATAAGAGTAGAAGTTGAGAGACATGGAAGAGGTCTGAGTCATTTCAGTCTTCCCAGAAGTCTAAATCAGCTGACCCCACTTAACCTCCAAACATGTGAATGAGCCTAGCTGACACTTCCTTCTCCACACTGAATGTTTACTGCTGTGTATTCCTGAAGCAATAGATAATTTACATACCTTTTAACAAATAGAACAAACATCCTTATAACTAATGTGTGGGTTTAATTTTGTTTTTAAATCTCTATGTATTTCTAATAATTTTAGCTTGATACATTTCAAATCTGTACATAAACATTGATTACTATATTCCAATTGTGGATAGTGTTCTCTCATCAATTAAAAAAAAATTACCTTCTGTATCTCATTTAGGAAAAACTTGTGCCCTGACTTTTACTTTATTAAAATTGTAATCACAGCTTTTTACTTAATTTATATTTGCCTTATATATAATACTCTAGCTATTTAAAAATACTTCTAAAAATTACACATGCTAAGTTAAAAAAAATACAGAACAGTACATAGTGTAATTTCTTTCTATTGCTCCATGTCTCCAGCAATCATTCACTTTCAAGTTTTTACAATCACTTTGTGATAGTTTCTAGTTACCAGCCTCTAGTACATGGTAAATGCTCGAAAAGTATTTGCTGAATAATGGGTAGGTGGATGGATTGATACTCAGTACATTATGAATGCTCAAAATATATTTGTTGAATAAACAGGTGGGTGGGTGGGTGGGTGACTTGTTCATTTAAGTTTACAATACCAGCTCAATGATAAAGCAGCTCAAGAAATGAAAAAAAGAGCTCTGGAAATATCGGCAGGAGTGATGTACTAGCTAAAGAAATACAAAAAAAGTGAAATATCATAGCTGCAAGACTGTGTCACTGTATTGGGTAAATCTACTGCCATTTCCATAGCTATACCTGGCCTATCACCTCAGTCAAGCAACACTGTGGCCTTTTCTAGACTCTTGTATTACTGTCCACAATAAAAAAAGACCCTTAATACTAAGACACTTCTCACCTGCTTTATTTTCCATCTGAGACTCTCAGAGCACCTGCTTATGAATGCTATTGATATATAACCGCGAAAGGGACTTCAAGTAGACTGCTGTCAATTCATGGCACGTCCTGTCCTAAAATTTTACCCTATCAAGTTATAAGGTGTCAGCAGGCCAGGATTTCCTCCTTTTAGAGTAACTTCTAATATACATGCATAGTATTCTTTTCCAGTTTGTCGAGTTAATACAAATTTTCTCCCATTCTTATATGGTTCTATTCAACTGACTACTTAAGACAAAAGCTTTCCAAATTTTCTGAGCTTGATTTACAGTATAAAATTTATTTTACATAAAAATCCAGTATGCATATATACACAGTCATACACTCACAAAAAAATTGGGGGGAAAAATGCTCACACTGAAGCAATATTAGACCTCATGTGCAATTCACTATTATATTTCTATTCTACTGTGTGTGTTTTTTAAGCTGGGTGTTATCTACTAAATTTCCATTCCCATTCACGGATCATGACCAGCAGCATTTGAAAAATACTGACTTGATTCATGATTTGAAGTGCAGGGAACATACTTGCAAAGAATATCTTTAAGAACTTCTTGGACCTATAAATTCACCTATAAAAACAACGATGGCATTTTAGCACAGAAATGTACTAGGAGCTGAAAGTTCCAGTCCATATTCTACGGGTATGATGGATTAGATTAAAAAAAAACTTAAGAAGGACAGATGTAACCATACAACCACTCTAAGAAGATTCATAGCCACCAATGTTAAGGAAAAGTTAAAATATTACAATTAAGAAATAGGATATACATGTGGAGGATTGATTTTGATGCATAAATGTCAACATTTAAATAAACACAATGATAAAACAACCAGTAAAATATAACTTATTTTTATGTTTTTTAGTATTATTTGGTTTTTTTTAATTTCTTGAAATCACAATTATTACATGTACATGTACTATATGTGCATGTACAATTACGATTTTTTTTTGAAACCAAAAGAAACTTACGTACAAATAGCCCCCTAGAATTCCTACATGACAGAACAATACCTGCTTAAAAAAATTGGTCACTGTGAGCGTAGCAGGTCGAAAGCTGGTCAAGTTACAAGCATCATCTCCACTTGTTGTCCTTTCAAGTGATCGTCTACCAACAATACTAGAATTCCTCCTCTCTGACCAAGACCCTTTTCGTTCTAGCAAGGAAAAAAAAAGAGATATTCATTTTTATATTTAAAATTTGTTTTAAAGCAGCTTTCCAAACAGAAAACACTCAACTGAGGCTGAAAATTATCCACTCAGCATATTAATTACAGTAGAAAAATTTCACTCCCAGAGAGTTCAGTAAAGCACTACCTAACATCTTCTAGTTCTCTTTTAAAACTTCCTCTGGTGTGAAATAAGTCTATATCACACAAAGATTATGCATATGACCAAAGATGAGCCATGAAAAGCAGCTATAAGGACTATGTATTTACTAGGAAATATTAAACACAATGTTGAATGTTTAGCACTTCTCTAGCGAATTCTTCTAAATATTCTCAGTCTTAGCACTTGAGTTTGAAACAGAATTTTAAGATAACTTGCATTCAAATTCTTTAAAGATAACCCTACTATTCAAAACCAATAGAACTACGCTGAAGATAAAAAAGGAAATAGAAGAGTAAAACAAAATTATAAACAAACTAGACCTAACAGACATCTGTAACACACTACACTAAGCAAAAGCAGAAGACACATTTTTCTCAAGCACACACGGGACATTCTCCAAGAATGATTAATATATGAAATGTGATCAAACAATATGATGAATGTTTAAATTTTAAAAAAATTATTACAGTAAAAGACACATTGCCATGAATCCCACTCAAAATATTCCCACTCATTTCGAACACACTTATCCCATCCTTCTTGCCACTTTCTGAAGCAGTTCTGGAAGTCCTCTTTTGGGAGTGTCTTTAGTTATGCAGTCGTGGCCGCCTCAATGTCCTGAATCAGTTTGACTTTGGGGAAAAGTCAGAAGTCACATGGTGCCAGATTTGGTGAATAAGGTAGATGAAGACACACCCTAATGTTTTTATTTGACAGAAACTGCCATATACCAGAAGCGATGTGTGACATAGAGCGTTGTCATGATGGCAGATGATTTACGGCAAACTTTAAAACACACCTTCTCTCAACCATAACTCACATCCGACTGACTACACTGAATATGTTGACACTTGTCACACACTGTTACTAATGTTCGACACACCACTTCCCATATTGAAGATCCCTACTTTTCTGTTGGGTGGCACTCTGCAGCAGCATTCACTGTATTTTCTGATCACAATGGAAAGGCTCCAAGTCACACATTGCTTCTGGTATGGAAATTTCTGTCACATAAAAACATTATGGTGTGTCCTCATCCACCTTATTCACCAGATCTGGCACCGTGAGACTTCTGGCTCTTCCCCAAAGTCAAAATGACCATGAAAGGAAAATGTTTTGAACTGATTCAGGACATTAATGCAGCCACGACAGCGCAACTAAAGACACTCCCAAAAGAGGACTTCCAGAACTGCTTTAGAAAGTGGCAAGAACAATAGGGTAAGTGCGTTCAAAGCGAGGGGAAGTATTTTGAGGGGAATTAATGGCAATGTGTCTTTTACTGTAATTTTTTTTATTTAAACATTCACTGTATTTTTTTTATCATACCTCACGTAGGCATACTTCACTTGATTGCACATTGCAGATATTACATTTTTCACATATTGAAGGTTTGTCACAACCCTGCGTTGAGCAAGTCTACTGGTGCCATTTTTCCAACAGCATTTGCTCACTTCGTGTCTCTGTGTCATTTTGGTAATTCTCACAATACTTCAAACTTTTTCACTGTTATATTTATTGTGATCTGTGATCAGTGATCATTAATGTTACTACTGTAATTGTTTTGGGGCACCACAAACCATGCCCATATAAGACCGCAAACTTAATTAATAATGTGGTGTGTTCTGACTGCTCCAATGACCAGTTGCTCCCTCATGTCTCTCTTCTCCTCGTCCTCCCTATTCCCTGAGACACAACAATATAGAAATTGGGTCAATTAATAACCCTACAATGGCCTGTAACTGTTCAAGTGAAAGGAAGAGTCACATATCTTTCACTTTAAATCAAAAGTTAGAAATGATTAAGCTTAGTGAGGAAGGCATGTAGAAAGCTGACAAAGGCTGAAAGCTACGTCTCTTGCACCAAACAGCCAAGTTCTGAATGCAAATGAAAAATTCTTGAAGGAAATTAAAAGAGCTACTCCAGTGAACATACAAAAGATAAGAAAGCGAAACAGCCTTATTGTTGATATGGAGAAAGTTTTAGTAATCTAGATAAAAGATCAAACCAGCCATAACATTCCCTTAAGCCAAAACCTAATCCAGAGCAAGGCCCTAACTATTTTCAATTATATGAAGCCTGAGAGAGTTGAGGAAGTTGCAGAAGCATAGCTTGAAGCTAGCAGAAGTTGGCTCATAGGTTTAAGGAAAGAGGCCATAACATAACAGTGCAAAGTGAAGCAGCAAGTGCTGATGCAGAAGCTGCAGCAAGTTATCCAGAAGATCTAACTAAGATAATTAATGAGGGTGGATACACTAACAGCAGATTTTCAGTGTAGACAAAACAGCCTTATGGAAGAAGATACCATCTAGGACTTTCATAGCTAGAGAAGATAAGTCAATGCCTGGTTTCAAAGCTTCAATGGACATACTGACTATCTTGTTAGGGGCTAATGTAGCTGCTGACTTTAAACTGAAGCCAATGCTCATTTGCCATTCTGAAAAATCTTTAGAGCCCTTAGGAATTACGCTAAGTTTGCTCGGCCTATGCTCTATAAATGGAACAACAAAGCTTAGATAGCACATCTATTTACAACATGGTTTACTGAACACTTTAAGCCCACTGTTAAGACCTACTGCTCAGGAAAAAAAAGATTCCTTTCAAAATATTACTGGTCGTTGACAATGCACCTGGTCACCCAAGAGTTCTGATGGAGAACTACAGTGAGATTAACGTTTTCATGCCTGCTAACAACATCCGTTCTTCTGCCCATGGTTCAAGGGGCAATTCTGACTTTCAAATCTTACTATTTAATAAGAAATACATTTCATAAGGCTATAGCTGCCATAGTTAGTGATTCCTCTGATGAATCTGGGTGAAGTAAATTGAAAACCTTCTGGAAATGATTCACCATTCTAGATGCCATTAAGAACATTCGTGATTCATGGGAAAAGGTCAAAATATCAATATTAACAGGATTTTAGAAATGTTGATTCCAACTCTCATGAATGACTTTGAGCAGGTGAAGACTTAAATGGAGGAAGTAACTGCAGATGTGATGGAAATAGCAAGATAACTCGAACAAGAAGTGGAACCTGAAGATGTGACTGTATTGCCACCATCACATGACAAAACTTTAACAGATGAACGGTTACTTCTTATGGATGAGCAAAGAAAGTAGTTTCTTGAGATAGAATCTACTCCTGATGAGGATGCTATGAAGATTGTCGAAATCATAACAAAGGATTTAGAATATTACATAAACTTAAATGATAAAGCAGTGGCAGTGTTTGAAAGCATTGATTCCAGTTTTGGAAGAAGTTCTACTGTGGGTAAAATGCTATCAAACAGCATGCCTGTTACAGAGAAATCATTCGTGAAAGGAAAAGTTAATTGATGCGGCAAATTTCCTTGCTGTCTTATTTTTAAGAAATTGCCACAGCCACCCCAGTCTTCAGCAACCACCATCCTGATCAATCAGTAGCCATCAACACTGAGGCAAGACCCTCTACCAGCAAAAGATTAGGACTCACTGAAGGCTCAGATGATGGTTAGCATTTTTTAGCGATAAAATATTTTTTAATTAAGGTATGTACTTTTTTAAAGACATAATACTATTGCACACTTAATGTAAGCGGGCATTTTCCCGCCAAATCGCGTGGTACCGCGGGGCTTTTTTGACATTTTCTCGCCAAAATTAGACTTTCCGTAAAATATTCATATCTTTCGATCTATTTGATATTTTTCTATGAAACTTTCAGTGTTTTAGTTTAAAAAGAGGTCTCTATTTATTTACTTTGCAAAATTTTTGCTGGTTCCAACTATAGGCGATATGACGAGTTTACGCGTTTCCTGCAAAAAATGTGTTAATACAATACAGTACACTGTAAACATAACTTTTGTATGCATGGGAAACTAAAAACTTGTGTGACTTGCTTTACTTATTGTGATATTTGTAGTAATCTAAAACCTAACCTGAAAGATCTCTAAGGTGTGCCTCTACTAACCACAAAACAAAATAAAATGAATTCAAAAAGACTGAAATCATATAAACTGTGCTCCACAAGTACAGTGAAATTAAACGATAAATCAATAACAGAAGAAAACTTGGGAAATTCATAAATATGTGGAAATTAAACAACCAATGGGTCAAAAAGGAAATTAGAAAATTTTTAAGGTGTATAAAAATGAAAACACAACACCCCAAAATACATAGATTATCACTAAAGCAATGCTCAGAGGGAAATTTATAGCTATAAATGCCTACATTAAAAAAAGAAGACATCTCAAATCAGTAACTTAACCTTATATCTTAAGAAACTAGAAAAGGAAAACTAAACCCAAAGCAATCATCAGAAAGAACATACACCAAAAAAAAAAAAGACAACAGTTAAGTGGAAATAAATGAAATAGAAACCAGAAAGACAACAGGAAAAAAATTAACAAAAGGAAAAACCGGTTCTTAAAAAGATAAAATTTTTAAAACTTTAGCTAACTGATGAAGAAAAAAACAAAAAGATTCAAGTTACTAAAATCAGGAAAGAAAAGGGGAACATCGCTACAGACTGTAGTGAGAAAAAGAATTAAATTGCAATACTATGACTAACTGTAGATCAACAGTCAGATAACAATTAGATAATTTACATAAAATGAACAAATTTCTAGAACGATACACATTACTACAAATGACTCAAAATGAAAGAGAAAATGTGACTAGATCTAAAATAACAGATCTAATTAGTAATGAAAAAACTTACCATAAGAAATAAAACAAGCCAAGACAGCTCTACTAGTGAATTCTTCTAAACTTTCAAAGTAGAATACCAGTCCTTCACAAGCTCTTTCAGAAAACAGAAGGAACAATTCACAACTCGTTTTATGAGGCCAGTATTACCCTGATACCAAAACTGGACAGAGACATCAAAGAAAGAAAACTACAGACCAATATCTCTTATGAATAAAGAAAAAATACTAAATAAATACTAGGACACAGACTCTAACAACACATATATAAAGATTATATACCACGACTAAGTGGGACTTATCCCAGAAATGTAAGATTAGTTTAACATCCAAACAATCAATTAATGTAATACACCATACTAAAACAATATGCAAAAGTCATACAAATCATCTAAATAGAGGCAGAGAAAGCATTTGATAAAAGCCAATACCCTTTCATAATAAAAACACTAAAAAAGTTAGGAATAAAAGGGAACTTCCTCACCCTACTAAA
The DNA here is from genome assembly GCF_036562045.2 of Rhinolophus sinicus. NCBI lineage: Eukaryota > Metazoa > Chordata > Mammalia > Chiroptera > Rhinolophidae > Rhinolophus > Rhinolophus sinicus. The sequence goes on from NC_133756.1 coordinate 30,303,933, forward strand.
CTACATCTATGAAAAACCTACAGCAAACATCACACTTGATGGTGAAATAAAGACTGAATATATGCCCCCTAAGGTCAAGAACAAGACAAGGATATCCACTCTTGCCACTTCTATTTAATATTTTACAGGAGGTTCAAGTCAAGAAAATTAGAAAACAAATAAAAGACATCTAGATCCCAAAGGTACAAAGTAAACCTATTGGGGCGGCCGGTTGGCTCAGTTGGTTAGAGTATGAGAGCTCTCAAGCCGGTTCAATTCCCGCATGGGATGGTGGGCTGCGCCCTCTGCAACTAAGATTGAAAACGGCGACTGGACTTGGAGCTGAGCTGCACCCTCCACAACTAGATTGAAGGTGATGGGCCCTGGAAAAACAGACTGTTCCCCAATATTCCCCAATAAAAATAAAATAAAATAAAGTAAACCTATTTTTATTTGCAGATGACATAATTTTATATACAGAAAATTCTAAAGAATCCAGAAAATAAAACCAATTGGAATTAATAAACATGTTGAAAAGGTTTCAAAGTGCAAGATCAATATTTAAGAGTCAATTGCATTTTTGTACACTAGAAATGAACTGAAAATGAAATTAAGAAAACAATTCCATTTAAAATAGCATCAAGAACCGATAAAATACTTGGGTATACATTTAACAAGAGAAAGGCAAGACTCGTGCACTGAAAATTATAAACCATTGTTAAAAAAAATTTAAGCTCTAAATAAATGAAAAAACATTCCTTGTTCACAGCATGGAAGACAATATCGTTAAGAGGGCTTCGCAAATTGATCTACAGATTCAATGCAATTCCTTTCAAAATTCCAGCTGCCTTTGTACAGAAATTGACAGCTGATCCTAAACTTCATGTGAAAATATAAGGGATTCAAAGTAGTCAAAACAATTTTTTAAAAGGACAAAAATGTTGGAGGACCCACTTTTCCCAATTTCAAAACTTACTGCAAAGCTAAAATAACAAAGACAGCATAATAGCAGCATAAGCTTAGACATATATATAAATCAGTGGAATAGAACTGAGAGTCCAAATAAACCCATATATCTATAATTAACTGATTTTCAAGAGGAATGCCAAGACCACTCAATGGGAAAGAATAGTTTTTTCAACATATGGTATTGGAACAACTAGATATATTCATAAACAGAATGAAGTTGGACCCTTACCTCTCACCTGTACAAAAATTAACTGAAAATGGATTATACCTAAATGTAAGATAGACAAAACCATACAAGTAAATCTTCTTTCATCTTGGGTTAGGTAATGCTTTCTTGGATGTAACACTAAAAGCACAACTAACAAAAGAAAAAACAGATAAATTGAAGTTTATCAAAACTTAAAACTTATGTCCTGCAAACAATATCATCAAGATGGTAGAAGTGCAACCCACAAATTGGGAGAAAATATTTGCAAATCCTTTCTTAGATAGTGGATTTGTACCCAGAATATATAAAGAACTCTTTCAACTCAATGATAACAATATGAAAAAGCCACTTAAATGAGCAACAAATGGATAAGATTTTTTAAAAAGCCATTAAAAAATGGGCAAAGAATATGACTACATGTTTCTCCAAAGAAGATGTACAAATAGCCAACTTACACAAAATGATACTCAATATCATTAGCTATCAGGGGAAGGCAAATCCAAACCACAGTAAAATACCACTTCACCTGCACTAGGATAGCTGTAAACTAAAGACAGATAACAAAAGAGTTGGCAAAGATAGGGAGGAATTGGAAACTTCATACAGGGTCAGTGGAATTTTTAAATGGTAAAGCCACATTGGAAAACAGTCTGGTAATTCTTCTAAAGGTTAAACACAGAATTATATGACCCAGTAATTTCATTTGTAGCTATATACCCAAGAGAAATGAAACATGCTCACACAAAAGTTTGTACATGAATGTTCACTGCAGCATTATTCAAAACACCCAAAAAGGTGAAACAACCCAAATGTCCATCAACTGATGAATGGATAAATAAAATGAAGTATATTCATACAGTAGACTATTATTTGGCAAAAAAAAAGAAATACTGGTACATGCTACAACATGGATAAACCTTGAATACAATATGCTAAGTGAAAGAAACTAATCATAAGAGACTACACATTGTATAATTCTATCGATACGAAATTTCTGTCACGGACAAATCTATACAGACTAAGAAGATTAGAGGTTATTTAGGGTTGGGTTTAGGGATTGGGGGAGAATGGAAAGTAACTGCTAATGACTATGAAAGTGTTCTACAATTAGATTGTGATGACAGTTGCAGAACCTTGTGACTGAACCAAAACACGATGTAAATTACATCTCAATAAAGCTGTTAAAGAAAAAACAAGGCAAAAAAAGAAAACCCTTTTTATGTCTCATTACATTGCAAAGTCTACAAATAAAACAAGACTATGTAAGAAAAAAGAAAAAAATTATACATTAGAAATATTTCATAAAATCACTCTTACCTCCAGTGCTTATTTCTACCTCTGTAGAATCTCTTTCCAAACTCCCAGCACTGCTAACAATATTCATTAAATGGATCGCAGTCCAAGCAAAGGGCATACGATATTTCCCAAGTCTTTGGCAAAACTGATCAGCTTGACTTTTCAGCTTCTCCAATTTTTCCTTATTCTGCAAAACAAAACTTTATACATTATATGATTATGCTCAAAAAAGATGAATTAAAGGCTATTTCATAATAAATAGGTTAAGAAGTCTCAGTTTTCAGCAAAGATGGAAAAACAATCTAACTTTCAGAGGTCAATTAACAGTGTGCTATCTTAACCACTGAACAACCTCAACCTGCTTTATAAATGTATGTATAGAGTAAATCTTAGAAATTTTGTGATTATCTCATCTTTAGAAAAAAGAAGAGAGCAAATGTCAAACATGTTTATGTATTACAAGTATTATTTTATGAAAGGAAACATAACCACGTTCTAGTCAGCAATTGCAAACTACAAAATATTCTAAGTTATGACTTGTTAAATTTTGATATTCTAAAAAGATGGAAGCAGTTGTGCCAAACTGAAATAATCCATAACTTAGGGCAATCATGAGATGGGAGTGAGAGTAAAAAATAGGCCGGTAATAAGCCCAGAGTTGTAATAAATGAAGAAGAAAAAAGAAGTATTACAAAAGGACTAAGCCCTGGAAAAAAATTAATGGTATAAACAGTATGTGCCTATAAAACATCCTGAGTCTGGCTCAACTTTTATTTTAGGCTATTCCTGAAACAAACACTAAAGTGGCCTGCAATAGCCAATCAATGGTCCAACAGTGAAAACCTATACCAAATATATTATTTACTCTTTCCATACAGTATGTTGATGAGGTATACTCTAATGACAGTGTCCTACTTTAGGACTTAGGGTGGGGAAAAGACGGAAGGCTAGCTAAATGGTAGTACTGTTTACTGCTATATCTATTATACTTCAAAATAGGTTCTTCCTGGGGCGCCCAATGGCTCAGTTGGTTAGAGCACGAGCTCTGAACAACAGGGTTCGATTCCCACATGGCCCAGTGAGCTGCGCCCTCCACAACTAGACTGAAGACAACGAGCTGCTGCTGAGCTTCCGGAGGAGCACGACCTCTCAACAACAGGGTTGCTGGTTTAATTCCCGAATGGGATGGTGGGCTGTGTCCTCTGCAACTAAAGATTTAAAAAGGCGATTGGACTTGGAGTTGAGCGGCCCTGGAGAAATACACTGCTGCCCAATATTCCCTAATAAAAATAAAAAATAAAAAAACAGAAACAAAAAAACAACAACAAAAAATAGGTTTTTCCTTTAAGAGCCTAACTAGAGTGTACTTAATTTTATCAGCTTATGCAAATATGTAAGAGAAGAGTGAAATAAGCTGTTATTCTACCTGTGAGCTCCAAATAACAGAAAATTTAATTTGAAATATGACAACCTGAGAAAGCCAGAATACTTTAACCCTGATTTCAACCAGATAGCCAGAGAGCAGAGAAAAATATATGCTCAGATCTACCTGCATTAGCAGAAAAGGCTGTTCTTGTTCCGATTCTCAGAAAATTAGAAAGCAAAATATTTTCTAGATTTTGGTGACTTGTCTAATACTGCTCAAGCATACCTTTCCTGGCTATTCCAAGTATTAAATCATGTGTTCAAAGATCCAGTATCACCTGCAATTCTTGTAGCTAACTTAGGGCACCTGGAATTTAGTACCTATTGCTGATCGTTTTTGCTTTGTAAGTTTATTCAAAGTCTAGAAATTAGTCACTTGATGGCAACACAGAGATTGTATTTTCTATTTTTACCATATTCTTTAATTATCTGCAGCTAGAGAGAAGCCTAGAATACTTGCTTTGCTAAGAAAAGTTCCATCAATATCACTATTTTGTAAATACAGGAAAAATGTATTTAGAAATTAAACTGAATTAACTTACTTCTCTCCAAGAAAAAAAAATTTAAAGAATGAATTAGTTTGGGGTGAGGGAGAGTTTAAAGAGTATCACAGCATATGACACAAGCTAGGTGACAAAGGAAATGAAGAAAGTTAGAAAGTGATTAGGCCAATAAAAAAATGAATTAGTAGCAAAATCTTTAATATGCTTTGTATATTATTCTCCCAAATTATAATTTGGGAGATGAGAGGTTATTCAGGGTTGGATTTAGGGATTTGGGAAGACTAGGGAGTGACTGCTAATGAATACAAAAGTGGGGGAAATGAGAGGCATGACATTCTACCTTGGTGGCATCTGCTTCTTTGAAAATCATATACGGTTCTGCACACTCTCCAATGTCTCCTTGCTGTAGGACTTTTTCTAGCTGTCAAAGACAAAACAGTAAAGATCAATTAAATTTAAAAAAGCAATCAGCCTGGAACGTAAGGACGATTCAACATAAAAATGAATCAATGAAATACATGTTAACAGACTGACAGAAAAACAAACAAACACATGATCATCTCAATTAACACAAAAAAAGCACTGGACAAAATTCAATAATAGAAGCATTCGACAAACTAGGAATAGAAGAAAGCTACCTCAACATAATACAGGCCATATATGAAAAGCCCACAGGTAACATCATATTCACTGAAAGAGTAAAAACTTCTTCTAAATGGTCAGGAAAAAGATAAAGATGCTCACTTTTGCCAATTCTATTCAACATAGTACTGGAAATCTGAACCAGAGCAATTAAGCAAGAAAAAGAAAACACATCTAGATTAAAAAGAAAGAAGTACAATTATATCTGTTCACAAACATGGTATTTATATACAAAACCCTAATATTCCACAAAAAAACCCTTTAGAACTAATAAATGAATTCAACAGAGTTGAAAGATACAAAGCATGTAAAAATCAGTATACACTAACAATGAGCAATTCAAAAAGGAAATTAAGAAAACAATTCCATGTACAATAATATCAAAAAGAATAAAATACTGAGGAATTCACTTAACCAAGTAGGTGAAAAATTTATATTCTGAAAACTATAAAAAAGTTTAAAATATGAAAGAAAACACCAAAAAAAAAAACGGAAAGACACCCTATATTCATAGATTGGAAGAGTTAATATAGTTAAGATGTCAGTACTATCCAACCTATAGATTTAATGTAATCCCTATCAAAATCCCAATTTTTTTCTTTTGCAGAAATGGAAAATTCATCCTAAAATTCGTATGGAATCATAAAGAACCTTGAACAGTCAAACTTTTTTAAAAAACTGAACACAGTTGGAAGACTTATACCTCCTGATTTCAAAATGTAACACAAAGCTACAATAATCAAAACAGTGTGGTACTGGCATAAAGATACATATAGATCAACTGAATAGAATAGAGCCCAGAAATAAACCCTCACATATATAGTTAAATAATTTTCAACAAGGGCACCAAACTCATTCAATGGAGTCTTTTCAACAAATGGTGTTTTAAAAAAAAAATGAATATCCAAATGCAAAAGAATAAAGTTAGACCTGTACCTTATATTATATACAAAAATTAACTCAAAATGGATCAAAGACTTAAACATACACCGAAAACTATAAACTCTTAGAATAAAAAATAGAGGAAAAGCTTTATGACATTGGATTTGGCAATGTTTTCTTGGATTTGACACCAAAAAAACACAGGCTACAAAAGTTAAAATAGATAAACTGGACTGCATCAAAGTTTAAAACTTTTGGGCATCACAGGACACAATCAACAGGGTGAAAAGGCAACCTATGGAATGAGAGAAATCATCAGAGGTCTGACAATTAAGTTAGTGAATGTGTTGCAACAATGTTGCTAATCTTTTTTTATATCAGAGGGATTACTCATGAATTTGTACCAACTGGACAGTCAACCAAGTTTACTATTTGGAAGTGCTGAAAAGGCTGCATGAAAAAGTTAGATGACCTAAACTTTTCGCCAACAATTCATGGCTCTTGCATCACGACAATGCAACAGCTCACATGACACTGTCTGTGAAGGAGTTTTTAGCCAGTAAACAAATAACTGTATTGGAACACCCTCCTTACTCACCTGATCTGGCCCCCAATGACTTCTTTCTTTACCCGAAGATAAAGGAAATATTGAAAGGAAGACATTTAGATGACATTCAGGAAATCAAGGGTAATACGATGACAGCTCTGATGACCATTCCAGAAAAAGAGTTCTAAAATTGCTTTGAAGGGTGGAGTAGGCGCCGGCATTGGTGTATAACTTACCAAGGGGAGAACTTCAAACGTGATCGTAGTGATATGTAGCAATGAGGTATGTAGCACTTTTTCCAGGATGAGTTTGCGAACTTAATTGTCCAACCTCATTCATACACTTATGTGTGAGTAGGTGTGTGTGTGTATATATTGTACATAAATGGGATCAGATGGTATAGAGTTTTAGTCCAGATTTTTCACATTACATCACAAATTTTGATTATCATTAAAAATTCTTCAAATTGTGGTTTTAATTGCCATAGTATCCCATCATATGAATGTGCCATGATTTATCTCCTTATGTATTTATACTGAATGAACATTTACATTCAACATTCCTTATTCTTAATCCTAAACCTTTCATTCCTATGACAACCAAATCTTGTCACCAAATAATCTAATTTTAAGCAGCTACATTCCAACCATTATCTCTATCTTTCCAGCTCATTCCCTCAAATATATTCTATTTTATGAAAACTCATTATTTTCCCATGTAAAGTAACTGTTTACTATAGCTGTCGATTGTATTAATATCTAGAACTTTATTCTTTAAATAAGTTTCTGAAGACCACTGCTACTAACTCTTTGCTTGGTAGGACTGTTCACTGTTTTAACCTAGGTTTATTTTAACCTGAATTCATAGGAATACGTTCACAAATTAGGACATTATTCCTGTGGGTAAATAGGATTCATTTCATGACAATCCCCTTAATAACCTTATTATAAAATTCATTACCTTTTTATGGTAAGTTTATATAAATAAAGACAAAATGATTAAGGAATTCTAGGCTACTCTTCAAAGTCAGTTTAAGGTAAATTAATCTTTAAGTTACCCTAAACTATGTAGCTTAGTAATATTCAAATTTTAGCATTTATGATCCTTATTTTTAATTGGCTGACAGTCAAATCATAATGATCCATAACCTCAATGATTTAGATTTTAGTATTGATATAATTTAGGAACTGAGTAAGAAAAATTATAATATAGTTCCCGGGATGGTTAATTTTATGTCAATCTGGCTAGGCTACAATGCCCAGTTATTTGATCAAATACCAGATTAGATGTTGCTGTTTAACATAGAAAACTTGCCTGAGTTTCCAGTATGCTGCCCTGTGGAATTCAAACTCAAAACTACTATAAAACATCAACTCTTACTTGAATTTCCAGCCTGCCAGCCTGCACTGTAGATTTCAGACTTGCCAGCCCCCACAATCACGAGTCAATCTCTCTCTCTCTCTCTCTCTCTCTCTCTCTCTCTCTCTCTCTCTCTCTCCTTCCTATTTATTTATTTCTATGGAGAACCCTGACTAATGTAACCCCCACCCAAGACAAACTTTGGTAGCACCTATAGTGTATATCCAATATTGTCTTAAGGAATATTAAGATGAAAAAAATAAGTAAAGGTAAAATCTTCACCCTTAAAAAGCTTGCAATATTGATAGAGAGACAAGTATACAGACACTACATAAATAAATACATTAAACATTATTCTCACCTTTATTACAAGAAAAACATCTTGAGAAGGATAAGTAATAGAAAAAATTGCTGATCTTGCCAGGGTGGTAATAGCAGCAGGTGGTACATGTGGACGTAACAATCCTTTCATCTGCTCAGAATTAAGGTCAAAATAAAAGTTTTCTGAAATCTAAAAAATGCAATTACATATTAAAATTTTAAATCTGTACATTTTTATAAAAACTCACAAAAATCATACATACCCAATCTTAAAATATTAGATATTAAAACATTATACTATAACATATGGTTTATCACTGACCAATCTTTACATGTCTAAATCAAAGCAAAAGAAATATACAAACAATGTGAGAAATATAATATGATAAACATGCTAAAGTATATCTCAAACTCTTTTGATTAGAAATATAAGCTTAAATGAAGTCTACAAAGAAATTATCATGAGATGAATTGCCCCAAATTAAGTCTTTAAAACATTATAGGAATAATATCTCAGCAGTTTTTCAAAACTCCTAGAGCAGAGTTCCATTGCAAAAAAACCGTAATATGTTGACAACAGAAGTCACTGACGGTACTTCAAGTTTCTACTATACCTTAGGCTTAGAACGTTAAATTAAGAAATGTGTATGAGATAGCTTTATGTAAAGTATGATGATAAAACTAAGATCAGTATTTAAGACAGAATATTTAAAATATACATAAATGATGTTTTATCTAGTTAGAATTTGAAAATTATGTCAACAAAAATTCACTGTCATCATCATTCTTATCTTTTATACATTGCCTAAAATGCTTTTCTTGTATTTATCTTTTCTACTTTTTAAATTAAAAGAAAGTTGCCTCTGCTAGCGGCTTTTGGAACTCTTTCAATGACATAAAAACTAGGTATCAACTAAACTATTACACAGTAAGAAAATATTTAACAAGTCTTAATAAATTTCTATTTTCCTTTTAAAACATCCATGTTTAATAATTCTCAAAAAATCATTACCTTTTAAAACAACTTAAAATCGGGTTTCTGAAACCTATGATTATGACAAAAAAAACTACATTTAAATTATACACCCTTACCTTTTTCTTTTCCTTGACATCATATAAAGCCAAGCTTGCAAAAATCGGTTCAATCTCAATCTCAAACCTTTAGGATGAAAAAAGATGAAGTAGTTTAAAAATAAATATAAAATACATAATTGGAGAGAAATTCTCATTCTAAAGTAAATTATCTCAATATTTTAGACTTTTCTACATCTCTGCTACACCATCTATGGTACTACTCCTTCTTCCCGAAACATACTTTTCTGAATATATCCTTCACAGTCTATATCAACCATTTCCTCCCCTAGGTAATCCACCTTAATTTCTCCAGCTACAAGTAATCTCACACAGCCTCAAAGCTCATGGCATTTTAAGTCCATTTTTGGCACTAATCACTTTCTAACATATAAATTGGTTATTTATGTATGAATATGTTAGATTTTAAATAAACTTTGAAAGTAAAGACTCAATGTTTTATTTTTCAGATTATAAATCATATCAATATAAAAACAACTTAGGAAATACATAAAAAAATTCAGAATAGGAGCATCCAAAACTCCATCACATGGAGAGAACCATAATTTACAGTTCAATGTCCTTCCATCCACACTTTTCTCTATGTATAAATGTACTTATTAAATTGATCACTTTTTTAAACAAAGAATGTCACTGTATACATATTTTGTTGTCTGCTTTTTTTGTTGCCTTTTTTTCTTTGTAATCTGTTTTTAACTTAATATTTTATGGATATAGTTCCATGTCATAAATATTAATCTCATCATCATTTTAAATGCTGGCATAGTAATTTTCATTATATGAATACACAAAATTTTTTATAACATATGCATAAATTGAGATGTCTAATTCACTTCCACGAACAATGAGTTACATTTAGTAAACATTCAGCAAACATTTCCTGAACGAAACAGCATGTAATGTGAGGTTAACTAAAAGTCTAGAGCCGTGGTTCTCAACCAAGGACAATTTTTGGCAATGTCTGGAGATGTTTTGGGTTATTATTAGTGCAGGAGTATTACTAGAGCATTAGAGGCCAGGGATGTGGCTAATCATTTTACATTGTATAGAAGAATCCCAACAACAAAGAATTAACCAGACAAAAATGTCCATCGTGCTCATTTTTGTATCACGAGAGTAGCAATCAAAGTCCTTGCAGGAGACAATGTATTTTTATTGGGTTAAGAGTTTAATAAAAGGCCCTTTTACAAAGATTTGGATAGAATTTAGGAAAAACTACGAGGAGTGCAGTTCCCTGGGGATAGCAACAGTAGGGAGTCATTACCAAGCCTTGACCTAAAGAATGTGGAAGTAGTAATCAAATAGTAATCAAAACTAAGAAAGAATAGCTATATAGAGGGCCCTTCACAGAAACTATGACCCTGGGGACAGGGAGGCAACCAATCAACAGTGACCTAGCAGGAAATGAGTTAGGGAAAGTAAATACCCCAACCCGATCTTCCCTCCTGACTTCCTACTGATGCCTCTCTTAGCAGAACCCAACCAGAAGACAAAAGAACAGGGATCTACTTGAGTCAGCCTCCACTCTGTATCCTCTGTTAACACTGAATGTTGGTCATTTTGATTTGTCAGTCTTTCTTGACCCACTCCAGTGGGTAAGTGATGTAACACTGGATTTTTAATACTCATCTTTTCCTATGTTTAATAACCATCTGGATATCCTCTTTTGGCCTACTTTTCTATATATTGTTTGACTTTTTTCTCATCATTTTATACTTCTTTATGTATTCTGGATATGAGCCCTTTGTCAAGTATATGTGTTCGAAATATCTTCTCCCTCTGTATAGCAGAGAAGAGTGGCAGCAGGGAGAAAGGTAGACAGAAAGAGAAAGAGAGGAAGGAGAAAGAGGGGGAAGATACAGATAGGGAGAGACAGACAGAGACAGACAGACACAGAGAGAAACATATCGAACTGTCCTGCCAACTTATTGAAAAGATTACTCTTTCCCCACTGTCTATAGTGCCACTTCTATTGTAAATCAAAAATCCATAAACATGTATGTCTATTTCTAGCTCTATTCCATTGGTCTATTTGTCTAATTGTATACCAATACTAAAGTCTTAATTATGTAGATTCATGCTAAGTCTTGATATCTGGTTGTTTTTGTAAAGCTCATCAAAACCGTCCTGCCTCCTTTTAGCCCTGTGCATTTTCATCTAAATTTTACATTCAGCTGGAAATAAGCAAAAATGGATCAAAGGTAAGGGAAATTTTAATTGCTAATTCAGAAAATTAATATCCCAATTTGTACTTTAGCGCCATAAAATTTTTGTGTAACTTTCTCTATATTCTTGGACAGTATTTAAAGATCTATACCATTGGCATGATGAACAAAGTTTGGAAATCTGGAGAAAACAAGTTGAAGAAACTAACACAATGCCAGTGTGCTCCACATTAAGAAAGGTTATTAATGCATGAAAAGAATTTTTTAAATCAGATACATCATTTGATTTTTGTTGTTGTTGTTTCAAGAGGCTCTTCCATTACACAGAGGGACTGCCAAGGTTGTGTATGTGGTTTTGTTTTACTTTCTCTTTTAAAATGTATATTCCTCATGTATTTAGTCTAAAATTTGAGATAGAAACTTCAGGAGAAAAGCAAACCATATTACCCCATTGCAAACACATGTATACCTGAGTTTGTCAAGAAATGCTTTTTGAGCCACAGATACTCAGTGGTTACTAAACTGTAGGAAAGATATCTTTCTTCACTGTTAGTGCTCACTTATTAAAATGTTAATAATATACAAAACATCAAAGAAAAGCAATTTTTAATCATCCAAAGGCCTACCAAAAAAAACACTACTGATAAAATATTGGTCCATTTCTTTTAGGTTCTTTTTTCATCTAGTGGAGTGTGCTTTTACACATTTGCTAACACACAACTGTTATAATAGTTTTGAACATTTTATCAGTGTGTTGACCCTCTATTATGACTTAAAGTCAATTTTGTCTGATAATAATATCACTACAAATCTGGAACGACTTGAAACTAAATTTTGCCTTGGAGTTTTTTGAGCCACACAGTGTGTACAGGCTTATAGTTATGAATTCTTAGAAGAGTTTTCTCTTTTTTTTTTTTTTTTTCCTTTTTCCTATCTGACTTTCTCCCCACTAGAGCCAAAGTTGTAACAGACAAATATTTATTACCACTGAAAAAATTACTCCTATGAAACTGGTGTTAGACACTTATAGAAGGGTCTGTTTCCACCCTGCTTGAATACCAAGCTCTTTCCCTTGTGACTACATTAAAGCCAGGCATGGGTAACAGCCCTAATGTAAAAATTAGCTACAGAATACTTATCCCGATGGAATCATTTCTTAGTATTTCTAGGCTTCCAAGAAATTCTTAGTTTTCTATCAGCTAACTGGGGGGGTTCAGAAGACTCACCTCAAGATGTGCCTCTGTGGTATGTGGATTGTTTTGAGCTAAAGGCAACGTAAGCCTCTGGCACCAGAGAAACTTCTGCCCTTCCCTGAACTACCTAGAACTTGAATTAGGGGCCATGCCCAAAAGAGATTATCAGAGATAACCTCTTTTGACCTATCTACAGGGCAGGACAAACTTCTATTTACTAAACATCTGCTCTTCTTATAACATCCTTCAAAAACCCTTTGATGCCCCGAAGATGCCTCACCCCTAACTCAGAATGTCTTCTATAACTCAAACCCCCGTTTCTATCTCTGAACCTCTAGTGCATGTGTGGTCTCTAACTCTCTCATGTATGTGGGGTTCCCATACGCACGTACATTAAATTTGCATGTACGTACATTAAATTTGGTTATTTTCTCTTGCTAATCTGTCTCATGCATATTTGATTATTAGACCAGCCAAAAGAATCTTGAGGGTAGAGGAAAGTTTCTTCCCCACTACATGACCATGCCTGGGTGTGGTTTCCCTGAATGTCTAAACCAATAGTCTTCTTAACATTAGAAACAATTTCCTCATACAGGATAAAGGAAGGCTATTCTTGGCGAAGAAAATGTAAAAGAAAATATTTTCAAAAATTATCAGTCTCTGTAATTGACTACAATAAATCTATCATTTCTGACCCTTTCTGAAATTACAATGTGAACAAGTTTGGTCTTACCCTAAGCCTAGATATTTCTTACCATAAATAAATCATATATATATATATATATATATATATATATATGTAAAATTCTTAGTTCAGAATTTTTAATGAGAGCTGATCAAACTAACGCTAAAGAACATAGAATGATGTGAATAATCACTCTATATTTTATTTCTCTAAGGGAGAAACAATAAACTTGTAACTTTATTTGTCAAAATCATAAGTAAAACCACAATAAGATATCACCTCACATCACATCCAATAGGGTGGTTATGATAAAAAAGACAGACAATAAAAAGTGTTGGCGAGAATGTGGAGAAATTAGAACACTTGTACTTGCTGGTGGGAATGTAAAATTACACAGCTGCTTTGGAAAACAGTCTGGAAGTTCCTCTAAGGAGTTACCATATCAACCACTACTCCAATCTTAGGTATATACCCAAGTTAAATGAAACATATGCCCATACCAAAAAAACAAACAAAAAACTTGTATATAAAATCTTAGCTTTCAAAGGAAGAAAATTACCCAGGTTATCTATACATATAGAAGTGGTCTGTCCCTATGAGTCGCTTCTTTTAGAAAGCTCTATGAATTGACACTTCTTTTTTCATAAGTCAGAACTAACAATTAACTAATAATATTAACAAGACAGAATGAAAAGAGCATAGAGTTTGTTTTTCAGTTACTGGTTGCATAACAATGAGCACATCAGTTAACCTCTGCTAATAATGCTTTTGAACCCTGGTTTCCTCATTTGTAAAATGAAGAATATGTATCTTATGGAATAACTCTCAAGACAGCAGGAAACAAAATAAGAGGAAGCACTTTGTGAAGCGGAATATAAATGTAAGCTACATCACTTCAATGACGTTAGGTCAGAAGTCATTTAACTTTTTTAAAGAAGGATAAATATGTATACTCTAAAATCCTCAAAAAAAAACGAAGCCTACCATATAACAAATGCACAATCAACTCTTTAAAGAAAAAGATACTTTGTCTTTATATTCCCCAAGCCAAGAACAGTGTCAGGTAATACTCCAAAAATGTGTTATGTCAGTGAATGTTTTTTCAAGTTCTAAGACTAATTGTATAGCTGTGGCTAAGAGTCATTTTCACCCGTGAGCCAAAAAAGCTCAGCTTTAGAAGAACAATTCTTCTCAAAGAACACAGTAAACAAAAGGATACAGTAAACAAAATACTCACTTGAGTGATAAACATTTTACAAGAAGTCTTTGACCAAAATGTTCTTTGGGCACATCAGGAACACTGAGTCGTTCTATTGGTTCTTCCTACAAATTGACAAGCAAACACCAAAATGAATGTGCTTAACATATGTCAACCCTTTACAATTTTTTAAGAACTTATTTTATTAATCGAATACTTTCAGTCTTCACAATTTAACACAGAAAAGAATGACCCAGTTATTCTTAAACAAGTCATTAGATCATACATGTGCTCAATTCACAGAAGTTACTCATTACAAATAAAAAGTATATTTCATTTACAAAAATTATAGCTATGTTTCAGTTGTTTTATTCCCTACATTATAATACTATATACAATTTACACTCCTAATAAAAGCAATAAGTATTTGCTTCTTTATATCCAAACGTATATACCTCATCTGGTGATGGATGCAAACCAAAGAGTTCCTTGTGACGGTTTGATTTCCTTTGGTCATCATTCTGACGGTCTATTTCTTCATTTGGAGTTCGATCAAGTAAATTGGGAAGCAGAGCATCAGGAAGTGAATTTTTCAAGTCAAAAATACTGCAGGCCCAGCTACCCCTTGGAGTATCGTCTATTGACATTGAACGTCTTTTAAGATCATCCTATCGTGCAAAACATTAAAAATTAACAAATAAAACATAAGCTATTTTAAAATAACTTCTTATAGTCATTTAAAAATAAAAGTATTACTTGCTCATCCTGGTAGTTGCTGCCATCTGGAGCTTCATCAGATTCAAAGACCTGCTTCGGCAAACCTTTTTGCCTTTCTTTCTGCTTATCTAATGTATTGGGATTAAATCCTGTTCCCAGTTTATGATATCTATTAAAAACAAAACAGTGAAACAACTATCAATTTTTGAAAATTTTTCTCTTTTTCATCATCATTATATAATAAGCCAACTGTTCTCTGCATTATTTCTTTACACAATAAAGATATACTCCAGCAGTTTGAGTGTGTTAAACATTTAACCAGGTTTAAGAAAACTTCCATTCAAAGTTCCTTTAATCCAGCTAGACAGATTACGAGTTTCCAGAAGTAAATCATATTCTTTCTTGTCATGACAACCATGTGTATATAATTTAAAATTGCACTTGCAATTCAGAAAATTGTCCAGTAAAAAGAAAGGATGGAAGCCAAGTTAAAGAACAAAATGAGTAGAAGATATATGCATATACTACATTCATAACAATATAAATTTTTAAAAGGCAAAAGAATATATCAAGCATCAAATCTAAAAATTTCAAAAAGCCAAAATATTTTTGCTATATCTCATTATATATCAAAAATCTTAAACAACCTAAAGCTCCAGGCTTTTAAAATGATAAATGGCAGGATCTACCTCACTGTATACATATATTACTTAATTAACATATATTGCTATATAATATACATATTAGGCTAAGAAGAACTCTTAAATTAATGTAACCTTGCTTCTTAACAACCTAATATCCAGAACAATAGACACAAACATCCAACAGCAATTACTGCTCCATACCTCATAAAGTCAAACAGAGGAATATTTCCATTAGAGCAAAAACAATTATGAGGCCCAAAGAATGACATGGTTCTTGTCAATTCATGAAACAGTAAAGAATCCCATTTGTTATGAATCATTCATATATCATGTCTTGTTGCTAAAGTTAATAGAAGCTACACGATGCTCACATCACAGCATAATCACAAAATAAAAGAAAGCATTTTTCTCTGGAAAAACTAAAATAAAGATACTCCATATAGTAACATGAAAGGTATTATTCCGAAGCAGATGTTTACATCTTTCATGAAATGTTTAAAGTGCCTCAATTTGTGAAGTTGCATATCTAAGCTGCTCTAATAAACCAGAATAGTGTTGCATTCTGCCTCCTTTATGTCCTAAAAAAATGACAAAATGAATTTCAAGAGAGCTAAGAAGAATGACATGATTCATGGTCAATACTCCTTTCTATATTATCATTCTGTCCTTTAGTCAGTTGCTATGCTAAGGCTCTACATGATTACTCACCCAACCCCACACACATAGCCATTTCTATGACCTCCTATCTTGGCATTCTCACCCTCATTTATTCTGTTCCAGACACACTGACCTCTTTGCTATTCTTTAAACACTCCTAGCACGCTTCCAACATGGAGCCTTTGCATATACCGTTCTTCTCTCTACTTAATACACTCCTCCTCTGTATATCGAAAGGGCTCGCTCTCTTACTTCCTTCAGCTCTTTGCTCAAATTAATCTTATCAGTAAGGCCTCTTCTGATTACTTATATAAACTAGAAAAATTTGCTCCTCTTCTTGGCTCTCCCTATTCCCCTCACCCTACTTTTTTTCTCCACAAGACATACCTCCATCATATCTAGTATATCTTTATCTGTGTTGGTTTATTGTCTATTGCCCTCATCCCCAACTAGAAAGTAAGCTCCACTGAGGACAGAGAGTCAGTTTTGTTGATTGCTGTATCATCACTGCTTAGTATAGTGCCTAGCACATACTAGAGTCTCAGTAGGTATTTGTTGAATGAATAAACAAAATACTGTCCCTTTCTCCTTTTGTGCTGAGTTACGGAACAATGTGTGGCTTCACCTTAAAGCTTACTATTCCACTCTTCAGTTGTGTCTCCACGGTGATTATACATAGCAGCTGCATTTTCAATATTTTTTCATTGAACAAAACTTTAATTTCCAAAGATAACTAGTACCAGGTCCTTTCACATCCCTTTGAGATTATTATTTGTAGTTATTGGTCCTGATCTGTGTTCTATTAACTGTTTCTTAATTGTTAGTTCTTTAATTTGTAGTTTGATAATCCATTTTCAAGTGTAATGGTTTTCATCAAATAGTTGGCAATTCTGGATTCTAGGCTCATTTTTGAATTTGTATCCCCATATCTGTCTGGAAATACTGTATCTGTTCAGTCCAACCCATATCCAATGGTTGTGGAAAAGGGGCAAATCATGCTGCCAGGCAGTATGCCAATACCTAGTGTTCTGTATAGAAAGGCTGCTTCTTCCAAGATATGCCCTCCCTGGTCACTACACTATCAACTCAAGCCCCCATAATTACTGATCTTTAAAAAGTCAGATACCTCTGTTGCTACTGCTGTGGACACATGGTACAGGGGCTTTCAAAGTAACCAGATGTAGACCAGTTCCCCCAGGTCCGCCTTCCATTGCCTGTATTCACTGCTTCTGAGCTTAAAGCACTACTGAAGCTTTAGCCTGTATCTTCTCCTTAGATTATTATTCTGTACTATGGTTTTCTTTTATGTTCCAATCACTCCTCTCTGCTATCTTTCAAGGATACTTTAACTAAAACTTCTAGTCTACCAAAAGTACCATTTTTGTCACCACAGATAATAAGTAACATCTAGTATAACAGAAAAAATATAAGCTTTAGAATCTGATGTCCCTAGGTTCTAATCTGGCTATTCCTTTTGTTGGCTGTGGGACTTCAAAGAATTTACTTAACTACTCTGAGCCTGAGCTACCTTTTCTGTTGGAACCTTCAATGAGATGAATGTAAAGTGCCAATAAAGTGGCCAGAACGCAGTAAATAAACATAAAGGTTAACTGCCTTACCCTCCTGCCTAAATCAAGGTCAGCAACCCCATGATCAGAACTGAGTAACAGATTCCGTGACTCTGAAGTTTATTTTGCAACTACTCTTCTTATTAAGATTGCTGATTATTTTATAAATTTCCAGCATTCGTACATAGAAGGAAACACTTTTGTGTTATCTAACAAAGGAACAGTTTTCTTCAGTAATGTCTAAAATCTGGCTATTGAAATACTTATCACAAGTGTAAGTTCATAAAAACAGCTCGTCTTTATAAAGAGTAGCAGACTGTGCTTTTATTAGGTCACACTACAGGTAAAAAGCATGTCAGCAGTATCCCCAAGAGTGATGCTTAGCACATTATTAAACTCAGTAAAATAAGACAGCAGCCATAAGGGCAAAACAACAAGCAATGGATACATCACTGTTGCCAGTATAATTTAGCACAGATTACTTAATTTCTGAAAACTACAATGTCATAATAGAATGCTCCACTACTTCAGTCATTGTATTTCCTTTAGAAAAATAAAATAAGATCAAAAAAATTCATTATGAAGACCTTTCTCTTCATTATGCAATTGGCAAAGGAAAAGTAATTTTATTTTATTTTTGAATCTAACATAATATTTCAAAACCGTCCATTAGAAAAATAAGTTTTGTGATAGAATAAAACACTATTTTAAAAAAATATTTATCTAATTGGATATTTAGGTCAAGGACTTGTATTTAGTTTGTTAATAAAGAGCAGAGATCTTTCAAACAGCATGATCTGAAAACTGGCTATTAAATTCAACTTAACTATTTAAGTTTCAAAAATGGATTCTTTTTGAATAATACAAATTATTTATTAATATCTACCCATGCTTTCCCAAAAGAATTAGACTACAGATCATTATCATTATATATCATTAGTTATTAACGATTATGATATAACATAGAAATACTAGCCCCACAAACCTATTATTTTTTCTTCTTTTTTTTTTTTTTTTTTTTAACATGGGTACTTTTCACTTTATTTTACTTTTTCTTAGCCATTGCAGAGTGTATTGAATTGAGAATCCCAGTTGTACAAAATCCCTGTGTGAGAAACCCAATGTGTCAATCTGGCTAGTGGGGGGGCTGGCCAGTCTGAAGCGAGCAGACTTGGAGGGGCTGGGAAATTCAGATGAGTTTTAGCATATGAAGTATTCAAAAAACCCTCGTTTCCCAAACCAGCTCCTCGGATTCTTTTCTCGAACAGGGCAAACCTATTATTTTTATTTAAAAAAGTAAGTAAAAGTAATTGTGGAACTCCTAAAGAGAAGACATTTATATACAAAAGTTCTTTTGTTTCTTCAGTTATTTGTTTAAATTTTCAGGTCTCATAATTATTATTAATCTACCTTAATCTATTTACAGATACTACTCAGTATTTTTAAATGTTATAAGAAACATAAAACTTACTTTCTGATCACAATTGCCCAGTCTTCTGTATAACTTCTTATACAATCTCTAACATGTGGATCCATTTCACTATTTTAAAAAAGAAAATGCATTTGTAATTTAGACAGGAAAACATTTGTTTGTGAATTAGCTTGCTACACATCTTGTTCATATAATAGGAAATACCACCACCAGAAGAAATAGGATCTAAATAAAATAATGGGAAGTAGCCTTTCTACGGTTACACTGAAACCAAAAATAGGTTAAGTGTCCCCTTACCTTTCTTCAGGTACAGCTGAAACGAGGGTTCTGCAGTCCCTAGGACTATAAACAACTTCAATATCATCTGGAGGGAATTCAATCAAATCCCTTAAAGGCCCAGAATCCACAGGTAAAGGATGAGCATGGAGGTAATCTTCCAAATCCACTGGATCCACGGCTTCCGTAAGGGGCACCTTCACAAAGTGGGGTAAGTGTGAGAGGTGAATGGCAAGGGAGAGATGAAGGTAAGCATTTTAAAAATTTAAGCAAAGAAAATGTATTTTTTTTTAAATATAGTATGTTTTAATCTAGTTACTTCTAAAATTTCAACAGATATTCATCCAGGTGCACTAAAGAAACCACAAGATGTGGACCTTCTAATACTCCTTCATGCTTTGGGTCATACTCTCCTTAATGTTCTTGCTTAGACTTTACCCATAACTTCTCATGTGAAGACAGTAATGATAACTAATGGCTTCATCATACTTTATAGTGACAAAATATTCATTGGAGGAATTCTTTTTACTTTATATCTTCGGAATTTTCATTGCTAAGTTTCTAAACAGTACTTTTACTTATTGTTATTGCTGACTATCCTAGTAGAAATATATAAACAGACTGTGGTAGGGTGGAAAATGGCTTTCCAAAAGATCTCTACATCCCAAACCATGAACCCTTCATGGCAAAAATTAAGATTAAAAAAAAAAAAAAAAAAAAAAGGACGTTTGAAGATATGATTCAGGGTCTTAAAATGGGAAAATTATCCTGAATTATCTGAGTAGGTCCTAAATGCAATCATATACATCCTTATATGGAGACAGAGGGAGATTTGGGCCACACAGCAGAGAAAGCCATATAACGACATAGCAAAGAGAGATCTGAAGATTCTGGCCTTAAAGATGAAAGTGATATCACGGTGACAAGCAACCACCAGAATCTGGAAAAGGCAAGAAATTAATTCTCTTCTAGAGCCCCGAACGGGAGTGTGGCCTTGCCAAAACATTGATTTTATCCCATTAATGCTGATTTCAGACTTTTGGATTTTAGTACTGTGAGAAAATAAGTTTCTTTTGTTTTAAGTCACACTGTTTATGGTAATTTATTACAGCAATGAAAGGAAACTAGTACATAATAGCAAAGGCATTCTTTAGCCAATCTGAAAATACACTTTTTAGTAAGACATCCCACTTCTTGTCTAATTCAAGAAAGAAAAAAATATTGAGGCGAAACATGAAGGATTATATAACAAATGTGCAGCTGTGGACCAATGAAAATAAAAATGTTATTTCTCAATATGTTCAACTAGGTAAAAACACTGAAACCTGTCTTTGTGCAGGTATATGTTACTAAAAAGAAGGTCCTTTAATCTACACTTCTTGGACTGAACAACTAGTAACAGGTAGAGCCACAACATTTTAAAGATGTTAAGTAAAATAATGAATGACCAGTACATCATAAACACTCAAAAGATAAGTTATTATTATTATCATTGTTTTCTCACTTAAACCTTCTCCGAACTCTGTTAGAGATAATTACTATTTTAATTCTACAAATAAAGGTATTTGTGCTCAAATAGTTAAACAACTTCTGAAAATAGTCACAAAATGATAGAGCAAATTTTAAAAATGAATCTTCAAACTCTAAAATTCATGGGTTTTCCTCTTATAATCATTCTATCTTGCCTATTCTATTAATTATATAATACACTATCATGATGTTCTTAACAGAGGAAAAGAAGCAATTCAATAGGGAAAGGAAAATCTTTTTCAACCATTATTGCTGGAATAATTGGGTATCTATATGAGGGAGTGGGGAAAATTAATGGCCAGTCAGCAGTGAAAAAGCACTCAACATCAAAAGTCACTAGGGGGAACTTCCACTTCTGGGACGATGGAGTAGACATACTTTTCTCTCTTCTTCCCACTAATTACAACTACAAACCCAGGATACTATATATAAAATAAACATAAGAAGACTCTGACAGGCGGAGGCAAAAAGGCAGACCAGCAGGGACCTTGGAACTCAAGGAATGGCACAAAAGTGAGTTGCCTAAAATTTCTTTTTGCCTTATATATTCCAGACTTGGAGCTACAGAAGCCGGCGACCCAGAAACACCAAGGAGCACAGAAAGAAAAAAAAAAAACAACAACAACAAAAGCCTATTCTCCCGAGCCAAAAAGACCAAGAAAACGGCAGTCTAGCACAACAGAAACTTTCAGACAATAACAGCTCTAACTCTAGCTAAACATCACATGGGAAACTGCAGTCCCAGTCATATCCATACCAGCAAAGTCCACGTGGGAAGCTAGACGTGTTCACCCTCACCGAGCTGTAACAAACAAAGCATCCCAACACTCCCACCAGCGTGGTGTCAGAAAAGTTAGAGCGGGGAGCTGGGATTTTCACACCTATTGGGAGGTAATGAGCCCCCCACTCCCACAGTGTCATTGGAGACCACACAGGGAACCTGGATATGCACGCCTATGCAGCAGAAACAAGGGACCCCTTCCCCTTACTGCTGGGGCAGTGTTGGAGGAGGTCTATATATTATATAATACCTAGAGGGTAAAAGGACAAAAGGGCACATAAGACTTCCACACTTCACTCTGATGGGCAAAATGTCATCATCAGTAGTGTAATATGTACATATAATACCTTAAGAAACCACGAAACAGGTATACAAAGATATGCACTCATAACATTATAGATAAATCAAAATGGAATTCTAAAAAATGTGTCCGGTAACTCACACAAAGGCAAGAAAAAGAAAATAGAGAAACAAAAACCATAACAAACAAAAATGAAATGGCAGGTTAAAGCCCTCGCAGAACAATAATATTATTATATCTAAATGGTCTACATACACCAAAAGAAAAAAAAAAGATAAGACATTACAGAATGGATTTAAAACCATGACCTACATGTATGGTATACAAAAAAACCCACTTCAAATAAGACAAAATAAAGAGGTCGAAAATAAAAGGATTGAAATAGATATACCATGCATACATTAATCAAAAGAAAGCAGAAGTGGCTATCTTAGTATCAGATAAAGTACACTTAAGAGCAAAAAAAAAAAGTAATATATAAAGAGAGACATTACTAGATAACAAGTATGATTCACCAAGAAGGCATAGCCATCTTAAATGTGTCTGTACCAAAAAAACAGAGCTATATGCTAGTCAAACAATTGAGTTCGTGTAAGCACACAGTGGAAAATTCACAAACTTAACTGTCTGACCTTTTTAACATATATTATGTGAAACAAAAACTGATAAAACTAAAAGGAGAAATAAGATATATCTACAGTTATAGTTGGAGATGTCAATTCATTTCTCTCAACAACTGAAAGACAATCAGAAAGAAAATCAACAAGGATATGGTAAAAAGTCAAAAGCACCATTAATTAGCATGATCTAATGACATTTATAGAATAGTCCACTCAACGACAACAGAATAAACACTCTTTTCAAAATAAGGTCAAAACAGCATGTACCAAACCAGACCATATCCTGACCCACAAAACAAACCACAACAAACTTAAAAGAACTGAAACCATACAGTGTATTCTCTAAGCATAATGTAATCAAACTGGAAATTAGCAACAAAAAGATAAGAGAAAAATCTCCAAACACTTGGATGCGAAACAACACTCTTCCAAATAAACCATGAATCACAGAAGTCTGAAAAGTGAAATTTAAAAACTACATTGAACTAAATGAAAATACGACATAACAAAATTTGTGGGATAAGGGAAATGCAAATCAAAAACATGTGACACTACTTCACATCCATTATGATGGCTATTACTTTAAAAAATGGAAAACAGCAAGTGTAGGAGAGGATATGGAGAAGTTGGAAGCCTTGTGCATTGCTGGTGGGAATGTAAAATGGTGCAGTTGCTAGTGGAAAACAGTTTGGTGGTTCTGAAAAAAAATTACCAAAAAACACAGAATTACCATATGATCCACCAATTCCACTTCTAGGTATATACCCTCCAAAAATCTAAATGGACATTCAATCAGATTTTGTACAGTTATGTTCATAGCAGTGTTATTACCAATAGCCAAAAGGTGGAAACAACCCAATGTCCGTTAACAGATGAATGGATAAACAAAATGTGGTGTACACACACCATGACATATTATTCAGCCTTAAAAAGGAGTGAAATTCTAACATGTTACAACATGGATAAACCTTGAAGACATTATGCAGAGGGAAGTGAGTCAAACACAGTAAGAAAAATATGTACAATTCCAGTTATAATGAGATACACAGAACATACGAACTCATAGAGACAGAAAATAGAATAGAGGTTACCAGGAACTGAGAGGCGGGGGCCATGGGGAGGTATTGTTTAATGAGTATAGGGTTTCAGTTTGGGAAAATAAAAAAGTTCTGGAAATGGATAGTGGTGACGGTTTGCGCAACATTGTGAATGTACTAAATGCCATGGAATTATACATTTAGAAATGGATACAATGGTAAGTTTTATATAATATATATTATATCACAAGATGGATGGATAGATGGATAGATAGATTGATAGGTAGGTAGGTAGGTAGGTAGATAGATAGATAGATAGATAGATAGATAGATAGATAGATAAAATATTTTGAAATGAACATTTTTTTAAAACTTTTTAAGTCAATGCTTTTCCACCCAGATATTATCTTTGGGGCAGTATACCTTTCAGGATTCCAGGTATCTCAACTGAATACTCAATGAAAATAATGACAAAAGCTGAGAATCCTTACATATGACTAATTCAAAATTAATCTTTCCTTAAAGAATAACCAGCAATATCAACAGTAAGTGTTAGGGTAGGAGAGGAAGCTATGAAACTCTCTTAAAAATACTAAATCATATAGAGGATAAATGATCTTGTTTCCCAAACTCACATAGAAAGTCACTGGATTTCTAGGTATAGTGTTAGCTAGACCTGGAACAAGGAAACAGATTTGTTTTTGCTACAACTGTCTCCGAACTTTTTGATACCCATGGGAGATGGCTGCCTGGGTTAGTCATGGATGTGGTGAAGAGCCGCTTACAAGACTCTAAAGAAAGATTCTGTTTTTACTGACTCAAGGGAGGAGACTGCAATATGATTTTATAAGAGAAAGTAAGTGATTAGGCAGTAAACACGGTTAAGGGGTGACAAAGAGAAGCAACAGAGAAGCACTACAGAATGTCTCATAGGCAATATGAGAACTTGTCTTACTGCAACAATCATTGCATTGAAATTTTGGCTGACATATTCAGCATTAAGATCTCTCAATCCTTTGCAATGTGCCATCAAAACTTCTGGTTTTTGATTAGGGCTTGTTTTGGGCTGGGAGGAAAGGGAATAACAGGGTGATAGCTAAAGTTTCTTTTTGAGGTGATCCAAGTGTTCTAAATTGTACAATGGTTGCACATATTTGTGACTATATTAAATCCACTGAATTGTAAATTAAATGGGTGAATTGTATGGTATGAATTAATCTCAATAAAGCTGTTTTTTAAAAAAAGTTGAACCAGAATCTAATCACTTACAGGAAATGCAGAAGATAGAAAAACAAGTCTACAAGGAAGAAATTTCAAAAAAGTTGAAGCAGAATCTAATCACTTACAGGAAGTACAAGAGCTAGAGAAATAAGTCTACAAGGAAGCAAACATAAAATCCAAAAGGCAAGAAATTCTATATAACAACTAATCCAATTTCCTCAACAAGTCAACGATATAAAAACAAAACTAAAATTCCAGAGTTAAGTCCTAACTATCAAGTTTCAGAATTAATTAGGAGATCAACATTTCCATAACAACTCCTAACCTGCTCCCCAACTCAAATTTCAGGAAAGAGTGAGGTAACAACAAATACGGTTATGAGACTAGTGGTGCAACTCAATCTACTGGCTCTTATCTTTCCACCATTTTTCCATGGCTACTCAGTAACATACCAGCAGCATAACATATTTTAAACATGCTACTTACTGTGGTATGATGGGATATATTGCCAACAATGTTGAGGTTTTTGAGCAGTTGGGGAGAGCCACTGTATTGTCCAGAGATCTGCTTCCTAACTTCAGCAGCCACAGTTCTATAACAAAGAAAGCAAATATATTATTTTTAAAAAGAAAACCACCTAGGTTTAAAATTGGAGGAAGGTTAAGGATATTAAAGATTCATTTAAAGAACAAAACCTCAGCATATCAATAAGACTATAAAGTCATAAGGTATCAGTAAATACTGCATGTAATTACAGTAGGACATCTTTACAATGCTGATGTAGGGTAGGGTACAAAAGTGACAGCCAACTGACATTAGGCTTTTTTTGTTTGTTTGTTTATGGCATTTCAGGGAATAAACTTTGGCTTATGATAGAGCTGGAAGTTACAAAAGGATATATATATTAAAGTACCTATATTTTAAGGATATAAAATTAATTCTAAAATACTTTATAAACAAATCAAGATGTGGTAACAATTGAGAAGAAAAACACTTCTTTTTCCCTTTCTAATATTACTAGCTCCTTATTCATACTCCAGAAAAGTATTCCCTATTTTTACTTAACTGATAAAAAAAGTCCTTATAGTAGCATTAATGTTTTTCCATAATCTGACACTAATCACCTTTCTAGCCTTACATATCTTTTCCCACATTCTTGTCATTGAGTTTTAAACTGCTTTCTAGAACGCTGTTTCTCTTCTGTATCCACAAATTCAGTTCTTAACCAGTTTTAAGGCTAAGACTCAAATGCCAAGACCTCTACACACACGACTGGTTTGACTCACCACAACTAAAAATAATAACACCCTTCTTTAAAACCCTTAGAGCATTTATCATAACCTAACTTGCATTTTCTTCCTTCCTAGTTATTTTTTCCACATTTCATGTATGTTCTATATAAACAGAGGCAGTGGTTTCATTCATCCTGTGTTCCCTAAAACATTTAGCAAATAGCACCCAAAATAGGTGAATGTTTAGCCCTATGAAACATATAGTATTACTGAACTTATTGACAAATGAGGTAAACCATTAAGGCATTAACATAACACAACTTGACAGATAAGTCTTTATTTGAAACAAGATTAGAGTTTAGAAGTTCCACAACTTCAAATGGTTGTTGACCTGTGGTGGTATACTCGTATTACAAATTTATTTAAATAGCATTTCTAAAACAAAAATATTTTAAATAATCAAATGACTGTATGGCTCATAAATCTCAAAGATTCCACAAACTATAAACCAAAATATTCAGTGAGTCCTAAATTCAGTAACTAAACAACTTCTTCACATTAGTAATAGTTTTGTTCAGTAGAAAATATAACTCAAGAATACAAAATAAAGACCACTATCCAAAGACTTTGTACAATTATTTTTCTGATGTCAAGATCTAACCTCTATCTTATGAACATCAACTACCCACTTCCCCATTTTATAAAACTTCCCTTCTGTTCTTTCACTCTTTTCCAAAAAATAAACCCTACTTTCTTCCTATCATTACTCCATTGCACATAAAGTGAAATAGGCCTTACGGCCTGGTTTCTGGGCCAGCTCCATGATGCTTTTCTTTTTTTTTTTTCTTAAGGAGGGCGCAACTCACAGTAGCCCATGTGGGGATGGAACCTGCAATCTTGGTGTTATCAGCACCACGCTCTAACCGACTGAGCCACCAGCCACCCCGTGACGATACTTTAGTTCTGAAGTGTTGCAAACTGATGCTTCAATTCAGGGCACTGAGCATCTTGGTCCGCATTAGAATTTCCAGCTGTATTTCTAAAGATTCTCATTTTCTAAAAATTACCCAGATTTTTGATACAATCTTTTCTCCCCTTCTTCTCTTCCATACCTCCTTCCTTTTTGCATATTCAAATCATTCCACACTGAGCATTGATATGAACCAATTATTCAATCAGAAATTTTTTTTTTCAATCAGAAATTTTTTATACAAAAGTAGAAGAGTTATCATTTTTTAAGGCTCAAGATACTGAATTAGCTTAACTCTTTCTTATGGGGAACTTAAGGTACTTTAGATCAATATTTGTATTTTACAAAAGGCTGATTTGTTATTCATAATTGCCAAAACTTGGAAGTAACCAGGATGTCCTTCAATATAGGTAAATGGATAAACAAACTGTGGCCATAAAAAGACATGGAAGAACCCTAAAGGAATACTGCTAAGTGAAAGCCAATCTGAAAAGGCTACATACTCAATCAGAAATTTTTGACACAAAGGTAAAAAGTTATCATTCTTTAAGGCTCAAGACATGATTTCAACTATATCACATTCTAGAAAAGTAAAAATTTTGGCAACAATAAAAAGACCAGTGGTTGCTAGGAGTTGGGGGGGGGGGGGTAGGAAAAGGAAGGGATGAATAAGCAGTGCACAGGGGATTTTTAGAGCAGTGAAACCATTCTATGTGACACGCTAATGGTGGATACGTTGTTACACATTTGTTAACACCTACAGAATATACAACACAAAGAGTAAGCGTAATGTAATCTATGCACTTAGTTAATAATAATACGTATCAATATTGGCTCATCAATTACCACAAATGGACCACACGAATGCAAGAGGTCAACAGAAGAAACTCGGTGGAGGAGCATATATGGGAACTCTGTACTTTCTACTCATTTTTCTTTAAACCTAAAACTGCTCCCCAAAAAACTCTATTAATTAAAAAGTAAGTAAATAAATCAACAAGGCTAATACAGAACAGAAAAGGGAAGAAAAAAATGAGCATGAAGAAAATGACTAGAGGTTAGAGATGAAAACTAGAGAAGGAATAAAATATTTGAACGGCATAACACAGATCGAGAAGGCAAAGGGCAAATTCTGTAAAGCTTCTGGATGTGAAAAGACAGAAACATTCATTTCAGTGCAGGACTCCCCTTAGGCCTTTTAATAGAATCTGTATGTTGTGAGCATTCATTATTATTAATATGTTTAGTTTAAAGACCTTATAGCCTCCTGATCCTTTCGTCAAGACATGTGAGAATATGACAAAGCCTTTAAAAACAGAGACAAAGAACAAGTTTCTATGTCTACCTTCCCCCGTGCTGCTACTCAACTCAATCTACCAACCTCAGCACTATCTCACTGCTTCTGGGGCAAAGCATGAGTAATCAGAATTGGAAACTGCTGTATTTCATCAAATTAATCATGTCACTAATTGTTGACAGGTGCCATTCAGTCATGCACAGCTAAAAAAGAAAAACCTTGCCAATTAACCATCACACTACCAATTAATTGGAAGACGCACTCTGATTTCAGATGTTAAAAAACTTAAAATAAATATGACTACTTCAGAAAGAGACAATTTTTTGTTTAGTAACAGACATACTAAAGATAATCCCCATGTTACAAATATGTCTTATTCCTACATGATATAATTTCCCCAAAAAAGAAAATCAGTAATTGAAAATAAGAACCATTTCCAAACTGAGCTATAATAGCAATAAAAATATCTGCAACCCAGACAAGGAATATCCTTATACTGAGATCCTCTACATGAAAAGATTTCATTAAATGGTAGTGAGGAAATTTTCCCAAATAAAAACAGTACCTCTTAACCATATTATAGTCCAAAGCATGGAAGACAAGACATGTGACGAATATAGTTCCTGATAACAGTTAAAATTCTTTATCATAGATTACTTTTTCTGATAACAACTTTTCCTATACTTAGTGATAGCTCATATAGTAGTGAAGCAATATAAGAAGTCTTTTTTAGTTCTAATAAGCTATTAATATCAACTGGAAAGTGGAAAGAAGAGTAGGTCAAAAATCCCATAATTACTTGTGCTCCTAAATGATAAGAGAATATCTTCTTCCCCTCCCAAAAGAACACGATCCAATATTTGACCTATTTCTCTCTTTATCAACTCTCTCCTTTTCCACCAACTCCCTCACTATGTCAATATGTATTAGAGTTTTCACAAAATAAAGCACTCTCTAAGGCCATTCACCATAGGATGTTGGAAATAACCAACAAAGAACCCACATCCTGAGAGAAAATTATGTTGTGTTTAGCCTTTCCTCTAACTTCCTTCCACTTTCAGATGCCCCATCCAATCATGATTTCTAATGACTCATCTGTCCCTCTCTTATCTCTAGTCATTCTTCATGGGGCCAGAGGTAAAGCATGAGTAAAAGTGAGTAAGGAGAGTTTACACTAAAATAAAAGTGTTTAGTTGAGCTACTCCTATAAGGTCACCAAAAAATATCTGCAATGTAATATGTCAAACAAGAGAACAAGATCTTTTGGAACTGGCATTGTTTATATCTAAGATAGAAGTCAGTGAAGAAGTGAAGAGTAAGATAATATACCACGGAATATACCAGGTAAGGGTAAGTATATCAAAGACAAGGCAAAAAAGGGCTAGCTTAAAAATCCCCAAAAGAAAAAGGACAAGAACAGCTGATACTCCACTGCTGTGACTGTCCAAGTTGAAGACTGGTGATTGATGGGTTGAATCAGAGTTCTACCATCGGTATAAAGAGAAGCAAAATAAAGAAAATAATAAAGTAACACAACATTATATCACCTACTAAGTATTTGTGCCAAAAACGTTTAACCTGAATTGAATCAAACCTGTACATCTAACATATCTACAGTTTACAGGAAATACAGACAACAATGTAACAAGTTAATACCCAGGAAACAATCAAACTAATACCAGAAGGCAGGTTATTCTGTATGTCAAGTCTCTTCAATAAGTCAATGTGAGAGAGAAAGTGAGGAAGGGAGGGAGGAGGGGGGAGGGGGCAAAAATGGGAGGGGGAGAGGGGAAGGGGGAGAGAAGGGGAGAGGGAAGAAGGAAGGAGGGAAGGAAGGGAGGGAAGGAGGGAAAGAAGGAGGCAGGCAGGCAGTGAGCTAAGCTTTAGCATAAAAAGGACTTAATAGTAAAAAATAAAGTCTATTTAAAGGGAAAAAAAAGTCTTAGATATGACCAAATACAAGGAATGGTTCTTAGATCCTGGTTTGAACAGACCAGCTATAAAAAAAATTTCTGGACATAATGAGAAATTAGAACACAAAGTATTACATAATTAAGAATTACTGTGTTTGTTTTTTTTTTAATGTGTGAAAACAGTATTACAGTAATGCAGAAAAATGTCCTTATATTTTATAGACGCAAATGATGTTTGTAATTTGGCTTAAAACTCTTCAGTTATTATTACTTTGCCTTAATGGGCAAAACTAGCAAGTTAAATATGAAGTACAGATGAGGCAAATACTCTTCAAGAGATACATCCCGGACTCTATAAAGCCCTGCCTGATGATTTGTTCTGTTTCACTCAGGTTAGATACTCCTCTGTGCTTTGTAAGCACTCCGTGTTTATCCATATACATTCAAAGAAATGGAGCTTCTAGGAGGCTAGCTCAGCCAGGCAGCAGACTAGCCTGACTGCTTTCGGAAAGCCCCTTCATAAACATTCTCTTTAAAAGAAGCACAGAAATTGTAAAGTCGGTTTTTCTGCAACAGTAATGATGCAACCTTCAAATATAAAATTTGGTGTGGGGGGGAAGGTACAGTGAAGTATCAAGATTTTGTCTTCTCAGGCCTGGCACTCTCTCACTCTTCAGAGGCACCTTTGCAACCTCCTTGAGGAATTAGGAAGAACAAGGAAACTTCACTTCTGACTGGAGTTATGTTACGCTGTCTCTTATTTTGTACAAATGTCTTAAATCAGGTTAATTTCTGCCATTAAAGAAAATGTATATTCTTTAACTCTGTCTGGTGGCCCTTTCTATCAAGAACTATCTCATTACGATAACTGAACAATACTTTAATCGTGGCATCTATCAAATTGTTTTGAAATCTGCCGGGGGTGCCAAAAATTGTATACAAGTGGACACTTCAGTCAATGTTGCTCAAGCAGTAGTTCGCCGTAATCAGAAGTGTCTGGATGCTGATGGTAACCACTTTGAGCACCTCTTGTAATTGCAGAAGTCAAACGTGATTTGTATTCATTTTTTGTTATGGGTATAACTTGAACACAATTTTCCTTTCTTAAAATGTGTATACATTTTTGGCATCCTCTGTATTTACCTATTTCCCTGCAAGGAACTAAGCAATTAAAAAGTGGGCCTTTATCTTATTTACCTTTGCACCCTCTAGCAGAGTGCCTAGAACATACTGGGTGCTTAAAAAATGTTTACAAAGCTACAGTGGAAAAATGGGATAAAAAGAAACTCATAGTTCCTCTCCCAAAAAAAAGCAGTTCGGTAAGAATGCTAAAATGGAACTGATGTGAGCTTCCAGGAGGGAAGGACAGAAAGAGGGAAGGAGGGAGAGGGAGAAAGAAATATCGAGAGACAGGTATAAGAGTGGAGAAAGAGAAAAGTGGATAGGTAATAAGAATGAATTTACAGACTACCTAGTATGTGAACTTCATAAATACTTTTTAGAGTAAACTATCTATAAGTATTGGTTTCAAATGGATTGGAAAGGGACAAGAAAGTATGCCATTTTATCTATTACTGTCAAATAGTCAAGTAAATATTTTTGGGGTGGGGGGGATTTCAATCCACAGAAGATTTCTAAATGTATAACCTTTTCTTTACAAGCCTAACTGATATCATTATTATCCCATTGTGTTAACTAGTAAGGTAAAAAACTACTGAAACTTTTTTTAAACAATTTTTTAACAAGATATA
This sequence comes from Rhinolophus sinicus, assembly GCF_036562045.2. Classification (NCBI taxonomy): domain Eukaryota; kingdom Metazoa; phylum Chordata; class Mammalia; order Chiroptera; family Rhinolophidae; genus Rhinolophus; species Rhinolophus sinicus. Next base: position 30,336,344 of record NC_133756.1, read on the forward strand.
TAATATGTTTACATATCTCAAAGTAGTTTCTAATATATCTTTAACATATCTGCAAAGGCCTCGTTCCAGAACTACTTTCAAGCTCCACAATTATGCAGATGAAGTTAATACAAGAAGTAGAGGAAAGATTTTTCAATATGGAGAAAAGACAAAGAAAGCAACTTGAGAAAGGAGACATCTTCAAAAACTAAATAAAAAGGGCCGGCCCGGTGGCTCAGGCTGTTAGAGCTCCATGCTCCTAATTCCGAAGGCTGCCTGCCGGTTTGATTCCCACATGGGCCAGTGGCTCTCAACCACAAGGTTGCCGGTTCAACTCCTCGAGTCCCGCAAGGGATGGTGGGCTCCGCCCCCTGCAACTAAGATTGAACACGGCACCTTGAGCTGAGCTGCCTCCCGGATGGCTCAGTTGGTTGGAGCGCGTCCTCTCAACCACAAGGTTGCCAGTTCGTCTCCCACAAAGGATGGTGGGCTGTGCCCCCTGCAACTAGCAACGGCAACTGGAGCTGAGCTGCACCCTCCACACTAAGATTGAAAGGACAACAACTTGACTTGGAAAAAAGTCCTGGAAGTACACACTATTCCCCAACAAAAAGTCCTGTTTTCCTTCCCCAATAAAATCTTTAAAAATAAATAAATAAATAAATAAATAAATAAATAAATAGAAAGAATATGTTGTACATGGCATTAAAAAATTCAAACTTCACGAAAAGGTAAAAAACAAAAGGTATAGCTCTCTGCCACCTCCAATCCCCAGTCCTGGTCCCCAAATGTAACCACTTCATTTTATCTTAGGTATTCAAGAAAAAAGATGTGTATACCTTAGCATATATATAAGAAATCCTTTTTTTTTTTTTTAAAGATTTTATTGGGGAAGGGGAACAGGACTTTATTGGGGAACAGTGTGTACTTCCAGAAAGTTTTTTCCAAGTCAAGTTTTTGTCCTTTCAATCTTAGTTGTGGAGGATGCCGTTCAGCTTCAAGTTGTTGTCCTTTCAAGTCTTAGTTGTGGAGGGTGCAGCTCAGCTCCAGGTCCAGTTGCAGTTACTAGTTGCAGGGGGCGAAGCCCCCACCATCCCTTGTGGGACTCGAAGAGTTGAACTGGCAACCTTGTGGTTGAGAGCCCACTGGCCCATGTGGGAATCGAACCGGCAGCCTTCGGAGTTAGGAGCATGGAGCTCTAACCACCTGGACCACCGGGCCAGCCCTCAAATCCTTATTTTTTAATGTTCACATATAACATCATATAATAACTTTTTTTTTTAATTAAAGTTTATTGGGGTGACACTGGTTAGTAAAGTTACATAGATTTCAGGTGTACAATTCTATAATACATCATCTATAAATCACATTGTGTGTTCACCACCCAGAGTCAGTTCTCTTTCTATCACCATATATTTGACCCCGTTTACCCTCTTCTATCACCCCCATCCCCCTTCTCTTTGGTAACCACTGCACTATTGTCTGTGTCTATGAGTTTTTGTTTCATTTGTTTGTCTTGTTCCTTTGTTGCTTTCAGTTTTATATCCCACATATGGAAGGCAGTGTGGAGGTTCCTCAAAAAATTACAAATAGAATTACCATAAGACCCAGCAATACCTCTCCTGGGTATCTACCCCAAAAATCTGAAAACATTTATCTGTAAAGATATACCGGGGGTGCCAAAAAAATGTATACACATGACTTGTATTCATCTTTTGTTATCGGTATATATTGAGTATTACAATTTTTATAGTTTTTTCCTTTCTTAAAATGTGTATACTTTTTTTTGGCACCCTCTATATGTGCTCCGATGTTCACTGAAGTTTTATTTATAGTGGCCAAGACATGGAAACAACCAAAGTGTCTTTCAACAGATGATTGGATAAAGACGTGGTATATATACAATAACGTTGTCTTGATATCTTCCATTATACATTTAATATCTTGAAAATCTTTCCATATCAGCAGATAAGAATAATAATGGTCTAGCAATATTTATCGAGCACTTACAATGTTCCAGACAATGTGCAAAATGTTACATTTGTTCCACCTCATTTATTTAACATTAAAAAAAAAAAAAACCCATGAAGTAGGCACTATATTAAGATATTGAAGTTTCAAGAGATTAAGGTCATTTAACCAACAAGGAATAACACAAAAATCTGAATTTAAGAGGCCCCACTTTTAACCACTGCTCTCCTTTTTATATGCTATAGAGTCCATGACATAGATAAACTGGGAAATATCAAGCTAGTCTCTATTAGTAGACATTTAGACTGTGTCTAGTTTTGGCAAAGATTACCACTGGAATATAAACTGCATGAGGGCAGATTTTTGTCTATATCAAAAATTATGAGTGATTTCTATTTTCCCTTTTGGGCCTTTTGTATTTCTAAATTTTCTGTAGCACCATATATTATTTTATAATCAGAAAAATAGATATGTTTAGATAAAGTTTAAAAATAAATAACTTTCTCAAGCTTATGAAAGGTAGAGTCAGGGTTTGAATTCAGATCTATAAAGCTCCTAAGGCCTCTTTCCATGGAAGCAAGTTTACAAAGGTAAATGATTCTAGCTAGAGTTCATATTAATGATTTCTCCATTCTTCAAAACCTAGCCTCTGAGGTCAGTTAAATATGCCCACTGAAAATGTCTAGGGGGTGGCCAGTTGGCTAGAGCGCGGTGCTCATAACACCAGGGTTGCTGGTTCGATCGCCGCATGAGCCACTGTGAGCTGCGCCCTCCACAACTAGATTGAAACAACTACTTGACTTGAGGCTGATGGGTCCTGGAAAAACACACTTAAAATAAATAAAAGTTTAAAAAAGAAAAAAGAAAAGAACATGTCTACTGTATATATAAACTAATATATTAACAGAAACACTACAATGACTGCAGCCACTGTTATGATCCATTTCCTACCTTTCAGGGAAATGGATCATAAATGAAACTCCCTCTGAGTCACGGCCTTTGTGTCACTTGTAAGTTAGCCTGTGTTAAATTCTTTATGAATTTAGCTCCAGAGTGGACCAATAACCACCAAAGGCTCAAGAAAATGAAAACACATACGAGTTCATTTGTGAAACAGAACAGAAATAGTACTTCTATATAATACACTGCAACATTTAAGACAGTGCATTTTGGGGAAGGATAAAAAAAAGATGTCAGATGACTCATGTATCCATCCCATCTGACACTATTTTGGGATAACATTTAAGTCAAAGATTTAGAAAGCACTGTATTAAAAAGACTTAGATGTTCTCCATCACTCTGATCTATATAGCATTTCACTGTATCTAAATTTCTTCAACTAAAACATGGTAATAATATAGCTCCCTAATTCATGGAACATATTAAATTACAACTATAGAGAAAAAGGATTTAAAAATCTAGCATTTAGAAAAATTAACACATCTAAAATTGACACTAAAAAGAAAACTGGTGGGGGGGGGAGTTTGGGGGAAAGAGGACTATAAGGTAAAAAGTTAATCCTTCAAAAGGAGATAAATTTATCTTCAATTCCATCCTAGTTCATAAAAATAAAGCCAGAACCTTCTTACCCACAAATGTACAAATTGTATCTTGGTATAAACTGTATACACTTAATTGCTAAGTCCAGCTCAAACTCTTAAATACTTCTCAAATCTTTGTCCCCTCCTTCCCCTTCCTACAGCACCTGTCTACAAGCAACAGCATTCTTAATGCTGACAGTCTGAATGCTTTCTTTCCTCCTTAGAATGGGAAGAAAGCAAGGATGTCTCCTCTCACCACTTCTATTCAACACTATACTGCAGGTTCTAATCGTTGCGATAGGAAACGGAGGGAAGGAAAAAAAGAATTTAAAGGCATCCAGGTTGTGAAGGAAGAAATAAAACTATATTCACAGACAACATGATCCTGTATGCAGAAAATCCTAAGGAATTCACAAAAAATATGAAAACTAATAAATGACTTCAGCAAGGTCAGAAAATATAAGTTCAACATTCAAAAATCAATTGTATTTCTATATACTAGCAACAAACAAACCAAAAATAATTTTTAAATCCATTCATGATATCAGAAACTATAAAATACCTACAAATAGATTTAACAAAAGAGTATAAGACTTACACACTGAAAACTTTAACGTTGCTGAGAGAAATCAAGTAAGATCTAAATAATTGAAGAGAGAGCTCTGTGTTCGTAAATTTGAAGACTCAATATTGTTCAGATGGGAATTCTCCCCAAACTAATCTATAGACTCAACACAATCCCTATCAAAATCCCAAGAGGATTTTTGCAGAAATTGGCAAAATTTATATTGATATGGATCCTACAATATTTATGAGAATAAAAAAAAAATCCAGGATAGGCAAAACGATTTTGAAAAAGAAGTTAAAAGTTGAGAACTTACACTTCCAGATTTCAAAATTTACTATAGAGTTACAGTAATCAGGACAAAGTGGGACTGGTATAAGGACAGACATACAGATCAATGAAACAGAATTGAGTGTCAAGACATAAACTCTTACACTTATGGTCAACTGATTTTTGACAAATGTACCAAGACAATTCAATGAGACACGGACCGTCTTTTCAATACTGCTGCGACAACTGAACACTCCCACGCAAAAAAATGAACTAGACGTTCATCTCACATCATGCACAAAAATTAATGCAACATGGATCATAAACCTAAATGTAAGGGCTAAAACTATAAAAACCTACGGATGAAAACAGAGAAGGAAATCTTCTTGACCATGAATTAAGCAGCCTTAGCTACAACACCAAAATCATTATCCATAAAAGAAAAAAAATTGATGAATTGAACTTCATTACAATTAAAAAATGTGCTTCAAAATTCACCATTAAGAAAATGAAAAAACAAACCAGACAGGGAAATAATATTTGTAAATCATATATCTAATAAAGGCCTTGCATCCAGAACATATAAAGGACTCTTACAACTCAAAAACAAGATTAAATAATCCAATTTAAAAGTGAGCAAATAATTTGAGTAGATATTTCACCAAAGATGATATGTGAATAGCCAATGAGCACAAGAAAAACATCACTAATCATTAAGAAAATGCAAATCAAAACCACAATGAAATGCCTACTTCACACTCATTAGAATGTCTATAATCAAAAAGGAATCAGAACACTCACACATTGCTGGTGGGAACGTAAAATGGAATAGTTGCTATGGAACAGTTTGGCAGTTCCTCAAAAAATTAAACATAAAATTACCACATGACCCAGCAAATTCCACTCCTAAGAATATACCCACAGAATTGAAAACAGGTGTTCCAAAAAAAGCAGTATATGACTGCTCATAGCAGCACTATTCACAGTAGCCAAAAGGTAGAAACAACCTACATGTCCATCAACTGGTGGATTGATAAACAATATGTGCTCTATACAAGCAATGAAATATTATTCAGTCATAAAAAGGAGGAAAGTATGGATACACGCTACAACATGGATGAATCATGAAAGGAGCCAGACATAAGGGACACATATTGAATGATTCAATCTACGTGAAATGTTCAAAAAAGGCAACTCTAGAGAGAGACAATGTATTAGTGGTTGCCTGGGGCTTGGGGGTGGGAATAGGGAATGACTGTAAATTGTCACAAGGGATTATGGGGGGTGATGGAAATGCTCTAAAACTGAACTAGCTGATGGCTTCCCAACTCTGTAAATTTACTAAAAACCACTGAATGGCACAATAAGTTAATTTTATGGTATATAAAGTTTACCTCAATAAAGTCTTTTTTTTTTTTTTTAAAGAGCCTAGGTATGGTTGGGACTATTCTGTGAAGACGAAGAAATTGTCAGAGTAAGAATGAGGGTAACAGGAAAAAGAGTGAGAGCTGGAGTGGAGTCACTAAGAAAGTTTTGCACCCTAAGGCCCCATACCACAATCCCTGCATTTTTAGCAAAGTTTATGAGAATCATTAAGTGGCTGATAGGAGTAAAGGAGTTCATCATGATGCAGGAGCACAGATGCAGAAAGAAGCATAGGAAAGCAATAAACAAACAAACAAAAATGAAAAACAAAAAGGGGTCCAAATGATGCATAACTACTTGTGAGGGCTATGAGTCGGCATTAAGGCCAGAGCTAAACTTGACAAGGTGAAGGGACGGAATCCACAGCTGGCATCATTTCACCAGTTACATTTAAATTTTAGCAGGTGGCACAGCTGACTGTATAGCTATATACTGAAATAATTATAGTGATGCTGAACAATTTAAAAACACGAATTTTAAAGAACATCTGTTGTTTGGGTGTGACCAGCAAGCTCACCCTCCTTCTTTTGGTTAGGAACCCCTTCTTTTTGGTAAGGACCTTATTCCTTGAGATTGGGTGGGTCTGACACAATCACATCTCTCCCTCAAGCCATAGAAAAGGACATGCGACTCTGGACTAGCCAGAGTCCCCTACATCCCTAAAGATAGTAATTGGTTCAAAGAAGGAAAGTGACCCAAGGCAGACCAGTAATTGAGTTCCTGGATCTTTTCTGCCAGAACTAAACTGGGCAGGATTTGAGCCCAAGGCTGCCAACTCTCATTGTAACCCCTCAGTGGAAAATCTATTCAAGACACAAAGATAAGAGGCCTGCTGACATCATCGGTATCTCTTTAGACCAAATGTACTCAGTTATGTGAGTCAACACTTTTTTGTGTGCAAATTAATCTGATTTTAGTTTCTGTCACTTGCAACCAAAAAGTCTCCTCTGCAAAAAGCCACTGAGGCGTAGTGAGACATCTAGAGTGGTTGCCAGAGGGGTCCAAATGTTGCAACCCAGGAGTTAAGAGGAGTTAACTCTCTGAGGAGATTGAACTGACTAATGGAAAATAGGGTGCAGGAAAAAAAGCAGGTAGATAAATTTCTTGTCCTTCCAGACCCCCATCTACTGGTCTGAGGAACTCTTCCTCCATAAAAAGATATCCTGTGCGGCACACCTGCCAACAATATCTCTCTAGCTCTTTGGGAAGCAATACCACTATAGGTATCACTTTATATTGTTTCCCTTCCTTCTCTGCCTCACTTCCCTTTTCTCTTTTGATGTCCTGGGATTATGCCTCCCAGATAAAGCCCCAGTTCTTAATCCCGGTCTGTCTCTTGTTTTCTAGGGAACCCAGACTTAAAAACCTATAGCAACCAGCAGGCTTCATATGAAGTGAAACGTAGAAAGCTTTCTCTTTGAGATCATAAACAAAATGAGGATGTTCAATATTAATAAAATGTTGAATAGAAATCATAATAATCTGCACAGTAATTCAAGGTAACAACCTGTAGAGCAAGACAGAAAAAATAAATCAGTTATAAGGTTTGGAAAGAAAGAAACAAAAATTCATGATTTCTAGAAGATGTGATTGTCTACATAGAAAATACAAATAAATCCACAGATACATTTTTAGAATTAACAAGAATTTTTAGCAAGGTATATAGCTGGATACAAAATTGTTATATAGCTGGCAATAAATCTAACTAAAGATATGTAAGAACCTTACAAAGAAAATTATAAAATTTCACTGTACGATATAAAGACACAAATAAATGGAGAGAGACACCATGATCATAGATTGGAAACTCAATACTATAAGGATGTCATCCCCCCTCCCCAACCCCGCAATTGATAGAGCCAATGCAATCCAATCAAATTCTAATAGGACTTGGGAGTTTTTCTAAAATGTACATGGAAAATCAAAGGGCTAAGAGCAGCCAAGACACTTTTTTAAAAGGTGGTAGAGTTTTTCTATCAAATTCCAAGACTTATTAGAATTAAGATTATTTATAATTGGCGAAAATATATATAACCAAACCAGTGGAACAAAATAAACAGCCCAGAAAAAAAAACCCACAAGTAAGGACACACAATCTATTATAGAGGGGGCAGGGCAGATCAATGGAGAAAGGATAATCCATTCTGAAAAAAATTAAAAATTCACACCATATAGATATCAAGTCCAGGTAGAATATAAGCCTAAACACAAAGGAGGCAACTACAAAGTTTCTGACAATACAGATGAATTCTTAATGACCTCAGGGTAATAAAATATTTCTTGAACAAGACTCCAAAAGTACTAACCATTAAAAAAGACTGATAAATTACATTAAAACTGAGAATTTAGTTTTGAAAAGATTCCATAAAAAGGATTAAAAACAAAAGAGTAGGAAAAGACATTTGTAACACATATAATCAATAAATGACTTATACAGTGAATGTATTAGGTTGGTGCAAAAGTAATTGCGGTTTAAAAGGTTAAAAATAATTGCAAAAACCGCAACTACTTTTGCACCAACCTAATATATAAAGTACTCACACAAATCAGTAAGAAAAAGACAGAATCCAAAGGGAAAAAACAAAGAGAATGGCAAAAGATGTAAATAGGCAATTTACAAAAGAGTATTCAAATGGTCAATGAACATACAAAATAGAACCCAATCTCACCAGCAATCAAGTAAATACAAATTAAAATTTTTACAATAAGATAGCATCATGGACGCACCAGATTGGCAAAAATGAAAAAGTTGGCAAACCAAGCGATGCAACTATGTAAAGCAATATTGTTGTGGGAGTGTACATTTCTACAACTATCTCATAAAACAGTTTGGCATCGCCTAATAAACTTGATAAATAAAACTGCCATGACAAGCAATAAAATACCTAAGACCCAACAATTCCCCACCCAGGTATACTGTAGAGAAACTCATGCACACGTGTAGCAGAATACATGTATAGAAATTTTCATCAGAACATTGTTTCTAATAGTAAAAAACTGGGAAAAAAACCCAAATGTCCATCTACTGTAGAATGGAAAATTGTGGTATATTTATACAATGAAATAATATAAAGCAATGAAAATGAATGAACTTCAACTACTCACAATATCATCAATGAATCTCATAGATATAAATATAATTTTGAGCAAAAGAAGCAAGACAGGAAAGCACATACAAACATACAATATGATTATACTCAAATGAATTCAAAAACAGAAAAATATATATTGCTTAGAGATTCATTCATAGATGCTAAAAAAAAGAAAAGCAAGGAAATGGTTATGTCAAAAGTAAGAACAGTGGATTAGAATAGTGTGAAGAAGGTAAAGTGTGGAAAAGAAGAGGAATGATACACCAAAACAAAAAACAAACAAACAAAAAACCCAGGAGAGTTATAAAGATGGAAATGAGCAGAGCATTTATGGGGGTACAGTGAAAACATATGATTGAAATGGCCCAAAACGCAAGCTTGAGAATTAAAAAACAGGAGGGACCAGATTATGGATGACTTTATTTATTTTTTGTTAGTTTCAGGTGTACAAAACAATGTAATAGACGTTTATCATTTATATCCCTCACACAGTGATAACCCCCCTCCCCCAATCTACTACCCCTCTGATATCGCTCACAGCCATTACATTTCCACTGTCTCTATTCCTAATGCTGTACTCTGCTTCTTGTAACCATATATATATAAAATTGTAGTTGACATTCATTATCGTTCAGCTTCAGGTGTACAGTGCAGTGATCAGGCATCTACATCATCCCTGAGGTGGTCTCCCTAATGGGACCAGTGTCCATCGGATACCCTACAAAATCTTTACAACATTATGGATGACTTTCAAATGCAAGCAAGAGTTTGGATTTAACACCATAGGAAGCCACTGTGTACACTGGAACAAAAGAACGCCATAATAAAAGCTGTATTTCAGGGAGACTTCCTCTGCAACACATTTGAAATAGAGGAGAGACAAAGATCAGCTGTGACCCTGCTGTGGCCATCAAGAAGGGAAGTAATGAAAGATGCTCCAAGGTGGCAGGGTGGCATTCATTCAAACACTTCTTATATGTCCAGTTTACACAGACTCCGTGCTAAGCATTGAAGATAAAAAGACCTAGACCAGCCATGAGAAAGCTCTGAAAAGGAGTATAAAATTGGGCGGAAAGTGAAGTGGGGGTATAAGCATGAGAAATTTTTTAAAAACAAGCAAGCAATAAATAGCTCATGAAATCAGTGATGAAGAAAAAAGTCAAAGGTTCCTAATCGTCAAGAGTTCTATCATTCAAGTACATATAAGATACCACAGTAAAGTAAGCACAGCCAGATGGTCCAAAGACTGATGAGGAGGAGACCAGGCAAGAAGTAGTCATGCTTTTACCACATACAAGTGAGAAATATGACTAGAAAAGAAAAAGGAATGATTGGTTGCCAGCTAGAAATGCCAGAAGACTCAATGGTTCTTTGTTTTATGATGAGAAAGGCATAATAAATCTTATGGTTTAAGGAAAACATCCATAAAAAGGAATAGGTGGAAGATTCTAGACAGGAAAGAGAAAATTGTGAGATCAAGATTCTGAGGAAGGTGGCAAGGTATGGGATAAAAAGTATAATAAAATAGGTAAACTTTAGGAATAAGACACCTTTCAGGCTCTAGAGAAAGATGGTTAAATAACATATTGGGACAGAAGTACGCCGAGGTTAAATTGAAGAACTCACATAGATGGTCATGAACGTTTAAGTAAAAGATGGGGTGGAGAAACAAAGATGAAAAGAAGAGATGATTTGAAATAAACCTCATTTCAAACAAGAAAACATTAATTAATAAAAGATCAACTCTGGACTGGTCTAGTCTCTTTCTGACACTACTCTGCAGCTAGGAGCAAGAAATAGGTTAGATATTCAGAGTTGAGATGAGTACAACAAAGGGTCAGGGAGGTATATGTGTCCAAAGTGAGGAAACAGGCAGCACTGAAGTAGCTGATACTAACTGGAAAGGATTTACTTTGATCAGGAGTTGAGATAATGAATTGAACCAACTAGATTGAAAGACTGGACCTATCCAGCCAGTTATGAACAGGTTCAAGACTAAAAACAATTGAGTTTATAAATAAGCCTATATCTAGGAACTCCTACTCATGTAAGATTTTCCTCAGAAATAAAGATCTGATGAAAGCCTTTCATTAAATTCTGCTTCTTAGGCAACAAAATGATACCAAATTAACAAAGGAAAGACTAGGAAGGCAAGGGTAACTTTCAAGATGCTAACAGTGGCACTGTTAGAAAATGTGGATCTACTCCAGAAAATATTTTGCAGAAAGAAAACAGTCAAATAATAAGAATGTAAGATTCAAAATCAAAGGACTGGGATTTGAGCCCCAAATAATCTCATGCTCTGCAGGCCTCAATTCCTCATCGGGATTATGGATTATGCGAATAGTAATAGTAAACAATACAGGAATAACAGCAGCAGCTAACATTTTTTTGAATGGTTATTATGTTTCAGGTATAGTTCTAAATATTTTACATGTATTAACTCATTGAATGCTCACATTAACCCTATGGCAGCTTTTATCCCTAGTTTACTGATGAGGAAACCAAGACTGAGGGGTTCGATCAACTGCCAGAATCACATAGCTATTTTGTCCTATAGGCAGGATTTCAACCTGTGCCATGTGCCCTGCAGCCTATATTCTTTTTTACTATGTTCTTCTGCCTCTCTGGGTTATGAAGATGAGAATGTAGTAAAAAGTATTTTAAGTATACACAAATGTTCATCATTACTGCTGAATATCTACTGACAGGACAAAATAATCCAAACAAAATCCCAGATCATTAATTTACAATCCACATTCCATAAATTGTACCTACTAAATGCTGGGGTGATTATAAAGGTTGAAAATGCATGTGCCTTGTCCTCAAAAAGTAGGGAGATAAGAGGCAATACCCGTTATGGACAAAAATGCACACACATGCTGCTTTTCTATGATGAACTGAGGTCGTAGTATGATCAGTAATAAAGAATGAAGAGCTTGGAGAAATCACCAAACTACAAGCTTCAAAAAATAACACCACTAAATGCAAAGGATTGGGAAATAACTAAGCCAGAAAAGAAATCAGTATAATTCTTTTTAAAGTAAAGGTTTCTGACCATTAGAGAGAGAGAGAAAAGAGAAGAGAGAAGATTCAAATAACAGGCTTTTCACAGAACAACAAATTTCATATATACACATCATAAAAAGGATTATCACTTCCAAGAGAAGGTTCTAAGCCACATTATAAATAAATACTATAATAGGGGGCGGCTGGATGGCTCAGTTGGTTAGAGCGCCAGCTCTGAACAACAGGGTTGCCGGTTTGATTCCCACAAGGGTCAGTGAGCTGCGCCCTCCACAACTAGATTGAAGGACAACGACTTGGAGCTGATGGGCCCTGGAAACACACTGTTCCCCAATAAAAAATAAATAAATAAATACTATAATAATAAAAAATAGTTAATAGCTACTGATCACTTCCTATGTAAAAAGCACTACTCTAAGCACTGTACGGGTATTGATTTATTTAATCCTTACAACAATCCTATAAGGTAGACCCTACTATTATCCCCATTTTATAGATAGGGAAAATGAGGCAGGAGTGAGGTGAAGTAACTTGCCCAAGTTTATTCAATGAGGGAGTGCTAGGATGTCAAACCCAGGCAGTTTGTCTCCAGCGTTTGTGCTATACTTCCTCTTGTAGGAAACTAAGAAGCAGAACAAGAATTTATTCATAAGTATTATTCAGCCCTATTTGGCAACAAGGAGGAAAGCATCTTTCATTCACAATAAGCAGATAATAATTCACCATTTGTAGCAGTTCTGTCGTTGGTCTTCCCTCCAAATTAAGTCTGCAGATTTCTCCTGAACTATTTCACCTACTCCTCTGGCTTCAATTACAATCAACTTGCTGATGACTCCCACATCTAGGTCTCCAGCCCAATGTCTCTTAAACTTACACCAACAACCCAGTAGACATTTCTCTTTGAATGTACCATGAACAACTCAAAATCAACATGCCCAAAATGGAATCATCCCCAGTCCACCTCATTTCCAATCTTCAAACCTCTTCTTTCTCCTGTACTCCCTTACCTCAGTGATTGCCTCCATCTTCCACCTGGTCGCCCAAGTCAGAAAGCCGGGGTCATCCCAAACTCCTCAGTCTTTCTCACCTTCCACATCCAATCAATTACCAATCATTGCCTCGTCTACCTCCTAAGGATCCTTTCAATAAATGCATGTTTCTTCATTTCACTGCCTTACTTAACTTTACAACTTTACAAGGCTATATTAATTTGAATTTTGTGGGGCTTTTTTTTTTTTTTTTTTTTCAAAACTGATCATCTGTGTGTGTGTGTGTGTGTGTTGTTCTGGCACATCTGAGGTCGAACTCCATAAGTAGTAAACAGATATTGTATACATTTCAGATCTAACTCCCTAATGTGCATTTTCTTGATCAGCACATTGTTCTGAGAGAGGAACTTTTGGTTCCATTAAAGAGAAATGAATACTAAGCATGTGTGTCAAGCAATACATTTTTTTTAAAATGGCATTGCCTTCAGAAACAAGACCCAGTTGTTTTACAAAACAAAATAATAATAGTAATTTCCTATTAACTATCACAACTCCCTAGGACATTCTATTGTAAGTATTGAATAATAGCTATATAGGCCATGCAGTATGCTAGACACTTTACACAAATTACGACAATGTTTACAAGTCTATGAGGTAGGTACTGTTGTTATACCCATTTTCCAGATGAGGAAAGTGAAACTTAAGAGAGCTTAAACAATTTGGCTAAGGTATCAAGTTAGAAAATAACTAAGGATCTGAACCAACGTCACAGTCTGACACTAGAGCCCATGCTTTTAAGCACTATTTTGCCTCTTAAGGAGAAAATGAAATACGTGTTTGAAAGCTCAACAGAAAAACAAATAAACACAAAGTTTAAATCAAAGAGATGTTAGTTTTAAATTAAAAACGAGCCAAAATAGAGTAACACTATGGAAGTTTGGGCGGCTAAGAAAGGACCCGTTTGGTAGATCCAAAAACCTTTAAGAAAGGTTAGCAAACTAAAAAGATTCAGAGCCACAGAAATACCACTATCAAAAGATGCATGTGACTGTTTCTTTTCTTGGGACATCATAATTCACGGAAATGTGGCCTTACTGAAACCAAAAAGTCTAGTATCTTACATTCGTATATTTCACAGAAAAAAAAAATTCTACAACTATTAGACTCCCCGCCGTAATTCAGTTTTTAGTTGTGAAGGGTGACAAAGGTGGAAACCAACCCATCACGAACAGGTAAAAGGCTGGGAAACCTCCACTTTGATCGCTGCCTTACTTCCAGACTCCTAAAATGCGAGTCAAGGGGACAGTGTGTAAAGAAGACTATTATCATCCATCTTCCTTCCGCGCTGTGAGCAAGACCGGCGCACACTGAAATTCACATGGCATTCACATCAGGCTTCAACCTAAAATCCGTCCAACATTCGGGAGCTGCCCACGGAAGGTGAAGACCACAAGCGATCAACTTTCCAGTGGGCTCGTGCACCTTTTAAATTCTGGGTGCACGAGCCCACTCTGAATGGGGCTCCTCCGCGCAGAGAGGGCTCCTGTCAGATTTCTCAGGCAGGCAAGGAGGAGGCGTGAAGGAGGGGCGGCCTCGCACCCGCCAGCAGCCCCGCGCGCGCCGCTCCTTTTGTTGGGGTGGAGAGGAGGGCGGACCCCCGCACCCTCCAGGGGGCAATCGGGGAGTGGGCGGGGAGAGGGGGTGGCGAAGCGCCGCGGTTCCTCTGGCGCCGGGGGTGGGGACACAAAGAATTTGGGAAGCGCCAATCGGCCGGCCGACGAACTCCCCCACCCGCCCTTCAATAAGCAGCCGCAAAACTCCAGGCCCGGGCCGCCGAGGAACCGTTGGAGGCGGGCGCCCAGGGCTCGCTAGGTACCCCAGCGAGAGGCTCGGCTGCGGGCGCGGGCTCAGGGCCGGGGGCCTAGGGCGGCGCGAGGCCTCGGTGACCCCGGCAGCTGCCACGAGCCCCTCCGCCCAGCTGCGGGCCAGGCCGCGGGATCCCGGCGTCCGTGTCGCCACACCCACCCGCCTCCTAGGCCCGGCCCGGGAGGACTCCCTGCCTCTTCCTCGGGCTACGGCGGCGCGTCCCACGCCCGAGATTACCTGCTGATCTTCTGGGCAAAGGCGCGACGCTCGGCCATGGCTGCTGAGGAGGCGGCGGCAGCGGTCTGGGCGCGGACCGGCGGGCGCGAGCCTCCTCGCTCGCGCTCCCTCCCTCGCGGCCTCTGCCAGTCCCAGCCCCGAACTCGGGAGGCTGGGGCTGGCGGCCGGAGCCGGGAACGAGCTCTGCCGTAATGCTCCTGAGAGGCGCGCAGCGAGAAACCGCTCCTCCCCCAGCGCGTCAATCCCCGCGGGAACCCAGGCTCCCCGACGCCGCTGCGGCGGGCGCGAGCCAAGCGGAAGAATGGGGCTTGGAGGGAACGAGACTCCAGCCTTTGCCGCCTTTCTGCCGCTGGGCCCGCACGACCTATAGGACGCAGAGAGAAGCCAAAGAGGGACCAGCAACCCAGCGAAGCAGGATAATAAGATACCTAACGCGGGCGGCGGGGGGGGGGGGGGGGGTGTTGGGGGCGCCCTTTCCCGAAAAGGAAGGAAAGGAAATGGAAGATGGGCTTTGCGGAGTGTGGCTGTGCCCTGCCGCCCAGGATGGCTCGGTTGGTGTTCCTGCAGCGCCCATCTCCGAGCCGTTGAAAGCTTTCTGTTCTGTTACCATCTTGTGAACGGGACCTGGAGAATGAATGGTTTTTCTTATAGAAAAAGAGCCAGAAAAGATCTTTCTCCTGCAGAAGTAACAATAATAATAGTTGACTTGTGGTGCTTAGCCAGGCACTGGATTAAAGTTTTACGTGCGCGATCCTACTTAAAATTCACAACAGCTCTTTAAAGTAAGTTACCATCAATTGCTATTTTAGAGAGAAGGAAATTGGTTCAGAGAAGCTAAGCGACTGGCCCCAGGTACACAGATGGTTTCAAACCCTGATCAGAGCCCAGGCCGTTTCTTTGAAGACAAATGTTTCCACGTTAGTAATACTCTTCCTGAGTCTATTATTTCCCCCTTTGGAATCTCATTTTCCACTTACATATGTTGAACGAGATGAACTCGAATGTACTTTAACATTTTGACATTCTATTAAATAATCTCTGTTTACCACTCAAATTGATCTTGCCCATTAAATCCGATTAAATAGGGACTAGCAGAAATCATGTTTAATTATTCTGTTGTAATCCCATAGTGTGTAGATTATTTGGTTCCTAATGCATATTTGCTGATTACTGAAGTTGTAGTGAAAATAAAAAATATCTTGTTTTCTTGTAGTACCTTTCATCCTTAATAGTACAAGAATTTAATGTGTATTATTATTATCGCTGTGTCTTTGTGAAGTACGTTGGATACTTGTTTTCCTTTTATAGTTGGAAAATCTGTAGCATGCAGCCATTAGGTTGCATTTGCCTGAGTCACACACTGTGTCAGAGGACACAGACTCAATTAGTCAGATCCATGACTTCCTATCTAGTACTCTAACCAGTGGAAGACTTCATTTATGTATTTTGTATAACTGCTCATTCCAATAAAAAGTCTATTCGAAGAGGATATATATGTAGCTTCTACCTAAGTGTAGAGCCCCATAGGTGTTCTAGAGTACACAAAGGTTAACTAGATTCAGTCCTCCCTCAAGTTTGATTGCATTGGGAAAGATGAAACAGCTACTCAAAGAGCTGTAAGTCAAGGCTGACACTGTATCCTGGCCTTTAGATCCTCTGTGACAGGAACCCAATCCCATTCTGCTACTGCCTTACTATGTGGCCTTGGGCAAATTACTTACCCTCAACTCTAAAATGGGGGAAATAATTATACCTACTTGAAAGAGTCTAGTGAGGATTCATTGAGTTAATTCATGTGAAGTTCTTAGAACAGGGACTAGCATATGGTAAGTATTATATGAATCCATTGCTGTTATTATCACTGTTATTATCCTTATTCATCCTACACTTAAGCTTGTCCTGGGTGCTTGATAGTCCCTGAATTGGTTGTCTGCTCTCAAGCTCCCAGCCAGATGTTGTATGCCTTTATCTCTGCTCTCCAAACATCTTTTAACCACTCTCTTAGTGAACTGACTACATTCTGTTTTGAATAGTTCTTTGTATACATGACTCACTAGTTGCCAAAGTGTCTGGAAGGACATTGCATGCACTGTGCAGCTTGCTGGGAACATTTACAGCAGGAAGAGGACTTGCAGGATGAAGCTGTACGTGAGGTAGACAGAGTCTGGGGAATACTCCAAGTGCATATGGTGGCCCCCACCGCTGCGGAAAAGCGGACAGTCACAGGTAAGTCCAGTGTGGGCAAATATCCATGTCCCACAGGGGTCCAACTTCAGGGAAATGTGCAGAGCTCAGCAAAGTCAGTAAGAGTGGAATTGCTTTGGCTGACCAGCATCCATGCTTCCCCACACTACCCCCTGAACACACACACAGGTCTCAGTCCACCATATTTCATAGAGCTGATCCCTCTCCTCCCAGTTTCAAGGATGAGTGTGTGGCCTAGGCCTGGGCAAGCAGAGCAGCACTTTCCCCTGACTTCTGAACTAGTTTAGAGATAGGCATGTAAATCAAGACAATTGGGCCAAATCAGAACTGAAAATTACATTTGCTACCTGGAGCCCATGATCAAAAGAAAGCCTGCCTGAGAGTGAAGTCAAATAGCAGAGGAGAGCAAAAAATGGAAATGAGGAAGGTCTTAATGTTATAAGGAGCTGAGCTTGGACTTTGCAGGTCCATGAACTAATAATATGCTGAGGTTTGTTTGGTTTTGGTTTGTGGTTTATGCTTAAACTAATTTGAGTTGGGCTTTTTCTGCCATTAACAACTAAAAGAATCTTACCTGATATGTGCCTTCATTTAGTCAACCAATGCTATCCCTAGAAATATAATGGTAAATAAGACACTATTTGTGTCCTCAAAGAATTTAGAATCTGGTTGAAGAGATAAGCAAGTAAAAAGTATGTTAAGTACTAACAGGAAAAATTCAGGATTCTACATACAAGTTCTAAATAGCATCAGTTCTCACCATCAATTGAAGACTAGATCATCACCAGGTTGTTCTTTTGTTATAAGGTGGTGAAAAATTAGATGGACTTTTAACTCCATGTTTAACCCTGTTAAAACTTTATGGAGGGGCCGGCCCGGTGGCTCAAGCGGTTAGAGCTCCATGCTCCTAATTCCAAAGGCTGCCTGCCGGTTTGATTCCCACATGGGCCAGTGGGCTCTCAACCACAAGGTTGCCAGTTGGATTCCTCGAGTCCCGCAAGGGATCCCTGCAACTAAGATTGAACAAGGCACCTTGACCTGAGCTGCCGCTGAGCTCCCGGATGGCTCAGTTGGTTGGAGTGCGTCCTCTCAACCACAAGGTTGCCGGTTCGACACCCGCAAGGGATGGTGGGCTATGCCCCCTGCAACTAGAAACGGCGACTGGATCTGGAGCTGAGCTGCGCTCTCCACAGCTAAGACTGAAAGGACAACAACTTGACTTGGATAAAAGACCTGGAAGTACACACTGTTCCCCAATAAAGTCCTGTTCCCCTTCCCAATAAAATCTTTAAAAAAAACTTTATGGAGACTGGTTGGAACTCTAGAGCATCAATGGCTCAGCCATTGACGGATTCAGAACCCAAGTCTCCCATTGAAGATACTGGCAAAGAAACTACTTACCCAGGGCCAGGACTGATTTGGCAGAGTAGCGTCAAAATGGTGAGTTTTAGGCACGAAAGCCTCAGGACAGTTTTCTCATTAGATATACACAGGGTTCTAAAGTCCTTCAAGCAGAAGATTTAGGGTACAGCAGGAAAAAAGGGGGGTCATATAGTTTTACATTATATCTTTTATTGAATTCAACTTTCCTCCTTTAATATAGCACTAGTGATAATGGTTGTGGCAAGATCAAGGTTCTAAGGCCATGGTACAAAGGGGCAAGGGTTTTTGTGTCATGAGGGATAAAGTTTTGGCTTCGCAAGAGAATGTGTTCTCTTTGGGTGTTTTGGCGGGGATAGGGAGTGGTTCCTTTTTTCAAGCTTGGGCTTTTATGAAGCACCACTGGATTCATGCAATAAGATTGACGTGCGGCTCCCCCCACTGGAAGGCTCTATGAAGGCCAAATAAGAGTAGTCCAGCGGAAGGAAGGACTGGGACATGCCACTTGGGCTTACCTCAATCCCAAACTGAAATCTAGGAGTTGGGCACAAAGTCCAACCTACGGATCCTTTTGTCTTCCTTGACCTAGCAAATGTGACTTTTGCAAGGGACAATGCAGGGATCCCAAACCTGCCCACACATTACAACTAATAGCACCCACGTTTATTATATTGCTTACTACACTGTTCAACTAATGCCTATTAATCTGTGTACCCCATTAGACTTGATCTCCTGTTCAAGCATCTTGTATTTCCAGCATTTAATACACTCCCCGACTCATTATAACCACTCAGTAAATGTTTTTAATGAGTGAATAAATGCCATGAACTAAAATATTTTGATATCTTGCCTTAATTTATGTTTCCCAGAAAGCAGTGCTTGAGACAAGGACTTAGAAGCAGGTAGTTTATTAGGGAGTGATCCTACGAAGCTGGAATGAGGGAATAGAGAGAGTGGCACAGGAGAGAAAGTTAGTAAAGGGTGTGTCGTGGAGGTGTTACCACTGTGGGCAATGAGGCCCAATCCTACCTGCAACCCTCTGAAATATGCAACACAGAATTGTCCCCCTGAGGTTGAGTATTTAGCTAATGACTTCTAAACCCCTTGGTTGAAGGCTGATCCTGGGGACGTTACCTCCACAATCCATGCTACAAAAAGCTGAGAGATATAGTAAGTACTTCAGGTGGGAAGCCATCCATGTATATAACTGGCCACCACAGCTGCAGCTAAAATCACAGATAAGCTGTGGGGAAGAAACATGTGGCACCCAAAGTATCTGTTACAGCCCCCATGAAAGTGATGCAGAAACTACAATTGCAATCCTACCAGTATAGAGTCTATTTACCCCTCATGATTCTGCTGCTTTACAGAGCTAGGAAGGGCCAAAAGGCCAGGCAACCCCCATCAAAATAGCCTGTAATGCAAACTCAGTGCTCACTTAAAGAACAGCCCAGACATAATATGTTTTTCCTGAATGAGCTGTATTTCCAGGTAGTCATATTTGATGAGGGAAAGTTCTTTTAGAAGAATTCTAGCTAACAAATGCAGAAGTGACGCAGCATCTGGTGAAATAATTAACCTAGACCTGTACTGTCCAATTCAGTAACCACTTGCCACATATGACCATTTAAATTTAAATAAATTAAATACAGTTTTAAATTCATTTTTGAGTTCTATTAGGCATATTTCAAGTACTCAATAGCCACATGTGGTTAGAGGCTACTTGGACAGTGTACAGATAAAAAATTTCCATCATCTTAGAAAGCTCTATTGGACAGCACTGATCCACAGATTATAGCAGATAAGTCATTACATAAAAGCCTGATGAGGAATTTTATATGGTTGGTTCAGACTTATGAGAATGGAACCCACTGATCAATCTTAACTTCACAAATAAAAAAGAGTCAACTAGTTCCTATGTTCCTTCTCACGTGATATAGAGATATTTAGAATATATACAGCACCACATATGAAACATTCCTGTTAGAAATTTGAACCCAAATTTGATCAAGGCTGTAAATCTAATTATCAGTTTATAGAAAATATAAAGATGAAGAAACATATTAAGCAACACTCTAGGATTGCAATGAGCAAAAAGGAGAATATGAGAAATTCTACAGAACACAATGATCTGGTTCTTTCAATAAAATAAATGGCAAGGAATTGTTTCAAAGGTTAAAAATAGAATAAAAGCACAAGCAACAAAAGGTAAGTTGGACATCATCAAAATTAAAAACTTTTGTGCTTCAGAAGACACCACTATCAAGAAAGTGAAAAAATAAACAATAGAAAAACATTTTGCAAATCATGTATCTGATAAGAAACTTGTATCTAGAATATATAAACAACTTTTGTAAGTCAATAATAAAAAGAGAAATAATCCAGTTTTTAAGTGGGCAATTTGAGTAGACATTTCTGTAAAGAAGATGTGTAAATGGCCAATACGCATATTAAAAGTTGTTCAACATTATTATTTATCAGGGAAATGCAAATCAAAACCACATTGAGATACCACTTCATACCCACTAGGATGACTGGAATCAAAAGAACAGATATTAATAAGTAATGAGGAGGTAGAGAAACTGGAATCCTTGTATACTGATGGTAAGAATGTCAAGTGGTACAGCCAGTATGGAAAAGAGTCTGGCAGGTCATCAAAAGGTTGAACATAGTTACCCTATGACCCAACAATTCCATTCCTACATGCATACTCAAGAGAAATGAAAACATGTGTCCACCCAAAGCTTATACGTGGAGGTTTATAGCAGCACTATTCATAATAGCCAAAAAGTGGAAAAACCTAAATGCTCATCAACTGATGAGTGGATAAAATATGGTGTATCCATACAATGGAATATTATTCAACAATAAAAAAAAAGTACTGATACGTGTTACAACATGGATGGACCTTGAAAACATGCTAAGTGAAAGGAGCCAGACACAAAAGGTCAGAAGTCATGTGATTCCATTTATATGAAATGTCCACAATAGATATCCATAGAGACAGAAAGTAAATTAATGGTTTCCAGGGGCTGGGAGAAAAGGAGACTGGGAGATGACTGCTAATGTCATTTGCTAATTGTCAGTGATGAAAATTAACTGTGATGGTTGTACAACTCTGAAAATACTAAAAGCTATAAATTGTACACTCTAAATGGGTAAGTTATATGGTATATGAATCATATCTTGAACAGTTTTTATACAACACTTTTGACACCAAATATGGAGTTTTTTTCCCCACACCTACCAATGCTCCAACTCTGGACACCAACTGGGTGACCTACAATTCAATTCTACACTATCTGGCATTAGCATAGACCCCACAAGTTAAGGGTTCAATCCCACAAAACTGCCCCCACCTCAGATGCCAGTTGCAAGTCACAGGTTGCCACCTCTACTTCTGACCAACCAGCTATAAATTCGGTGGGTTTCCACAATCCCCTTCTCTGATTCCATAATTTGTTAGAATGGCTCATAGAACTCAGGAACACACTTTACTTACTATCACTAGTTCATTATAAAGGATGGGAATGAACAGCCAGATGAAGAGGTACTTAGGGTGAGGTGAAGAAGAGTCCCAGCACAGGAGTTTCTGTCCCTGTGGATTTGGGGTGCACCAGTCTTCCAGCACATGAATGTGTCCACCAACTCAGACGCTCTCCAAACCCTACCATCTAGGGGGTTTCGTGGAAGTTCCATTATGTAAGCACAATTGACTAAATCATTGGTCATTGGTGATTGAACTCAATCTCCAACCCCTCCTCTCTATAGAGGTCTGTGGGTGGGGCTGCAAATTCCAACACTCTAACCACATGGTTGGTTCCTCTGGCAACCAGCCACCATCTTGAAGCTATCTAAGGGCCTACCAAGAGTCACCTCATTTACATAAATTCAGACAGGGTTGAGAGGTGGTTGTTACACATAACATAAGATGTACCTATCACCTCAATCACTCAGGAAATTCTAATGCCTTTAGAAGATCTGTGTTAGGAATCAGAGACAAAGATCAAATATACTTATTGTAGCATATCTCAATAAAGCCATCATTAAAAAAGAGAATAAAATAGACTTGAGACATACTATACTAGTCAGGGTTCTTCAGAGAAACAGAACCAATAGGATAGAGATTTATCATAAGGAATTGGCTCAAGCAAATATGGAGGCTAAGTCCCAAGATCCGTAGTTGGCGAGCTGGAAACTCAGGAGAGCGGATGATGCCGTTCTAGTCCAAGTCAGAAGGCATGAGAACCAGGAGAGCTGAGAATGTAGTTCCAGTCCCAGTGCCAGCTGGCTCAAGATCCAGGAAGAGCTGATATTTCATTTCGAGTTATCTGAAGGTAGAAACAAACTGATGTCTCTTCCCGAAGGTCATTGTATGGGAAGAATTCTCTCTTATTCAGGGGAAGGTCAGCCTTTTTGTTCTATTCAAACCTTCCACTGATTGGATGAGGCCTGCCCACATTAGGGAGGGTAATCTGCTTTACTCAGTCTTTCAATTTCAATATTAAACTCATCCAAAGTCACCCTCACAGAAACACCAAAAAAATAATGTTTGTTCAAATATTTGGTCTCCCTGTGGCCCAGTCAAATCGACACATAAAATTAACCATCACATGTACCAACTTAAATACAGCGTATGGAGTTTTGGGGGGGTCCAAAGAAAACAAACCAACTATAAAATAAAAGGCATTTGTGAGTCAGCAAATTCCGATCACTGACTGGGTATTAAGTGATACTAAGAATTATTATTTTCTGGATATCTTTCATTTGTTCCTCCAAATACACTCTCCACCCTGCTTTCTGCTCCAGAAGGCTTATCTATATGAACTGTATCAGCAGGTCTCGCATGCCCTGTAGCTATTAGATGGACTTGGCCAGTGAGAAATACTGGCAAGAGAACTAAGAGAGTGAGGAAAGTAATGTCAGGGTATTATTCCCCTGCCTCCCTCCCTACAAGCTCACTTCTTGCTTGCTGTGTCTCTTGACCAAAGGACATTGCTTCTCTCAAAGCAGCCAGCCAACTCTCTAGACTCTGTCTCCTTCCATGTTCTGGTAACCACTCCTTCCCCTTATCCATATGGGCCTGGAGGTAGTAGTACCAACTTAGCCACTAATCCTAGGTTACTGTACTACCTTGTGGTTTCTCTATACCAACAAACTTTGAAATAAACCCTCCTACAGTTATCTTATCTTGACTGTGTCATCCTGTTGAAACCTTGATAGGGTGTGATAAGGGTTTTGTGGTTATATCAAAAGAGAGAACTAGGCCTTTATTCCCTGAAGATACATGCTGAACTATTCATGAATTAAATGATACAAGGTCTGACATTTATTTAAAAAATAACCCAACATGACTAATGTTTGGTATAGTTTCAATATTAAACAATGAAAACGTTCCAGAGATCTGTTGCACAACAATGTGAATACATTTAACACTACTGAACTTTACATTTAAAAATGGTTAAGAAGGTAAATTTAATGTTATGTGTTTTTGTCACACCCACAAAATAATAATCCAACATTGAGTTTATGCTGTTAATTGTTGAAGCTGGGTGATAAGAATGCTGGGGTTCATTATATCATTCTTTCTAGGTTGAAAAAATGGAAAGAAAAAGGCCTAAATTAGTATGTCAGAAGGGAGATGACAACTGCTGATTAGAGAAGAACGAGAATTGAAATCTCAGAGAATGATCCTATCGTGTAACCAGACTAAATGATCTTAGCAGCCAAGGGTTAAGGAAATAAAGCAAGTAGAGGAAATGCTGGGTCAAGGGCCCACTTGGAACGAATGTCAACGGTGCCCTATTGTGATGTTCTTATTTGATTTCCATGGGCTAGGATCTGAAACCTGCTGGGGATTATTGATTCTGGATCTGGGCCCAGCTGACCTTAGTGTTTTTTAGGAACAGTAGGGTAGATCCGGAATAAACAGGTCTGATACAGAGAAAGGAAGAAGCACCAAAGTTCAAAAAAGTTGAGTCATGAAAAGGTTCTGTCAGGTAGGAGAACCCACATGTTTGTAGGTTGTGTGGAAGGACTAATTGGAGATGGAAAAATTGAAAATAGGAGACAGACACTTTTGATAACCTTGAGGGAAAGAGGTACTTTTCATCTCCTACCTCGGGAGGAAAGAAAAAGATGAAAAACAATACAGCATTTTAGAGGTGAAAATAAGGGAAATTGAGGGAGCTCCATTCAGAGAGCATTCCATTTTCTCACTAAATATAACCAGGTAATGCTGACATATTTGTTTCCTATCACTATATAACCAAAGGTGACCACCATCATATATTTTTCACATAATGAAACCTATCAAGGGGGCAACTATTTCATCTTATGCACATGTCCCACCCACACAGCTAGGGAGGACTTACACAAAACATGTACACCAGGGGCAGGAATTTTGGAGGCCTTAAAATTCTGCCTACCTGGAGCTGAGCTGCACCCTCCACAACTAAGATTGAAAGGACAACAACTTGACTTGGAAAAAGACCTGGAAGTACACACTGTTCCCCAATAAAGTCCTGTTCCCCTTCCCCAATAAAATCTAAAAAAAAAAAAAATTCTGCCTACCTCAACTAGGAAAGAATGGCAATCTTGGCTGTACAGGATCATTGCTAGAACAGGTTCAGCCTATGAACTAAAAGATGAGGCCTTGGCTAGGGCGCCAGGAACAATGTTGAAAACTTACCAAGAGACATTGAGAGTGAAATGGGAAAGGTCCTGAAGGTCACAATCCCTCTAGACACAGTTGGAGCAGGGGACTGGAAATCAGAAAGACTGAGGTT
The DNA here is from genome assembly GCF_036562045.2 of Rhinolophus sinicus. NCBI lineage: Eukaryota > Metazoa > Chordata > Mammalia > Chiroptera > Rhinolophidae > Rhinolophus > Rhinolophus sinicus. The sequence goes on from NC_133756.1 coordinate 30,361,679, forward strand.
TTAGTTCTGGCTTTGCCACAATATTACTATGCAACTTTGAGCAAATGATAACGTTTTGGGGCCCCTTTTTCCTCAGCTATAAAATAAAGGTGATGAAATTAGATGATTGTTAAGGTAAATAGAAATTCTCTGTTATCAGTATCATATGGTATTGGCGCACGTGTGAAAAACAGTTGTAGAATATTATTTTTCTAAATATTTTAGAGAACTGCATAACTTGCTGTTTTTGGGGACTACTAGATATAGCCTTGCTTAAAGGTAAGGAAAAAGTAGATTACCCCTTAAGAATGCTGCCAAACGCCATAATTACGTGATTCTAAAATAGAACATCATCCTACCCCTTAGCTTTGATATTTGCTGTTTTAACATATCTGCAATTTGTTTTAAAGTTCATTGCTTTCTTTATTGTTTTAGCTCTGTAATATCACACAATTGTTCTACAATAGGTGGGATATTCTATTCTTGGGGCCAAAGACAGGTCCCCCAAAATATCCCATAATGGTATACTGATTACTTTGAAATAGTTACCTGACAAGCAGCCAGTGCCAGAGCATACCTTGGCCCTCCCTTGTCTCTTTGAATACAGGAAATAAATCTGTCCTGTAAAAGGTGCCTTCCCTGCTCCAGGATCGCCTAGATAGCCTTATCACATGGCTGAAGAGCCTGTATAAACAAAACTTATTGCCGCTTTATTAATTTATTTCCCAAGCCCAAACTTCGTGTAGATTCTTCACTAATGAATACCCAAACCTTGCTTAGATTCCTTTCTAATGAGCACATTTTTTTTTCTGTCCTATCAATTCACCAAAATTTAATATTTCTCTGTTTAAAAAGTAAAACACTCTCTGGTTCATCATTTCTCTGAACATCATTTATGATTCTCCTGTGAGCACATATTAAATTGTTTTTTCTCCTGTTAATCTGGTCTTGTGTCAATTTTATTGTTAGTTCAGTTGTAAGAACTAAAGAAGGGTAGTGGGGGGAATTCTCCCTCTTCCTGACACTATTAAGACAATTTTTAATCAGATTCTGACTCGGCTTTTGTCTCTACTGCTGGCTGTAATAAATTACCTAATGCAATATTGTTGTTTATAAGATATAAATATATATATGAAATATAGATATATCTATATATCTATATAGATATGTATTTATTTATTTATGCAGACTACCAAAATGTATTTCTTAGTCTTTATCCACAGTTCCTGGCTCATAACTCCCCAAACACTTGCAATTTCCTGAGTGATAAAAGCAATGGGAGCATCTTTTGATATAATATTTGGCCCATTGTCCTCAGCTCCTGAAAATGTTTCCGAGCCATAAAGGTGAAATGGGTGTCTTGTTATTTGTGACAAGACCTTTCTATCACAACTGGGTTTATGTTAATGAAGGTGACTTTTGCAAAGCACCTAAGAATTGGGGCTTGTTTCGGGAGGAACCAACCATGAATAGAGGATTGGAACTTCCAGTCCCACCCACTGACTTATAGGGAGGAGAAAGGGAACAGAGGTTGAATCAATCACCAGTGGCCAATGAGTCAACCATGCCAATGTCATGAATTCTCCATAAAAACCCAAAAGGAGTGGGTTCAGAGAGCGTCCACATTGGAAAACCAGACCGCTTTCACTTGCCACCATGCCGGGCCCTAAGCTCCACAAAGACAAAAGCTCCTTTGTTTGGGACCTAGCCCTATATATCTTTTCATCTGGCTGTTGATTTGCATCCTTTGTAATAAATCGGGAATCCAGTGAGTAAATGGGTTTTCCTCAGTTCTATGAGCCATTATAGCAAATTAATCAAACCCAAGAAGGGGGTTGTTGGAACCTCTGATTTATAGCTAGTCAAAAAGACTGGTAACAACCTCAGCTTTTAAGTGGTGTCTGCAGTAGAAGGTGGTCTTGTGGGACTGAGCCCTTTACCTGTGGAATCTGTTTTTCTCTCCAGGTAGACAGCGTCAGAACTGAGTTGGATTCTTGGACACCCTGCTGGTACCTGAGAATTGCTTGTTGGTGTTGAGAAGCCTACACACACACACACACACACACACACACACACACACACACACAGAGGAATTAGGTCCAGGAAACCCTTTCACCTAATATCACTGAATTTCACATTCTCTACTTCTCAAACAGAGAGAACAATAGGTATGTCTTACATATTTTGTGAAATAATTGATTCTACAAAAAAAAAAAATTGTTTAAAAGCTCTCAGTAGGAAGAACTTAAATATTGCTGTAAAAGTTCACTTTTATTTGACATGGTTTTTTTTTCAAAGTACATTTTTTAGTACAAGAATTACTTAGCCAGCCCCTTAAGGTTGTCAGCTCTATAAGTGTGCATACTGTTACTTATCCCTGTATAATGTATTTGTAAATCATAGACCTGGAAGGAAACTGAGAACTTATCCAGCTCAATTGAAGTGGAGCAAAATGATTTCAACTAAAACCATCCAGGACCTGGCAGAGCCAGGTACAAAATGCAGATCTCTGTAGTCCATTCAAATGCTTTTTTCATGATTCCGTGGAATCCATTCATTCACTGACTTCTCCACTCACTGAATAAATATCTTTTGAATGTTCATGCATGGCAGGGTCTATGCTAAGGTATGGGATACACTTAAGGAGAAAATAATCCTTGCTCTCCAGGAAGTTGATAGGGAAGAAGGAGGGAGGGAAGTAAACAAGCAATTCTTTGATAAAAGTATGCACAGAATACTTCAGAGGGAACTATAACCAATTCTTGGGTGGGCAAGAAAAACTTCCAAGAGGAGGTGATCTGCTTCCTAAAGGACAAGGAGAAACCAGCCAGGCAGAGGAACTAATAAGGGTGGAACTGGGCATCCAGGCAGAGTAAATAGCATGTACAGATGCACTGAGGTACGAGAGCTTAGCTTATTCTGTGTTCTATGTGATTTGAGCTTGGCATACAAGGTAGGGAATGATAAGTGAGACTGGAGAGATAAAGCAGAAGTCAACATAATGAAGGGTTGGTGTGCAGGCTATGGCATATAAAGCACACAATGAAAGAAATGGCATGGGAAAGTAGAGGATGACAGGGAACAGTCTGATCAATGATTACTCTGACTTTAGTGAAGAAAACAGATTGAAGAGAAGTTAAAGGTGGGGGCAAGAAGACCAATCAAATGGCTGATGTATTAATCCAAGGATATTAGTCTATAGACCTGGTTACTCTAATAGAAACTCACATAACAGGCACAAGATAAAATTTTATTCCACACTTAGTCTGGGCATAAGCAATTCAAGGCTGGTAGAGCAATCCAGGCCATGGACTCTCAGGTGTTGCCCTCCTCTGCATGTTTCAAGCTAGTTCACCACTACCACATATGTGTTACAGCCTGAAAGACAGAAGAATGGAGAAGGGATATATTTCCCTTTAAGTTTATGATCTGGAAGGTCCACATCACTTTGGAAGATCCACATCACTTCTGTGCATATATCATTAGCCAAACTGAGACACATGACTATTGCCTTGCTACAAGGATAGCTGAGAAATGTAGTTTTTATTCTTTGAGGCCATATTCCCAGTTAAAAAACAGGAGTTTATGACCATCAAGAAAAGGATAATGAATTTTCTGGAGGACAACTAGCGGTTTCTATCACACTAAGTAAGAAAAGAAAAGTACCTGAGCTAAGGTAGCGGTGGTGAAAATGAAGAGAGGTGGTCCAATTTGAGAGGTAATTAGGAGGTAGAGTTGGCTCTGCTATTAATTGGCTATGGGAGACGAGGGACAGAATGGTGCTAGAGATGATACCCAAATTTCTGGTTTGGGAAACTGGGTGGAAGATGGTGTATAACATTGACTGAGTAAATGCACATAAGAAGAAGAAGAGATTTACAGAGAAAGTAAAGAATTCAGTTTTGCACAGAGTTCAAAGTTGTCTGTAGGGTATTCAGGCAGAAATGTCCATCCAGTGGGCCAACTTTAGAATCACCGCCATCTACATGGACATTCAAGGTATGAAAGTAGATGTTACTTGAGGTGTGAGAGTAGAGAAAATTTGTCAACTGAGAGAAAGAAGAAAAGGCTGAGGGCAGAAACCAAATTTTAAAAAAGAGAAGTGGAGAAGGAATAGCAAGGAAAATGGTAGGAAGAAAGGGCAATGGGCTTAGGAGGAGAAAGAAGAGATGTGATGCCATAGAAGCCAAAGAAGGAGAGCTTCCAAAGAAGAAGGAACAATAAAAATTATCCAGGAGCACTATGGAAGAACTTTCCAAGGAAAATGATGAGCAAGCTGGAGATTTCTAATAAGATGGTTTATCCATTATTTCCTAAAGTCAGGGAACCTAAATGAGAGCAACATGGTACCTACTTTATAGATTGTTGGGAGGACAAAATTAAATAATTCAGGGACTTGACACATAGTAAGTGCTCAACAATATTAGCTATTTTTGCTATTGTTGTTATAATTATTAGTAGTATTATTTGGAATCTATTAGATAACTACTTGTTATCCACTTCCTATTCCATATCCCTCCAACCTCCTCCTCCCTCATAATTTCTCATTTTTCTTTACCACAATGAATAATGCCTGGTGTATTAACAGCACTGGGGAAACCTGAACTCTATTTGCAACCCTCTTGTATTGGTACGATCAAGCAGTGGATCTGGCTATCATTCAAATCCATATATAATAAAATCAACTACTACATATTAAGGTTGGCTGAGTAGATTCCATCCATTTTAAAAGCTTTTCTCTGCTGAATCCTTGTTCTTTCTCTAGTTAGACAGAGCTGTACTCTGAGTCTCCTTACACATTTTAAAAGACATCACATTAACTAGAGGATTTTACAGCATAATAATTAAGAACTTGGGGTCAGCACTGAGACATTCTTATGTTATCACATTGGAAATTTTTTTTAATTTCACTAAAGTTCAGTAGCTTTATCTATAAAATTGGAATTATAATCACACAAGAGGTAAAAACATCATAGAGTTATATGAGGACTAAATAGATATTGTATATAAAGTGCTTAGTACAGCACCTAACACAGATGTTAGCATCTATTACTGCTCTGATTCTAGACTCCCCAACTCTCATTCCAGTGTTTTTCCCTTTTGGAGTTCACTGTTCCATGTGTTATATTTCAAATCTTTAAAGAAAAAAATTTCCCCAATTCTCTTGAGATAGAACAAATATAAAAAATAACATTCTCCCTCTAAATGTAGACATAGTTCTACTGTTCCATAAATGATGCTCTTTTATTGTGCAGATGACACAAAAAAACCAACTTTTTGTGTACTTTCTACATCTGAAAGAAAGATCCTGGACAGGAGTCTGAGTGGGGAGTTGATGAAATCATACCTTCTATGTGGATTAGTACCTGAGTTTTCCCTTAATAATAATGAATTTGTACTGGTATATCCTTTCCCTTAGAATCTTTATGATAAAGAACACCCATTCAAACACTACTACATGCTATTATGTTGCTAGTAAATAAGGAGAAAAGATCACCATAGACAGAATATGTAAAACTGAAAACTGAGAATAACTGGGAAGTTAGTCAGACTAAGCTGCATGCTAAGGCCAACAGAGAGGAAAGCAGAGTGGAGCAATAGCAAGACATACCTTCCTAATGCATTGTTTTAACCTGCACTGTCCAATATGGTAGTCACTAACCACACATGGCTAGTCAGCACTTAAAATGTGGCTAGTCTAAATTGAGATGTGCTAGAAGTCTAAATTCACGCTGATTTCAAAGATTTAGTGTGAATAAAACAATGCCAAATTTCTGGGGCGGCCGGTTAGCTCAGTTGGTTAGAGCACAATGCTCATTAACACCACGGTTGCCTGTTCCATCCCCACATGGGCCACTGTGAACTGCGCCCTCCACGACTAGATTGCAACAATTACTGGACTTGGAGCTGATGGGTCCTGGAAAAACATACTTAAAATAAATAAAAGTTTAAAAAAAAAGAATGTAAAATTTCTCACTAATATTTTCTATTAATTACATGTTGGAATGGTATTTTGTATATATTGGGCTAAATACAATACATTAGAAAAAATAATTTCACCTGTTTTTCCTTTTTTGTGTGGCTAATAGAGTATTTTAAATTACATATGTGGTTCATATTTGTGGTTTTTATTGCATTTATATTGAACAGCATTGGTTTGAGTACTTGCATCCAGCCATACCTAAAGTTGTCTATCTCTGACTAACGTAAGCCAGTAAAGTCTCATTTTTGCTTAAGCCATTTTGAGTTAAGTTTTTGATGCTTGCCACAAGAAGAGTTCTAATTAACATATTCAGCTAAATAAGTTCAGTAAATATGTCATTCCCCATAGGGAGAAACTAGAGAAAATGCTAGAGACAAAGCAGTCTGAAAACCTGGGAGCCAATAAGAGAACATTTTGTTTAGGCAAATTGCTCAAGAGTAGGGAGAAAAAAAATCACTTGATTTTATTATGCCAGTGTCAAAAATCAAACTGAATTCAATTACTAAAGTATCCCTGGTCATCTGAATTGACCAGATATATGTTTTCAGTCATTTATTTGACGCATTTGATGTATTCTCATGACTTCCATTTTGGTTGAATTCTCTCATCCAAAAGAACGCCGTCTGCATAGTCTGGCTCCTTCTATGACCCCTCCATAATAGAATGCTAAACCATGGAGTTCTTATAATCTAGAAACTGCTCATTAGTGCTTTGCAAAAACACATGGTTTCCACTTGTGAGCACAAAAAATTTATTTCATTTTTTTTAATTCTAGTTTTATTTGTTCTGCTGCTGATGGGTAGATTTTGTCTAAGAATGATATAAATTATGAAAGCACTAACAGACAAAAGGAAAATTCTTACCTGCTTTATACCTAAACAATCGGTTTGCAGAGAAAATATTCTAAATATAAGCTTGCAGGACAGCTAAGAAAATATGAAAAGAATATCCTCATAACAAATAGCATAATCTAAATTAAATCAATTTATGTTATTTTTCAGTAGTTATAGGTCACAAATTGATATAGGAGTTTTTATTTATTTATTTGAGCTAAACATGAAAATCTCTAAACCTAATGAACCTTGGAAAGCATGCATCAGAAAAATAATAGAAACATATCTGGATTATTTTCATAAATCTGTTATCCAACCACAAAACACTCCACACCTTTGCCAGTGATGAATTGAAATCAGCAGAGATAGGCAAGGATGATAAAACTATGTTCAGAAAGATGCCTATGAGGGGAAAAAAAGCAAATATCTTATGTTGACTCACAGACAATTCCATACATGGAACATTAACTTTAAAAATGAGGGGACAAAAATAGTCTACAAAAGTAACATGCCTGATTTGTTCTTTCCCAGCACTCCTCTCATCGTGCCTGACTTAAAGGAAAACCTTATTACTAGCAAAGTTTTTCTCTATGATAATCAAAACTGATTAATAAACTGGAAATAACCACATTCACTCCAATTGGCCTCATTATCTCTCCTGAATTCCAAAGAAATTATTGAGTGACCAAATTATTTTAAAGCATGCAATGTTGTATATGAGAAATGAATTTTTTTAGATAATTCATAAAAAAATTAAACATAAAAAGTTTAATGTTATCCTAAAAGAGATAAGTTTTCATGAAAGCAGAAATACTTTTGTAACTATCCCAGTGATGGGTACCCCAAATCACCACTACCACCACTACCACCATCACCACCACCACAAGTTTCTGTTTATTAAATGCCAGTCATTGTACTTAGTACTTTAATATGTTATCTTTCATCTTTGCAATAGTACTAGACATAGTATTCTCAGGTACCAAAGAAGAAATGAGATTTCTCCGAGAGTAGGTGTCTTAACCAAGACCTCACAGCCAGGATTCAAAATTCAGGGCTGATGTCAGAGCTTGGGCTCTTTCCATTGTCTTACATTTTTCTTTACTTAATTGTTGGGACAATTGTTATTTAACTTGAAAGGCCAATAATTAGCCCTTTTTCCTCATCTGATTTCTAAATCTATGGGAAAATAAGACATACGAGTAAGACAGAGGGAGTCAAAATAAATCACTTTTATTATGTATAAAAGTTAGGTTGAGGGCTGATGTCTGATCAAGTGGGCTTCCTAATACTGAGTCCAGGATTGTTCAGACGTACCTACCCAGTTGCAGGCAGTGCCAGAACTGGGCAGAACCCTCCTTTGCCCCCAGCATGGGCGTGCCTGTTCCTAGAAAAGCAGGGAGATAAACGCACACTCTTTCTTCTCTCTCTTCAGCTCTATCCCAAGAGGAAGAAGCTGAGGTGTTCATGCCCAGTTTCTTTTTTCAAACGTCACCCCCAGGGTGGAATGAGTGCAGAGTTGGCAGGAGATCAGAAGCACTATACTGATATATATACTAATGGGCTCCTGTCAAATGGAAGAAACATCAGCAGCAGGTAAGAAGTATCTTCAATAACACTAATAGTATACGCACAGATTAAATATACCTATTTGTCTATCTAGTAGGCCCCAATTGATTGATTTATAGCTCTTTATAATATTCTTGATAAAAATTTATTTTTTCCATTGCCTTATAAAGTTCAAAAATTGCTCTGCCTATACTCAGAGTTTTAATAGTATCATTACTTTATCATTACAAAGCAATTATACTAAGCACCCACTTGTATGTAACCTTGAGATAGACACTTTAATCTGCCATTTTACCACTGCTATGATTTCAAGAAAGGACATTTATTTTAATAGATTATGAAACATGAGAGTATAGATGAGCTCAATACTAATGAAAGCTCCCAAGGGCCTTTATCTATCTTATTCAGCACTGCTCCCAAGCTTAATGCCTGGCACATAAAGGGTCTCAATAAATATTTGTTGGATAAATGAATGTACTTTCCAAAAAGGAAAATCCCACATTTATTTAGATGGTCTATATCAAGTTAGCGTTTATAGAAGAGCCTTAATATTTGCAAATAAATATGTTCTGGAAGACTTTTCAAATGGGAAAATCCTTAGCACTGAATCAATATCTTAGAAGGAGAAGAAAGCTAAAAAGAGAAGAGGTAGTTAGGAGAAAAAGTATGATGCTCCTTTTCCAAATGGACATTTGCATATCTCACTCTCCCCAGCATTGTCTATTCTCCGCACACTGTTCTCCCCATTCTCCTTCTTTCCTTTCTTCGTACTGTGCTTCTGCTGCTGCTTTTCTTCCCTACTATCCTTCTCTTCTTCTTCTTCATGGAAAGCGGGACAGGAGCTACATAGGAAAGAGCTGTACCTATTTAGAGAGACTGATCTGCATTAAAAGAGTCAGGGGTTCACTGGACCAGGAAGTTTGAGCAGATTGCAGAAGATTAAAGTTGCAGCTTTCTAAACCAATAGTTACATCAGTATTCTCAGCATACACCTTGCTCACAAGAGACAGATAAAGAATTATTTTTAGGTCCATAATGCCTCCTACCAGGACCGTAGGCAAAATTCACCAAGTAGGCAAAATTCGGTGATTCTCATTTTCCTTCATATTTGCTTCTTCACCCCTGCTCCTCCAAGGATTCATGTTCTTTATACTGCTGTTCCCCTGTCTAAGGTCCTCTGTCCTTCTTCTGGTTTGTCCTCACCAAAGCACCATGATAAATACTCCCTTCTTCCTTCCTGCTTCTATTAGTCAATGATAGTAGATAGGCCATGTAGGAATATATTCTAGTTAGTTTAAGCAGAAAAGAAATTTATTAAAGGACATTAAGTACACAGAATCTTCTGGAAGGTGAGAGAACCAGGCTTGGAGGACCAATGCCCAAATGACATGGCAGAACCATCACAGCTTCTACGACTGATTCTAATGTGGGGCATGGACTCTCCAAGTAGAACCTCTGCTACTGTTCCCCAGGAATCCAAAGGCACCTGCTTCACTCTTGCTAAACTGGGTCTTGCCTGCTTCTTTACTTCTGTAGCTCCATTTCAAAATCGGGTGCAACTGCATTTGATTAGAGGAGCCTAACCGCAAGAGAGACTGAGAAAGTGAAGCTTGACTTCTATTTAATAGGGTACAGAAATCATCAAATATAAGAAGAGTATTCAAAGGTGCTGGGCAGCCAATAAGAATAACAAAAGTATACTATTCTGTTCCAGTTAACCTCTCAACTCCTGCGACCTAAGCCAGGTATTCAGCAGCTTGAAGTAATTCACACTGACGTGTGGATGACAGATGGTTTTTCTCTTTGAGAGTTGACAATGAAAAAAAGGAGCTTAATAACCCAACCAACCCCCCAGTTATTGAAATATTTATGTGGAGAAAAATATTTTTAAAATAAGTTAACATCTATGTAGCTCTTCCTTTCCATGCCGAGAGCACTCTCACAAACATGACGTTCCTAAAACCTGCGGGACTTTCTGTGAGAAGTGTGGCAAGCACCATCCCCACAATGTGACACAATATGAGAAGGGCAAGGATTCTCTGTATGCACAGGGACAGTGGCATTATGACAGGAAGTAGAGTGGCTATAGTGGGCAGACTAAGCCAATTTTCTGCCAAAAGGCTAAAACTACAAAGATTGTGCTGAGGCTTGAATGTGTTGAGCCCCGCTGTTGATCTAAGAGAATTCTGGCTATTAGAGATGCCAGCATTTGAACTGGGAGGGGATAAGGAAAGAAAGGGCCTAGTGATCCAGTTCTAAGCTTCATATTTTGTTTTATTATGAAGACAATAAAATCTTGAGTTTATGTTTAAAAAATAAGGGAATTTCTAGTATTCCTTTTACTTCTTCATTTAATACACATTTTTTTTTTTTTTTTTTTGAGATTACAATGTGCCATATAGTAGGTTAGGAACTGAGGAGACCTGGTTCATGACCTTAGAATATGATCATCTCATTGGGCACAGATAAAAGTTAATAAACATAAAATAACACAGTCAATGCAGAAATGATGATGTATATACAGGGTATTATGTACATATGTATATACAAAGCATTCCTATAATACAGAGGGTGCCAAAAAAATCTATACACATTTTAAGAAAGGAAAAAAGTGTATTAAAATTGTGATATTCAATATATACCTATAACAAAAGATGAATAAAGTCACGTTTGACGTCTGCCATTACAAGAGGTACTCCAAGTGGTTACCATCAGCATAATTTTAATACAGTTTTTTCCCTTCTTAAAATGTATATACATTTTTTGGCACCCTCTGTATGTACATTAAGGAATATACATTATCCTAAATGTATATGTTATATATAATATTTTCATATACTTGAAGAGAGGCAGTTAGGGAAGATTCCTCAAGACCACCTTAAGCACAGATATAAAAGAAAAATCATTTGGTAGTGAAGAAGGGCAGAGAATGTGTATTAGAGGGAGTCTCATGCAATTTGGTCTCACTAGAGGGAAAACTAACAGGAAAGAAGGGGTGAAAGATGAAATGGCAGAGACATACGCAGGAAGAAGCTCAATAACCACTTTCATATTCTATGTTAATGAGCTTAGACTCTAACTTGTGGTTGATGGAAAGACTTTAAGAACTCAAGTTAGGGATAAGATGATCAAATTTGTGTTTTAAATGAATTACTCTGGCTAGTGGGTGGAAGATGGATTTGAAATGTTTCAACCCTAGAGACTTGAAGAATGTAGGTGTTGGAAGTCATTCAGCCAAGAAATTTTGAGGGTCTGAGCTGTGACAGTGATTTTAGGAATGGAGAGGAGGGGAGTTGGCTAATAATGCTTGGCTTTAAAGAATGACTAAGAGTCAACCAGGCAAAGAAGTAAAATAAGGACATCCTTAGGCCGCTGTAGAGGCAGGGAGGTGTGGAAAAGCAAGATATGTTCTGAGAAGTGGAGAATAATTCAGTGTGACTACAACACAGGTCGATCACTACAGGGGAATGTCAAAGGAAAACCAGTGCTGGACAGTAGTTAAAGTGATAAAAACAGATTTTATTTAGGAACTATTGCGATAGGGGGAAAAAGACCTCAGTATAGAGCTGGGCTCAATTTGGACTATAAGGAAAAGCGGGGATGTATAGGCAAGGTGCAGGATGGAGTGGGGCTGGAGATAGGTGGTGTTGTCAGTCAGTGATAGGAAAATTACTAAGGGGGTAGGATCATTCTTGCTAGACTGATCTAATAGGATTCTTGCTGAATGTAGACCAGGGTGATCAGGTATCACCTGGGAGATGGTGACAGAAGAGGAATTTGATCAGACATCAAGGGTGGAGGATTCTCTCTAAACTGACTTAACAGGATTCTTGCTAAAATTGGGCAATGCAGGCCAACAAAGACAGACACTGAAGCCCAAGGTCAAGGACTAGTTGAGAAGAAGACTTAGAGGAGCATAACTAAAATTCGGTCAAGGAGAGCATCTTTGTCAAGATGAGGCAGAAGGAAAAGCTGTTGGTGAGTCAAAATTCAATTCACGAAGGCTCTTCCGTTTTGTGCTTAGGAGTTTGATCTACTTGGTAACTTACCACTAGCATACTATCCTCACCCACCTGTTTCTCCTTTGTAAGAAAGAGGCTCTGAAATCAATAGGGTGCAATAAAATCAAGGAGTCATTCAAAGGAGGGCCATAGCCCCTCCAGAAATATTCACAACTATAATCAAGAATCCTTACACTGGGAGGGCTTGTAGTTCCCTTTGTGGTTTTGTAACCCTCATAGCCTAAATTACCAATCAGCAGTCATCTGAAGTACAGGCTGCCCTTCAAGTCCCTAATTTCATTGCATTGACTGAAGCTTTAGTGCGTCTATTGTTGAAAAAGGAAGCATTTGTTCCTCAAGTACAGGAAATCATCAGACAATTAACTTCCAGGGGCTCGTGCAGGCTGGGTCAAAGGCCTCAATGTGATTGTCTTTGTTTCTTGTCAGGCTTATTGAGGAAATGTTTTGTAGGCCAGAATTTTGGCTTGAATGTGTTGCTTGAGTCAGTGGAGTCAGCTGTGAGACTTCAAACAGTGATAACTATAGCAGAATCTGAATATAGCAGTCAGAGGCCTGCCACAAGGACAAGATGTTTTCAGAGAGGCACAGTTTTCTCTAAGATACATTGTAACTTTGATATTCAGGCTGGGAAGAACCACTTATGCAGACCAGAGAAACTGATGTGGGAAGAAAGGAAAATGAAAATAGTTATTACATTTTGTGGCCAGGGAAGACTAACCCCTTGAGAAGTTGATATGCGTTGGAGACAAGGCCAGTCTTATAACAGAAGCAGTTGAGGGGCCTAGAAAGACTTCCTTGACCCAGACTATGCCTCAGAAAGAAGTGTCAGAGACAGTCCCCAGAGGAAAGATAGAAAAGCACAAAATGCAGTGAGACGACAGCAAGGATGAGCTTCTACAATTCCACAATATGTTCCAAGAAACCATTTTGAATGGATTATTTTGCTAGCTGAGGAAAACTATATTTATACTCTGGGGAAATACTGTCTATTAAGAAGGTGGCAACTGATTATCACTTTTTTTTTTAAATGAAGACGGTAATAGGAGCTAAGGGCATAGGCTTAAGATTAGACAGACCTGGGTACAAATCCTGGCTCCATTACATACGAACTGTCACATTTGACAAGTTATTCAACTTCTCTCATACCACTTTCCTCATCTGAAAAGTGGGAATAATGACTCATCCATTCCAAAGTATTTGCTGAGCAATGCAGGGGAGGAAAAACTTTATTTTTCCCTCTACCTATCTTTGGTTTATTATGCTACAGGAGAGTGGGTCCTTTTCAGCGTGATGTCCAGGTTCTTGACACCTGGAGCAAAGAATTGAACGAGATACCAAGGTAAAGTAGTGAAAAAGCAGCTTATTAGAAGAAAACGTACATTTCAAAAAAAGTGGGCCCGAGCAGGAAGCAATGGATGAAGGCCATTATTAGAAGAGACAGTATATCCAAAGGGTTTGGAGCAGCCGAGCAAAGGCAAGGCTCAAAAAGATGTGGCTCACAGGAGCCTAGGGGGTCTTACCTGCGATGTGCTGTTCCTCTCCAGGTGTGGGACCATTTGATTGACACCTGTGATTGACAAGGGGCTATTACCTTATCTCTTCAGACTGCGCATGTTCTCTGCAATTTGAAATTGTTAACTACAAACTGATTGGCCCTTCCCCCCTACACCTGAGCTATTAGTTTTGACGGGCTCTGAAGCTCTATTAGCTAGCTATTAAAGTTATTTCCTCTGGCTTTGTTATGGTCTCCACCTTAATCCCCTCTACAATGGCCATTTTTTTGACTGCCTGTAATTTTTCTATCTCAATTGGCTGAGGCTCTATAAATTAGACTGACAAAAGACAGGTTAACAAGGGCAAACAAGCAGAAGTTTATTAACATATGCATTATGCATATACAGGACAACACTCAGAGATGAGTAACTCAAAGAGGTGGTGAGAATTTGGGCTTATATAGCATCTTAACAAAACACCAATAAATTTGTAGAGAAGTGACAAGACAAAGGAAAGGACTTAGAATTTTTTTTTAAGATTTTATTGGGGAAGGGGAACAGGACTTTATTGGGGAACAGTGTACTTCCAGGACTTTTTTCCAAGTCAAGTTGTTGTCCTTTCAGTCTTAGTTGTGGTGGGCACAGCTCAGCTCCAGGTTCAGTTGCTGTTGCAGGGGGCACAGCCCACCATCCCTTGCGGGAGTCGAGGTATCGAACTGGCAACCTTGTGGTTAAGAGGACACACTCCAACCAACTGAGCCATCTGGGAGCTCAGCGGCAGCTCAGCTCAAGGAGCCGTGTTCAGCTCAAGGTGCCGTGTTCAATCTTAGTTGCGGGAGGCGCTGTCCACCATCCCTTACGGGAGTCGAGGAATCGAACTGGCAACCTTGTGGTTGAGAGCCTGCTCACCCAGGTGGGAATCGAACCGGCAGCCTTCGGAGTTAGGAGCATGGAGCTCTAACCGCCTGAGCCACCGGGCCGGTCCCAGGACTTAGAATTTTAAGGGTGACAAATTGTGGAAAGGCAAACATATGAGGGAAACTAATGCAAGATAAGGGTTAGTTAGTAAAGTTTGTTATGTAGAGTCTTCTGATGCCTCTCTGGGCCAATAAGAGTCTAGAGTTATCTCCAGTAATCAACTTTTGTCCTTCTTGGGCTAGAGGGGAGGGAAAATACCTTTACAAATTTACAACCTGTTTTAGGCAAACAGCTGGAGGGCAGAAATCTTTTCTTGTATCAGCTCCTTATGCATGACATAAAATTATAACTGTGGTCTTGCTAGGTGCTATCTATCCTGTGGCTCACTTGATGGTTTTGATGAAGTAATAAGTCACCATGTGGGAAGGCCCACGTGGGAGGAATGGAGGAAAACATCCAGTCAACAGTGGGAGGTGCTGTGGGCCTCTGTCCAACAACCTGCAAGAAACTGAAAGCTGCCAACAATGATGTGAACTTGGAAGATCCTTCTCCAGGCGAACCTCAGGTGAGAGTTCAGCCCTGGCTGACAACTGACCACACACAGCTTTGTGAAAAGCCCTGAACAGAGGATTGAGCTAAGCTATGCCCACATTCGTGACCCAGAAAAAATTGTTTTATAAATGAGTAACATTTTAAGCCTTTAATGTATGAATAATGTTTTAAGCCACTCAGTTTGTGATAATATTGTTACATAGCAACAGATAACTAATCAAACTAAGGTGTAGGAAATACCACATTTCATTATTTTCCTTGATTCAGTGAAATCCTTTGGGCTCTCACCTATCAGGGTTGGTAATTCAATGATAGCTATTGTTATACAGCCCTATCTCATTCTTCATAAGAACTCTAAGATTTATGAAATTCAGAAAAAAGGATGTAGGGAAGGGGTGTGGAGACAGTCCTCAATCCATTGATTTGCTGCGGAAACCCACATAGTCCAAATAGATAGTCTATTCAAAGGTGGCTGCCTCTGCTGAAGATAGTATCTACCCTCTTTGTGTGAAATTTGGCAACTGGGACCCTTCACTACAGAGGAAAGGTTGCAACTTAGTGTGCAGTCCACCCCCACCCCCCGCCACACACACACACAAAGCCACTGCCCATCAACATTTCTATGACTTCCAGGCCACTGTAAGGAAGCAGAGTGCAGAGCCCCACAGCTAGAGGGCTTAGTCCTGTCCATCTGCCTACTCTGGATAATCCATCTCTGCTCCAGCTCTTCCTCTCTTAAAACCGGAAGCTCTCCCCCTTTAGGCCAATCCAACAAGTCTCCAAGAACCTAGATTTCAAAAACAACATTCTCTTTATTAGGTGAAGGAAGCCTAGACTTCACCAAACAGAACACATATAGTCCTGGCTACTTTCCCCTCTTCCATCCCCTCATTCCCCCCAGAAAGGGAGGAAAAATGGTATTTCATTCTTTTGTTATAATTCTACAGCAACTGGAGAATCATTGACTTTGTTGTTTAGGTTGCTAGCCACACTGTCAGTCAGGGTAAGATGAAATACACACTCAATCATGTTCTCAGTAGGAAGCAGTGAAAGATTGTTTCCTTAAGAAAAACAGTACTCCTCCTAGCTCTAAATTCTATAGGGTTTTTTCTGTTTAAGAAATAAAAGGTTAAGCAGTACTAAGATTTGTAAATTCTGGTCCACTTAAAGTCCAGATGTAAGTGAAATCCTCACGCCAGTGACCCTGAGCTGAGCTCAGGTTGCTATAGGGTATAGGACCCAAACATGTATGTTTAAGGGAAGGAGAGGACTGAATAAGTGGTAGAAACCGTATTGTGGAGGGACTTGTAGGCACCATAAAGAAGATATATTAAAACTGAACCAGATGTAAACATTTATATTTTACAAGCTCTAAAAAAGATCTATACTACTTACCCCTGTGGTCTTGGCCATTATGATTTCTGATGCTCTTTTTATTTTTTCCCTTTGAAATGCATTGGACAACATTCCAAATTATCTACTTAACCAAATGTGGATTCTGCCACAGAGATATGAATTTAGTTTTTCAGCAGTTCATGAAAAAATCCTCTCCCCTTTTTTTTTGCCATTATCTCTGACAATGCTGTATTATACCTCCCACTCAAAAGCCAAAAAAGACAATCTAACTACTTCCTCCTCCAACATACTTACAAGAAAGAATAGAAACAATTCTATCAACTCCAGCTGGGGCAGCACAAATGCCAGGAAGCTTTTCTTAGATTTTTGAATCCTGCATGACTCTCTCTGTAGGTGCTTTCCAACAATTTGGTTTTATTTTTCTTGAATTCCGTTCTTTCTGCAGAAACCTTCAATAGTCTAACGCTAGTGGCATTTAGTAATCTTTGCCAAGTTTAATTCCAATTCACTTGCTTGGAAGGTTTCAGTAACCCTGGAAGAAGGTTTTGTAAACCTCTTTGTTTTGTGCAGTGGGAATTTGCTCAGGAAGTATTAGTCAGACTCCCTCCCAAAGTATTTAGATTGATTTACTTCCTTTTATTTCAGAGTGCAAATGGAAGGCAAACCTAAAAATATGACCATCACTATTGCTCCTACCCCAGTACAAGTTAAATCTGCAGCATTGCGAGAAGCTGTGTTTGCCTCAGGAAAGTTTACCTATCTCTGATAGTACCTAAGGTCCTTTTAGTTGGTAAGCAGGCAAATTTTTTATTTTAATAATTATGTATTCATTTTACTATGTATTAGAAGAAGATAATATATCAACCCATCATTTCATGGATATTATTGTTTCAGAATAGGCCAAACAGTAACAAAAAAGGTCCAAGATAAATATGAAGTAAATGATAATATAATTGGCATGCAGATATGGCCAAATCCTGAAAATAGTACATGAACAATTAATTGTGTATAAACAGTTGATGTTTAAGAAACACTGTCAAATTAAAATACACAGGGATTCGTCTAAGTCAGAACTATCTGGAATCCCAGTATTGCTACCTACCAGCTGTGAACTTTAGGAAAGTTCATAAATCTCCCTAAATCTCAGTGTCTTCATTTGTAATGTAAGAATGGTTCCTACCTTATAACATTGGTGACAGAAACCAAGGTACTTGATTTAAAGCATTGTTTTGCATGAGGTTGTGTGGGCTTATTAAATGATAGACATTATGTGATTCCTGCTAACTCTGTTTATTGTCATTTATCTTAAGTAAAAATCTTGCAGCCACAAAGCAAGAAACCAGCTCTGTTGTCCAAAATTAGTGTCAGAAAATACGGGTCCCCCCGAGAAATAGGGAATATAATGAATAAGGCACTGTTTTAGGAATCAGGATATCTGGCTTTCACCCAGGACTTTCTGTAGCAAGTGACTTAACTGACAAAGCAACCATGAAAAACAAGCCTTGTGCCTGAAAAAATAATCCATTCTTTTTCTCGATGTGTTTGTTGATCATGGGATAGTTTTTCAGAATTAGGAGAATATGATTCAAGTTCAAGTCAGGTCAGCAAACAGCTGTTTCCAGGACTTAATCTGTGTCAGGCACTGTGCTGGTTCTTGGATATAAAAATGAAGACGGAGGAGATCCTGTGCTTTCAATCATTCATTCAGTAAATGTTTATGAAGTACCTACTAGGTAATAGAAACTGTGTGAGGCCTGGGGAATCAAACAAAAACAGTTCCTGCCCTCATGGATTTTATAGCATAGGAAAAGTTATAGACAGTGGTAAATGTTTAAGAACTAGCTCTCCCAAAAATAAATAAAAAAGATATGTGTGTGTATTAAATTTTACTAATATAAAGGATGTGTAGCACACAATTTATAAATAACAATAGGTACTTTATTCTAAAATCATGATAGCCAATTGATTCTCACAGAATGATGTTGATTTTTGCAGAATTCTTGTATCCATGGCCAACCTACGCTTGCAATTGACAAATGTGTGTGGGTCTGACCTGAATGTTGGTTGATCTTTTCATTTAAAGAATAAGATGAAAGTGAAACAAAAAAAAGAAGAATGTCAGAACTTCACTTTTTTCAGTGACTGAGTGATTTCTTGGCTGACTGAGAGAATAGTTTTCAAATAGTGGAAGAATATATACTCAACTTTTTGTACTATTCACATTCTAACTGCCACAGACACAACACACTTTTAAGTTTAATTTGAATTATTAATATTTTTCTCCATTACTTTCCTAAGTCTAGACAATGAAAAGAATAATATAAATCTGTTACTTGTAGCTTTTCTTGATTTCTGTAGTATAAATACTCCCACTATGACCACTTTCAAGCTACAAATATGATTTCATTGAACATGGAATTGGAAAGTGATATTATCACACATCATTACATAATATTGCACTAAAATAGTGAGGAAGTGATGAGTTTTGAGTATTTATTATTTTTGTTTTTAACATAATTTATTTCATTCCAAGGTTGTAAGCTATATTAAAAATTGTAAGGTTATTTATAATGGTTGTTTAACAACTGGGTCACAAAATTCCTGAAAATAAAACCATCCATTTTTGTGAGCCAGTATGAGCTGGTTTCAGCACTGTTGGAAATATTATAAGATAATATCCTGAGATATTAATATTTGCACTTTCTCTTTTCTCCATTCTTTGTACTTGATCTTTTCCCTGTAACTCAGAGGTATCCATGTTACCTTGAGACTGTTATATGTGGGAACTAATCAATGGTAGTGATTATACATGAAGGATTGAACACAAGCATTCACCACACATTCCTCCTGAAATCCTGATAAAGTGACCCAAAAAAGGCATGAAACCAGAAGGACCAAAAGAATGGAAGAGAGGGCCGGCCCGATGGCTCAGGTGGTTGGAGCTCTGTGCTCCTAACTCCGAAGGCTGCCGGTTTTGTTTCCCATATGGGCCAGTGGGCTCTCAACCTCAAGGTTGCCAGTTCAACTCCTGGAGTCCTGCAAGGGATGGTGGGCTGCGCCCCTTGCAACTAGCAATGGCAACTGGACCTGGAGCTGAGCTGCGCCCTCCACAACTAAGATTGAAAGGACAACAACTTGACTTGGAAAAAAGTCCTGGAAGTACACACTGTTCCCAAATAAAGTCCTGTTCCCCTTCCCCAATAAAATCTTAAAAAAAAAAAAAAGAAAAGAATGGAAGAGAAAGCAACATAAAATTTGAAGCATGAAAGTAGATGAGTGAGAACTAATATGCTAGTGTAGATAAAGTTCAAATCTAAACTTGCAGAGCAGAAAGGTGAAGATGCTTCTCAACTTATGATAGAGTTCTGTCCTAACAAACTCATCTTAAGTTGAAAATTTCATAAGTCATGAATGCAATGAATACACCTAACCTACCAAATGTCAAAGCTTAGCCTGGCCTACCTTACTTAGCCTACCTATGTGCTCAGAACATGTACATTAGCCTACAATTGGACAAAACCTTCTCGTTGCCACTGCCCAGCATCACAAAAAAGAGTATTGTACCACATATTGCTAGCCCAGGAAAAATCCCAAATTCGAAGTTTCTACTAAATGTGCAGATTTTTATTGCTTTCACACCACTGTAAAGTTGAAAAATCATGAGTCAAACCATTGTAAATCAGGGATCGTCTGTAACAACAAGCTGATTCATGCTGTGAGTTCCCTAAAATCTCAGGGACTGGTAGATAAAATTGGAGGAAATCTCCGAAAAGTAGAATAAAAAAATAAAAATGTAACAGTGATGGATGGAAAATAGAAAACATAAGAAAATTAAACAGTTCAGAATCTAAATTATAAGAGTTTCGGGAAGAAAGAGTAGAGAAAACAGAGGGGAGGCAATTATGAAAACTGTAATTCAAGAAAATTTTCCCAAACTGAAAAACATGACTTTCCAGAGTAAAAGAGCCCAGTAAATGCTAGCACAATAGATTTAGAAAGATCCACACCAAGACACCACATGGGAAGTTTTATTTAGTAGGAAAGAAAGAAGTTCCTAAACATTTCCAAAGGAAAACACAGACCACAAACAAAGAGCTAGAATTAGGAAATAATTGACTCTTCCAACAATGTTCCATGCAAGAAGACAATGGAGCAACACCTTTAGAAATTCAAGGAAAATTATTTCAACCTAGAATTTATATTCAGGCAAACTTTCATTCGAGTGTGAGGATAGACTAAAGATATTTTCAGTTCATGTTCTTAAAGATTGTACTTAACATGTACTCTTTCTCAGGAATCACTGGAGTTTGTACTCTACAAAGCAAGGATGCAAAACAAGGAAGAAAGATAGAAGATCCAGAAAATAGGGGATCCAACACAGGGTGGAGAAGGGAATCCCAGGATGAGCATGAAGTAGATCCCAGAGAGGTACCTGCACAACATTTCTAGAGAACAATGTGTTTGTGTTGGGCCAAGGCAGAAGACGGCTCTGTCAGGGTATTGCCACAAAATGAATAAAAATAAAAAACAACCAGATGTATCTGAAAATTATGAGAGGAAATTTATAATTCTGGAGGAATGTTTAAGGATGAATTAGTTATATAGAAAACTAAGCAAACAAAGACAATTATTAATTCCAGAAAAAACTTCAATGGTTTCATTACAGTTGAGCTTTCTGAGGGAGAGATGGCATCTTGCTCGCATGGGGCCTGGCATTGAGGAGGTGATTCTTATTTATTTATTTATTAAGATATATATATTTTTTTAATTGGGGAAGGGGAACAGGACTTTATTGGGGAACAGTGTGTACTTCCAGGAAGTTTTTTCCAAGTCAAGTTTGTCCTTCCAATCTTAGTTGTGGAGGGTGCTGTTCAGCTTCAAGTTGTTGTCCTTTCAGTCTTAGTTGTGGAGGGCGCAGCTCAGCTCCAGGTCCAGTTGCCGTTGCTAGTTGCAGGGGGCGCTGCCCACCATCCCTTGTGGGACTCGAGGAATCAAACTGGCAACCTTGTGGTTAAGAGCCCGTGCTCCAACCAACTGAGCCATCCGGGAGGCAGCTCAACTCAAGGTGCTGTGTTCAATTTTAGTTGCAGGGGCGGAGCCCACCATCCCTTGTGGGACTCGAGGAATCGAACCGGCAACCTTGTGGTTGAGAGCCCACTGACCCATGTGGGAATTGAACCGGCAGCCTTCGGAGTTAGGAGCACAGAGCTCCAACCACCTGAGCCACCGGGCTGGCCCCGAGGAGGTGATTCTTGAGTGACCATGTTTGGACTGACTGGATGAATGAGCTAGAATAAATTTTAAGGGTCACCTAGTTGAAGCCCCCCCGTCTTATTTTATTACATATTGTATTACAAATATGGAACCTGAGATCAGGAAAGGGGAAGGCTACACAGTGACGTGAGGGCAAAACTAGGGCTTAATTCTTATCCCGTAGGTCCTCAGACAAGGGGTCTTTCTTCTATAGAGAACGAGAAAAAACAAAAATATTGTACAAGAAAGGAAGTGTAATTGTATACTGCATAGGAATGTAAAGTTAACCAATAGTTATGGATAATATAATCATATAGGGAGGAATGGAGGAGGAAACAGTGTATGTGAAAGTGTGTGTGATGGGGACAGAGTGGGCAGTCTCGTGGAAGGCCAAAAGATACGAAACTGAGCAATCTTGAAGTAGCAGCAATACAAGGATGTTATTTAGGAAAACGGAGGCAAGCACCAGAAGAATATTCAGCTAACATAATGGAAAATATGTTGCTTTTCAGAAGTGGGAATTGGGGGCTTTTTCGCAACAGGCTTGTGGCCAGAACAGAGGTGTCATAAAAAACACTACTAAATCTAAACCAAAATGGGAAAGGAAGAGACTCATATCAACATTGTCATCTTTGGATACGTAGATGCTGGCAAGTCTACCACTATTGGTCATTTGATCTACAAATGTGGTGGGATTGACAAAAGAACCACTGAAAATTTTGAGAAGGAGGCCGCTGAGATGGGAAAGGGCTCCCTCAAGTATGCCTGGGTCGTGGATAAACTGAAAGCTGAACATGAGCATGGGATCACCACTGATATCTCCCTGTGGAAATTTGAGATCAGCAAGTATTATGTGACCATCACTGATGCCCCAGGACACAGAGACTTTATCAAAAACATGGTTACGGGCACATCTCAGGCTGACTGGGCTGTCCCAGTGTTGCTGCTGGTGTTGGTGAATTGGAAGCAGGTATCTCCAAGGATGGGCAGACCCGTGAGCATGCCCTTTCTGGCTTACTCACTGCATGTGAAACAACTAATGGTTGGTGTTAATAAAATGGATTGCACTGAGCCACCCTACAGCCAGAAGAGATATGTGAAAATCATTAAGGAAGTCAGCACCTACATTAAGAAAATTGGCTACAACCCTGACACAATGGTATTTGAGCCAATATCTGAGTGGAATGATGACCACATGCTGGAGCCAAGTGCTAACATGCCTTGGTTAAAGGGATGGAAAGTCACCCGTAAAGATGGCAATACCAGTGGAACCACACTGCTTGAAGCTAGAGATGGCATCCTGCCACCAACTCTTCCAACTGACAAGCCTCTGCATCTGCCCCTCCAGGATGTCTACAAAATTGGTGATATTATACTGTCCCTTTGGGAGGAGTGGAGACAAACCCCACATGGTGGTCACCTTTGTTTCAGTCAATGTTACACGGAAGTAAAGTCTGTTGCAATACACCATGAAGCTTTGAGTGAAGCTTTTCTTGGGGACAATGTGGGTTTCTATGTCCTGAATGTGTGTGTCAAAGATGTTTGTCGTGGCAGTGTGGCTGGTGACAGCAAAAATGACCCACAGTGGAGGCAGCTGGCTTCACTGCTCAGGTGATTATCCTGAACCATCCAGGCCAAATCAGTGTCTGATATGCTTCTGTGCTCAATTGTCACATAGCTCACATTGCCTGCAAATTTGGTGAGCTGAAGGAGATTGGTTATTGTTCTGGGAAAAAAGCTGGAAAATGGCCCGAAGGTTTTGAAATTTGGTGACACTGCCATCGTTGACATGGTTCCTGGCAAGCCCGTGTGTGTTGAGAGCTTCTCTGACTACCCTCCTCTGGGCCTTTTTGTTGTTTGTGACAGGAGACAGACAGTTGCTATGGGTGTCATCAAAGCAGTGGACAAGAAGGCAGCGGGAGCTGGCAAGGTCACCAAGTCTGCCCAGAAAGCTCAGAAGGCTAAATGAATATTATTCCCAATGCCTGCCACCCCAGTCTTAATCAGTGGTGGAAGAACGGTCTCAGAACTGTTTGTCGCAATTGGCCATTTAAATTAATAGTGAAAGACTGGTTAATGACTGTGATGCATTGTAAAATCTCCAGAAGGAAAGGAGAATGTTTTGTGCACCGTGTGTGTGTGTGTGTGTGTGTGTGTGTGTGTGTGTGTGTGGCAGTTTTTAAGTTATTAGTTTTTAAAATGATTACTTTTTAATGGAAACAACCAAAAAAATCTGTCACAAGATTTTAAGACCCACTAAAACAAAGTTTAATCAGGAAAAAAAAAGAAGTGAAATTGGGGGTTGAAAAGGAAGAACAGTGTACTGCTTTTTTTAAAAAAAATATGTCTTATGGTATTATTTAACTTTTAAATCTCTGTACAAAGATATTGTTTTAATAAAAGGGCAAGAAACACCCAATATTCTTTTTTTCTTTTTCTCAAATGATCTTTCGAAAATAAAGGGAATGCAGTGAGGAAAGTGATAGCGGTATGTAAAGGAAAGCTTCAGCCCAAATGGTTATATGGTTAGTAATGGAGAGTGGTAATTACCATTCCTGTTTCAAAAATAATCATACCCATCAGTGTTATAACGAAAAACCCTAGGGAATCTTGGACGCTTGTGATAGGGGAACTCAGTTTCGTCAGGGGTTTATGAAGGGTTTCCATACAAAAGCTTGCGGGTCATCCAAAGAGATATAAGTGGATAATTTCAACACACAGTGGTAAGTAGAAATAATAGAAATACGCATAGTAGGGCTTAGAGCACGTGGGAGGGCATTTAGTCCAGTCTGGATGGGTCAGGAAGGACTTCTAAGAGTAAAGAATGGCTAAACATATGCAGGAGGATCATGAAGGTTGTAGAACAATAATCAAATGTTTCAAAAGATTTTGAACCTTTGCATGCATAGATTGGAAGTTACTAAACATAAGTTTTTATTAAATGTTTTAGCTGCTTTAAAAATGTTACTTTCTTTCTTTTTCTTTTAATTAAAGTTTATTGGGGTGACAATTGTTAGTAAAGTTACATTGATTTCAGGTGTACAATTCTGTAATACATCATCTATATCTGTATCTCACATTATGTGTTCACCACCCAAAGTCAGTACTCTTTCCATCACCATACATTTGACCCTGTTTACCCTCTTATGGAATCCCCCTCCCCTTACCCTCTAAAATGTTATTTTCAATATACTTTGAATTATAAGGGTAACAGAAATAATTTTGTACATTTTTAATTTAATGGAATGATTTTCAAGTTTCTACAAATACAGTAATTGTAAATTAAAGCATTAAGCATTTATTGGTAAATAATGTATACATTTCCTTTCAAGGAATATGATACATGAGTGAAGTTGAAATAAATGCTTTAAATTTTTTTTTTTAAAAGAGTAAGAATTAGGGTGAGTATTTCCCAATGCCCCCTGTCTTCTCCTACTTTCTTATATCTCCAGGACAAGACAAGGACTATAACTTGAAAGAAATGCGTTAAGGCCCAAATAAATAAAGATTTTCTATACCTTCTATTTAAAAACATTACCATTATTTGGTTTACTTTCCCCTCTCTTCACCAAACCTATAAAGAGATATTAAAATATGATTCTGATTGTTAGGTCAAAACTTATGTTTAGTAACTTCCAATCTATGCATGCAAAGGTTCAAAATCTTTTGAAACATTTGATTATTGTTCTATATCCTTCATGATCCTCCTGCATATGTTTAGCCATTCTTTACAAAATGGCCACATTCTAAGTTTAATTATCTTGATAACTTTATACTAATCTGATTAACCAAGAATTTACAGATACTGGACAATAAAAGACAAGCTAAGGGAACTCTAGTCCTGTTTCTAACTATTAGCCAGAGCTCTCTAGGTTTGTTTCAGTCGGCTTCTCAATCAGATCCATTAGCCAGAAGCTTCTGGCCTTTGTCTCCTCTTTCTGGCCATGTATTTCATTGCCTCCTGGAATTGAGGATGATATCTGCCCTGCCTCACTTTGGCGCTTGGCCCATAATCTCACTTATCCCAGCCCCGTGGAACAATGAGGAAGAGATTTTATTCTGTTCAACCAGTCTGATCAAGTTTGTTTAAAGATAGTCTTTCGGGTCTACCCCCTACCTTCTCCTACCTTTTTATATCTCCAGGGCAAGACAAGAACTATAACTTGAAAGAAATACTCTAAGGCCCAAATAAATAAAGGTTTTTCTATACCAGTTGTTTAAAAATATTACTATAATATTATTTGGTCTATTTTTCCTTTTCTTCACCAAATCTATAAAGAGATATTAAAACCAGACATGATTCTGATAGTTAGGTCAAAACATTTCTTTAGTAACTTCCAATCTATGTATGAAAAGGTTAAAAACCTTTCTGAAACATCTGAAAACTGTCCACAGTTTTCTATGTGGCAGAATTGTTAGTGATTTTTTTTTCTTGTTCTAATTTTTCTCTAATAAACAGGAAGAAGCAAGAGTAACATATCAAATCCGTATGAAGGGCTTCTGCCCTTTACAGCCTCTTCAACCAAAAGCAGCTCAGCTTTTCTGTTTTATTTTTTAACTTTCATAGTAAGATAACAAAGTAAGTGAACAAAGGACTCCTTGACAAAAACAAACAAAGCTTTCTAAATCGCTTGTATATTCAGTATTTCATTTAAATCTCAAAATAACCCAGCAAGGCTGGTAGATCATTTTTTAAAATTCTACTTGAGAGATAAGGATATGGAAAGCAACAAAATTATTGACTGATTGCTCTTTTGTAGAGCTACTTAGCTTTATATCTGGGACTAGAATACAACGTCAGAAGTAATTACGGTGCAAGTTGTCTGGGAATTCAAGTTGGTAGTTGCGTGTGGTTACCAAAGTATGAGCCCCTAATTAGATTTTTAATATTCACGACATTCATATCTCTCTCCTTGATCCTGCTGGAGTCATCAATAATACCTCACCCTACCTGAGAATTAATTGTTTCAACCCTTATGCTTTGGTGTTCATTTTTCTAAATTAAAAATTTGGATTTGTAATCTAGCAAAAAATCTTTTAGTCAAATGCAAGAGTTATTAATAATTTACAGGGAAAACCTTCCAGAGACATAAAAGTTAAAATCCAATAAAGGAATGACCTTTGTTATGGAAAAACAAAGGAAAGAAAGAAATCAGGTCTTTTCTGGAAAATCTGGGACATTGAATCACTAGGCATAATGTGCTTATCCCTGGGGACATAGGTCACTTTCAATATTTGCCAAAGCATTAGATCATCCAGGCACTAGCAAACATGTCTAAGCTTTAATAACTGAGCTGCTTCGGTGTGTTTTGGTAAAAATTTAAAACCTCTCTGGCCCCATTTTATCGAACCTTATATACCTTTGACTATACAACATCTCTCCGTTAGGATATTAGAGACAGAATAACCATGTCCTTAATGATTTTTATTGTGCCTGTAGTATGTGTGTAGTGAGTACGTTGTTATATTGCAAAATTGTAATCATTAGAGTTCTGGAAGAAGATTTGGAGAAATAGGAGAAATCTGTAATCTGAACAGGAAAGGACTTAATTATTCAACTGATGAAAGGTGTGTCAATCTCCTCTGCTTCGTAAATAAACTGAAAATCAGAGGTAAATTTTAGATCAAAAACAGAAACCCAGAGGTCAGCTAAGGAGACAGGCATGCAAAAAAAGAGTTGAAGGAAATTTGTTGTAGGATAATCAGAAAATACAGACACTTAAAAAAGAATAAAGAGTAAAAACTTCCTGAAATTCCACTAGTTAGAGATGAGAATTATTAAAATTTTAAGATATATCCTTCCACACTTTATATGCATATATACATATGTACAATAAAAAGCTAGACATTCTGTTTTGTAATCTGCTTTTCAAATTCATCAATCTATCATAAACATATTTCTATGTCAAGTAAGAAACTAAAATGTCATGTTAGTTACTGCCTAGTATCTTATTAGATTAATTTATCAAAATCGGCATAGAAAAACCTTTATTTAGTTTGTTTCTGATTTTTGACATTTATAAACATTAACAATGATAGATATTCTTATAACCAAACTCTTTGGAATCCTTTGTTTATCCCTGTAGATAAACTCTGGGAAGTGAAATTGTAAGGTGCCATTGGTTAAGATTCTTTGGATGCAGGCAACAGAAACTCAACTAGAGCTAGCTTAAGGGAAAAGGGAGAATTTATTGACTTATATTCATTCAAGAACTTTTTAAACTATCAGAGCTTTTGTTCATTGGAAACTATAATGACGTATTTATTTCCCAAGTTGGAACACAGATATGCTCCAAGATATACTTTCTTTTTTACAGCTCCACTTCAGATAGTTCCTACTTTACATGCTCTGATCAATACTCAGCTGAACAATAAAGGGGAGCCCTGTGCAGATCCAGAGCACCCTCTCTGTGCAGCAATCTCCTCTCTGGGATGCTGCTCTGAGAATTCTAGCTGCCTCGTCCTCCCATGAACCCAGCTCCATCTGCTCAACTCCTCCTGGGTTCCCTTCTTTGCAACACAAAGTCTGGAAACTCTCTCCAGACAGTAAAATGGGGTGATGACGGGACTTACTTCATTTATTTTCTTTCTCTCAGAAATCATACTGTTCTGTACTGTC
Organism: Rhinolophus sinicus; assembly: GCF_036562045.2. NCBI lineage: Eukaryota > Metazoa > Chordata > Mammalia > Chiroptera > Rhinolophidae > Rhinolophus > Rhinolophus sinicus. Next base: position 30,390,253 of record NC_133756.1, read on the forward strand.
TGATGTCCAATGTCTAAAATCCGTTTTTTCATATAACTTGTATGGTTTTTTTTTTAATTATTTCAGACGGGAGGGTAAATATGGCCCCTGTCACACCATTTTGGTCCAAAGTGAAATCTGTATCTCAACAATTATTTTTGAAGGGCCTATCATGTGACAGGCACGTGGGATCTCTGCTTTTGTACAGCACATGACCAAACTACAGAAAGGTAGAAGTAGAACTGGCTCCAGGGACAGAAGGATCCAAAAATATAAATGCTGCAAGAATTTAAGGTCTCTGTCTCTCTGTCTCTGTCTCTGTATCTCTTTCCATATCTTTGGTCTATGCAGATTTTGCGCACTGGCGTCAGTCTTTCCTCTATAGATGAGCTGAATTCATAAAGAGTACACAGGCAAAGCAACTTGAAATTGCATTTTTTCAAGCTTAGTTATTTTTTAGAAAAGTGAATCTCTTTTTCTCAGCTTCAGTTTGAAAACTCCTTGGGAAGGAATAACAAGCCCATCCCTTGGATGAATCACTGTGGCTAGGGGAGTGAAGAACTTCAGCTGACCCCATCTGGATCATGTGCCTTCTTTTGTGACCAGGAATCTGGAATCTCTTACCAGACAGTCACAGGGGAATCATCAGCTGATGGTAAGCTAGGGAAATCTTTTCTTATTCATTGACCCACAGCCAGGAGGTGCTTAAGACATCTAGGCTATGTCACAGCCTGGGCAAGAAAAAACTTTAATCTTGGAGTCATCTTTGACTAATTTCCGTACTTTTAACTTTCTCAGCCAGTTAGTTATCGAGTCCTGTCCATTGTTTCAACCTTCACTGACCTCTCCTTATCCAAGTCATTCTCATCTCTCACTTGATATGCTGCACAAGTCTTCTAGCTGGCCCCCAGAATCACGTTTTGCTCCCTATAACAGGAAGCTGGTATTTGCTGCCCAGCACCCATTTCCACTTCTTATTTGTAGCTGTACCCAAAGATCTACTTTTGTGGAAAATTCCTCTCCCATTCTCAACCATATAATTTAGGTGGGATTAACTTCATCGTCAGTTCTAGAAGTGGGTTCTGGTTAGCATAGCTACTTAGTGAATTCCTATTTAATTAGTGAATTCACCTACTCCTCTGACCATACTGATGACTTCAATGAAACACAATAAAATGTTTGTTGGGGTTTCTGGGAGCTGACTTCTATTCTTCCTTCAGTTCTCTGTAGAAATGTCATTTTCTCTCGGACAATTTCCCTAATCTCACAGTTAATCTACTACACAGTCCCATAATTATCTTTTGTAATACACATTGCATTTGCAATCACTTGTTTATAATCTGTCTTCCTATTTTAAGAATATGTATTCCCTGGGTGCGAGCCTTTCTATCATGCTCATTGCTGTATTCCCAGAGTCCAGCACAGAGCCTGGGGCCAAATACACAGTGAACAGAGCTATAGACCAAGAATAAACATGAGGCTCAGAACCATAAGGAGGCAAGCAGTGTATTTCAAGAAGGAATGAGCATTCCACCAAACCTAGCTTAAATGTCAACCTAAAGCTACCTGATGTTAAAGAATCTGAATATCTTGGGTTAAATTGCAATTAAGAGTAGCTGAAGAGAGGAAATGTGAAATCTGAAAGGCTAAATATTGTGCCTTTCAAGTCAATTTTTGACTATACTCTGCAGCTCTCCATCAGGTGCTTGTGTGCAAGTGGGCTTTTTGTGAAAGCAGTGAAGAGACTGGGCTTTCCTCTAGGATTAGCCTGGGATGAAAGGGAACTGTAGAACACAGGTATATTTAGGAGTTTAGAGACATCATCTGAGGAAATAAGTTCTAGAACTTGGCAGAAACAGTGGTAGGGCTATAAACTCTACAGGATATAAAGTTTAATTGGTGAATACCTGGATATATCTTCCAGCAACAAATATCTTGGAGAATAAAGTGTAGATGTACTCTTCAAACATTTGAGGAACTAATAAATGCCAAAAAAAAATAAATAAAAATTCACAGCATAAACAAATGAAGGTAAAATGTGGGGATATAAAGGTCTTGACCAACTAATTGATATAGTAAAGAAAAGATAGATTTTTTTTTATAAGTCATTACTTAACTACATAATGCAGAGAAAAAGAGAGGGAAGAATTAGCCAGGTTTAAAGTTATAATGGAGAAATGAAATAGAAAGAAAAATTGGAAGTTAATTTTTCAAGGAATATTTAAGAAACAAATTATGTTCATCTGTCTATCACGACAAATATAATAAAAATTCTAAGCTCCAACTAAAACATTTTCAAAAATGTATTCCCTTGTGTTTTATTAAAACTACCTCCCACCCCCACACACAACTATTTACTCAAGGTTTCCTTTGAAAATGAATTTAAAACTGTGAATTGTAAATCATACCAGAAGATAGACGAATGAATTAGATAATTCCTGGAGAGCCATTTCTACCCTCTTACCGGTTTTTTTGTTTGTTTTTTTTTTTTTTGATGGTGTGACTTGATGCATAAATGCATAAATCTGAACTGAAAATAAAATAGCAAATTAAGAGAGCCATCTACTGGCAGTTCATTGAAATCTGTTTAATTCATTGGATTTCTATGCCAAATACACTTCCAAAAGTAATACTGTGATCAACTTTCTGGATAAATTTAATCTGACCAATCTTAATGCTATACTTTGTATGAAGGAGGATATCTGTAATATAATAGTTATAACTTGAAACATAGATACCCATGCTTTGGAGTTATTCTTTGAAATTTAGCCAATTTGGCTATTACACTAAGAATGGTGATGACAGGGTATATGTAAAGTAAATGCAGAAAGAGCAGACATCACATGTCTAGCACTGATCCATGTCGAGATCTAACAATTAAGTTCATGAACTCATCCTAGAAAAAGTGCTACATACCTCACTGCTGAATATCACTAAGGTCAACTTCGAAGTACTTCCCTTGGGAAGCTATGCACCAACACCAGCGCCTAGTCCACCCTTCAAAGCAATTTTGGAACTCTTTTACTGAAATTGCCATCAGAGCTGTCGTCGTATTACCCTTGATGTCCTGAATGTCATCAAAATGTCTTCCTTTCAATATTTTTTTCTTTATCTTCGAGTAAAGAAGAAGTTATTGGGGGCCAGTGTGGCAGAGTCCTAGAGAGCAGTTTCCAGGCTCTCGACCTTACGTGGAAAGGTGCTGACTCAGGTAGTAGATGGCCATCAGCTGTGATCAGACGGCCATCAGCTGAAACCAGTTAGCCATTGGCCACTGATATAGCTTCTGTGGTTATGCTAGAAGGCATGGATTGCAGCTAGCAAGTGGGGTAGTTGGTTGGCAGAGAAGCGGATGGCAGATTGTGGCTCCTGCTTTCTATGTCTCCAACCCAGCCACCAGCGAGAAAATAGTGGTATGAACCCCCTACCCATGGCTCCGTTGGTGTTCCTTTTTGGCTTCACCATATGCTGTGTTCTGGTGTGGGGAGCGGGAGCTGAGTCTCTGCATTACAGGGCAGATAAGGTGAGGAGGGAAGGTGTTTCAATACAGTTATTTGTTTACTGGCTAAAAACTCCCTCACAGACAGTGTCATGTGAGCTGGTGCATTGTTGTGATGCAAGAGTCATGAATCGTTGGCAAAAAGTTCAGGTCGTTTTCTGTCTAACTTTTTCATGCAGCGTTTTCAGCACTTCCAGATAGTAAATTCGGTTAATTGTTTGTCCAGTTGGTACAAATTCATAATGAATAATCCCTCTGATATAAAAAAAGTTTAGCAACATCATTTTGACTCTTGATTTGGACTGATGGAACTTTTTTGGTCATGGAGAACTGGCTGACTTCCATTGTGCACTTTGATGCTTTGTTTCAGGGTCCTATTGGCACACCCATGTTTCATCACCAGTGATAACACGGCCCAAAGCATTGTCTTGCCTCTCCAAAAGGTCTTGGCAAACTTCGACTCTCCTTTGCTTTTGTTCATCAGTGAGCTCCTTCGGGACCATTTTTGCACAAACCTTTCTCATGCCATTTTCAGTTAAGATTTTCCTATTTCTCTATCGATGTTTACTTGGTCTGCTATGCTTCTCACTGTCAGCCAATGATTTTGACGCACAATTCGATGAATTTTTGCAATGTTTTCATCAGTCCTGCTGGTCACTGGCCACCCTGACCTCTCTTCATCAGTAACATATTCTCTCCCCTCAGAAAAACGTTTAATCCATTTGTATACTGCCATTTTCTTCATGGCATTATCCCATAAATTTGGACTAACGTGCCCTGATTTCACTTCCAGTTTTGCCAAGTTTAACAAGAAATTTAATATTTGTTCGTTGCTCTAATTCAAGCTCAAAAATTCTCACAATAGCACACAAAAACACCCAATAACAATAAGGAACGCCACTCAGCAAGACACCACCACACTTCAATACGAAACACAGCTGTGAGACATTGATATATCAAGGTTATAAAATCTTACCAAGCTGTTTGTACAGTGCTGCCAATGTAAGCTCACTGTGGCAAGTTCACGAACTTAGTTGGCAGACCTCGTACAATGCAATCAACTAAAGTCACATTGTAGAAGCCTAATTATTAACTGGAAAATGTTCAAAACAGATTACCAAATCAAAATAATTAAGCTATAGTATTTTATTGTTTGCTATAAAATTTATATGTATACACAAATGCATAAATGTATCTATATATGGAAGGATATACACAAAAATATTAACAAAAAGTTACCACTTGGCAACTAGATTATGATTTTTAGTTTACATTTTCTTTGTGAATTTGTTTTTGATTTCTGCACTGATTAGAAAGGTAATTTTTCTGATTTGTTTTCAAGTACACTAATTCTTTTTTCAACTGTCTAGTCCACTGTTTAACTTTTGCATTGAGTTTTTCATTTAATTGACTGCATTTTTTATTTCTAGAAATTCTGTCTGGTCTTCAAATCTATCTGGTCTTTTATGTTTATTTTCTCCTTTATTTTAAAATAAAATTCCTATTGAGTAATTATATTTCCAGATATTCTTGGGTTTCTACTGTAAGTTCTTGTGTTTGCTACCTCAGTCATGATAAATTGTTTCCTCCTGTGTTTGTAACTAGATTGTGATCACATCTTAAAAAGTATAGGAATCTTGTGGTGGCCTGACTTGAAGGTGTGTTCCTTCAGGAAAGTTTTACAATTACAGTTGATTCTCATTATTTGTGGATTACATATTTGCAAATTCAACTACTTGCTAAAATGTGTGACCCCAAAATCAATACTCATGGCTCTTTTTCTGTCATTGGTGGACATAGTTATACACAGAGCCGTGAAAAATATCAGTCTCCTGTGCACATTCCCAGCTAAGGTCAAACAAGGTCATGCTCTGCTACCTTGTTTCAGCTCTCATATGGTAAACAAGTGACCCTTTTGTGGTATATGTATTGCTACATTTTTCATTTTTCACATTCTTGGGCTTTTCGCTGGCAATTTTGTTGTCTGAAATGGCCCCCAAGCTAGTTTTAAAGTGCTGTGTCTAGTGTTCCTAAGTGCAAGAGGCCAGGATGTGCCTTATAGAGAAAATATGTGTTAGAAAAGCTTCATTCAAGGCATGACTTATAGTGCTGTTGATCATAGGTTCAACGTTAATAAATGAATCATATATATAAAGTGTCTTTAAACAGAAATACACATAAAACAAGGTTATGTAGACAATGAAAGAGTAAAGTCATGTTAATGCAGAGTAAGTGGTATGTGTGTGGGGAGGGAGAAAGGAGGTAGTTTCAGTGTAACTGTCTGAGCTGTAGGGGGAGGGGGGAAGATGTTTTGGTTCTTAGATACATTTTACATGAATTTTCCAACTCCAGGATCCCTGCCATGCATGGAGTGTCACACCAGACCTGAGTGAAGGCAGGCCCAAATGACAAATTCTGGAAATTCATAAAATCCCCCCCTTCTTTTTTTCCTTCCCACACTCCAGAATAAGATATATACATTTACCCTTGGCTTTATTTATTTATTTATCATCTACTTTTCACTCAGCATTTCTATTTTGTCGTGAGAGAGTTTGGGATTTTCTTGTGCAAAAGATTACCTCTGTTACTTTTATACCTAGGAAAACAGATTATCAAGAGTCCGTATGTACCCTTGACCACCCAGTTAAGGAAAGGCACGACAAATACTTTGAGCACTGTATTTTACAAATCAGAAAATAAGAGGTTAGGCATTCAAGCATTACTATCCTAGGAATATAAAGTAGCGGGAGAGACTGGGATTTGGAGTTAGACAATTCTAGATGCAAATTCTACTTCTTTCTCTTATACCTATAGGATCCTAAACAAATGAGTGAACTTCTCTCAGCTTCTAAAATAAGAACAACATGGAGAGCTGCGACTAAAATATACTAGGTACCTGCTAAGATGTAAATGACTAAGAGTGTTAAGCGGTAGCTCTCAAAGTGTGGTCTGCAGACTTCTGGGGTTTTCAAAACCCTTTCAAGAAGTCTGTAGTCAAAACTGTTTTTACAATAATTCTAAGACATTATGGTTTTTTTTTTTTTACTATGTTGACATTTGCACTGAAGTCTTGGGACTTAACAAACATGATCCTTCCCAGCTTTTGTGTTCCTGAAAGAGAAGTCAAAAAGAATAAGTATCAAGAGAAGTTCTCTTCTGGATACCTTTTGACTTTAAAAATATATAAATGTAACATTTTCATATATATATTTTTTAAAAACTACAGTTTTTGTGATATCAAGATTTAATATTAATATCAACTTAATATTAAGTGAGTAGCCCCTTTTTGACCCTTCTTCCGATTTGAAGTTGGAGACCTTACTTTTGGTACAAATGACAAACTGCCAGTATTAGACTCTTTCCTCTTCCTTCAAGCTCACCGAATTCCTGAGTCTCCAAATGAGAACGAGCAAGAGCAAGAGCGAGAGAGAGAGAGAGAGAGAGAGAGAGAGAGAGAACTATTTTAGATTCAGAAGAATCTGAAATTGGGCCAGACTGAAATTTAGATTAACAGAAGTAATGTTTATGAGCAGTATTTAACTTGCTGTCTTTCCTGGAAAGCAGTGTAAGGTAGAAAAAAAGAGTACAGGTTCTTAAAAAATGTTAATGAATAGTTCATAATAACATGGGAATGTGCTTTATGTTTCAATGGTAAGTGAAAAGAGCTGGATAACAAATGATGCTTGTGAAACAATCACAACTCTGTCAAACATCCAAATGAAAAAGTACACTTAGAAGAAAAGATGTCAAAAAATACAGATCAAAATGTGAACAATGGTTGCCTTTAGATGATGACATTTTGAACGATTCTTTTTTTCTTACTGCGTTTCTGCCTTAAGCACATCAGTTCTGTCACTAGCCCCAAGCAAGAGGAGCTAGTTTTCTGTCCCCATGCCTTAGGGGCCCTACATATAATATAGCCACAAAAATCATACTAAAAACACACACGAGTATTTTTCTCATTCTCTCCCTCATTCTCAGCATGAACCCAGTGCAACCCCTCACCCTAAACATCCATTCTCATGACTAGCATTGTTCAGGCCCCAGGGAAATGCTTCTCCACATCTTTTGCTCTACCAAAGGCATCTGTGTTCAAATGCTGTAATAATGGTTTGGGTTTGGGTAGTGGCAACCTAACAGAGAAACACTGCTTCAGAGCATAGAGACAATTTGAGCAGCAAAATGTTTAGATAAGAAAAAAAAAAAGACGTTTTGTCAAACCTTTTCTCTCAGAACGCATGAATGCAATAAATTCTTCCCTAGCAAAGAATCATTTCACAGTAGAGCTAGGCATTCACTTTGTTACTTCTGTTCTTATTCCAGTTGGTGGTTCCAAGGTACTTATGAAATTAGCATGGTATTTGCAGCAATTATATGTGGTGACCATGGTAGGTATTTCTAAAATGGCTTCCAATGAGTCCCACTTCCTTGTATGAATGCACTTGTGTAATCATCTCCCCTTGAGTCAGGGCTAAATCTAGTGGATTGCTTCCAATAAGTAGAATATAGCAAAAGTAATGGGAGGTCACTTTCATGATTGGATTTTAGGACTATGACTTCCTTCTTGCTAGCAGACTCTATTGTTTTCTTGGCTCACCAGCTTTGATGAAACAAGCTGCTATGAATGGAGAGGCCCATGTGGCAAAGAAATGAAAGTGGCTATGACCAATAGCCAGCAGGGAACTAAGGTCCTCAGTCCAACAATCCAAAAAGAACAGAATCCTGTCAACAACCACTGAAAGAACTTGAAAGCACATTCTTCCCCAGTCATGACTTTGGGTGGCACGGCCAACACCTTAATTGCAGCCTTGTCAAAGACCAGGAAGCAGAGGACCCAGCTAAATCATGCCCAGATTCCTAACCCACATAATTTATAAGATAATAAATGTTCTTTAAAACTGCTAAGAGATGGGTAGTTTGTTATTAAAAAATACTTAACTAACACAATGGCTGAGAGACATTTTGCAGTTTTAAATATCATATATTATTCTCAAATGTATAAATATCTAGGTCTAAACATTCAAAATATATTTTGTCATAAAATACGATTACTCATGTGCAACATCTTTTACTGTGCTTATTGGCCATCTGTATATATCCTCTGGAAAAAATATTCAAGTCCTTTGCCTATGTTTTAATTGGGTTCTTATCTTTTTGTTGATCTGTAAATTCTTTATATACTCTGGATCGTAGATCCTTATCAGATTTATGATTTGCAAGTATTTTTTCCCATTCTGTGGATTGTCTTTTCACTTTCTTCACAGTATCCTTTGATGCATGAAAGTTTTTAATTTTGATGAAGTCCAACAGACCTATTTTTTCTTTTTTGCTTATGCTTTTGTTGTCACATCAGAGAAGCAATAGCCAAATCCAGGTCATGAAGATTTACTTGTATGGTTTCTTCAAAGAGTTTTATCATTTTAACTTTCATATTTAGATCTTTGATCCATTTTGAGTTAATTTTTGAATATGGTATGAGGTAGGAATCCAACTTTATTCTTTTGCATGTACAAATGTAGTTGTCCTACTATTGGTTGATGAGACTATTCTTTTGCCATTGAGTGGTCTTGGCATATACTGCTTTTTCTCTCCAATTTTTTTTAATTGTGGTAAAATATACAATTTACTATGTTAACCTTTTTAAGTGCATATTTAATTATAGTCATATTGTTATGCAACAATTAACCACCATCCCTCTCCAGAACTCAGAATTCCTTTCACCTAACAAAACTGAAACTCTATGCCCATTAAACAATAACTCCCCATTCTTGCTTCCCCAGCTCCTGGCAACCACCATTTTACTTTCTGTCTCTATGAATGTGACTACTCTAGTAAGTGGAATCATACAGTGTTTGTCTTTTTGTGACTGGCTTAGTTCACCCAGTATAATGTTCTCAGGATTCATCTATGTATCAGAACTTTTTACTTTTTAAAGACTGAATAATATTCCATTGTATCTGTATACCACATTTTGCATATCCATTCATCTGTTGATGGACTCTTGGGTTGCTTCCACCTTTGCTATTGGGAATAATGCTGCTATGAACCCGGGTATACAGCATGCACTATTTTTCGTTAGGGAGAAAAACTTTTCCCGGAAGCTCCCCTCATCTCATTTCCTGGAATTATGTCACATGTTCATGGCTAAACCAAGAGAATGGGCCACAATGTTTGATTTAGAATCTAATCTTTAAGCAAATCATTAATTTATGCCTTGTAGGGTTTGGGAAAGTGTCCCTCCCCTAAAGTTCCTGGCTTTGAGGAGGAGGGAGGGTTCCATTATAAGAAAAGGAGGTGAGTGTTGTAAACAAGTCAGTTACACTCCCTGTTGCCAAGATCAGTGAAAACTTCACACACAGGTTAGGGTGAACCACAGACTTATACAGGATTTCTGTTTTGAAGCCTTGAGCCTGGTGAACACTATCTCGTATTCCTGTCATCTTTCATCATCATCTTTCTTTTTGTGTTCTCACCTGTGCCTTCTTTCCCATGACTCAATCTCCCACTCGTTTTCTCCCTTAAAAATAATTTCCATTCCTTCTCTGATGCTCTAATTTGTACATGCTGATTCTCCTAACAGAATTTTTGCTTCACTTCCTGGTCTTCACGAATATTGACTCTTATCTGAAGATTCTGTCCCCCTGGAATGTTCTTGAATTTTTTGGTCTCATTTATTTATGAACACCCTATCTAGAGATGAGTTCAGCTATCTCCTTGTTATTCAATGCTACATCTTGATCAGTAGCCCTTTGCTTTTATGTAAAAATCATGTTCCTTAAAGGATTTCACGACATTTGCATTTATCATCCTGCACCCTACCTCATCTCTGTCACATTTTGGCTTCCTGTTGACTAGCTCAGATTCCCACCCATCTCAGGCCCATGGTTTCAACTGTCATCTAAGGCTGATGAGCCCCTCCCCCAAAGCTATATATTCAGCTCAAATCTTCCTCTTAAGCTTCAAATCTAACTGCTTCCTGGGCAGGGCGATCTGACAACTCTGAAGCAGTCCTGACTTAACACGTGGAAAGTTGAAAAAAACAGAAACCTGGGAGTTTCTCTGGATTCCTTCTCCCCCTCACACTTCCTCTTGATTCTATTATCCTAATATCTCTGACCAATTTTTTGCTTTTCCCTTATCACTATTTCAGATATCCCGTTTTTTTTTAAACCTGACTTTTGAAAACAATCTCCCAACCGGTCTTTCCAGCCCAAATCATTCTTCGTAATACTGCAACCAGCAGCCTAAAATGCAATCTAATTATATCATTCCCTAAATGGTTCCTTTTATAACTAGGTTAAAGTCCAAGATTTTTATCATAGTGTACAAGGCCCCTTTATGAAATAGCGTCAGTCTATGTTTCTAGCCTTATATTGTACCACTCCCCTACTCTCCTGTTCCAGCTGTAATAAATTTACGGGTTATCCTAAACTGGTTGAACCTCCCTCTTCTGCAGCTAGTTAATAATTATTTTTATCATTTAAGTTATCTCAGAACTTCCTCCTCTAGGATATCTCAATTTGAAATTAACTGATACTCCTTGTTTTCTTAATACCTGTCCATACCTCTATTATGTTTATTACACTGTATTGTGGGAACCGTAAGTTTCTTATCTGAATCCCCTTCATATTTCCAGGATTTAGCACAGTGATAGGTGTTTAATAACTATTAGATGTGACTAGATCTTGTGTTGCATTTCAAGGCTAAGGTTTACTTTGTAGCACTTGCTGAAGTGTGGCTATGAAAGGAAAAGGAGAATGGAATAACACTGAATTTAGGAGGGAAGCTGAGTTCACCGAAGTTGTTTTCAAAATTATGGGGATTCTGTGCATGTTTATAAGCTGAGGCAAAGAGGGCAGTGGAGAGAGATTGAAGATATAAGAGAGGTAACAGAAATAAGGTCACTTGGAAATGAGGAATGTTTTCACCCAGTTTTTCCTAAAATAATTTTTTAGCCTTTAGAAGTCTACAAGGTATTCACCTTACCAAGTCTGAGTTCAATTTATCTCAAAATATCTTTGATCAGGCATTCATGGAACACATTTGCTTATTAAACAGAACCTTCATCTTTCCCTGGGTCCCAGAGGGAGATGGATAAGAAGTATTCTTGGTAGCAGTTAAGGATTAAAAGTTTACTAACAAAAATCTGGAGCTCTATTACAATCAATAACACTAGAATGACTTATATGCTTTCAGAGTATATGCCTGGGATATGATGACATTGTAGAAAGGGCTTGACACTTAAGATAAATATCATATATATATATATATATATTGCCAAAAATGTATAAATATGACTTGTATTCATCTTGTTACCGATATATATTGACTATTACAATTTTAATACAGTTTTTTTCTTTCTTAAAATGTGTATACATTTTTTTTGGCACCACTGGTATATATATACATTGGCACACACTGTGGTAATTTGCTGTCTTTCATTGACTTTTGAATGTGTCATTCTGATTAATCAAATATTCTGGTTTTAATAGCTACTTTATTATATAATCTGAATTATTAATTAAAAAATAATAGTTTATGCTAAAACTACAAAGTAGGAATGAGAAGGGAGTTTCAGGGCCTCATTCATCACTGTGAACTCCCACAAACATTTATGGAGAGCCAATCACTCTGCACAAAACACTGTGCTTAGAGCTGAGATACACACATGTTAAAGAATTGGTTCTTGCCTTTTAGAACATATACAAGCTATTATAGAGTTCCAATTAACCAGGTGCGTAAGTGATTATTAAAAGTTAATGTTACACATATTTTACTTTCTGTTTCCATTCTGATAAATTTCTTCTCTTCATTTTCCTTTCAATCTTTCCTAATAATCAAAACTACCTGTGCTTCGTGCCTAGGCAGAGTGTTTTGCATCAGCATAGTACATTTGTTGAACTGAAATGAACATCTTATCCAATTGCAACTCTTCTGTGTTTAGCAAATGACTGAATTGGAAAGTCAAGACACATTTGGAGGAGAGAGTATTGCTGAGCACTGCAGCTGCAAGAATCTCTTTTAAAACCCTAAATTCTGTTACATAAATTATGTATTCTTTAAACTCTCTTCCACATTCATTTACCCAATTGATCACTGAAACTGCTTTAGAAATATGTGTATCAAATATTTAGAATATTTTTAAAGCTTCCTTAATAACATCCCTAATAAGTGGATGAAATTATGTGTTTATTTACTATAAACACCTATGAATAGCAGACGACCTAATTATAGTTTATCATTACCTCTGAATCATTCCAAAGGAAATATTTTCTCTCACTGTGTTCATATTGTTTTGGTGCATGAGTATGGAGAGCAGCAGCTTGTTTTCCATGATCATAGATTTTAAATATTTACTTGCTAGTGCTGCATAATTTAGCACACTGTAGTTTGAATACAGTCTGTATGGTAGCTGAAGCCATCTCAGTGTTACAGGATATAATTTCCCTCTGTGACTTCTATGTGAAGTTTTAAAAATGGAAACTATTCTAATTCATTTTTTCCTAACCAATTAAAATTTGTTTTTCTGTAAACCCATAGAAAACCAATGTTTGTGATATACACACATTTCATTTTGTATAATTACCATGTAGTTTATTTTCAGAATCCAAACATTGTTTCTCATGGCCTGTTAATGCACAATATCAAAAATAAAATATGTTCATCCTTGCAATCCAAGTCTTAATGAAAGTAACAAAAAGACATCCAAACAGCTTGTTAGATGCATATTATCTGTCCTAAGAAATCAAAACTGAGTTTTGGGTTTTAAAATGTGGAACCACACGCTAACTAATCAGGCAAGAAATCAGTCACTTTGTTTGCTCTCACTAATAAATGTTACATTTGTGATCTTGCTACATCCTTTATGTGATTGATTACTTGGTTGCCTTTCCACGTAATAGAAAATAAATATTCCAGTTACATGATTTTGTGAGAACAATAAAAAAGTAATTCAAACCATTAAACACATTAAGTAGTTGAAAATATTTTCAAATTTAATTTTGAACTTTTTAACTGTGTATTCTGATTTTCTTTCCCATGTGGTTTCACAGTCAGGTAATACAGACAGTTAATATTTTTTATTTCTAGCTATTACTACAATTTCCTATGCAATTCAGGAGCATATCTGATAGTCCTTGTCCCAACACAATTTTGCAGTACAGCAAAATGACAGGATTACACATTCCTTGATCTTTTGTTAAGTATTTACCTATAGTCCCAACTATTGCTTGGCTTAGAGTTATCTTCACAACAGGATGGAAGGAAATACTGCTATTTTTACCAAAGTGAGCCTTGATAGGAAGGTCAACGTTAGTCTACGGGATTTAATGACTCTGAAATCGCATTTGGGATTTGCGGGTATCGGGGGCTGAGTGAAGAATGAGAGGTGCTCTGCATGCTGGATCTTGTAGTTCCTGCGACGAAGGAGAGGGCGTGGTGTTGCACGGCATGCTGGGAGTTGAAGTCCAATTATTTATTCAACAGGAACTCATGGTAGGCATAATGTGATTTGTCTATTAGAGACAGTGCTTACGAATGGATACTTTCCCTTGGTTCTGCGCTTGCCGTAGTGATGACTTAGGGGCTGGGAGTGGCGAACAGGGGGGAAAAGGGACGAAGTCAGCGGAGCAGAGGCCCATAGGCGGCTGTTTTTGCTGCCACCAATCGAAAGGATTTAGTGCCCCGGAAGTGCCTGACCCATTGGGTTTGAAGGGGAGGCCGTTCCTCTTACTACGGTGGCCCGGGGCCGGAGGTGCCTGTGGCGGCGGCGCTGAGGTGGGAGCATCTGCGTGTGTGCGGGCTGTTTTTGTGGCGGCCTGCGTTAGAGCTGGACCATTTCCCGGGTGGGTGGCTCCTGCACATTCTTTACACTTCTCCCGTTCTGTTTCGGTGAGGGGTCGACTCGAGGCTAGTGCAGTCAGGAGAAGGTTGGGAATTACTGTCTTGGTCCCCGAGAGACCGGGTTCCTTGTGGGGGCGGGGGCGAGTGGGGGGACACCCCATGGCTAACCGTGTGGCTGACAGTGAAACACCCTGTGGCTAACCGTGTGGGCACTTTGAAGATTTGGGCTTCTCCCTTGTCCCTTCTTTCTAGTGTCGTTTGTCTTCTGACTCCTTGCCCTTTCTGGGCTTCAGAGCCTTCCTGTGGGCAGCTGTTCCCCTTCTCCTTGTGGCTTTTCTTAGGTGTTCCAGGCACGATCTCTTGTACCCTAAGCTATCGCATCCATTTAACTCCTTTCCTATTTCTTCCCGTGGAAGAAAAGTAAAAACAAAAAGAAAAAAAAACCCAAAATCGAATCCCTTAGATCTCAATATTCTCATTTCCGCCTATTTGGCCTTTTTTTTTTCTTTTCTTTTTTCTTTCTTTTTTTTTTACTGCTTCAGACGTTAACACACTCTTCTGAATATCTTAATGCTTTCCCATCCAGACATTAACGTTCACTTTATTTTGTTCTCGTTCAACCTCAACTCGTCCACCTCCATCTCCATACTTCTAAGGTCTTTTTAGATCGGAGGCTCGAATACATTCTTACAATGACTGGTGAATAGGAAAGACGTCAGTGGTCCACTCAGCTGGACTCTGCTTATTGAGTTTATATTAAGATCTCATTGGTTTACATTTTCGTTTTGTATCCATTATTTTCCCACAAGGAGTTAGTTACTACCCTGTAGTTAGAGGACAAAACCTGGTCCTACATTTCTTTTTTATTGGATTACTTACACAGGATTTCCCCCCCTCTTTCCTACTCAGAACATATGTCCCCAGTAGAATTTTGCAGTGATTTTCTGTCAGTTACTAGCAGATAGACACAAGGGAATAAATACTCTTTCCTCCTTGGTTGCTTGTGATTTATAATTAGATTATGAGTCTTTGAAAGTACTCAGAGGGGTTGGAAAAGCTTTGAAAGGTAAAGTCTGTGTATGTTCCCGTTTACAAATTAATAAAGCCTTTTTACTGAACAAGGAAGACTTTCTAAGTAGTCCAAATAATCTGATGCTATATTGAATTAATTATCAGTTCATTCACTGTAAATAACAGTTTAAAGAAGTAGCCAATATATGGAATTGTATAGTTTAGTAAAAGGTTTCAAAAACCATTTAACTGATGTTCTTTTTCTATAAAATGAATGCAAATATATTGAAAAATTTATTTGTTGTAATTGTTTATGAGATAGTTCTGGTAAATGATCTGGTAAAACAGCATTGTATACTATTCACTAATGTTTTGTAGACACAAATTTTTGTACTTCCTTGCTTTTTGGGGACCATGTAACTCAAATAAGTTTGCAACTTCTAATTATTGCATGGTAGAAATTCTATTAGTAAAATTATTGTTTTTCTTGTCAAATGTAATATACATGTGTCAGTAAAATACAAATACTACTAATACTTATACCCTGTAAAATTGGGATTATTCCTAATTAATCAGAAATGGTTTCAGCCCTGCTTAATATTTGGGGCAAAATGTAAATATTTCAGAATTAATTCACTTATGAAATTCTTTATTGGATAACTAATAAGAGGCTCGACATTACTCAAACTTTTTATATTTTTCCTGAGATTTTATTTAGTAGGCATTTATTGAATACATCTTACTATTTAACTATTGACACAAAATCATCAAAACCTTTATTGAGACCATCCTTTTATACACAGTTCTGTACTACATGCTATTAAAGCATTATTGCATTTAATTGTTACAACATCTCAGTGAGCTATTGAACATTATTTACATTTAGCAGATGAAGAGTGCAAGTTATTTAGTCCAGTTCTTTACTTTTCCTATTGTAAAGATTGGCTTACACAGCTGCAAAGATTTGTTCTCTACGCTGGAATATATAAAGACCGTTAATTCAATAAATATTTGCTGAGCAGCTATTATGTATCAGATATTATAGGTTCTGGGGATATAACAGTGAACAAAACAGATAAAAGCCCTGTTCTTAGGACGCTTTCACTCTAATAGAATATATGAGATGTAAACCTTGCTTTCAAGAAGCAGAAAATATAGCCAATATGCATTAGATTTTATGTGTTCTAGAATGTTAAAGTTGAAAAGAGATAAGGGAAAATTTCAGGAAGATGAGGTTTGATCTAGAACTTAAGTAGCAAGTAGGGATTTGATAGGTAGGAATTGGGAGGAAAGTAATTCCAGCCTGAGGCATCAAATGAATAAAATTCTGAATTGTATGGGAGAGAGATTAGAAGCAGGGACAGGTAATTGGATTGCTTTGTATCTTCAGTTTCTTGTACATTGTAGGTGCACAATGTTGGTTGAATTTGAAGCAAGAGCTCAGCTATGAGGCAATGAGACATTAGGTAGATCTAATATTATTGTAGTGGAAATGGAAAAAAAGGAATGGATTTGAAAGGACCAGTAGGCTCTGTTATTATGGAAGGTTTGCTGTATGGTGGTTTCCAAAGGAGAAGAGAGGCTAGATTACCAGATTTGAACCGAGTGGGCCAGGTGTTATTGTAGATTTTCCTATTTCATCAAATCATGAGATTTTTTTTCTAATTCCCAGATGCATCATTATCTTATGAAACACTATGAAAAAAATATTGCTAATTAAACAACATTGTCAACTGTAAGATGTAGTCAGTTTTAGAGTTAAAATGTAAAAATGTGTGATCCAGAAATAATGAAATGAGGCACATCTTATGATGGTTCATGAGCCTTATAACTACTTTAGTTTTTGGACTATTTATAAATAAATCTGTAATCTTTGACATGCATTCAATCATTTAACATTTATTTATTAACTAGGTACTCTTCTAGGTCACAGTGATATAGTGGTCAGTAAAAACAATCTCGACCCTCATAGTACTTATTGCATAACAGGGGAAGCAGGCATAAATCAAATATTCCATCAAAGAAATGTAAAGTTGCAGCTATTATAAGGCTATGAAAAAGTACTTGATGTAATATGGAGGAAAACTGATTACAGATGGGATTAGGAGTGTGGATGGGGAGAGGCCAGATGAAAGATGTTAATGTCTTGGAAAAAGTGGTGGTGAAGATAGATAGAAGTGAATGGATTTTAGAGATATTTAGGAGGTGACGGGGTGATGGATTGGATATGAGGAATGAGGGTGAGGAAAGTGCCATCAGCCACCACTAGCTTTTTGGCTTATGTAACTGGATGGATTGTGGTATATATAGTTCACTGAGATAGAGAACACTGTAAGTTGGCCAGGTTTGGCGGGCTTTGTTTGTTAATATATATATATTTTTTATTGTGGCATTAGTGTTCAAAGTTAATTTCTTAGTTATTCTTTTTTTTTCTTTTATGCCATTGTTTCAGTTAAGTGTATTTGAGGAATGGTGTACTTGAAATAAGTGTTTTCAGTATTTTTTTCTTGAATGAGCAGGGATAAAGTTCTAGATGAAAGCATTTGGAAATACGTTGGTATTTGTTTTGAATTTATATGTAGCATTCAATCATATATAATATAAATAGGTAAGTGAGTAATACAGTATATTTTCATCTTTATTTTCACTTAGGATTTGGCAGTAAATTGGGCATCTGGTTAGATTTTAACCTTATTCAATTGGTGTATATGTAAATGTAAATCTGTGTCAGGGGTAAAAAGACATGCTTTTGATTTTTCTTTGAAATGTCTCCTTTGTGTAATTTTTGACAGATTTTGAATCAATATAATCAGTTTATTATTTAAATTTTACATTTCATACTAAAGCAGTAGAGTGTATAGAGCAAAGAGCATGGGCTTTGGAGTCAGACTGCCTGGATTCAAGGTGTGTTTTGCTGTTTGCTAGCAGTATAACCTTGCAGAAGTTTAGTCGTTTTAAGCCTTTGTTGTTTTAATCTATAAAATGATGATAATAATAATACCTGCCTTATAGAGTTGTGAGAATTAAATGAGATGATATACATGCATGTTAACAAAACTCCTGGTACAGAGTGTTTGTGTTTATTATTATAATGATGTGGGATCTGAGATCATCTGGAATTCTGTGCCAACTTTTTAATTTTAGAGTTCTCTATAGCTAATAGCTCTCAACGGGAGAAAAAAAATCATTTGGTAGTCATATTTGGATTTGGAGAAAATATTATATAAGATAACTTTGCTTATTCACAGTCATGCTAGATGAGTCATCGCATGTCATCTTTCACAGATTCTTATCAGAGATTATGTTTAGTCTACACCTATTTTTTAAAAATTAAATTTATTGCAGTGACATTGGTTAATAAAATTATGTAGGTCTCAAGTGTACAATTCTGTAATCCATCATCTGTATATTGCATTGTGTGTTCAGTACCCAAAGTCAAATCTCCTTCCGTCACCATATATTTGACCTCCTTCTGCCTTTTCCCCTCCCTTCTTACCCTCTGGTAACCACCAGAGTGTTGTCTGTGAGTTTTGTTTGTTTGTTTGTCTTGTTTGTTGCTTTCAGTTTTATACTCCACATATGAGTGAAATCGTATGGTTCTTGACTTTTTTGTCTGACTTATTTCGCTTAGCATGATCATCTTAAGATCCATGCATATTGTCACAAATGGCAGTACTTCAGCTTTTCTTATAGCCGAGTAATATTCCATTGTGTATATGTACCACATCTTCTTTACCCAATCATCTACAGAAGGACACTTCAGTTGTTTTTCTGTCTTGACTACTATGAATAATGCTTTTCAATCAGCATTCTTTTACAGACTTTCTTCCTTCATCAGATTTGTCAGTGCTGGTCTTCTGATGAGGAATTATAGGTATCAGTTTTCTTTTATTTGAGTCCACCAGCAAGAGAATACATTTATGTAGCTGTTCTTTGGCACAGGTCAGTATAGCTTTTTTTTTTTTTTTTTTTTTAAATACTTAATCCAACCAGAGATTATGAATTGTATTTAGTTGTCATTTCTCTCTGTTTTTATCTATCTAGACAATCCCCACCTTTTCTCTTTTTCCACCTTTCTTCCTTCCTTTTTATTTATTTATCTTTTTTGTGGTCTTTCAAGACATTGACATTTTTAGAGTCCAGGCCAATTGTCTTGTAGGATGCCTCACAAAATGAATTTGTCTGATTGTTTCCTCATAGTTTCAGGTTAAATCATTTTTTTTCAAGACTGCAAATATTGCATAGGAGATATTGTAAACATTTCATTTGATCACATCAAGACTAATGTAATGGTACTTTGTCCCATTATTGGTGATGTTAAGGTTGATCACTTGGGTTAGCCAGATTTATATATTCTAAAAGTATCTTTTTCCTTTTGTACTTAATTAATCTGTGGGGGTGATACTTTGAGATCATTAGATATTTTGTTTTCCAGCAATTTTTTTTTTCTATTTAGTAGTTTTAGTAGCCATTGATGGTCCTTCCCTGAATCACTCATTGCACTAGTGGTTGCCAAATAGTGGTTTTCCAGTTCTCTAAATCCTTCTACATGTGTTTGCTGGCTATTTCTCTAAAGAAGAGCTATTTCTCTTCTCTCCTTTTATTTTAGTATCAGTCTGTATCCAAGATTCTCTTTTTTAAAAAATTTATCCACTGTATTACAACACTTGACCGTATTTCTTATTGATGATTAAATTATCTTGTTTGGTTAGTCCCTTCAAACTGGTTCCTCTGGTCTTTGTATGTCCACCTTGGTATTTGGGCACATTCTTACTTTTTGTACAATAAGATATTCAAGGCTCACTTTGCGTACTCCCGGCTCGAGACCTGGAATCAGCCATTTAACTTGGAGTCCTGGTTCATTTTTGTGGTAAACGGTGCTTAGAAATCCAGATTTGTCATTGACTGTACTGTTAACCTTTGAGCAATGCAGGGGTTGGGGGTGTCGACCCCATTGCAGTCGAAAATGCACATATAACTTGACTCCCCTAAAACTTAACCATTAATAGCCCACTGTTGAGTGGAAGCCTTACTGAAAAAATAAACAGTCGATTAACACGTATTTTGTATATGTATTATATACTATATTACAATAAAGTAAGCTGGAAAAAAATGTTATTAAGAAAGTAATAAGGAAGAGAAAATACATTTACAGTATTTATTGAAAAAATTCGCATATAAGTGAGCCTGCACAGTTCAAACCTGTGTTGTTCAAGGGTCAAGTGTTCTCATAGCTGCTGGCGTATCATTGCTTCTAGGCCCTGTAAATGGGGACACACACACACACACACACACACACACACACACATCTTTGTTTTTTTTTGAAGAAATCATGAGTTTATAGGAGATACCTTAAATTCAAATTCAAAACCACAGAGTTCATTTTTACCTTCTCTCAGTTCAAAGTAGGTGTTCAAAGTTATTTGAATTATTTTTTTCTGTGTGATTATGTTATCAATTTGAAATATAGTTAAGTTTCTACTAAACTACTTTTAATAGATTCTTTCTATAAAATCAGTTATCTGTAAAACCACTAAAGTAGACATTATAATTTAAGACTTTATCATAATATATAGTTTATAGGGAACTCCAGAACGGTTATGTCAGGTAGAGACTATACAGTTTTTATCTTTTTAAGGCTTTAAACTTGTAGCTCTATTTTCAAATTGATGTATTATTTGAAATGAGAAACGATGAGAAAAATGACATCAAACAATTCCATTTGTAAGCCAAAACAATCGTGTTTGTGAACATTTGAAACAATGTTCTTCTTTTGACTGATGATACAATTCAAGCATTAATCTTTAACAATATACATAATTGTTGATCGTACTTTAACTCATTCCTAAGAAATATGGCTAGTTTCTTGTATTTATACCCAGAATAGAAAGATTTATGTTGTTTGTGTGTCCTTTGTATTTGAAGAATGTCAGTTGTAACTGTGTGTTACCCTGTGATATTTTTCATGTGTGAATAGTCTCATTGGAAAGGGGAAATATTTCTCTTACTAATTACAACACTTTTTATTTCTGTTGTGAGGCATAACCACATACGGTCTTGAATTCTGGTTAGTTGTAAACATTTTGCTTGTTAGAATGTCAGGTTAATGAGGACAGGAACTGGATTTCATGGCTCATTATATCTCTCTTAGCACATTACGGAAGTAACAACTCAAATAGTACACGTACTTGATGAATAAATAAATGTGATATTTTATTTTATTTTTTAAATTTTATTGGGGAATATTGGGAAACAGTGTATTTCTCCAGGGCCCATTGGCTCCAAGTTGTTGTCCTTCAATCTAGTTGTGGAGGGCGCAGCTCAGCTCCAAGTCCAGTCGCCATTTTCAATCTTAATTGCATGGGGCACAACCCACCATCCCATGTGGGAATTGAACTGACAACCTTGTTGTTGAGAGCTCACGCTCTAACCAACTGAGCCACTCTGCCGCCCCCTAAATGACTTGTAATTACTAGACTCAATAATATGGACATACCTTTTTCTTGGCTAAAGTAATTAATGGAATAGGACTTAGAGAAAAAGCTTACCCATATTTACTTGTTACAAACCTCAAAATCACTGTGTCTCAAACTGAATTCTCCATCACCCCTTAGCCTTTTCCTCTTGGGTTCAATGTTTCTGTTGATGCCATCGTTATCCTCCTAGACATCAGACCTGAAATCTATGTATGTGAGCAAATAAACATTCATGGATTTGTATGAGCTCACTAGTTCTACCTTGTCAGCCTGTTGCTTATTATCTCCTTATTTCTTATCCCTTACCAGTACCCGGAGTGAGGCCCTCATTACTGCTCATATATAACAGTCTTCTAACTAATTGAAGGAACTGAGAATATTTAATGTGGAAAAGAGACTGTGGAGGCGGGAAGGAGTAAGAGGTAAGTCTTTCAATATCCGACGGGCTATCAGATGGGAGCGGGATTAGTGTCAGGGCACAACCAGGATCTGTTCACGGAAACTAAAGGACACAGACTTTCGGTGCTATGTGTCTTAGAAGCAAGTATAGTTGTTTAAAATTAACCAGTATCATGTCGTTATACGGATACTCTAGAAGAGTTACATTAGTAGAGAAAAAATAGTTTAAAACATTAACAGGCTTTCAAACCTCTAGCTGTGTTTTCAGCACAGTACCAAGCTCATTGCGTACTGAGCTCCCTGTTACAAGTGTTGACGCAGAGGCTGGGTGAATAGGCAAGGATGATATAAAGGAGCTCTCACTACTATGTGGACGGGTGCACCTGGGTAGTGATTGCTGTGTCTGAACCAGAGGGCAGAGCAGATTCCTTGGGGATGGGAGTGGTATTCTTTCAGTCTTTCAAATTTACACATTTTCTTTTCAGGATCCTCCCCACCCCAAGCGATTACTGAGGCCGTGGAGTGTATTGTGTGGGAAAATGGTCAAAATCTATTACTAATGTTACTGCTTACTTGTTACTAGATGCTTTGTAAGTTCCCTTTCAATTCTGAGATTCTGACACCCGTCAGTTCTTGTGGAGATTAAGTTTATTTTGTTGACTAAATGATTTGACCCAAAATGTTACTTCTTATATGTAAACTGCATATTTAACAGTTTTCAAACTTGGATTTTAAAATATGAAGTCAAATTCATAAAATCCTCTCTAAGACCAAGGTCCATAAGTTTAGCACGTATGTTTTCTTCTATGTATTTTAATGTTTCAGGTTTTATAGTTAGGTCTTTGATCCATTTTGAGTTAATTTTTGTGTATGGTGACAAGTAGCAGTCTAGTTTCATTCTTTTGCATGTTGCTTTCCAGTTTTCCCAGCACCATTTATTAAAGAGGATTTCTTTTCTTCATTGTATGTTTTTGGCTCCTTTGTTGAAAATTATTTGCCCGTATATATGTGGGTTTATTTCTGGGCTCTCAATTCTGTTTCTTTGCTCTAGGTGTCTGTTTTTCTGCCGATACCATGCTGTCTTGATTATTGTCGCTTTGCAGTATAATTTTGAAGTCAGGGAGTGTGTTACCTCTGACTTTCTTCTTTTTTCTCCGAATTACTTTGGCTATTTGGGGTCTTTTGTGGTTCCATACAAATCTGATGATATTTTTTGTTCTATTTCTTTAAAAAATACCATTGGGATGTTGATGGGGATTGCATTAAATCTGTATGTTGCTTTGGCCATTTTAATATGGCCATTTTAACTATGCTGATTCTTCTAATTCATGAACGTGGACTATCTTTCCATTTCTTTATGTCTTCAATTTCTTTTAATAACATCTTGTAGTTTTCAGTGTATAGGTGTTTCACACCAGTGTACAGGTATTTCACACCCTTTGTTAAGTTTATTCCTAGCATTTTATTCTTTTATTGCAGTTGCAAGTGGAAGTGTTAAATAAGTCAGATGGAAAAAGTCAAGAACCATATGATTTTACACATGTGGGATATAAAACAGAAAGCAACAAATGAACAAACAAGAGAAACAAACAAAAGCATCATAGACACTGACAACAGTATGGTGGTTACCAGAGGGGAAGAAGGGTGGGGAGGAGGTAAAGAGGGTAAAGGGGGTCAAATACATGGTGATGGAAGGAAACTTGACGTTGGGTGAACACACAATGGGATAGTCAGATTAAATATTATGGAATTGTACACTTGAAATCTGTATCATCTTATTGACCAGTGTCACTCCATTAAATACATTTAGTAAAATTAATTTTAAAAATAAATCACAGAGGCTGTAAACATTCAGAGTTACCTTGGACTCATCAGAGGTTACTAAGATCCTGACATAATTAAAATTGTTCTATTTAACTATAGAAAATACTATGTTCTTAGAGATAAGATCAAGGAATGCTTAAGACAGCCCAGATATCATTAATGGTTCTGATTGTAGTTGTCAAGTAAATGATTGAGGTCATTTACTCTTTATATCCCATTTGGGTTGGTTCTGGCAGCTGTACAGTGTGTGAACATGTAATACTCAGTGCTGCACAAGTAGAGATTTTTGGCTGTAGGAACTTGATCCAAGGGGGTAAATGAATATCTGCTTAGTAAGTAGTTTATTTCATAGATGTTTTTACTTTTTAGAAATAAGAGAAGAACACAAATAGTACACTTTGTTTGAAACATCATTATAAAGTAGCTAAGCATTGATTTAGTGTTTTTAAGTGGAGGATGTGAACCTTAGGAATTCTAACAATGTTTATAAGATGTATTCTTGAGGCAAAACTACTTTATTAGTCTTTTTGCTACCAGCTCTTTATTCCTTTTTTAAAAGCCACGTTCTTACCATGTGTGTCCTTATCATGTTGCTGTTCGTTTTCTCAGTCTTTTTGTCTTAATCTCTTAGTGCCCTCTGCTTTGCCTAACCCTTAGCTCTGAAAGGGGACAATCCAAATAAATGTTACCAGTGCTATCCTTTTCTCCGTATTTGCCACTTTAAAAGAAAATAAACATGCCAGGTTTATAAACTGAACACAAAGTTCAGTGTATGAAGATAGTAGATTAGCAAATATAGGTAAAGAGAAGGAATAGAAATGGATGCAACAATTGAAGTTTCTGTAAACAAAGAACTGAACTGGGGAGAAGAAATGAGAGCAGAGATGACAGACCAACATATTGAGAGACATTCGAGGTCAGACAAGGGATTGATACTTGTTACTAAAAATGCAAGCAGGTAGAAAAGGTTGCAGTAGATGAAAAACTTAGAGCAGAACTCACCATTCATTTTATTTGATGGTATAGCTAAAAGCACATCAAAAATTCTAAATCAATATCTATATTTCATCTTGCCATAAATACCATCTGGGGAAGAAGCCCAAGCATACGCAAATCCTGGAAGTCTGCAATGTTTTTATCGGTTGTACTATGTGACAGATATATTCTCTAGAAGCAGTCCCTAAAGTTCTGTCTGTCAGGAGCTTTTACTTGGCTTTAAATCCTCAGTGGTTAAAATATTCTATCTATTGCCATATGGGAGAGGCTGATTACCTTCATCTGCCCTTCAAGGACATTGATAGGAGTACCCTTTAGATTTATCAGTTTATAATTTATCGACTGTTTTAATGTGTGGTTATGGTTAGAAAAGTGACTCTCTAGAAATGACATCTGGCTCTCAGTCGATGATTTTCATATCAAATGTTGTAGCTCTGCCTTCCTAAAGGACTCTGCTTAATTTTCACATCATTAACGATAAAGTTGAGTATAATAATAAACCTCATCTGGGAGCTTTATCTATGTTTACTGAGATAAAATAACATAGAGTTTTCCCCTCTTTAATGCTATTATCTTTTAATTATGAATGGATTTGTCACAATTGTAAGCAGTGAGCAGAAATGTGGAAATGGGTGATAAGATTTATTGTAGTATGCATTAGTAAAGAAAGTTTACTTGAGAAAAGAGTTATTAATTTCTCTAAAGTTTTAAGAAATAAACCATAAATCCCTTCTAAAAAGTGTTTGGAAATTGTGGAGAATGTTATTTGATGACTTTCCAGACTGAGGCTCTGACATTACAAAAATAAACACAAGAAATTTGGCGTATCACTTTGGTCACTGGGGCAGTCAAACCAGGTATTTTAGGTACTGTAGAAGATTGAAGTATGCTGGATAATGGGTAGATTATCACTTCATTTTATACTTGATAGACAATGCATTTTAATTTTTTTTTTTTTTTTTTTTGAATCAGGAAAGCTTTTGTAAAGGGAATTTGTGGATGAGAATAGCTTAGAATTTTGCAATGAGATTACTATTCATA
Source organism: Rhinolophus sinicus (assembly GCF_036562045.2). Lineage (NCBI taxonomy): Eukaryota > Metazoa > Chordata > Mammalia > Chiroptera > Rhinolophidae > Rhinolophus > Rhinolophus sinicus. The sequence goes on from NC_133756.1 coordinate 30,416,317, forward strand.
AAGTTCATTGTGGTTTCTTCATTTGTGTTTTTTGCTCATTTGTAGTTAAACTAAAAGTACTGTTGGTCTTGCCTTCCCTTGGCTTGTCTAACAGATATAAAGAAAATATTTTAATGGACTGAATGAACTCAAGTATTAATTTATTCTTTTTTCTCTTTCCAAGTCACACTTGTTTTAAGGAGAAGCAAAAGTTATGAATTAAGGGATATCAGCCAAATCAATTTATTCAGCCAAAGCTGCTTTGGGGAGTTACATTGAGGAAGTTAAAGTTTTCCACATGACTAAAGAGCTGAATCAAATGTCTTTAAGAACCACGAAAATAAAGTTGTTTATCTTAAAAAGGAAAAAGCACTTTGTCTCAGCATTTTTATCTTAAGGGTTGCTTAGGGATTTTGTAATAGAATGTCTTCTTGGCAGATTTTTTTTTTTTTTTTTTAAGATTTTATTGGGGAAGGGGAACAGGACTTTACTGGGGAACAGTGTATACCTCCAGGCCTTTTTTCCGAGTCAAGTTGTTGTCCTTTCAATCTTAGTTGTGGAGGGTGCCATTCAGCTTCAAGTTGTTGTCCTTTCAGTCTTAGTTGTGGAGGGCGCAGCTCAGCTCCAGGTCCAGTTGCCGTGTTCAGTCTTAGTTGCAGGGGCGTAGCCCACCATCCCTTGTGGGACTCGAGGAGTTGAACTGGCAACCTTGTGGTTGAGAGCCCACTGGCCCATGTGGGAATCGAACAGACAGCCTTCGGAGTTAGGAGCATGGAGCTCTAACCGCCTGAGCCACTGGGCTGGCCCTTGGCAGATTTCTTGGTCAAGCAGTTTTAGTTGTTTTGTTAGAATTTAATATAACCTGGGCACATTTGTAGTTTGGTGTATTAAATTTTTCATTTGAGTAGTTTATTTTTGAATAATTTTATTATTTTAAAAGAGGCTCAAAAAAAGTAAAAATATTTCATCTCTTAGAGATTCCACTTTTAACATTATGGACTTGTAGACATTGTTTTATGCGTGTCTGTGTGTGTGTGTGTGTGTGTGTGTGTGTGTGTGTCACATGTATATACATACAAAAATATGTATGCATATAGATGCATAAATCATATTCATGCTTTCTTTCTTTTTACTCTATGCCTTGGATAGCTTTTTTTTTTTTTTAATAATTAATAAACTGTATTTTTTTTTAGAGCAATTTTAGGTTCACAGCAAAATTGAATGTATACAGAGTTCCCATATACCTTCTGCTCCTCAACAAGCACAACTTGCCCACTACTGTCCAAAAATGATTCATTTGTAACAATCAGTGAACCTACATTGATGCATCATTATCACCCAAAGTCCATAGTTTATATTAGAGTTTATATGGTGTTGTGCATCCAATGGTTTTGGATAAATGTATAATGAGATGTATCCACAATAATAGTATCACACAGGGTAGTTTCACTATTCTAAAAATCCCCTGTGTTCTGCTAATTCATCCTCTTCCATCCCCCCAACCTCTGGCAACCAATGATCGTTTTACTGTTTCCATAGTTTTGCTTATTCCGGACTATCATACAGTTGGAGTCATATAGTATATAGCTTTTTAAAATTGGCTTCTTTCACTTAGTAATATACATTTGGTTTTCCTTGATATCTTTTCATGCCTTGGAAGCTCATTTCTTTTTAGTGCTGAATAGTATTCCATTGGCTGGATGTACCACCGTTTATTTATCCATTCACCTACTAAAAGACATGTTCGGTACCATAGGATTGTTTTCAGGTTTTGGCAATTATGAATACAACTGCTGTAAACATCCGAATGCAGGTCTTTGTGTGGATCTAACTTTTCATTTCATTTGAGTAAATACCAAGAGTACAATTGTTGGATCCTATGCTAAGAGTATGTTTAGTTTTGTAAGAAACTGCCAAAATGTCTTCCATAGTAGCTGTGCCATTTTGAATTTCTATCAGCTATGAATGAGAGGACCTATTGCTCTGTAACCTTGTCTGCATTTGGTGTTGTCAGTGATTTGGTCTTTGGCCATTCTGATAGTATGTAGTGGTATCTCGTTATTGTTTTAATTTGTTTTCCCTAATAACATATGAGGTGAAGCATCATATGCCTACTTGCTATCTGTGTATCTTCTTTGGTGAGGAATCTATTAAGGTCTTTGGTTCATTTTTATTTATTTATTGAAAAAAAACAAAAGCCACGTTTATTTGTTCATTTCTTGCATTTGAAGTACTCCTTGATGACATCTTTGGCCTGAGACTCTTTGCCATTGCCCTTATCCATCACACAAGTGCAACCAACCACTTTTTGGGGTTTTCCCTCTCTGTCAGTTTTACCGAGGCCGACCCATTCTCCTAGCTTCTTGTTGTCATCGACCTTTATTATGTTGATTTGGTGTTCAGCACAGAGGGCCTCCACCAGTGATAGGTTCGTCATACTTGGATGCAAGCATACAAAGATGGGCTTGATGCTTGTCTAAGGCTTTGGCAGCTTTGCGAATTCCATGTGCTAGGCCCTCATGGATGAGGGCAGTCTTCAGCACGTCTTGTAAAGCAGTGTTAACGTTCTTTACACCTCCAGCAGCAATGCCTTCCTGGTCCACAGTGGTGGTTTATGGGTGGAGCCGATTCTTGAATGCATCCCAGACTCCATCTCCATGCTACTCCTTGGCAGCAGGGAAAGAGAGGGTCTTTAGCTCATTTTTAAATGGGGTTGTTCTTTTTCTTATTTTTGAGTTTTAAACATTCTTTGTATATTTTGGGTAACAGTCCTTTGTCAAATGTGTCTTTTTCAAAGATTTTTCTCCCAGTCTGTGGCTTGTCTTTTCGTTCTCTTGACATTGTCTTTCTCAGAGCAGAAGTTTTGAATTTTAATGAAGTCCAGCTTGTCAGTTTTTTCTTTCAGGGGTAGTGAGTGCTTCAGTGTTGTATCTAAAAAGTCATTGCCATACTCAAGGTCACTTAGGTCCTCTAGGACTTGAATGTTCTTTCACATTTAGGTCTATAATCCATTTTGAGTCAATTTTTGTGAAGGGTGTGTGGTCTGTGTCTAGATTCTTTTTTTTTTTTTTTCATGTGGATGTCCCAATTTTCCATCACCATTTGTTGAAGAAACTGTCTATGCTTTAATTATTGCCTTTGCTCCTTTGTCAAAGACCAGTTGACTCTATTTATGTGGGTCTATTTCTGTGCTCTCTATTCTGGCCCATTGATCTATTTTCCTGTTCTTTTGCTAGGTAATAAAATATTGTTGTGATTACTGTAGCTTTTTAGTAAGCTTTGAAGTTGGGTAGTGTCAGTCTTCCAACTTTGTTTTTCTGCATCAATATTATGTTGGCTGTTCTGGGTCTTTTTGCTCTGCATGTAAAATTCAGAATCAGTTGTCAATATCCACAAAATAACTAGCTGGGATTTTATTGAGATTATATTGAATCTATAGATTCAATTAATAAATAAAGAAATTTAAATAAGTTGGGAAGAACTGATATCTTGACAATATTGATTCTTCCTACCCAAGAACATGGGAATATCTCTCCATTTTAGTTCTTCATTGATATCTCTCATCAAAATTTTTTTAGTTTTCCTCATATAGATCTTATACATATTATATTTAATTTATACCAAAGTATTTCATTTTTGGGGGTGTTAATGTGAATGGTAATGTGTTTTTAATTTCAATTTCCACTCGTTCATTGCCGGTATATAGGAAAGTGATTGACCATACTTTAACCTTGTATCCTACAATCTTGCTGCAATCCTTTATTAGTTCCAGGAGTCTTTTTTTTTTTTTTTTTTTTTTTTTTTGTCAGTTCTTTAAAAATGTCATGTAATTAGTGAAGAAAGACAGTTTTGTTTCTTCACCATCTATATGCCTTTTCTTGTCTTACTTTGTCTGGTTTGGTCTTGTCTTACTGCATTAGCTAGGACATCATATACAATATTGAAAAACAGTGGTGAGAGGGGATGTCCTTGCCTTGTTCCAGAGCTTAGTGGAAAAGCTTCTAGTTTCCAACATTAAGTATGATGTTAGGTGTAGGTTTTTTGAAGATGTTCTTTATCAAGTTGGGAAAGTTTCCCTCTCTTCCTAGTTTGTTGAGAGTTTTTATTATGAATGGGTGTTGGATTTTGTTAAATGCCTTTCTGCATTTATTGATGTTATCATGTAATTTTTCTTCTTTAGCCTGTTGATATGATGTATTACATTAATTGATTTTCAAATGTTGAACCAGCCTTGCATACCTGGGATAAATCCCACTTGGTTGTGTTGTGTAATTTTTTAATACATTGTTGAATTCAATTTGCCAATACTGAGGATTTTTGCATCTATGTTTCTATTGCTTGGTAGTTTTCTATTCTTGTAATCTTTTTGTTTGGTTTTGATATTAGGTAATGCTGATCTCATAGAATGAGTTAGGAGGTATTCCCTCTATTTCTATCTTCTAGAAGAAAGTGTAGAGAATTGGTATAATTTCTTCCTTAAATGTTTGGTAGAATTCACCAGTGAAACCATTTGGGTCTGATGCTTTCTATTTTGGAAGGGTAATGTCCATGGGATCTGTAGTGATGTCTCCTCTTTCATCTGTGGTATTAGTAATTTGTGTTCTCTCTCTCTCTCTCTCTCTCTCTCTCTCTCTCTCTCTCTTTTAGCTAGTCTGACTAAAAGCTTACAGGTTTTATTTATCTTTTCAAAGAACCAACTTTTTTTTTTTTTTTTTTTTTTTTCTCTGTTGTTTTTCTTTCTGCCCTAATTTGTATTATTTCTTTTTTTCAGCTTACTTTAGATTTAGTTTGCTCTTCTTTTTCTACTTTCTTAAGGTAGAAGCTTGGGTTATTGATTGTAGATTTTTCTTCTTTTGTAATATATGCATTCAATGCTGTAAATTTCCCTGTAGGACTACTTTTGTTGCATCCCACAAATTTTGTTGTTATATTTTTATTTAGTAAAAAATACTGTAAAATTTCTCTTGAGATTTCTTCTGTGACCTATTTATTATTTAGAGGTATATTGTTTAATCTCCAAGTATTTTGGGATTTTCCAGCTATCTTTTCGTTAACTGATTTTCAGTTTAATTCCATTGTGGTGAGAGCACACATTGTATGATTTCTGCTTGTTCAAATTTGTTAAGGGGTGTTTTTGGCCCAAAATATGGTCAGTCTTAGTGAATATTTTACGTGAAATTGAGCAGAGTGTGTCTTTACTGATTTTCTTCCTGCTGGATCTGTTCATTTCAGATAGAGGGGTGTTAAAGTCTCCAACTATCGAGATGGATTTATCTAGTTCTTCTTAAAGTTTTATCAGTGTTGCCTCACATATTTTGATGTTCCCTGGATATCTTTTTATGGTGATAAATATAGATTTATGTCATCATAATATATACAGTTTCTTACTTTAAACATTTTAGATTTAGAAGATTCATGGTGGCTTTTGTCCCCCCTCCTCCCCCCAACTCCGAGTCAAGCCGTTGTTCTCAGTCTGGTTGTGGAGGATGCAGCTCCTTGGCCATGTTGGTGTTATGAGCCTTGCACTTCCCGGCTGAGGCAGTCGGTGGCCGGCTGTTCATGGCCGCTCACGGCAGCTCATGGCAGCCCACGGCAGCTCATGCCGTCCTCTGGCTGCTCACAGCAGCCCAGCTCCAGGTCAAGCCATTGTTCACAACTTAGCTGTAGAGGGTACAGTTCACTGGCTCATGTAGGAATTGAACCGGTGACCTAAACGTTAGGAGCACAGTGCTCCAACCACATGGTGGCTTTTTAAAAATAAACTTTTTAACTTCTAAAAATTGCATATGTTCTTTGTATAAGATTGGAAAAGGATGACAATAGTGATATAAAAACATATATTTTTTTGATATAATATGAGGAGGGCAGAACCCTTAGGAATCTAACCAGAGAAGGTGCAACTTTAGCTGGGTCTTAGGGACTCATACAATAAGGCAGTCAAAAAGTGACGGTGAGCAAGAAAGCATTCTAGGTAGAGGGAACAACACATGCAAAGGCAGGGAGGTATCAGATAGCATGTCAAGTGTAGGAAGCTTTAATATTAGTATTAAAAACGCCTTCAGTATATGGTGCATGTGAGGGAGTGCCAAAAGAGGAAGCCGAGTAAGTGGGCAGATGTCATTTCATGAAGGACCTTGAAATTCATCCTGAAGGCTGGGGGTGCATACATGAATGAGGAGAAGACCTGGAGGAACATGTTTGTAGCTCTGATTTTCTTTTGTACACCAGCCATCCTCAAATTAATAGCTCTAGCCCAGACCTTTGAGCTCCAGATCTATATATCCAACTGCCTAGATAGCCTCTCTAGAATATATCTACGTAGAATGTATGATCCATGACAGCAAGTACAGTAAGTCCTCACGTCATGTTGTCAATAGGTTCTGTAACTTTAAGCAAAATGACACATAATGAAACCAATTTTCCCATAGGCTAATTGATATAATAAATAAGAGTTAAGTTCCAACGTCACTGAACAAGACTACTTTATTTGAGGACCTGCTGTATTTCACTGCTTTGTTTCAAGCTTTATCTGCATTGCCTAGAATAGTGCCTGGCAATAATTTATCAAATGATTAAATAAATAATAGTTCTTTATCTCTCAGAGACATCTTAAACTCCACATAAATCAAATTCAGGATCTTCTCTCTTTAACCGGCCCCTCTCCTAATGTTCCCTATTTCAATGATTGGCACAATTTATTCAGTTTCCCAAGCCAGGAACCTGGGTGTATCCTTGACATATCCCTGTTTCTCACCTTCCACATCCATTTGTCACCAAGACTTACTGAATTTTTGAGATGTTTCCTCATGTGTCCATATCTTTCCATCTCTACTGCTCTAGTCCAAGCTATCATTTCTCTCCTAGTCTTGTGCAATAGAAGTAAACGCTCAGCACCTACTCTTGTCCCTTTTCAGTCTATTCTCTTTGTTGCTCTTGGAATCAGAGAAACCCACAGAATCTGATTCTGGTATTTCTGTTTGAAACCAGTTGCTCTTAGGATTAAGAAAATTCTTAGCATGGCCTACAAGGCCCGTATGCTCTAGCCTCTGTCTACCCCTATAGACATATTTCATGCCACTTTTTTTGGACTTTCTGTGCTTTTGTCACATTGGCTTTTTAAATTCTTCCAATGTACCATGTTTTCTCCTGCCTCAAATCTAATGGATAATTAGTAGGTTTTAATACATATTATAAAATGGAATGTCTACTGTTAGCGAAATGAATACATCAATACTTTTAAGTAGATATTTACAACCCTAAAAGGGTAATGTTCTGTGCAGCATTCTTTTCTTGAAAAGTAAACTGTCTGTGAATTATTGCAAAAAAGCTCAAGCATTTTCAGTTCTAATTTGTTCCTCCTTTAGATTGTATCACACAGCTCCTCAATTTTCCCTCAAGTCAGTTATAAAACAAACACCTATGAGCTACATTTGTTCTTATTTTAAAGTAAGAAAACATTTTCTGTTGTAAATTTAAGCCATTCTCTTTAACAAAAAAAAAGAAAAGACTGCAGTATTGAGATAGGAAGGAAGTGTACAAAATGCCTTAATTTAAAAAATAAAACAAAATAATTAGGTCTTATATGAAAGTAGTGGCTTAATCAATGTGAGTGGAAGCCTCCATTTTGAAGATAGTCATCATTTTTTATAAGATTTCAAATCACCTTCTCTAATTACAAATAAAACAAATCTTGGATATTTTCACAAGCACCAAAGCTGAGCTGTGTTACTAAGTTAACTTATTGGTTTTAATTGTGAGTACCTGGGTAAGATTATTGTTTGGTTTTGTGTGATAATTTGTAGATTTGGTATTAAATCTTGTAATTTAATAATAGTTTTGGTATTAAATCTTGTAATACAATTTTGTAATTAAAGTATTTATAGGCTATATTCTGTTTTGTAAAATGAGAAATTGGTTTGCTCATTTCGAGTTCAAATTTTATTTAATCACTTAAATAATTTAACAGGTATTATACCATATAATATGTACTTACTACTTCTTTTTCTTTTAGTCAGTACAAAAGATTAAATTCTACAGAAGAATGCAGTCAAGTGATGGCTTTTTCTTTAGAATTTGAATATGGAGGCCACAGGAACGGAAGAAGTTGACAAGCTAAAAACTAAATTTATATCTGCTTGGAACAACATGAAATACAGTAAGTATCATGATGTAAACATTGTATAAATCCAAAAGAATAATTGAAGAAGTGTCCATCTCCCTTAAGTCACTGACAACTGCTTCAGGTTTTTGTTGAATGAAATATTTCTGTAAGGAATGGAGATAAGAATATTTCCTGAAGAAAGAGCCAAATATCACTATAAACATTGCTTAGAAAGTCAAGCAAACTATGTGGTCCTTTTTTAAAAAAAAAACATTCCAAAGCAGATAGAATTTATTCAGGTGATGGTAATACTTTCATTTTGAGACTCAGTTTCAGGTAACCTCATGTATGAACCAGGAAGCAAGCAAAATAGACTTCTGAACAGACAATATAAAGTTCACACACTGACACCTAGGACTTTCTCCTAGAAGTACCCTCAGACCCTTATTTTTGGCCTAGTTACCCTTGGTTTGCAAACAAATGTAATAAGGATCATATGGTAGTTTTGAAGCCTACTTTAGATTAGAAACAATTGGAGATGAAGAAGCATGTTGTAAATAATTTATGTGCCTTCTCATTTAAGTTTCATATTTTTCTGAGATAGATATCTTTCTGAGATTTAAATCTCATATCTTTCTGAGGTATTCCTTTTTTTTTTTTATAAGTTAGAAAACTGAGATTAAGTGACACATTAAAGGTTACATATCTAGGTAAGTCTTAAAACTGGTATTTAAACCCAGTCTCTCTTGCTCCCCAGTCTTACTGTTTTCCAAATACAGTGAGCATAATTTAGGATTTTTTTTTATCAGTGTCAATATTATAATATGATGAAGATGGAACTCGAATGGCATAGCACTTAAGATTTAAAAGATATTGGACTTTACTTTCTTGAAAAAGTGTTTAATTTTTGCTTTCTTTTTTTCTCTCCCTTTATTGTCATTATTTTATGAGGTATGTAAACTTGACTTCCTTTTAAAATATTAATAAGTAAATCATCCTTCTGGGTGTGTCTGATTCTCCAGAAAATTATCATCTCTATATTTCTGTACTCTTTGGCTTGTTGCATCTGTGAAAGCCTTATTCGTGATTTTCATATCACTGACTTAATGGAATATAGGTTTTTATGGAACATTCTGTTTATGGTAGTTAGTCTCCAAAGATGGTTCTCAGTGAATCACATCTTGTGTTGTCTCTTTTTTTCTAATTGAATCTGGACTGTCCTGTGCCTCACATTAACCAATAGAAAGAAATAGAAATGAGGTTTATCAATTCTGGGCCTAGCCACTGAGAGGTATCTTCTGTGCTGTTTTGGAGCTCTCAACTGTCATACCGTGTTTCCCCGAAAATAAGACTGGGTCTTATATTAAGGTTTGCTCCAAAAGACGCATGACATCCAGGGGACGTCATCCTGAAAAATCATGTTAGGGCTTCTTTTCTGGTTAGGTCTTATTTTCGAGGAAATACAGTATAACCAGGTCAGGTACCCTGCAGGAGAAATCACAGGGAGAGGCCACATGAAGAAGAAAGACCTTGAGACTGCGTAAGAGAGAAGGGGCCAGCCAAGTCAGTGTCTCAGTTGAGCTTCTCTATCTCATTTCCATTACGTTAGAGACTCCAAGCACGATCAGTTGGAGAACTGCTCAGCTGAACCCAATCAACCCACAGAACTCTGTGATATAAGAAACAAAGTTGTTATTTCAAATTATTAAGTTTTAGAGCGGTTTGTTCGGAGTGGTAAATAGGAATAGATAACTGAAACACTGTCCTAGTTCATCTCTTAATTTTTTTTGTAATTGAGGGAAAATTAACAAAGTGCAATGAACAGATCTTAAATATACAATTTACAGCGTATGCCACATATATACACCTGTGAAACTAACAGAGAAAATTTCCTTCACCCCAGAAAGTTTCCTCATGCTTGGTTCTGGTCAGTGCTCCGCTCCTCAGACAATCACTGCCCTGTGTCAATTTATTGAATGGCTTGTTTTCCAGATTTACTTGCTTTTCTTAATCTATTTAGTTTTATTTAATTAGTTTCATTTAGAAATCATGACAACATTTAATTTATTTCTGTCCCACCTCCCTGCTGCTATAGATTGGAGGTAAAAAGCAGGAGAGATTGAAGAACAGAATAGAAATACAGAGGCTGCCAAAAATATGTATACACATTTTAAGAAAGGAAAAAACTGTATTAAAATTGTAATACTCAATACATACCAATAACCAAAGATGACTGCAAGTCGTGTATACATTTTTTTTGGCACCCCCTATATATTATTGAATGTGGAGAATTCGAAAGAATATATTCTCTTCAACATGTAAGAAGGACTTATTCATAATAATCCTTCCTATTCATGGCTCTTTCCTGTCTATGCCTAGGCTTTGTTATCCCACGCGTCTATGGATTCTATATCGTTCATTTCCCCCTCTCTCTGCACCATAGTTTCTTGGTTCAGCAGCAACAGCTGGGACAGAGATAGTGGCATATTTCTTACAGTGCTTTTATAAAGATAAAATGAAAACTGGTCAACTAAAACTAAATAATTAAAAGAAAATAAGAACATTCCATAGATTAGCCATTTGGCATATTGCTCTGATTCAGCTTTGACATGCTCGTGGAAAAAGAGAAAACAATGACTGGGCCTTGTGAGAAGCCCTGAGTCCTCTTATGCACCTAGCTTCCTGGAGTATTGCAGAAAGTTAGTCTGTTATGAGGGGTGAGGCCCTGCCAGGATCTGCCCAGGAAATAGAAAAGTAAGCGAGACTGTGCACCTCATGAATGATGGTTGAACTTTAAAGCACTATAAATCTGTGCTCGCGTAAGATGTGGACACTTGCAGTGCCTCAGGCTCTGACCAATTAGATTCACAACTTTTCTTTTCTTGAGGAAGGACTGGTGACTGGCAAGAGGGGGTGGGCAGAGGGGAAAGCATAGGGAAAAAAGGGAGATGTTTCTCCTTAAAGGTTGTTTCTTTTTATTCGAGGTTGTTTTTATGAAATTCTTAGGATTTGCTTTGGAAATACTGCCTTTTGGGTGGGGGAGGTTGTTACATACAGTTTTGGAGATTAGAATCATTCTGGTACGGTACTAATAATATTTCTAAGAGATAATGTCTGTAAAGCAGCTAGCCTAGTTACTGGTATACAACAGGTGGCCAGTAAATACTAAGTTCAGAGAAGAGAATCAGAGCGAGGTGGGAAAAGGAAAACATGGCTTCAACATGCATGTGTGAACCAGAGGAAGGAGGATTTAGATGAGCTGATATCAGGGAAGACATTTTTATCATGGAATAGTATGAGTCAAACAGCAAAGCCCACTTTGAGTATAGGTAGAAAATAGTGGAAAAGATAACTGAGAAGTTCCTAATAAATCTGGTAAATAATGAGTCACTGTGGATGGCTTTTGAGCAGAAGAGTGATCTAATCAAAGCTGAGCCACAGGGAGATGAACTTGGCAGTGATATGTGGCATGTGCTAGAGTGGGGAAAGACTGATGGCAGACAAACCCTTTGGAGTGTATTGCACTAATCCACGTGAAGCTTAATGAAAGCCTAATTAGTATATTTGACTTTCCATTGTTTCTTTTTCACCACAAAATTCAGATACTTGCATCATCTCTATTATAAATACATATTTTTATTTATTTGTTCTTTATATTTATTTGCATTGTAGTACTTTAGGGACCACTTTCATAAAAATCACTCATTTTAAATTTTGTAACAACTCGGTTAAATATAAATGGCAGGTAGTCTATTTAAGACTAACCCTAATTCTGTTGGCTCCCAATTTCAGATTCTTTCTATTTATATACTCTTGTATTTCAGGGGCTGCTTTTAAGCCAACCATTGGCAGTCAGGAATTTCATATATGTACTTTTCAGGAATGTGACGGGCAAGTGTTTTCTCAGGAAATTGAGAACTATTAATGAATGGCACCATAAAAAGCCACTACCTTTCAGACAAAAGGATACTTACTACCTTTCAGACATACAAGGTTTTGTAGGGAGAAAATCGGAAGATTTAGAGTTTGCAACTAAAGCTGGGGATTGGGCATTGGGAGGTGGAAAACTGAGATGAGGATGTCTGAAAGCTTTATATACCACTTTCAGAGATCCTCATTTGGTGAGCAAGATGGGGTTATAACAGATTGCCCTGGGAAATTTAAGAGATCAACTTTTATCATAAGCGTGCTCTTTTACCTAAATTACTTCCTGGGATATTCAAACCTTTTAATTGTCTAAGGTGGAAGGAAATACAAGAAATTGGTAACATTTGTTGTTTTTGGAAATAGAGGTTGGTGTTAGGGAAACTGGAGTAGAATTTGTACCTTTTAAATTTTATACCCTAAGAACATTATGACCTGTTTGAAAATAAATCACATTTTTTCTCTTATGTTCTTTAAGTGGACAGAATGTGGTTACAATACTTAACTATATTTGAAAGTAGTATAAATAACCTGTATTTCAGTTCATTGTCCAAATATTTTGCTACTCTTGCAAAAAATGCACCTCCATAGTTGAGAATTGATGAATTGAAATTAAGTAAAAGAAAATGCTCCTAGACTTCTAGTCTGTAATCCTTTCATTGCAAACAATTTTTCTCTTTTCTTGTTTAGGTTGGGTATTGAAAACAAAGACATATTTTAGTAGAAATTCTCCTGTATTATTGCTTGGAAAATGTTACCATTTTAAATATGAAGAAGGTAAGTGCTAAATTGGTAATGCATTTAAAATCTTTGTAGAAGATTATTTTATTTTTAGATTAATCTACTTTTGGCACATTTCTTTGTTTTTTTACTTTCAATTTTAAAATACTGCAGTTAAAGGCACATAACATAAAATGTATCATCTTAATCATTTTTAAGTTTAAGTTCAGTGGTATTAATACATTCTTCAGGTTGTGCTACCATTACCACCACTCATTTCCAGAACTCTTCATCCTGTACAACTGAAACTCTGTACCCATAAACAATAACTCTCATTCCTCCCTTTCTCTCAGCTCCTAACGACCATCGTTCTCCTTTTTATGCCTGTATTTTAGCATATTTTGTTTTTAGAAACTGTATTTTAAATGCCACATAATATACTGTCATATGGTTTGGGTTTCTTGCGAACTTATTGAGGACAGGATCATGCCATCTTTTGTTATATCCCACATAATTTTGGACTTTATAGTATGAGTGCTAAGTAAATATTATTTAAATTGATAGGTTAATATTTTTTATCAATTTCTCTGATGATAACTTTAAAGTATATGATAAGTAATTAAACGTATTACCTCAGTGAACCTAAAATAGTAAATTTTCCAATTCTTAAGGATGCTCCAATTTCTGAAATTACTGACTTTGATGTTTCTGAATGTCCACATATGCTCATCCTTTCAATAATGATCATATATTTTCTTGTCATAATTTATGTCACTATTGAGTGCCTATTATGTCGGCATTATGCTAAGCTCTTTGCGAAATGTCTTAGTTCTCACAACAAGCCTAGAAGGTAGATTAAAGTATCCCTGTCTTATGCGTGTGAAAGCAGGAGCTTAGAAATGTTAAATAATTTGTCCATAGTCACACAAGTCTTAAATGGCAGAGCTGAAATTTAAAGCAAGACCACGTCTCACTTTATTTATTTACTCATTTTTAATCAAAATTTAATTGACATACAATATTTTATTAATTTCAGGTGTACAACATAGTGATTTGACATTTTTATTCCTTAGGATGTGATCATCACAATAAGTCTAGAATAACTATCTATTACTATACAAAGTTATGATAATGACTATTTTCCCTATGCTGTGCGTTATATCCCTGTGACTTTTTGTTTTCCCCTAACTGGAGGTTTGTACCTCTTAGTCTCCTTGACCCTTTCACCCGCCCCCTTTCTCCCCCCATCTGCCCTCTGGCAACCAGCAGTTTCTTCTCTGTATCTGTGAGTCTGTGCCTATTTTGTTTCATTTGTTCATTTGTTTTGTTTTGTTTAGATTCCTCATGTATGTGAAATCATTTGTCGTTCTCTCTCTGACTGAATTTCATATAGCGTAATTCCCTCTAGGTCCTCTACGTTGTCGCAAGTGGCAAGGTTTCTTTCTTTTCATGCCTGAGTAATACTCAGTCGTATACATATACACCACAGCTTTTCTACCTTTTCTTATTCAGTCATCTATGTCTTGCTGTAATACTGGCGTTCTTTATGCTGTACCTCTTTGCTTGGTGTTGTGTGTATGAGTGTGTGTTTTGTGTATGTATGAATGTGTGTTACTGAGAGAGAGTCGGAGGGAGGGAGGGAGGGAGGGAGGGAGGGAGGGAGGGAGGGAGGGAGGGAGGAAGGTAGGGAGGGAGGGGCTGTGAGCATTTTACTCATTCTTGTTGACCTATTTTGGTATATCATTTATGGACAATTTTCTAAAATGTTGTAAGTGGCTTCTAATAATAACAGCGAACATCATGTATGTATAATATGCTAGGCAGGATTTGAAGTAATTTACATGTGTTAACTCATTGAGTCCTCAAAACATTCTTGAACGATGTGTATGAAGTTGATGGGGAAAGAAAGGCTGCATTTTAGGTGACTAGAATGGCACGGCAAAAGCACCAGCAATGAGGTATTAGGCGTCTATCTAGGAAACAGAGATGTCCAGTGTAGTTTTGGGGGGCGAGAATTCTGAAAAGGATCAAAGGAACATCTTGAATGCTATGCTGAAGAGTTAGGTCATTTGTTTACGGGCAGAGGAGAGCATGGATTTTGGGGTCAGACATATGTGGGTTTGAATTTTTGTTCTTTTTGCTTATTAGTTGTCACTTTAGACACGTTATTTAATCTCCCTAAGTATTAGTGACACTTATTTCACAGGTGTTTAGTGTTGTGCAAGGTATATGGAGGCATTGTACACTATATTATTATTTATGATACAAGGAATTTGTGAAAAAGTTATTAGAATTCCTTTTAAGAAAAGCACATATTTTGGAATAAATACTTTGAACAGATCCTTGTAGTGGGCACTTGATAGTCCTCAACTCAAGAGACGAAAAGTAAACGATGTCGGCGATCTGAAGACAACAAACAAGACGATTGTGTTTTGGACTAGGAGTGGGGCTATAGGGAAGGAGGAGGGTGTGGGGGTTGGGAAGGAGACAGGAGACAGAGCCAGAAAGGGGTGGAGGCTGCATGTCCATTGAGGTGTTTCCTTGTTGACATCCCCTGATCTCCAGTGAAGTCTGTTATGCTCATGTGGAGAATTAACAGAGATCCTGGGGCCACTTTTGGATTTCTGAATGTCACAGAATTTTTGGTTCACGTTTTCTGAGTTTTCAGAGAGATGTGGGTGGGGTACCCAGCTTCTTAACTACAGTGGTTATTGTTATTCTAGATTATTGAGCAACAAAATGCCACATTTCATTTAATTGTTCATTGATCACGTATTGAGTACATGCTGGCTAGGACATTGATCCTGCCCAGAGGAGCACATGATGATCATAACTAAATATATGAAATACCCAATAGTAGAAAGATAACTGATAGCAGTGTAGGCGAATGATCAGAAGTCAGTGTTTGCACATAATGGCTTTTTCTTCCTTGATTGCTTTAGAGCTATATATATATTTTAATCACTGGTTTGGAACAATTTGAGTATGATGAGTATTGGTGTAGTTTTATTCTTGTTTCTTGTACTTGGGTTTTGTTCAACTTTTTGGACCTGTTGGTTTATAGTTTTCATTGGATTTGAAATTTTTTCAGCCATGTTGTCTTCAAATAGTTTTTCTGTTCTCTCCTCTCTCTCCTACTGGGTCTCCAATTGCACATATATTAGCATGGATGAAATTGTGCCACAGCTCATTGTCACTACTGTTTTTTAAATTCTTTTTCCTCTTTTTTATTTTGGATAGTTCCTATTGCTATGTCCTCAAGTTCACCAATCTTTCACTCTTTTCCTTAGCAATGTCTAATCTACCATAAATCCCAGTCAGTATATTTTTCATCTTGAAGAGTATACTTTATCTATATACAAGTTCCATATTTTAAATCTTCCTTGTCTATACTTACCTTTTTGAACATATATTACATAGTTATAATAACATTTATGTCCTTGTTAATTCTAGAGTTTGTGTTAGTTCTGGGTCAATTTTGATTGATTGAGTGTTCTCATTTTGGCTTGTGTTTTCCTGCCTCTTTGCATACTTAGTGAGTCTTGATTGGTTGCCATCCATTGCGTTACTTACCTTGTTGGGTGCTCAATATTTTTGCATTCCTGCGAGTGTTGCATTGTGTGAATATGCCACACTTTATTTATCCATTTTATTCTTGGTGGGCATTGGATAGTTTTCAATTTAGGGCAATTATTAAGAGCCTTGATGTGATTGTTCTAGCACATATGCTTTAGTGAACAAACGTGTATAGATTTTCTTTCAGTACATATACTGAGAAATGTAATTGCTTGGTCATAGGGTATTCATATGTTCAGCCTCAGTATACACGTACTACTGTTTTACAAAATAGTTGTGCCAATTTATATTCCTATCAGGTGTGTATGAGAATTCTGCTTGCTCTTACCTCACCAATACTTAGTATTTTTCCCTTTTTATTAGAGCCATGTTTTTATTTTAATTTGCATTTCTCTGATAACTAATGAAAATGATCATGTTTTCATAAATATTTTTCTATTTGGATATGTCTTCTATTAGGTTATCTGTTTTCTCTTACTGATTCCTAGGTTTTCTTTATATTTTCTAGATATGAATCCCTTTTTTGGTATAGCTATAGGAAATGTCTTCTCCTATTTTTTCACTCCCTTTAATGTTATCTTTTGAAGAACACAGTTCTTAAATGTAATATAGCCTAGTTAATTTTTCTATCTCCTTAAATGGTTAGTGCCTTTTGTGTTCTGTTTAATAAATTTTTGCGTACTTTGGGATATGAAGATGTTTTCGCTAGTGTTCTGAATTTGTCATTTCTTTGTTTTTTCTCTCTGGTTGTTTTTAAGATTAGCTCTTTGTCTTGGTGTAGATTTCATTTTATTTTGCTTAGAATTCATATCTTTATTAAATTTGAAAAAATGTCAGCTACTGTTAATTATTGCTGTTCCCAATTTTTCCTATTCTTGCTCTGATAAATTCTGTGTCTCTGATAAATCTTTCTGTTAGGTTTTTCTCCATGTTTCTGAAATTCTTTGGTTTTTCATGTTTTCTATTACTTTGTCTCTCTGTGCTGTGTTCTGAGTAATTTCTTTAGTTCTTTCTCTGGTTCCTTGATTATTTCCTGAGCTGTGTATAATTTTCTGTTTAATTCTATACCAAGTTCCTGTTTTTAGTTGTTTTTCATTTCTAGTAGCTCTATTTGGTTTTCTTTCATATATGCCTGGTCAGTTTTCATAGTCTCTTTTCTATAAGTTGTCCAACTTTCAATACCTTTCTATATTTTTTAAACATACACATACTTATTTTATCCCATATCAGATAATTACAATGGCTGTACACTTTGAGGCTTTGTTTTGCAACTTGATTTACTTCTCATCATTTTTCATATTAGCTTGTTTAATGTGATATCTGATAGTGATAGTCAGCCTTGACTAAGCCCTCCGTACTACTAGCAATTCTCGCCTATTTCCTTAATCAACTTTCTTTCTCATTCTTTGTAGAAGTTCTTTCAGACATTCCCATTTTTCATAAAACTCTCAAGTGTCTCCTGTCATAAAAAACAAAAACAAAGCAAAACAAAATATAAAAAACAAACAAAACACCTTTCTCCTTTGGTTGCACATCTACCATGGACTGAACTCTGTGCTAGATGCTGAAGACTCATGGGTGCAGAAGATCAACATAGTCCTTCTCCTCTAGAGTACTTGAAATCTGCAGGGGAGGCAGATGTAGGTAAAAAACATTATACAGTCTCATGCCCCACATGACAATGTTTCAGTCAACGATGGACCACATATACACAGTGAGTGGTCCCATAAGATTATAACGGAGCTGAAACATTCCTATAGTGTAGTGACGTTGTAGCCATTGCAATAGTGTAGTGCAATTCATCACTCATGTGTTTGTGGTGGTGCTGGCATAAACAAACCTACTGAGCTGCCAGTCATATAAAAACACAGCACATACAATTACGTACAGTACATAATACTTGATAATAATGATAAACGACTGTGTTACTGGTTTATGTATTTACTATGCTATTACTTTATTATTTTAGAGTGCACTCTTAAAACTTAAAAAAGGGATCAAATATGCAGTGATGGAAAGAGAACTGACTCTAGGTGGTGAACACATAATGTGATATATAGATGATGTAATACAGAATTGTACACCTGAAATCTATGTAACTTTACTAACAATTGTCACCCTAGTAAACTTTAATTTTAAAAAAAGGAAAATAAAAACATCACATTTTAGCTCTAAAAAAAAAAAAGAAATGTAAAGAAAAGTTTGCTGTAAAACAGTATGCGGTGTTCCCACTGGCACCAACCTCATACATCTTGTATTTACTTTGTCTCTTGATTGCACTAGTTTTTCTTGCACTTGATTTAATCTCACGCATTGTTCTGTACAGTAACATGCTGTACAGACTTGTAACCTAGGAGCAATAGGCTGTACCTTTTAGCCTAGATGTGTACGTAGTAGGCTGTACCATCTAGGTTTGTGTAAGTGCACTGTTTGGTGTTTGCATAACTATTATACAAAATTGCCTAAAGACGCATTTCTAAGAATGTATCCCCATCAGGCGGCACATGACTGTAGATATAATTAAGATTGTGACAAAGGAAAGCCAATCAAATAGTGGAATAAGAGGGACAGTATTATAGTGGAAAGTCAGCAGAACAACAAAGTTATTTTAATATTAGCAGTTTTTCAATAATATTTAGAGTAAATATTTAGAGTAAATAGAGGAGACTAGATCTTGATACGTAATTAATTACTTCTTCTAAGTAGGAGACGAGGAGGTATATGTTTGACAAGCCACAGGATGAGGTGTGAGACTTATGCACTATTGTATTAGGTTGGTGCAAAAGTAATTGTGGGTTTTGCAATTTTTTTTAACCTTTTAAACCACAATTACTTTTGTACCAACCTAATACCAAATTTTAAACAAATCTAAATGTCTCTAAAGTGGAAATTTTGGACATATTTTTAGTGCCATGTTCAATTTCCAGGCATTTTTATTTGTAATTAGCTTCAAACTCTAATATTGAGAGAAATTCATTGATAATGGGGCAATGGCATTCATTCTTATTATGATCATTGAGACTATATGCTGCAACTTAGCTTCATTAAGCTGAATATATAGGAAGTTGGGTGATGGTTATTTTTTCAGAATGAGCTTGAAAAGGGATAGGTGCAGGAAGCAGAAGGAATAAAAGCATGATAAAACTTCTTGAACATCCTCTCGAAGGGTAGTGGAAATTGAACTCCTTGGAATTGAGAATTGTAGGCAGATTTATCTACCCACCATCCACCCACCCAAACCAACCAACATTTATTTGTATCTGCTCGTGCTAGGTAGGCACTGTGCTGCAGGCCGACGTTGTAAAGATTATTAAGACCCTCTCTCTCTGGCAGTAATCAAGGAATGTTAGTTCATTTTGAGCACTAGTGTTTTCTAAATTATTGGGCAAACAGTGACCATAGGTTTCGCATAGAAATTGTATTAGCGATAGTCAGTTTGGAAAAACCTTTAACAATGATATAAGTGAGTGGCAATAATTTTTTAAAAAATTATATTTCCATGTAAAAGGATAACTACATATTTAAGAATTTTATATTTTTGCTCTTTAGCTTGTTAGTTTTGATTTTATAATTTGAGTATAAATATTCATGACAGTGACACATGTGCACATTTTATTTGATTTTAAGAACTAGTTTATATACATGTTTACATATTGACAATCCTGATGTTATATTTGCAGATCTCATTTTAGTGAGTACTAATATCTATATCCTGAGCCAAATGAGGCAAAAAGAAAAGATATTTTTACATTATTCCCTCATAAGAGTTGATTATATTTAGAATACAGGAGATTATTATTAACAACACTATTACTGATAATACCTTATATTAGTGACTGCTAAAATGTATAAAAAACATTTCAGCATTCATTCTCATTTGATTTTCATAACAGCCTGATTAGGCAGGATAAGATTTATCTTCATTTAAATAGAAAAAAAGGATTAGAAAGATTGTGATATACTCTATGTCTTATGGACAGTAATGGGAACATAATACCATTATTGACATTTCTTAGCACTTATTTAGACTATAATTTACATTTTTATTTTGTAGATGAAAATAAACTGTTACCTGCAAGATCAGGTTGTACGATAGAAGATCACATAATTGCGGGAAATGTAGAAGAATTTCGTAAAGATTTTATTTCAAGAATATGGCTGACCTACAGAGAAGAATTTCCTCAAATAGAAGGCTCAGTTTTGACCACAGACTGTGGTTGGGGCTGTACATTAAGAACTGGCCAGATGCTGTTGGCTCAAGGACTCATACTACACTTTCTTGGTAGAGGTAAATCAAATCTCTGTTTTTGGGGGGCTGGGGGGTTGTTTTTTTAATTTGAACTCCAGCTTGCAAACTGCATAAAATATCCTGATGTTGATTTCTTGATTCCCTAATGTCTTCAAATTGAATGTCTTCAAATGGAATGTCTTCAAATTGAAACTAATTAGCATATTGCATCTGTATTGAATCGGGCCAGGTACGACTTATATGTAAACATTCATGATTCCCCTTTCAAAAATACAGGTTAAACGTACCTATTATTCTTGGCTACCACCACGAATTAAGTAAGTTCAACTGTTAGTAGCCTTGTTTTTGTTGTTGTTGTTATTTATTTCTTTTTGATTGAACTCTCTGGAATATCTCCAGTTCGGTAATTCCTGGGCAGGTCAATTGCAGTGACTTTAAGCAAGTAGTTAGCATTTTTTACATTATTTAAATGTTAAGTAATTTTACACTGGTTTATTTTCTTTCCGTATGTAGTTTAAAACTATTTTTATCCTTATAAGTATCATTATAGTCAGTTAAGTTGATTTGGCATATTTTTAATAAGATCATCATATTAATCTTTTAGACTCTTAAAAATGTCATTGATACCTTACTTACATCTATCTTTTTCTTTCTAATGTGCCACCTTTATTACTATTTCTATTAGTCAATTTTTTATAATGTGTGTATTTGTAGGAGAATTTTAAATATTTAGTAACCTTTCTATAGGGATTATTGATGAGATCATATAAAGAGAATGTTTATTCACAAGTGGTGTGGATAATGCAAGGAAAAAGAATTGAAATATTTTTCATAATCCTGACTAGATGTCTAAATCTGTGACTCATTTTGTTGACTTAAAATTACATGTATGTTTTGGGACTGTCTTGTTATTAAAAACAATGAAGTTGGTGAAATAGTTAACTTTTTTGAGATCTTTGATTTTTAATGATTTCATATGTTAACTTTTCATTTACTAGATAATTGATATTATTCCTTAAACAATGATTATGTTATTCTGAAAGGATTGTATGACAAAAACCATTTTGAAAAGACATTTAACACTTCCATTGTCAGACTTCTATTTTACCATATAATCAAAACAAAATCCACTTTCTGAAGTTATTCTCTTATGAATACTTTTAACATCAGTGAATGTTTATTATGCCTTTGGGTGGTCCAGACTAGATGTCTGATAAGCAGTACTAGTAATAGAATGCAAAATCTTTCCTCCATCTCAGCACTGTCAAAGGAAAGAAAAGAAAGAAAAAGCATATTTCAGAATTGTCCATTTGTACCTGAGTTTACTGTTTTTTTCTTTCTGTTTTTTTCTGTCTTTCATTTTGGTAATTTTTTTCATGTTTACATGTAATATATTCCTATTTTAGAAATTTTAGAAACTATAGAAGAGTCCACAGAGAATCATATTACCACTCAAAAGTAAACATGATATATTGGCTTATTTTCTCTGCTCATACCTTTACTTACTTTTTAAAGCAGCTTTATTGAGATATAATCTATATATCATAAATTCTCTCAGTTAAAATGAATGATTTAATGGGTTTTAGTATATTTACAGAGTTCTGTGACCATCACCATAATCTAATTTTAGGACATTTTCGTCATCCCCAAAAGAAACCTTATACCTGTTAGTATTTATTCCCAATACGCTCCCTCCCCCCATATGCAATCATTACACTTTCTTTCTCTGTAAATTTGCCTCTTTCTGAGTTCACTGTTTTAATTTAGTAACTCATATGAGTTTGAAGGTTACATACTTATTTTAGTAGAATTGTTAGTGTAACTATTTAAGACATCTGAACACCTTGCTTTGGAACTACTATAGCTTGGACCTGGCCTGATGCTTTGAACATTGAAAATTCAGACTCTGAATCATGGACTTCCCACACTGTAAAAAAATTCACTGCATCATTTGAAGCATCGCTTTCAGGGGAAAGAGAACTCAAAACCCCAACAATTTCTCTGAAGGAAACAATTGGGAGATATTCTGATGATCATGAAATGCGAAATGAAATTTATCACAGGAAAATCGTCTCTTGGTTTGGTGATTCCCCCTTGGCTCTCTTTGGCTTACATCAACTAATAGAATATGGAAAGAAGTCTGGGAAAAAAGCTGGAGATTGGTATGGACCGGCTGTGGTTGCTCACATTTTAAGGTAAAATTGTTTTAAAATCTTTCACTTTATGACAGAGATCTGTTCTTAGGCTCAGAGATACTGATTTTTGCTGTTTGTCTATGTAATTAGAACTTTTAAAGTCTAATTGTATGAGACTATTCATAAAGGAGCTTTAATTTGCTAATAGGGAGAAAACAAGACATTTTGCAACTCTAATTACATTTAATTTGTCTACTGACAAATTTTTCTTCTTTTGCTCACAGATGTAAATAAACATCCAAGATCTTTTTCTAACCAGGTTTTCATTCGACTACCTTATTGAAATTTTCTACAAACTAACATCTCTTTCAACCTTGGAACATTACAGGTTTTTTTTAGGTTTTTTTTTACTAGTATAACCTGGGGGCTGTAATGTACTGATAGTGTAATGAAATGTCAAGAGCTAAAATTGATGTTTCCAGCATTTCTTTGCACACATCAAATTCTTGCGAACTGTAAATGTATGGAACTATTAATATTATAATTATATCATAGTAAAAGTAAAGAGTCTGTGACATTCAGAGTAGTTAGAGAAAAGTCAAAAGTCAGATTTCACTATACCTCATCTTTTTTTTATGTGCCATTTATTTGGATTCTACTTAAGTTTTCTTTAAAAAAAATTGTCTTATTTGTTGTTTGTCCCATTGTTATAAACTGAATCATTAGTATGTCATCCAAGTATAGTATGTTGTAAATTTACTCCATTTAGAATCATATAAATTTGAAATTATTACAAAGTTTTTTGCATACTGTATTAAATTGCTTTTAGATTTTATAGGCCAGAGGCTTACAATTGAAAAAGTATTTGCATAATGTTATTAAACGGATTGGTAATAATAATATCAAGTCCAGCTTGGGATGACATGTATAAAAGCATAGTTTCTACTCTTCAAAATGTTATGTTTTATGGCTCAGGAATCAGAAAGCTTTTCTTGTAAAAGATCTGATAATAAATGTTTTAGGCTTTGCAGGTCTTATAAGGGCTCTATTGCCCATTTGTCTTTTTCTTTCTTTTCCTTTTTCAAAAATAATCCTTTAAAATTGTGGAAACCATTCTTAGCTTGCAGGCTGTAAAAAAACAGGCCACAGGTCATATTTGGCCTGTGGGCCATAGGTTGCCAATCCTTCTTCTGTACTAACACATATAAACATGCATAATAAGACATGTTAAGTGAAAAAAATTATAAAATGAAAATATTCATATTTCCATAATTTATGTAATTTCCTTCTGCAGATATTGTCATGATTTTCTTCATATCATGTGCAGTGTTGAGAATGTTATGCTTAGAAATATTTTTCAATTTACAGTGTTACTTGCAAAATTCTGAGACGTGAAATTAGGAAATTCATTTGTTCAGGTCATACAGGTTTTTCAATGAAGGAATAAAAGTTATGCTATCGTTTAAAGAAAACAAAAAACAAAACTTTTGTAAGTGTACCAGAAGACAATCAAACAGTAATTCACAGTAATGTAAGTTCATATGAAGCAAACCTTGAAGCATATTTTAATACCATTGGTTAGAAAACATTTAATATAGCCAGGTGAATGGTTGAGAGAAACTATATTGAGAGGGGCAGGGTTTATAGCTTTATACCCAAGTGTTTTTTTTTTCTTAACATATTTTGTAACTTAAGTTTTAATGTTCTTTGAATAATTTAGTGTAATATTCAACTTTGAAAAAATTGGCGTGATTTCTGATACCATTTAGATGATAGTTTCAAAAGCTGACACTATAGGTTAAAAAGCAATGTCAGGAAAATGATGGCTTTCTTTCCTCTTAAATTAAATCTTTAGTTATCAACGGGAAATATTAGTTAGGATTTTAAAGAATGATGCTTATTGTTTTTTAGAAAAGCAGTTGAAGAAGCAAGACACCCTGATTTACAAGGAATAACTATTTATGTTGCGCAAGATTGTACAGGTAAGGAATGTATATAATTCTAATTTTTATCTGTTTATTTGGTCAGACTTCTCATGTATTTAGTTTATCTCAATTATATTCTAAATGATTATGAAGTCAGGGACCACATCTTACACATTTTTGATCCTACATAGCACCTTATACTTAGCAGACATTTATTAAATATTCCTTGATATACTATGAATTATTAGTTGCGATATTAAAATACATTCCTAAAGAAAATTCCGTCTACCTCCTGTCCATTCCTTCAGTGTCCTTTGCTGATTTTTTCTTATCTCCCTGTTCTCTAAAATCATTGGTATGTTGTGCTCATCTCTTTTTCTGTGTACACGGATTCAAATTCACCCAGGCTCATGGCTTTTCAGTACCATCTGTTTGTTGTCAACTCCCAAACTTATAGGTCCACCCTCTCCCCAAATCCACGCTTTTATATCTGTAACTGCCTACTCATCCTCCCTGCTTGCATGTCTAAAAGATATCTCAAACTTAGCATGTCTAAAACTGAATTCCCAATCCCCCTCCTGTATTTTCCCCTCTTACAGTCTTCTATGTCTTTGTAAATGGCAGCTTTCTTACTCTGTTTATACCAAAATCATTCAAATCACCCACGGTTCCTTTTTTCCCCCCTCTCATATCTTACATTTAATATATCAGGGAGTTCTTTGTTTTCATACTGATCACTTTTCACTCACTCTGTATGACCATCCCATCACCATTCCCTTTCTTCATGATTACTGCCTTTGTTCAAGCCACCATCATCTCTTGCTGGATTATTGCAGTGGCTTTCTCTTACCCCTATGATATGTTACCAATACAGGAACCAGACAAGTGAAGTGTAAACCAGATCAGGGATTCCCTTCTTAAAAAAAACTTTCCAATAGCTTTCCATTTCACAAAGTAAAAACTGAAGTCTTCACAATGGCCTTTAAAAGTTCACATAATCTGTCTTCATTCTCCACCAATCTGCAACTTTATCTCTTTACCTCATTTTCTACTACTGTACCCCTTGATCACTTCCATTCAGAGGCACTGGCCTCTTGTTCCTGGAATATGCTAGCTGTGCTTCTGCTTTAAGGCATTTGCACTGGTGATCTTTCTACTGCAATGCTCTTCTCCCAGGTAGCTGCAGTACTTGGTTTCTTACTTTCTTTAAGTCTTGACTTAAATGTTAGTTTCTCATAAAACCTTGCCTACCACTTTACTTAAAATTGCCTCCCCTCTCAGCATTTCCTATCCATCTTTCTCCCTGTTTTTCTTCGAATCACCATCTGGTGTGTCTTATATTTTATTTATTTACTGTCCATTTCCTTTTATTAGAGTGTATGCTCTCTGAGGGCAGGGATTTTTCTCCGTTTTGCTCACTACTGAAGACCCAGTGCCATATAGTAGCAACTCAGTGAGCATCTATTCAATGCATAAATGGAGTAGGCATTTGTAACTCGTTGAGATCTTGATAGCGATGTCAGAGATAAGACGACTGACCAGTGTGGGAGAAATTAGGGTAAATGTGTTTCTGTAATTTTTGTAAAATTTAATGCATGTTCATTTTGGTTTTTTTCAGTTTACAGTTCTGATGTAATTGATAAACAGTGTGCTTCCATGGCCTCTGATAATACAGATGACAAAGCTGTTATTATTCTTGTTCCTGTTCGACTTGGTGGAGAAAGAACCAACACCGATTACTTAGATTTTGTAAAGGTAGGAACTGAGAGCTCAATTTTTTAAGGCAATGCTAGCTTATATGAAAATTACAGATTTGCAGTACTTTTTCTATTAAATGAGTAGTGATGATTTTATAGTTGTTTGATTATAAGGTTGACATTAGGATTTTAAATTTCAGTAGTACCAGATCAGATGTGATTTGAAGAGTACAGTGTTCTATGACAAAAGGAAAAGACTTATTCTTTGTAGCTAATTAAGGAGACACAGATGCAGCAAAAATCATAATTTGTCTACAGTTCCCATTATCTTTATTTGTGATTTTTAAAAAAGTATGTACCTTTGTTTATTCATAAAACCCACATTAAACTATATTGAGTAATTATTGAAACAAACTGACTTTTCTATTACTGCTGCATTCTCAGTTTGTTTCCTGTGCCACCATAAGGTCAATAAGAAGTTAGAATGATTATTTATATAGATAGAAATGATGAAGATGGTGTGGGGGAGGTTCCAACTTTGTTTTCTTCATATTAACCAGTTAAAAATCTGTTCTCTTTCAGAATACACAATTCTCTTTTTTAAAAGAACCTGTCTAATTATGTTATCTTGTTTTGGGCACCAAGACATTCAGTTGTCACAAAACTTTAACTTTTGAAATAATTAGTTTCTGGTTAAGATGATAGTATTTATATTGTTTTCATATTTTTAATAAAAATTCTCATTTTTTTCAAGGCCAGAGATGGAATTCCTTTTTAAATGGAGTGTTAGTGGATATAGTAATCTTGAAATAAAGTCTAGGTTTGTCTTTTATGATTCAGTAACAATTTGTTCCCCACATGAAGCATTAATCCCATATTGTGGTCCCTACGTATCTGGTGGAAAATATATCCACAGGCTAAATTGTGCTGATTCTAAAAATCTAGAGTACTTGTTTTCAATACATAGCACATGGAAGTCTTCTAGCTGGTATATTGACTTCTAGTAATAGTTGTTAAAATTTTGCAGGCACATTTGTTACTAATAATACCAATACTATAATATTTATATTGTTAATGTATGAATCCTCTAGATAGCAATGGGGTTTTGATTTTGAACATATGGGTTCTTTATTAGTGTTATTGGTGCAATGTAAGAAGTCCCAAACCATTTCATGTAGAGAATCCATTGAAGGTTTCAGACTTGTGGCAAGTTGTCACGGCTTAGTAGGTTCTAACCAAATCTGAACTGGATTCCCTCTACCTTTTCTACTACCATGAGATTAGAAAATGAGGCAACCTTGGAACTGACTCTTTTAGCCAAAACCTATTGCTTGTGCAAAGGGCTGCAGATGGCTTTGAGGCGTTTTCCATCTGGCTGAGGTCTTTGCTGTTTGGTGGTATTGATGGTATTTATCAGATGGCAGACTGCCTAATGCTCTTGAGTGATTCATTGGAGCCTGAATTGTGGTGAAATGAGCCATGATTAGCTGTTAAAGTGATCCTCAGTTACCTAGGTATAGGAGTTGCTCAACAAGTACTTGCTGACGTTAATATTTGTATGACATTTGCACTACAGATTTATCTCATTTGCCCTCACAATAGCTAGGAACTAGATTGTCTTTACAAAACAGAAAAGACAGAGAGAAGTGAAGTGATATGTTCAAGTTTAGATAGCAAATTGGTAGCAGAGACTAAAACTTTTGTTTTTAATATTTTCCTTAAAAATATGGACTTTTAAAAAAGGTAACATTTGTTTCAGCTTCTACTAATTTAATTTACACTATAGTCCACTAAAATGAAAGAGCAGTGACTATTGAGACAGTTTACTTTTTCATTTATCAGGTAAAATTAGCTGAGTGAAGTAGATTATATACTGCTAGGTGTTATGCCGGGTCAGGGATTGGGTCAAAAGCCAAAATGAGAGCATGTAAAGAATTATTCACTTAGAAGTGAAAATATAGTGTGTCTGACAGCCCAAAAAGAAAAATAAACGTCTTCTTCTCCCTCTTCTTCCTCTTCTGTTTCCCCTTCCTCTTCCTCTTCTCTCTCCACCTTCGCCACCTTCATCTCTACCCCATGCCTCGCTCTCCTTCTTCCCTCCCCCACTGTTTCCTCCTCTGTCTTCGACAGCAGTTGTATTTTTCCCTGCCAAACCGTTGTATATAATACTCTCTAAAATTCACCATTCAGTTGTATTTTTCAAATTTATTAATCAAGGTAATTCCACAGTATTTCAGAGATGGTACCTTCTCCTGCTACATTTTGTGAGAAGAAAGAAATCTGGTGTTGTGCTTTACCAGCCCTTCCCGCAGGAAGTTTATTTATTTATTTATAGCTTTTTAAAGGACCTGGAATGAGGAGAATCCAATATGTTCTCTTTCTTCAGCAAGACAAATTAGGACTTTCCTTTTTGACTGATTACTTCAGTCTTATTTATTGCTTCATGGATACAGCTCAATAAATACTCACCAGTAGATAACTGTGAAGAAGCTTTTTTAGGAACTGAAAAGTGTTTCAAGTTTCCAAAGATACAGCCTTTTATATGTAATGGCATTCCAGCTCCTAATCTGCTTCTAAGTGTTTATTGCTAAATCTGCGATAGTCCGTCGCAAAGGAAATATAGATGTCAAGAACCAAAGTCTTTCTTCCATTACTTGGAATCATTCTTCTTCTGAGGAGAATCAGTCCTGACTCTTGCAATATATTTTTTTCTTTCTTTTCTCTTCTTTGAGGGACTTAGAACTTTCATTTCCTCGTGGGGCCCTATGTCATACACATTGTGTTTCAGCTGATCAGATTACCTCACTATCTAATTGTGTTAAGGATTTTTATTTAGGGGGAAAGCAATAGACTCATTTATGGTAAATATCTTTATTATCAAGTGTGTTTTTTCTTTTTGTTTAATAATTTAATCTTATTTTTTAGTTAGCTCTAAAATTTTAATCTAATATGCCTTCTCTATTTTTTCTGTTGCTGTTCTCCTTTCTGAAAAAAACCTCTATATTTTCACAAAACTAAAAATATACAGAGCCGTTTTTTAGAAGGTTATTTATAACAGTGAGAACCTGAAAACAATTTAAATATTCATAATGGGGGTTTTAAAGCACATTTTGTTACCTTCATAAAATAGACTATTTTAGTCATTAATATAATATAATATAAAATATAACATAGATCGATACTTATTGATAGGAAATATTTATGATGTAAATGACAAAATTTACAACAGTGTACATTGTATGATGCCACATATATAAAATTGTGTTTGTAAATCTATAGATGAAGATAGGTGATATAGATATATGTTAACGAGGTTTTCTCCCAGATCTTATGATGAGCTCTGAGTATTGAGATGTTGGGAAATTTTTATTGTGTGTTGTTATTACAACAACCACATACTACTTTTGAAAAAAATAATTAAGCTTAAACGGCTATGGTTTGATTACTTGTTAAAGGAATGAAAAGCATTTGTTTATGTATTCTTTATTTTTATATCTTCTGGATTTCAAAACATCCTGTCATTTATGAGAAGGAAAGTTTAACTATTGTTTAATACTTTGGAAGATTCATAACATACACTTTATCATTATTAGTGTTTTCTAACAATGTATACTAAAATGAATGCAAGAACTATTGACAAGACATGAATTGATTCCACTGGACATGTTTTTAATGACATGCTTTTTTTAAAGGTATAGAGTTATTTGGCCCAGCTTAAATAGAGCTCTGCTTAGAATAGATGCTGAGGGGCATACTAAATAATTTATTGAGGTATCCCTGATATTTTATGATTAGTAAAATAAATCAATTTTAAATACAATAGTAATTATTATTTTCCTTGGATTAAAATGTTTTCATTAATCTTTATATTTATTCCAAATGAGGTAGCATAAAAAAAAAATCTGTCAAATAAAATGCCATCGAGATGGTATTTAGTTTGGATTCTAAGACTCAAAGGTTCAATGAAAACAGTAACAAGTTCAAAGAACTATTTGTAGCATTTCAAAAAGCCTGGTGAGAATACTACATTGGTCACAGTAAGGCTGCTCCAGCAACTGAAAGGCCAGGTGTTGGGCTTTGGCAGGAATTTTATTGCCTTTATGTGGTAATGTTGTCTGTCTCTATATCTGATGTATAGTAGTTGTTTAATGTTGTTGAGTGACATGCTGATCAGAATATTTGATTTAGTCATGCTAATGTTGAGTGATTTAAAGAAGAGGGAGGGTAGTTTGATAGACAAAGGATTTCAGAACAGGAGGGCAAGTGTAATACAAATAAAACTGGTGGTGAAAAATTTGGGAATGACTAATATTGGGAATACAAATTTGGTTGTTTTGAATAATTACCATTAATTTCCTGACTCAAATCTGATTTAATTTCTTTGGCAGGGCATTTTAAGCCTTGAATACTGTGTGGGAATTATTGGTGGCAAACCAAAACAGTCATATTACTTTGCTGGATTTCAAGGTTAGTGATTTAGTAAAATATATTTCCTCATTGTTTTCTTTTAAAAGTCAGAAAGTTAATATGGGATCATCTGGAAGCAGGATGATTAACAGAGCAAAATGAGTACCTTATAAATTCATCAGCCCTCCCATAACCACTCATTTGTCATTTGGTCCACAACGTAATTGGATTCTGTAAAATGTATGTTTAATTTCTGTTATTGCATAAACAAGGCATAATTTATTGGTTTCACTAAACTTCAGAAGACATTGCTTTCACATTCTGGCAGTTGCTATTTACATATTTACTTTTTTACCAGGTTTAGTGGTGCTAGTTGATGATAAAATGACAAGCAATATGTTCTTCCTGTCAGGATAAAGTAGTGCAATACATTTTTCATGTGCAAACTGTAGAATATAATTGTGTGTTTGTGAAAGTAATTTTATCACCAAAAATTAAATGACAGTCTCATCACTTTATAAAAATTCTGCTTATACAAGCATATTTGATTATGCAAAAGTTAATCTGTCCTGTGCAAATCTATGTTTCAGTCAATGAATATCAGTTTGGCAAGCTGTTACTCCCAGATTTTTTTCAGCTATTCTACATAGAAATTGGATTGTAAGCTGTGTAATAATAAGGTGTTTTTTGAATTACTTGTCTTCTGTTTTGCCCTTGTAGATGACAGTTTGATTTACATGGATCCTCATTACTGCCAATCTTTTGTGGATGTCAGCATAAAGGATTTCCCTCTTGAGGTACTATGGATTAAGAGCTGTTTTCTTATCATATGATGCAAACCCTGATTATTTAGAGATGTGTTAGGCAGCTATGCTTTTATGATATTACAACTACAGGTTAATAATCAATATTTTACAAGTTTGTAAAACCATAACCCATACCATGGTCAAAGGTTAAATAATTTGTAGCTGAGTTTTAATTTATGATATACTTTCTTCTCCATTTATCTCTGTCTCTAACTTGTTAGATACCCCAGCCCTACCAAAATAAATGATCAAGCCGTCAAGTAATTTTGTAGATAATGTAGCTGAACAGTACTGAAGAATAAAAATGTTAGGCATGTTTTAAAAAAGAAATAAAGGGGAAACAAAAGAAAAATAAAGAAGATGATGGAGTTGGGTTAGAATGATAAGGTAACTTAAGACTATCTGCTAAACTATTTTGCATAGTAATTAAAGTAATTCTTTTGTATAGTAATTAAATCTTAGCCTCTAGCTAAGACGTTTTTAAGAGCTTAGTTGGGTTTCCAATACTTGTTTTAGCTTTGATTTCTTAACATCTTTTCCTTTGTGTTGGTCATCTTGTGAGCCAGTATTTTAATTCAGAAAATTTGCATGAGACATAATTATTACATTGTTTTGGTTCTTGTTTTCCCAGTTGATGCTTTTATAGAGTTTTAAAATAATTTAAATCACTTGAGTGGCATAGATTACTTGACAAGTTCGAAGTATGGTTTAGTACTTTTAGTAATAGCTTGCTAGCTAATAGTAGTATCTAATAGTATTTCACAGGTAGATTATGAAAACATCAACTGCATGATTAAAATCTGATTCAGAAAGATACATTGTAAAACATTGTAGCATCTTTTGTAAACTATTACCTCAACGAAAGTGCAAGCATCTTGAGGCTAAAGGTCAGGTTTGCTTTCTACTTTCTTCCTTCATAGTATCTTGCATGTGAACCTTAATAAATATTTCTAGTTGACTAATTGATGCCACAGGAGGTACTAGAGAATTGTGCTATGTGAACCACACTGTAGTTCTTTTTCTACTGCGGTGTGGTCTTGTGACGCTGAGTCCTATGTCTAAGTTACATTTCTAGTGTGTATGTGCCAACTTGACTCCTTAAAAAAAGTAGATACTTGAGATTCAGATGGAAAATTATTCATAGTGTTCTAGTATTATCTAAAATAGGCAAATTAAAAGATTACTGGTGTTCATTATTTTGGCCAGTAGAGAGAGACTAGTTATCTGATATTTTGAGAGACTACCAAGATGCCAGGTGAATTAATATCCCAGTTATGTCTACACAATCAATATTAGAAAGATTGCCATTCATTATTGGGAGGTTGTTGCAACACTTTACAAGTGAATCAATAAAAGCTTGAAGTAGGGTGGTGGTAGTGAGAATGGAAAAGAAGAATTGATTTTAAGAGACTTTCTAAAGTAAAATTTGGTGGAATTAGGTAACTTCTTAAATTAAATGCGTAGAAGCATTTATTTCTTATGCATTGAGACACCAAGGAAGTAGGTTTAGATGTTGCATTTTTAAGATGCTGCTAGAGTTACTTCAACCTGTCTGGGTAATTCCTCTGGACAATTTTTCATTTTTCTTAAATCAGGGATTTATCTCAGATTATTTATTGAATAGCATCATTTATTTTCCCATGAGAGTATAATATAAAAAATATAGCAAGTTATCTATCTTTGTACAGAAATATAATTTTACTTTCTGCTTTTTATCATATTTTAAGCTTAACAGGCTCCAAGTGGAGATTTTTTAACTACCCTGTATTACTAACCATCCTTGCCTTGTTATATTGGTTGTGTGTTTATGTGCTATTGAAATTTGCTGTTGTTTGATGTAATGAATTATATGCACATTCTAAAACCACCCTTATACCTCAATTATTAAAATTATTTTTGAAAGCAACTTTTTTTTTTGGATAAATACTTCTTTTGGTCAGTCGATGGAGAAATTAAAATCTTAGACCTTTTATCTGATTCTGTGTAAACAATTGCTATGAATAATTTTAAGTGAGCGTCCTGAATCCAATAGGATTAAGAAAATTTTAAAAGTAGTATATCAGAATATTTGAGATTGAAGAAGAGATTTAGCAGGTTATATCCTGTGTTGTTCTTCTGGCATAGAATTCCTGTATGTCTAGAGTTGAATATTTAAAAATTTGAAATCTAATCAGACCAAGGTATTTCTTTCTTTTTAAACTATGATTTATTGAGCTCATTCTATGTGCAAGATACCGTCCTAAGCACTCTAGAGTCCTCTTGAACTTTTTCTTATCTGTAGTTGCAAATGCTTTGATTATATACATTTGTATTAATTTTTAATTCTTGTGACATTTTCCTATAAAAATATTAGTATATATATACTATTGGATTCCTATACTTTTAAGATAATCTTCCTCATCTTTAGTTATCTCCACTGAGTTTTTAATACTGTGAAGTGAATGTAAGTATGCAGTCATATTTACATCATAAATTGAGCAGTGGGGATATGCCAGGGCAATCCTTGGTCCAGATTGAGGAATAGAGCTTATGGTTTAATGCAAGGACATATTATAATGTGTAAACTCATACTCTATGATTTTCAGATAGAGAATGGAGTTCAAAGATGCAGCGTGAACAACCTTAAAGGAAAAGTCATGAAAGGACAACATGAAATTAGAAGGGAATGAGAAGAAGAACTCTAATAGGCCTTAGCAATGAGGGCACGTTGACTTGCAACCCGCATTGTCAATGGTTAGGACAGGCAGAGTTGTAACTGTTAGGCTGAGAGGACTAGTGAATATATATATTTCAACTCTATAAAGTATATATGTGTTTATATACGTATATAAAATATGTTTTTATTTGTGTGTGTGTATGCATTTAATAAGTTAAGATTTCATAAACCAGAGACTATTGCTTCATGTTATTTATGTGATACTTTGAGAATGACCAGTTTTAACTCCTACAAATACCAAATTCTATTCTAGTATTAAGATAATATTCTATTACTGTAATATTAATATTCTATTAATAAGATAAGACTCATTAGCAGACATGTTAGTCTGTTCTAATTCCTGGGCCCCTAATTTCAAGTTTCTGGTTTTAGAAAGTTCATACAGTGGTGACTATTTTAATCTAGTGAATTTAATCCTAGTAAATTCAGAGACTAGTCGCCTTAAAGCTATTAGAATGATGTGATGTGATTAGATAGATGGATGAGTGAATTCATCAGTGAAAGATGTACCCTTTATGAATTACACATGTGAACTGCAGTTATTAATAGTAGGAAGTGCTTATTAGTAAGGGATTCTTTAACTAAGGAAGCTTCATGTAAATTGCCACACCTAAAAGTATTTCATTATGTTTGTATGTTTAGGTCATAGAATCCACTATTCCAAATAATAGGCTTAGAGCCCTGCCTAGCATTTAATATAGGTGCGTAGTAACTATTGTTAAGGCAATGAATAGTTTTGAAACATGAAATAAAGGAGAATTCACTCACTTTGACCAGTTCTCTCAGAAGTATGTTTCATTGTCACAGATTTGTATCTAGTGAGCTCTCCCTAAAATGTGGGTGTGAATTAGAAACTGCTAGCCTTACCAATAATTAGAATTTTCAAAATTAAAAAAGAAATCGTAAGTGCATAGCTCAAAGAATGATCACAAACTGACCATAGCCTAGTAATACCACTTGGGATAATATTTGGAAGTGATTCTGAATTATAAATTAATGTTGGTTTGAATTCAGAATATTCATGGGTGAACAAAGGAATATAATTTTAAGTTTAAATGATATCATATGCCTCTGTAGCATGAATCCTTGTTCGTAACACCCAATAACAATTTCAGTTTTCAGTGATCAAAGATTTATATCTATGTTTTTGTGAATAGTTAAAAAAGTTCTTTGTAGATACCAAAACAATCATGAATAACAATTTAGTAAGTTTGCATTACCATCTATGATAATTGAAGCAATACAGTGGAATACTGCAAAGCATATTCTGGTTTATTCTCATTGTTTCTTACATGAAAACTTTAAGCAATACTTTAGAACAATATAGGGCGCCCTTGTACATGAGTTAAAAAATATTTTTTTGGACCTTGTACAAACTTTTGACCCTTCTTTCTTATCCCCCAGGAGTAAAAAACTAAATAAATATTCCTTTTTATTGGCTTGGGAAGGAGTTGGGCAAATGACTGTTTTTAGATACCTTGTATAAAGAATAATTTTTGGAAACATTAACCTAGCGAGCTCTGTGCCTTATAGACCAGTATACTCCTATATATTGTTAACTAACAAGTTTACTTAGCTCTTCTATGCCTTTCTAGATCTGTTTTTAATATCCCCTTATAAACAAAACAGATGAAGCAATGTTAGAAAAAGTTCAACTAAGACAATACTTGTGTTGACTGATACCCTGGAGGTTCCAGTTTAGCTAGTTGGATCTCACTATATAAAGTAAGTGTTAGCTAAGCATTTAGTAGAAGTCATAGTTTTGAAAACACATTTGTTTGGTCTATGATGTTGGATTTGAATCTTATGTGTAATTGAACTATCCATAAGGGAATAAGAAGCGGCTTGGACGTATGCATGTTGCATACCCTCTGATGTTAATATGGGATACTAAGTGGATCAGTAGGACATACAGGGAGAGAAAAGATGATTTTGATTGATTCACCAAAACACAGCAAATGGGAAAGCCTGCATTTTCCCATATCTTGACAGGTAGTTTCAAGTGAAAATCCCTTAGTTTTAGGCACCAAATATAGAGAAATTTTAACTTTTTAAGTTCAAATTCAGCCTAGATTGTTTTTCTTTTTTTAAGGAGGGTGCAGCTCACAGTGGCCCATGCGGGGATCAAACTGGCAGCCTTGGTGTTATTAGCACCTCGCTCTAACCAACTGAGCTAACTGGCCACCCCAAGATTGTTTCTTAATTGAGCTTGTTCTTTAATCCGAAAATATAAACTATACAGCAAAGAATTTCCCACACCTGTCTCCCATCTGCCAGTTTTATTCCTCTCCCTTAAACTTGTTAATTTTTGTATATCCTTACAGAATTTATGCAAATATAAACAAATATGAATATATATTGTTATGGCTCTCCTTTTGTCCATAAACATCTTTTCTTTTATACGTACAAAAAAGACTTGGTAGCATCAGTGATTTTTAGGGACAAGATCTATGAGCATTCAAAGAGTAAAAAAAAAAAAAAAAAAAAAAAATATTTAAAACAAAGTACCAGATTGTGGTAGTGAAGAAAAAAACGATTGGAATCATTAGCTTTGTATTCTGCGCTTTTCTTACTTTTGTATTGTCTAAAGATTCATACTCTACTCATAGCCATATCCCAGTAGCAAGGGTAGAGACTAGAACTGCCCCCCCAGCCCATTTACATCTGTGGCGCTGTGACCACTTGAGAAAAGAGAACTAAAGGGACAGGAGGGAAGGTAAGGAGAGCAAGGACCATAATAGAGCAGTTTTCACTTGTGTCCTGTTTGGGAATAAACATGAACTTAATGTGCAGTAGAAGAGTGGGTTGGAAGAATGTGCAGTTATGTACTAATTGTGTCAATTGCCAAAACTCTCAAGTTGACTTCTTTTCACTGTGGAACATTTACATGAATCTGTCTATTTGTTTAAAAAGTCATAATATCCTTATTAAACACACTAAAAAATTTTTAACAAAATTTTCACTGTGGAACATTTACATGAATCTGTCTATTTGTTTAAAAAGTCATAATATCCTTATTAAACACATTAAAAAAATTTTAACAAAACGGACTTAATTGTACTTTCATCGAAATGGCTAACTTGATTCTAAACCTTGTATTAGCTTATTCATCTCTTTCAGTGGCACATTTTTCTTCCTTTCTACAAGTGTTAGAAATGCATACTACTTTGACACATACTCTTTTACAGAATGGCACTAATGTCACATAAGGTGGATGTTTGATTAATTGAATATACCCGGTGCTGGCTGTCATATTTTACAGCTTTGGAAAGCAGGAAGGCCCATCTGCATTGGATAGGCTAAAACACTATTTGAAAAACATGTTTATAGTTTTGAAAAAAGCTAGATGGCAAATTTTAAATGAAGTAATCTTGTAAGTACTTATGTACATCAAATAAAAATAAATTAATCCTAAAGAACTTTTAAAATTACAGACATTCCACTGCCCTTCTCCCAAAAAGATGTCATTTCGAAAAATGGATCCTAGCTGTACAATAGGATTTTACTGTCGAAATGTTCAGGACTTCAAACGAGCTTCTGAAGAAATCACTAAGGTACTGTTATTTAAAATATTATAATAATGTTTGTAAATGACCTAATTTTTATTAGAGATAGCCTATAAAAAGACAAAGATCTGTAAATTATGATACATTTGTTAAGTTGCCCTTTGGGTGTTAATATTAGGAATATTGTGAAGGAGAAAATGAAACTATTTGGGGATTCCTAGCCTCTGATACTGATGAAACCAACTAGGTAGTAGTGACCAGTTGAGAGTATTGATTGGTCCACTAGGTGGCACTGTTGAAATAAAAATCCCTTTGCAAAGGCATTACGTTATATGGGCAAGCAATTTGGTTATATTTTATTTGAAGAAGATTTTAAAAGGGCAGTACCTTAGGGGGTAGAAAAAAAAATTAATGAAGTATTTGATCAAGCCAAATTGTGCATTATTTCTTGTTAGTTCAAGTGCTTCTTTGATTTTTTTAAAAAGAAAAATGGTATTTTTGGATTTCTCAGAACTGCTTTATCAAATGAGCTGTGTTGTTACCTTCCAATAAGCTTGTCTAATCTGATCTATTGTACTTATAGGATCTTTGAAATAGGTTTATTTAACTCCTTCTCATTATCTTTAAACTTCTGCGTTTTTCTGCTCCTTGAGTACAGTACTGCTGAAACATTTATAGAGCCTCAAGGATTGTCTATATTTTTAGTGCTTTAGAAAGTCAAAAAGATAACTTATTTGGGAAGTAAGCATAACTGGATGGGCTGGTTTATTAGTAACAATAGCTATAGGTTACCATTTTATGGGTAAGTAAAACCAGTACTAGAATCACTTTTGGGAATTTTAAACTTGAGCTCAAAGATAATAGTACCTTACGACTACTTTACTTACAGTTAATTTTTTCAGGAAAATAGACATAGTGGGTTGAAATTTGATTTTTATAATGCAAAAATAAAATGAAAAAGTTAAATAAAAAGTTT
This sequence comes from Rhinolophus sinicus, assembly GCF_036562045.2. Lineage (NCBI taxonomy): Eukaryota > Metazoa > Chordata > Mammalia > Chiroptera > Rhinolophidae > Rhinolophus > Rhinolophus sinicus. The sequence goes on from NC_133756.1 coordinate 30,455,034, forward strand.
CGTATAAGCTAGGTTTAGTTTACTTGACCTAAAAGAGGAAATTTAACAGAACCATGGCAGAAAAATGAATGAGGAGAAAAGGAGATATATGAGAACCTTCCTTTATTCTTCATTTCTCACAGTTGTCGTCTTTCTCAACCTGGAAGGGCAAGTGAACATAACAAAATATGTATCCTCTTCTTTCCTCCTCTTTTATTACTTAAAATTAGTAATAGTTGTATATTTTAGTTTGATAATTCTGTGTCCTTATAAAATATTATGGATGTGCTAAAATATACAAATCTAAGTGATGTTGTAATATAGATACTGATGAATATTTTCCATTAAAAAGTTCCATTTTTTCTGCTTCTATTAATTTATTTTCTATCTAGGTTAAAATAAGTCTATTTAGAACAGTAAAGTGGTCTACTCCTGGAATAGAAACAAGTTATTATAACCAAGTTGAAAAAACAAGATTCGCAAATGAGTTGCATGTTGATATTTTCTGATTAAAAACAGATGGTTTTGTGGTTTTTACATTGATAGTTATGATTTTTACATTGGAAAACTACTTAGAAATCATTGCTCTTGATGCATCAGAGTAATATGCAATATGAAAGCAAAGAGAAACAATATTGAAATATCATTTGGAAATACTGAGAATTTTGCCAGAGTCAATTAACTTTGCTTTAATAAAAGTGTTCTTAAGTTGATAGCTTTTTGCAGCAGTATCAAAAACTCACTTTGTCAATTAATAACTTGATCATTAACTAGTGCTTGGAAGGTTGTAAATTAAGCAGTTTTCCTTTGCTTCCTAAAAAAAAATGAATTTGACATTTTTAGTAAAACAGTTCTTTTTTTCTCTTTAAAAATGAAAACAACTTAAAATTACTTGTTTGTAGATAAGGATGTATTTTGAGTTTTCTTATTTTGAAAATGAAGCTAGATAGTGTAGATTCTAATGTTTAATTTGTAATGCTATATGAATGAATATTCTAAAGTCTTAAATACGTGATTTTTAAACTGTTAATAAAAATTGTTAAATTAATTCAATTTTAGCAGAACTCAGTTCAGCAAGGATCTGAGTAACTATCATATTGAAAGCATAAAATGACCAAGACATAATCTTTACTTTTTTTTTTAAACTTTATTAATGAATCCAGTGTTTTTTGTTTTGTATTTTAAAAATTTTTTATTGGGGAATATTTGAGAATAGTGTGTTTTTCCAGGGCCCATCAGCTCCAAGTTGTTGTCCCTCGATCTAGTTTTGGAGGGTGCAGCTCAGCTCCTAGTCCAGTCACCATTTTCAATCTTAGTTGCAGGGATTGCACCCCACTATCACATGGGGGAATTGAACCAGCAACCTTGTTGTTAAGAGCTCGCGCTCTACCCAACTGAGCCATCTGGCCACCTGTAAATTTCAATTACATATGTAATTTTTTTCCTTAAGCTCAGTGGTAGCACATGGGTATTTTTATGTTATTCTTTGTATTTTTGTGTGCTTGAAATTAATAAAATCAGTATACTGTTAAAGTACAAACTTCTTCAGCTTGGCATTCAAGACTTTCAAATATTATTCCAACCTCTTTTCTAGCTTCCTCCTTCACTAGTTCCTACAGCAGTGTTTCTCAAGCCTTGGACATTTATATACATCCTTCATTATCTTTGCTATGTATGCTGTCTCAGTTATGATTAATGAATATTTTCTTTTCATCATTTTTAACTTAAATAGCCTTGTCCAAATCAGTAATAAATAGGAAACTACATGTATGGTATTACCATTATATTTTTCTAATATGAATATAAACATACACTCATAAGTATTAAAGTATTTGTCCCAGTGCCACCCAACAACATCAGCAGTGGTTCTCAGATTTGATGTGCAAGGTTACTTGGGAGGCTCATTAGAAATGCAGACTCCCTTCCGGGACACACCCCTAGAGATTCAGGCAGTCAGAGGACAGAAATTCTGCCCTCGATGTATCCTTGGCACCTACCAAATTGGACTATTTGCCATTCTCTAGACAAGCTCTACATTTTTCTCTTCTGGTACCTTTCCTCTTCTTACTTCCTCTGCTTGAAGTACACTTCCTTCTCCCGAAGCCAACAGAAATTAAGCCTAAACTTTCAGGCCCAAATTAAATAGCACCATCACAATAAAGAACTTTGATTTGGATGAGACATCCTTCTCATTTCAACACCCTTCCTTCCCCTATCAATTTATTTCTATTTCTATGGTGGATGCTTATCATAGTCAAGGTAATAGATGTCTCTCGTCTTATTCCCCTCTTGAACTATATACTACTTGAGGGCAGAAGCCTTATATGTTGATCAAAAAATTAATTTAATCAACAGATATTTGAGTGATCTCACCCCTACCATTTGAGCAAAACTCCTTTTCAGGGTCACTGATGACCCCACATTGCTAAGTCCCTTGGTCATTTCTTAGTCTTCCTCTTACTCATCCTGACATTAGCATCTCACATAGATGAAAGTCCCCTGCACCTTTCTTACACCTTCTTCATTTGGCTTTCAGGAGCAAAACTGTCTTGGTTTTTCTCATTCTTTGCTAGTTATTCCTTCCCAAGTCTCCTTTGCCTGCTCTTCTCCCCAACCTCTTAATGTTGAACTACCCCAGGGCTTAGTCTTTGGTTCTCATGTCTTCTTTATCTTGGTGACCTAGCTCATCTAGTCCCATAGCTTTAAATATCAATTGTAAATCAATTAAAACCAAGATCATTACCCCAAACCTCTCTTCCAAACTATAGATTTTATATGTCCAACTGCCATTCAACACTCTTTGTATGTGATGTGCATATCCAAAACCAAATTTCTGATTTTCTTTTTAAACCTGTTCCATTCATAGTTTTCCTCATCTCATTTGAGGGCAGTTTTGTCCTAGCTGCTCAGGCCCAAAGCTTTAGAGTGATCCCTACTTTCTTTGTGTCTCTCGTATCCCATAACCAATTATATGTTCAAAGTACATCTAGAATCAGACCACTTTTCATGCCTCCCCTGCTATTATCCTGGTCTGAGCCACCGTCATGACTACAGTGGCCTCCTAATTAGTTTCTAAGCCCCTCTGCAACCTATTCTCAATGTAGCAGCCCAGATAATCCTTTTAAAACATAAATGGAATCATACCATTCCTCTCCTAAAAACCTGCCTTGACTTCCCAGTTTACTTAAAAGTTACGAAGTTCTCACCATATTTTCCAAGGCCGTGGAGGATCTGTGTCTCCATGCCCTTCCCCCTTATCTCAACCTCTCATCTCCCATTTTGCCTCGCTCTCATTGTGCTTTCACCATGTAGGCCTCCGTGCAGATCCACTAACCCAGCAGGCAGACTCCTGTCGTAGAGCCGCTGCACCAGACTGGGATGCTCTTCCCTCAGGTATCAGCCTGGCTGACGCCTTCACCTCCTTTCACTCTTGGCTTAGATGTCTTCTCCTCAGTGAGGCCTAATTGGACCATTTTGTTTAAAAATGCAGTCTTCCCCACCATTCCCTCTTACTTTGTCTTTTTCCTTTTTCCTTAGCACTTATTACTTTCTAATACACTGTACAATTTACTTATCTATTACGTTTATTATTATCTGTCTTCCCCAGTGGAATATAAAGTACACAGCACTGTTTTGCCTGTTTGGGTCACACTGCCTGATGTAGCTCAAAGCTCTCTTCCTCTCTCTCCCTCCCTCAATGTCTCTAAGTAGTTAAATCATGTTGTTACTTTTGTGTTCCTTTTTTTGGTTCCTGCATGGTATATATGTGATAAAAAGTTACCAATTGTGATTGTAGGTTGTCCATTTCTCCTTTAAGTTCTCTTTTTGTTATATGTATTTTGAGACTGTTATTAGTTATATACAAGTTTGGGTTTGTTTGGTCTTCTTATTGAATTGACTTCTTTTATAATTGTATGACTGTCTAACTTTAGTAATATTTCTTTTCTTAAAGTCTATTTTTTGTGCTTTGTTGGAACATATTTTAATCCTACATATATTTTAAATTCCACGAGGCATTGTGTTTTAAACAGTCAATATTACCCTTTCTGATGTCATTTATTCTTTTTTATATTACTCTGCTTCATTCTGGGATCATTTTTCTTCTCTCAGAAGAACTTCCTTTACTATTTCTTCTATTGCTGTTTTCTGGTGATAGATTTTCTATTTTTGTTTGTTTGAATACATCTTTATTTTGCCTTCATTAAAAGAATTAAAATAATTACAACCTTACCAGAGAGTTGTAAATAGAGTACAAATAATTTTTTGTCCTGAGCCCTTTGAGTAAGTTGCCAACCTGATGCCCATCACCCTTGAATAACTGAGTGTGCAGGTCCTACAAAGACATTCTCCTACCTAACTACAATACAACTGTCAAAACCAGGAAAGTAGCCCTGTATATAATCACCACGTAATCATCAGAAGCTAGTCACGTTTTTCTAATTGTCCCAGTAATGCTCTGCATAGCAAGAGGATCCCATTCAGAATAAATATGTTGTGTTTATTAATCTTGAATCCTTTTTAAATCTAGACCAGTTCCTCATCTTTCCTTGACTTTCATATGACCTTGATATTGTTGAAGATTACAGGACACTTTAGGGTTTTTTGTTTTGTTTTGTTTTTTACAAGATACTGTGGAAATTTTTGTAGCATGTCCCCTCGGTTTGGGTTTGTCTGATGTTTCCTCATTATATTTTCAGGTTATGTAGCTTTGTCACATATATCACAGCAGTGCTGCTCTATGTTCTTACTGCACCCTGGTGGTTGGCACATGATTTCAATGTGTCCCTTTATTGGTTATGTTAACTTTGATCACTTGATTAAGGTGGTTCCAATCTGGCTTCCACACACCCAGTAGACCAGAATGACTTTCCTACCCCATGGATGCTTTTTTTTCTCTAGCCTCATCTAGTGGCTTTAGAAATGAATTGTTTGTGAAGGGAAGGGAAGAGGAAAAGCTTGCCTTTATTGTTGAAGGATGTTTTCACTGAGTAGAATTCTATCTTAGCAGTTGTTTTGTTCAGTACAGTGGAATAAAAGGTGTTTACTCCATTGTCTTCTGGCCTTTATTATTTCTTGATGTTTGTACCTCTCTAAGATTTTTCACTTCTTAAGATGAGCTTGTTTTGGTTGCTCTCAGGTGCTTTCCAATAGTTGCTGGCTTTTCCTACTTTATTTGTTTCTTATAATTGTTCTTGGTGGCAGGATTAATCTCATCCTGGCCCTCTAAATAATTATATTTACAAAATACTTGTTTTAGCTATTTTTAAGTTGTAAGATGTGACTATAAAATTATAAAGCCCCATTTTAAAAAGCAACATAAAATTAGTTTTATTTCTATATTTCATTGGAATTTTACCACAGGAGTACTGTTTATAGAAAGGAGCATAGTTTTAGCTTATATCCATACAAAGAAATGTTGTTATTAAAGTAAATTATAAAAGTAAAATAAAGTAAACCAAGTGAAAATAATTTAGTTACTCTCTAAATGCAACTCCATTTTTCCATGGACTCAGGTCTTAAAACTCAGTACTCAATCCGGATACCTTGCTCTATGTCTTACTCCATGTCCAATTCATCAGCAAATTCCATCATCTCTCCTTCAGAATATATTTAGAATTTGGTAACTTCTTACCACTTACCAGTATTACCCTCATCCACCATCCTAGCTTCCTTAGGATTATCGCCCCAGTTCTGCTTCCTTCTAGCATCTAGTGTTGCTGTTGAGAAGTTTGATGTCATTCTGAATTCTTTTCCTCTGAATGTGAACATTTTTCCTCTCTCAAAGGTTTTGGGTTTGAATTCCATTTCCACCACCCCATTCATACCCTTGGCCGCATTCCTCAACCTCTTTGTACATTAGTTTTCTTATGCAATGAAAATTAATAGCTACCTCGCTCTGTGGCCTCACTATGAGGAGTAAATGATTTACTAAGTGAATGTCTGATTTATAGTAGGTACTATATAAAGTGTTAGCTATTATCTGTACCTAGTATTCTGAAACTTCATTATGTGTCTTGGTTTGCATTCTTTTTCATCAGTTGTCCTGTTTCCTTCCATTTTGGGAAGTTTTCTTTAAATTGAAAAAAACAAAAAGCCAATATTATTTCCTCTTGTTTTCTTCTTTCTTTCTGGAACTCTTATTATACAGCTGTTGGACCTTCTGAATTGTTCCTCTAATTTTCCTTTTTTCTTCTGTTTTTCACGTCCCTTTTTATTTTGTACTGGGAGATTTCCTCTACTTTATCTTATAACTCTTCTATTGTTCTTAAATTTCAATTATGATATTTAAACTTCTAGGAGTTATTTTTATTTTTCTATTATTCTTTTTCATAGTATTCTCTTCTTTTTTTAATGAATTCATTGTTTCCCCTTCTCCCCAAGGAAATTAATTATAGTCATTTTGACGTTTACTTCTCCTTTTACCATTTATGTTTATGGACTCGCTTTTTTAAAAATTTTGTTTTAATCTTCCAGTTTTCCATTAGATGCTTTCCCTCAAATGGCTGGTCATCTGTGTCTGTTTATATTTGAGTGAGGGACTGAGAAGCTGAGTAGAGGTTCTGTGAGGCACTGAAAAGCTGAGTAAAAGTTCTGTGTTGAGCTTTTTAGCTGGTGAACTTGCCTTTTCATTGGGTGACCCCCAAATCTTAGTAAATGGTGATCTTTCCTCTAGCGTTGCTTAATTTTTTCAGAGAAAGGTTCTTCCATCTGCCTGTAGAATGTATGTTGCCTGCTGGTGCTCCAGGAATAGGGAGTGAAGGATGTTGAGGGCCCTACAGTTTAGTATTTTAGACTGTCACTTAATTCCTAATCTTCTGTAGTCATCACTGTGCCTGCTGTGCTGGAGTTTATAGCTTTATTTGTTGTTTTCCAAAGAATAAATCTTTATTTTCCTGTGTGTAGGATGACTGGTGGGCAGTGAACAGGGGTAGTGGTTACAAGGAGGGACCTGGGAATTGAGTCTATATGCAGGCTTTCAATCACTTTCCTTGTTTTCAGTTTGTGTCTCACTCCTGTTTTTGTGCCTTTATGTACTGTTCCTCTCCAAGGACTGCAGGATGAACTTGCTCATCTTTCACAGGTTTCCTTCCAACACACATCCCTCCTAGGCCCTGAACTTAGATTATATCTCCTCTGCACGGCTGTCTTGTAAAGGGCCTGATGTTATTTTTTTTATCTTATCTCATACCCCTTTTCTTCCTCTTTTTTTCGCTTGTTACCAGCCTAATGATGATCAAATAAAATACCCCTGTTGAATGATCAACTTACTACCTAATGCTGGCATTGAAGGCCAGAAAAATCTCCAATAAAAATGTATTAGGAAGTTAATCATTTCGTTATGGAATGGATATCAACACATGAAAAAATATTTACACGTGGCCAGTTGTCCTATAGCTACAGAACACAATTTATATTACAGCCATTGAGTCCTAGAGATTCAAGAGATCTTAGAGGTTATTCAATCCAAGGCTAACATTTGTTGAGTCCTTTTCATACTGTGCTAAGCACATTATATATGTTACCTCATTTAATCCACACAAGATTGTTGAAGTAAGTAGGTATCTTCATTTTATAGATGAGGAATCTTACACTTACAAAGGTTCAGTAACATTCATAAAAGTCACGACTAATAAATAAGTGGCAGGGCTGAGATTCAAACCTCAGGCAGTTTTAGCTTGAGAATATGTGCTCATAAGCATTATTCTATACAGTCTCCTATTTATACATCAACCCATGGTCCAGACAGTTGACTATCTAATCTTTATTTCAGGTAATGGTGATCTAATTATTTCCCTTGGAGGTTTTTTTCCCCATTTTTGTACAGACTCTTATCGTTAAAGAAGCTTTTCCTATATTGAGTTGGAATCAGCCTCCATGTAACTTTTACTCCTTTGTTTCCTAGAGTAAGAGAATAAGTTGGCTTCCTCTTCTGGGGCAAAATTCCCATTTTCTCCAATGACACATAATTTCCCATACCCATCGCTATTTTGCTAAAATGTCTTTTTGAAAACACTTGAGTGTTTCAGGTCTATGTTCATGATTATATTTCCCCTCCATCTAGTTCTGTATTCTCCAAGTGAAATCTGAAGAATATTTTTCTTTCATAGGTTTTTTTTTTTACCTCTGGGATTTGATGATAGCAACTCTGATTTCTTTTAAAATCTTCAGGGACTTAAAATTTAGTTGGGAAGACATGAAATGGATACTAAAATGACACTACAAAAGTATATTAAAAATGCCAGAAGACTAATATTATGACAATAATATCAATAGTGATAATAGCCAATATGTAAGATGCCAGCCAATCTTCTAGTTACTTTACATGTATTACCTGACTTAATCCTCATAGCAACTCTGTGAAATAGAGGCTATAATAGTGACATTTTACAGCGAAGGAAAATGAAAGTCAGGTTAAGTAACTTGTCCAGGATCACACAGTTTATAAGTATCAGCCAGATTTTGTCTGAGATGAAGTTCCACAGTCCATGTTTGTAATCCTTACACTACACTAGAAAAATCTATAGGACTTTGGAGAAAGGAGTAATCACAGTGGACCAACGTACTGATCAGTGGAACTTTGTCTGAAACTTTAAGGACTGATAGAGTTTGTGCAATCAGAAAGGAAATATGAAGGGCAGCTATGTGATGGAAGCATCATGAGCAGAAACACTAAGGCAGAATGTCATGGGAAATTTATGGTAGAAAGTGATTAGGTGGAATGTTGAAGGGAACAATGGAACTTAAATCACTTGCTAATGCGGCGAACTGGGGCCTCTGTGATCTGGCTTCTGTGTACCCCTCTTCCTCTTGTCCTCTACCCTGAGCCACACGGGCCTTCTTTCTGTTCTTTGAACGTGCATCGCGTGCTGGCGTCCTAGGCCTTTGTACCAGCTGTTTTTTTGCCTGGAGTGCTCTTCTCCAAGAACTCTGCTGTATGACTCCTTATTGTCTGTCATTCTGGCCTCAGCTTGGCCTTTTCTGACCACACAACCTGCAGAAACCTTTCTTACCACAGTGCCCTGTTTTATTTTCATGGTGGTTCTTCTCTCTGAATAGTGCAAGTGCAAGTGCAAGTGCTACCAGTGTCCAATAGCTACCTCTTTTCTTTTTTGCTAAGAGAATCCTGATTTTATTTGGATCACAGCGTGCCCACCCAAATTCTCATTTTTCTTGGGCTGTCTTGTATTTAGATACAGATTGGCTAGTGAAATATAAGTGGATGTGTGCTGGGAGTTCCTGGGAAAGCTTTTGCTCTTCTGATGGAATGGTAAATATGGATGCAATGCCATCACTGCCCTTCCATCCACTGCCCCGCCTGGAATGCAAACTCAACACCTGGCATTTCATCATGAGGGAAAGGCCCAGGGAATTGTAGAAACTTTGAGAAACTCAAGTAGCAATGTCAGACTTTCTCTTATGTGATAAAACAATTTCTGTTACTTAAAGCCATTATTGTTTTTTATTTTGTTTTTGCTTGTCATTTGGCAACAAAAATGATTTCTAATTAATATAAATTATGTTACCTGTGATAGAAATAGGGAAAACTGGAAAGGCGCTAATTTTGGAAGGAAGAAATGATCATTTTATTTTGGTATGATCAATTTGAGTTGATGTTGCAACACGTCTCCACTTACTGGAGGAGGCGGTATAATATAGTGGATATAATAGAACCAGGCTGCTTAAGTTTAATCCCTGGCTCTGTCAGTCACTAGCTGTGTGAACTTGCACAAGTCACTTAACCCCTCAATATTTCAGTTCTCTCATCTGTAAAACATGGCTGGTAATAAAGCCTAACAGAAAAATGGTTGGAACTGAGAGTAGATAATATTTTTAAGAGAGAGAATATAGAATATATAGAGTCAAGGATCAATATAATTGATTAATATCTGCATTTTGGAATGCAGGAACAAGGGGAGTCAATGAAGGAGAAAGAAGAAATAGGTCTGAAAATAGGAAATCTGAAAGCAAAATGTTACAGAAATCAAGGGAAATAAATATTTTTGGAAAGATGCTCAGAAGTATTGATTGCTATAGAAATATCAAGAGAATAAGCACTAATAAAAGACATTTTCATTTTCAGACTAGAAGAGAGTATTTTCAGTATAGTGAGGGGTAAAAGTTGGGTTACGGCTTTTAATCTTAAATCTGTAAGACTTTACAGATTTAAGATTGACTAGTGAGGAGAGAGAGTGAAGTTAACATCACGTGTACATCTAACTTCAGCTCAACTACATGAACTCAAAATAAAACAGGTAATGCATTTTTCCAGTGGTACTCTATTACATACTGTACGTTACTATATTCTGTACTGTATTACACATGTGTACATGGTACTGACAGGGTTATATACACATAATTCTGTATAGTGCCCTTTAGACAAATTAAAGGCTTTTTGAAGGTGATTTTGATTATATTGATTTTACCTATCTTTGTTTTTTGTTATGGTCTGACTTGAGAACTTAGCCGCTACATTCAATGTAGCTCCACTGTGGTGAATGTAGACCACATAGGTATAGCCTTCTCTGGACTGGGTGTAGTTTTACATACGTGCTGTCACAGACTAGTGGAAAAGGTCTGGCCTGGGGAGAAGTGCTCATCTCCTGGTCTATTTCTGTTCTCACAACTGCTAGCATTATGATGGAAGAAATAGTTTACCTTATGTTCACCAGCTTTTTCCTTTGTAAATTCTGAAACCTGTCAACTTAGTACATAGGGAAAATGTAATAAAATATTTGTCCTTCGGAAAAGAAATCTATGATTTGTCTTTTAGGTAATAAAGCCGTTTCCTGTATCTCTGACTATATTATTAAAATAGAACAGAGGACTTGCCTATTCTAAAGTTATTGTTGAGCAAACCACCAAAGCCCCTTTTGGAAAGCAACTATAAGATAGTAAATTTAGTTATCTTAAATTCTAAAAAAAGAGTTCTTGCTGTTCAAGAAATACATGTTAGAAAGTTTGGAAAATAGAAGTATAAAAAAAATCACTAATTCTTTCATTCAGAGATCACTTATATTTTGTTGTATTTCCTTCTAGTTTTTTAAAAATACATATTTAAAATTATTTTAACATAATTTAGTTTTTATATATAACTTTATATCCTGTTTTTTTCTTTTAACATATAATAAATACTTCCCCAAGTTATTAAATAATTATATTGTATTTTTTGGTATGATATCTCATTTGATAATACTCCTATGTCATATACTGGGGATGCCGAAAAAAATATATACAAGTGGACACTTTGGTCAACATTGCTCAAGTAGTAGTTTGCCATAATCAGAAGTGTCTGGACTCTGATGGTAACCACTTTGAGCACCTTTTGTAATTGCAGAAGTCAAATGTGACTTGTATTCATCCTTTATTATCAGTATACATTGAGTATTACAATTTTAATACAGTTTTCCTTTCTTAAAATGTGTATACATATTTTTGGCACCGTCTGTAGATAACCTAATTTGGACTTTTTTTCATGTCGATTTTATATTATCCATTATAGAGGGACTTTAAAGTTTTGACAGTGTATCTTTTCTTATAATATAAAAAAGAAAACTAAAGTTTTCATTTTTGATAAAAGTTTCAGAATCAAATTTTCAAATAAATGGTTATTTTTTTAATAAGAAAGTCTGAAAAACATTCTTGATATGGTGCTTATAGCTGTGAAAGGTATATGAAAGACGTGTTGATAAATCATTAAGTTCTAATATCCCAATAATTCATTATTCATTTATCTCTTTTTGTTGTTGCTGCTGTTGTTATTAAGTCATCTTGGGAAAGTAATTTAAATCCTTTGGATCTCAATTTTCCCATTTATAGAATGAGAGTGAGTTAGATAACTTCTAAAGCGTCCTTTGGCATTTCCATTTTTATTTGTCCTAAAATTATTTCCTCCCTCCATGATTATGTACTGATATGTTTTCACTTAACCTGACTGTTCAGGTCAATTGTCCTTCAGTATGTATATATTTTAATAGATGTTATTTTTAGAATAGTTGTAGGTTCATAGCAAAATTGAGTGGAAAATACAGAAAGTTTTCATATACTCCCTTCTCTCACTATCAACATCCCCACCAGACATTTGTTACAATTGATGAACCTACATTGACACATCATTATCACCCAGAGTGTGTAGCTTACATTAGGGCTCACTCTTGGTGTTATACATTTACATGGGTTTTGACAAATGTAAATATTCGTCATGTATGATGATACTGGAATGACATGTATCCACTTAATTTTTGATGGTCTAGTCCTAATGAAGAAGCAGGTATTTAGCTGTAAATAAATTATACAATGCTGACCAACTTTTTGTCTTTTAGCTAGGACAGTAAAGCAATTGCACTGGATAAATGTAAATGAGAAAAGCTATTGAGCGATTCAGGGCTGAAACATTAGATTTCATCATCCGGTCCTACTGTGCACTATTGCATTCAATAAGAGATTCTTCTGTACTTTCTGTTACAGATGCTGAAAATTTCTTCTAAAGAGAAATATCCCTTATTTACTTTTGTAAATGGTCATTCCAGAGACTATGATTTTACATCTACTACAACCAATGAAGAAGACCTTTTCTCAGTGGATGAAAAGAAAGGATTACAAAGATTTAGCGCAGAAGAGTTTGTCTTGCTTTAGAAGATGAGGACATTTGTGCTTGATGAGAAGAACTTGAAGCAGGAAAAAGGAAAAGAAACAAGTATACTTGAAACTGATTTATTTTCACAAATAGCTTAATTTTATATGTTCTTTAAAAAAAGAACGTTTGAAAATATACAAGTTTTAAAGATATTTTTCTGAAAGAGAAGTGATTTAATGAATCTTGATTTCTAATAAATGACAGATGATTCTGTCTGCATTCCTATTTCGCTGAGATCGTCTAATGATAACTCTACCTTAACTGCAAGCCTTCCAGTCTTCAAATTCTTCCACCGGAGGCCACTAGTCTCATGAAGGTTTTGTGATATAGGCCCCAAAATCGGGATTACCAAATAGTTGCAAAAGCTTCAGTTTATACTAATGGCAAGAAGACCAGAGAATGAATCTTCCATGCTGCCTAGCCTCCTGATATTAATGCAACCAAAGGATACTTTTGTATGTATCTTGATATGTTAAATAGTAATTGTTAGCTGTGATATGCATACAATTATGTAAGCAGAATTGTGAGTTTTGGTAATACTTAGCAGTATGATTTTATAATGGCTCCTCATTTTTCTTGCTGTTGAATCTTCTCTGAGAAGTGAATATAAAGTATTGGTTTTTTTCCACAAATTTCAAGGTTATGTTATTAATAATAATAGCATCCAATCAGATCAGAGAAAGGCAATATTAAGGTAGGAATAGTGTGTATTTCCTATCTCAAAAATAAAATTTTATGGGAACTCTATTTACTATGCAGTTTTTAGATCTAAAGATAAGTACCAAGAAAGATATCAGTAGATGATCTATGTGATTTTCTTATGTGTATAAATCACTGTAGTGGTGTTTAGAAGCTGAGGCCATTTCTAAGGTAAATCTGCCTTAAAGTGTATTATGTGTTACTTAAAGGCAAATTTGTGATATAAAAGTACAGGAGTTATTAAGCCAGGATTATAACAGAAATACTTTAATAAAGATGTGAGAACATAAAATGCCTTTGTTTTGGTTTTAATGAGATTATTTTAATCCTTTCATTTGAAAAATCATTGGTTCAAATGAGTTGTTTATTTATAATGAAGGCAAATGATAATGTTGCTCTGAAAGCCAAATATTAACTTATTTTATGGAGATTCCATGTTTCAATGTGGAAAGGTGACTTATAAAGACATAACATTGGGGGCCGGGCGGCCCGGTGGTTTAGGTGGTTGGAGCTCCGTGCTTCTAACTCCGAAGGCTGCCAGTTCAATTTCCACATGGGCCAGTGGGCTCTCAACCACAAAATTGCCGGTTCAACTCCTCGAATCCTGCAAGGGATGGTGGGCTGCGCCCCCTGCAACTGGCAACGGCAACTGGACCCGGAGCTAAGCTGCACCCTCCACAACTAAGATTGAAAGGACAACAACTTGACTTGGAAAAAAGTCCTGGAAGTACACACTGTTCCCCAATAAAGTCCAGTTCCCCTTCCCCAATAAAATCTTAAAAAAAAAAAAAGACATAACATTGTGTATCATTTAAAGTCATTGATCTCTTCCATCAGAAAGCCTGTTTGTTAGGTTTAGAGTTGCATGCAAAGTGGACACAGAGTGAGCAGATTGCTTTAGTATGCCTGATGAGAGAAATCAGGTTTGGCATTTCCCAGGGAGGATAGTTTATTAAATTGAAATAAATAGTCTGAAATCTCAAATGTTCCTGTATCCTAAATACGATCTGGACAAATGAAGTCCAGTACTAATTTTCCTAGAAGGTCAAAGCAGTGCAGGAACAGGAAGTCAGTGGTAGGCCTGATTGTATACACTGCAGTCCCCTCCTCTAAATTATTGCAGTTTATTGTTCCTGTACACCTACAGTATTTGTAGGATTCTACAGCAAGCAAATCGGATGAGAGCACCCATACCTCCAAATGAATCAGGATTAATTTTAAGTGTTCTCTTACAAGAACTCTGGAAAAGTTTAGAGTTATAGGATAGCATTCTGTTCTCTTCTGAGCATATTTGGGGATCGATTGTATTTACGCAGGATATTGGGATGAGACAAAATTGTATCTGGACAAAGTTGAGATGAGAGGAGGCAGAAACTTTCGTAACATTGAATTATATTGAAAATACTCAGAATATTGTATACACAAATAAATCGTACAATACAATCATCCCTATGATGGAGAATAAACATTTAGAATCAGAAATTATCAGCATAATATGCACATAAAAACTATTTAACAATATATATGAGTGGATGCATGCATTCGTGAAAATTGAGAGATAGGCTGATGGAATAACAGGTAGAGAAAGCCTGCCTACCTGTTATTCAACTTCAGCTGAGGACCAGGCAAAAAGTTGTGATAATCTTTTATTGGAAAGGCAGCAATAAAACTACATCATTATAATTAGAATAGAGGTACTGTATATTCTGGTTTCAGACTTTTTTTTTTTTCTAAAGATTTTATTGGGGAAGGGGAACAGGACTTGATTGTGGAACAGTGTGTACTTCCAGGATGTTTTCCAAGTCAAGTTGTTGTCCTTTCAATCATAGTTGTGGAGGGCACAGTTTAGCTCCGGGTCCAATTGCCATTGTTAGTTGCACGGGGCACAGCCCACCATCCCTTGCGGGAGTTGAACCGGCAATCTTGTGGTTGAGAGCCCACTGGCCCATGGGGGAATTGAACCAGCAGCCTTCTGCATTAGGAGCATGGAGCTCCAACGTTCTGAGCCACCGGGCTGGCCCCAGACTTTGTTTTGAACACAGATTTTATTTAAAGTTCTGACAGCCAGTGAAACTTAGTCAATAAAGCTTATGGATTATCGTTTTCAGCCTGGAATAAAGGAAAGTAAAAAAGGACAAGATTCGAAGATGGGTGTTCTGTCAGAATTACGATAGGAGGATCCTCCATTTGGACATCAATATTAAGATACTAGATTTTGCCATTAACATTTCAGAAATGAATTTTAAAAATTTTTGATGTGACTTTTCATGGTGAAGGTTTCTTTCCTATCTTCTTCATAAGACTTGACACTTTGAATCCCATTTTATCAGTGTATTAAGCACCAGCAGTCAATCCTGAGAGTCATTTGTTGAATGAGTAAATGAAAACATCCTTTAGAGTGTAAGTATATCCAAAAGAATTTCCCTGTGGTATAGATTTTTCTGTTTTTACATTAAACTGACCCCATTAAATCTGTATTAGTGAGAAGACAACTTTAGCAAATTAAAATTTTAGGTCACTTTTGTGTTGTTAACCTTAGGATTTAACATTGTCCAAGAGCAAACATATCTAAAAGTATATATGTTAATTCTATCTTATTTTTAGAAGAATTAAAGGAACGAAACAGCAAAAATGACTTATCTGTATAATCCAATTGTATATCAGAAATCTCTATTTTTTTAAAGATCTCTAGTTACTTTCTAGTATTCCATGCCAGGAAGCACAGTATTTCTGGTCAAACCTTACTAATCCAGGTTTGTTTGTTTTTTCTTTTATCTGCTAATTTTTATGCTACTGGGAAAAGTTTCATTTTCATGAATTATCACAGGGCACCTTTGTAACTTGCATTGTATACCTGAGTCTTTTTGACTATATATTCATATAAACGTTATAAAAACACCATAAAAACATTATGAAGGATTTTCCAAAAAGGGGAAACAAGAGGAAGAACAGATAATGAGAAAACACTTTAAAATATTAAATAATGATATGAATGTCTATTGAAACAGACATAAGGTAAGGAGAAAACAGAATTTAAAATAATAGTCAAATAGAAGCAAGATATCCAGAATATATTGATAGAGGCAATTTCTTGGAAAGGATAAGGGATTATTATTTTCTATAAAAAGGAGAGCAAATGTCTTTTTAAAAATTTTAGAATATTTTTCATATGATATTTATTATAGTCTCAGTATTGTCAATCAACCACAATTCAGTAGTACTCTATTCAGTTGAGCTTTTAGACCAAATATCTTGAGATTCTGAATTGAAAATGTGAAACATCAGACTAGGAAAAATTGGAAACATCCTATAGCCAATTCCTTCAGAAAGTTAGAAACTCAATCTTCCCCTATTTTAAGTCAATAGTCCAGATACTGGATGTCATTCCAGAGTGAATCATAAAAAATTCTATAGAAATTAATTTTCATTTAAAGTATTGAAAATTAAATTGATAATTCTAAATATATTTATATTTTTACTAACAAATTGTTATAATTTATGACTATATATTATAATTATAGTAATAAAATTGTGAATTCATGGGTTTCAAAAAATGTATCTTAGGGGCCGCTGGTTAGAGCATGGTGCCCTTAACAACAGTGTTGCCGGTTCAATCCCCTCCTGGGCCACTATGAGCTGCGCCCTCCACAACTAGATTGAAACAACTACTGATTTGGAGCTGATGGGTCCTGGAAAAACACACTTAAAAATAAATTTAATAAAAAAAGTTAAAGAAAAAGTATTTTATAAGCAGGAAGTGTAAACAAAGGAAAGTTAGAAATTCAATACGACTTTGATAACAAGTGGATGAAAGAATGATTGACAGCAAGTTTTGAGTGTGTCTAGGCAAATACACCATAGGAAACTGACACAGATAAAAGCATATGAATTGAAAAGGTTTGCAGGTTGAGATGATTTAGTGATTATATCATAGTGTCAGCCAGAATAAGTGCTTCAAAAGTAAGATTTTACATATTCACTAAATACTACTAGTTTAGAAAAAATTATGAGTTCTTATATTTTGGGAAAAATAAATATTTCTCTGTTAAGCTCCAGTGTTATGCAATGAAGATGGCATTCAGAAACTGGTTAAACTGGAGTCGGACTCGCTCTGCTCAAATAGTGACTTTTACTAGATACATGGCCTTCAACAAATTATTTAATCTCATCTGTAAAATAGGGATGATTGTAACCATCACGTTGGGCTATTATGAGGATTAATTGAGGATCACATTGGACATGCAAAAACACTTAGAAAAATGCCTGGCACATACTGAGTACTCAATTAATGTTAGCCTTTAAAACTGTTGTCAAGATTTCATTCATCTGTCTTAAGATTTGAAAAGGTTTTAAGAGTATGTTTGCTTTTTTTTTGAACCGACATTGGAGAACAAGAATTAGAAAAGGACAAAACCAAAACTAAACCCTCTTAATTCCATTCCAATATTGAATGTCTGTAAGGCTCTATAGAATATATTGAGATAAAAAGTGACACTTTTATCAGGGGGCCTAGACATTTATTTAACTGTGGGGGAAAATACAAAAGAATCTGTCACACTTGGTAGGAGAAGAGAAAACTTACAGAAGAAGTTCTACAAAGTAAAATTATATTTGGTTTCAAAAGAGAGCACCCACCTGGTTATGGGGATGAGGATAGTTAGTTTTCATGGAAGGCGTGGCATTTGAAATGAATCCTGTAAGTCTGGTATGATTTATATACAGGCAAGAAAGAAGTATTTGGATGAATAAGAAGGAAATAGCACAAAGACCCAGAGACAGGGTCCACACACATGTGGCTGGTTTTGGTTGTTCTACTGACTAGGGAGCACTGCTGGCTTTTAGTAAGGGGATGATGATAAATATCCTGCAATTATGTGGACAGAAGAATGAGTGGTAAGGATGAAACATATGTCGTTTATTACTGAGGGCCTTGAGTGTCAGGCTGAAATTTATACTTGTGTAGGTAGATGCCTGGGAGAGAGACAGGGGAGGAAGGATGCTATAAAGGAAGAAACAAAGGGTATAGAAGTCAGAAGAACAAGGATTTAGTTCTAACATTTAAAAATATGCAGATTTCAAATTTCTCAAGCCCTGCCCTTAGAGTCTGTTTTATTTAGATGTAATTCTATAGCATCTATGAATGAATTTAGTAAATTTAGAGGAGGCTGAGGAACAGCAGGTCATGTAATCTAGAGGTTTCCTAACCTGATGGACACATGAGTAGAATTCAAGGGTCCATGAATTTGGATGCAAAAAAAATCTTTCTTCACTAATCCAACTGAAATATAAGTACCCTGTTCCTTGAAAATAAGTCCTAGCCAGACTATCAGTTCTAATGCGTTTTTTGGAGCAAAAATTAATATAAGGCCTGCTATTATATATTATACTAATATTATATTATATTATACTATATTATATTATACTATATTATACCGGGTCTTATTGTAAAATAAGACTGGGTCTTATATTAATTTTTGCTCCAAAAGACACACTAGAACTGATGGTCCGGCTATGTCTTATTTTCGGGGAAACACGGTATTTCCTTCCACTAAGAATGTAGGCAACAAAGTATAGTAATATCAGCCGTACCTAGGATGTTGTCACGGATAGAAATCGTATTACTTTCATATCATAATGCCATTATCTTGAAATATGTACACTGCTATGAAATTATGGATACGACTTGCTGCTAGGACCTATTAATGTGTTTAAAAGCAAATATATTACTATATATCACAAATTTAAATAATATTTTAAAACCTTTCCTTTGCAACCATGTGCATTTCATTTACATTTAAAAATATTTTAATGAGAATGGGTCCATAGACTTTACCAGACTACCAAAGGATTTAAAAAGTGAGGAAACCGGAGCAATAGAATGCTGAAGCTTGTAAGAATGAGGGGCAAGGCGGAAGTGCAGGCTGAAATCAGGAATTGGAGCATTTTGAGTGTTTGACGTGGATGGTATAAGCGTCAGTAAGAGAGGGTGTGAAATGATAGAGCCAGTACCTGGACGTGGGAATGCAAAGCTGCCCCTCTGAATCAGAGGGATTTACTAAGTGGAAGGAGGAGTCTCTTTGCTAGTTGAGTCTAGGAAAGAATTAGGATTGTCAGGAAAAATCAAGGTTTGAGTCACTGTGAAGAGTTAGAGGATGAATGACTGCAGTGATGATACCAATGGCAATAACTAACGTTTACTGGGCACTTACTAAGTATTTAATACATACTTATTATTTAGTTTGATCGTCACAGAAATCCCGGGAAAAATAGGTATTTTTATTATCTCTATTTCACAGATGAAGAAACTGAGGGTCAGTTACGGTAAGGTGACTTGCGGAGTTAGCACAGTTGATAACTTGGCAGATTCGGGATTTAAACCTCTCCTGATTCCAGAGCCTGTTCTAGTCTTCTCTGCATCATTGAGTTAGAGGTTCCGAAGGTGCTAGTGAAAATAGCCCCGAGAGTGCAGGAGAATGGCACTGCGTGGGGACGAAAGCAGAGCAACTGTGCAAGGGAAGTCTTTGACCTACTGTAGCCAGAATTTTGGAAACCAGGCTTAAAGACACGGGCAGTTTGGTTAGTAGACTGGAGAGTTGAAGAAGAGATGGCACTTGACAGATTTACTATATTTTACTGGCATTGAAAATCAGGTTCCCATTGTTTCAGAAACTGCTAGATGGATGGGAAGTTTATGTAAGATGTTCCTTTACTCTCTTCCCTTTGCATAATACATCCTGCCCATTCTGAGGTGAAGAGTCTGATCTGAGTAGCCTTATGAGGCGACATTTTGAGCCTTCTCTTCTTTGCCTGGCCTTCGACCCCAATTTTCCAGAGACCGCGATTGAGAAAGACCTTTTGTTATTGTACAATAAAGGGGAAACTCCCAGTGCTGTAAAACAGACTGAGGACTTTGCAAAATATAGCAAGTTCATGTCTGCTAATATGTTAAGTTATTTGGGCTCCTAGTTTAAGTAGTGATTTGTTGTTTTCATGCTAATACAAATTCTTGTATTAATAGGAGCATGGCCCTGGGTTTCTTCATCCGCCTGGGAAAAAATTACTTGTTTGATGGTAAACAAAGAACAGAAGAATCACTTCACTGTCCGCATTTTAAAAAAAGATGGTATGAAGCAATAGTGGAATAATTTTAATTGTAACCCTCTAACACTTGCAATCAGTAAGATCATTTGTGTTCTGTTTTTAGGAAGTGGACTATTAAAGAGTACATAGTGCATTAGAAATGCAAAACATGACCGCATGTTCTCAGGATTTTGTCAGTGTTACATGAAAGAGCACTTGTGTCGGGATGCTCAGCTCTGAGGGTATGCTCTGTTCAGTGTGTATTTACAGAGATGTATGAATATTTGATTAATGAGTCATGGTCTCTGGAGAAATTTAATAACTGTATTGCTGTACAAAGCCAGGCCCTTAACTGTTAACACAGCTGCCAATAGTGTCATTGACACTGCAGCCCTTTCTGAATCTAATATATTCTATGGAGTAAATTCCTTGGTCCAAAAGGGATCTGTGAGAGACATTATTCAGTTATCTGTTTT
Source organism: Rhinolophus sinicus (assembly GCF_036562045.2). Lineage (NCBI taxonomy): Eukaryota > Metazoa > Chordata > Mammalia > Chiroptera > Rhinolophidae > Rhinolophus > Rhinolophus sinicus. The sequence goes on from NC_133756.1 coordinate 30,475,902, forward strand.
GAACTTGGCTCAATTTACAGGCTCTGATTTGTCAAGATTTTTCCAGTGAAAACAAGCAGTGATACAGAAACTTAAAAATGACCTTTTGAAAATGATTACTTTCCCCAGAAATGAGTTGAAAAGATCATTGATAAATAAAAAGCTGTCGATGATCCTTTTCAAGATTTTCTGTTAGGGATTTAGTAATATTTTTTTGTCTAGCTTATCATATAAGAAATATCCAAGAGTAGTAGAAATGTGAGATATATTCGTGATTTAGATATCAATCTCACATCTATTTGAATGCCATAATTGTACATGCTTATGTATAATTATATATAATGATTCCATTATTAAATATAATTTAATGCTTCTTCAGGAATTATTGAAGGCTACTTTATCCCTTCATCTATTTTTTTGGTTTTGTTTTTAATATCTATGGAGAAATCAATTCTAACCTTCAAAGTTAGGTGGGTATTTTAGTAATGTTACCTCATTTAACTGCTTGAGTAACAGGGAGAAATGTCAAAAAAAGATAAATTTAGTGCTGGAGCTTTGGCTGGAAGCTGTAACTGCAGGTTAGAATTATCCATGCTATGCAGAATTTCCTGCAACACTTCTCCTTAGGGCCACAATGCATTACAGCAGACGTATAATGAAGCTGCTATAAAATCTCTGGTAATTAAGGGGGATTTGACAGTAATTGCAACAGTGAATCAACTTAATTATTACCTGCTTCAAAGAGAGCTAACCTGATGTTATAATCTAACCTTTTCTACTTTTAAAATGGGAGATTAAACAAGTATATGTAGCATTTAAGAATTAAATCTGTTGAGATCGAATTGTATTAATACACTTCTAATATACATTTTATGCACATGTACACATCAGCTTCTCAAGAAGAACTAGGATTAGGCTCACTATGATCCATTAACGTTATTTGGTGTCCTCTGCAAATTGAACCAAACCCACATCTCTAATTCAAGTCAGCTTCTCCTCAAGCCACAGACAGGTCTTGACTGTGGTTTACCTGATTTCCACAGCGTAAAGAAAGGATACTTTCTTAATATTAGCGTGTAGAGAAAAGAAACACCCAAATTAGTATCATTGTTTACGTTTAGATAGACTAGCTCTTAGAATCTTAAAAGCTCATCAAAATCTACAAGCAAGCTGACGTGAAGGTGAAGATGTAGAATCAGCTGAGGGCTTTTATGTAACTTGTACATCCAACTCTGAATACAAAGAACAAGATACCTAAACATCAGCCTGAGTCCTGTCTGTCGTAATGCGTCTTATAAACTATCCCCTCCATTTCCTATTGCGTACAATCTTCCTTCTCACAGGGGTGGGAGTGGACAAATATGAAATATCAGTGTGTTTTGCTATGAGTTCATGTCATGTACCATGGTTTATCAGGGACCTAGAACATTTAACGCCAGCTTCCATATTTGTGGTTTGGTCCCATCTCTAGCAGATTTCCCTAACTCTCTTTTCTCCTTTTAAGCCTTATACTTGTGTCTTAATTGACTTTAGCTTTACCAATAACTATATTTGCTCTCTGTAATTATAGAAAGATTGGCCTGCTGTAGTTTTGTTTTGGAGTGTGAATCTATTTTGTGTTTGCGATATGTAGAGACCCAATGAACTGGCTCATTTCACAGATGATTGATGAGGCATAGATTTGGTACCATTTGGGGATGGCATAATCTCAACCAATGTTTACCACACAAAAAAAGAATGTTCATAGGAAGGTGAATCAGAATCGATTTTCCATCCAGGGCAGGAGGACCCCTGGGCAGGCTTTGATCATTGATTTTTATAAGATTTCTTCTGGTGTGTTGCAAATTCAGCCTAGGTTCTCTGAAGAAAGATTGAGAACATACGTTATACACCTGTTTTCTGTTGTTGCTTCATACCACTAATCAAATTCTCTCTCAGTGTAGGATGCAAATAAGTATGGTCAATAATTGAATGATGATGAGGGAAATGAAGCAATGTGAATTCTAATTTTTGATTTGGTCACTGACGGACCTAGGGCAAATTGTCTAGAACCTCTATTTTATTTCTCAACCAGACTGAGTTACAACTACTCTGCAGGAATCCCCTGTGACACAATTCACTTGCTTGTCTGTGAGAAAACTGTCACCAAAGCAGAAGCTCACCAAAGTAGTGGCTTTTGTAAAGGTAGTTAGCACAACGTCCAAAGTTACCTATTTTGTGCTAAGGGATTTTCTTATTTCATGTGAGCCGTTGTTGTCTTTAGTTCATACTTATAACTTAATTTAGCAGGGATCTGTGATCTACGTAGGGTTTATCCCTCTGGTTTTTGTCTTTTAGATGGTCATTTTTTGTTAGTATTGAACAGAGGACGTTGAAGGCTGTGAAACTCAAACCAAGTGATTTCTACCTGATGAACAAAGCCGTGGAAAGAGGTTGGAGCTGTTGCCCAGAGTAATAGTCTTTTACTTCCACAGCTTATCTATGTACTTAAGATAGAAAGGCGAAGGAAACAGTCAAGGTTCCTGCTCTCATACAGCTCACATTTAGTTGTAACTTCTATTTACTCAGTGCTTACTATTCTAGGCACTTTTTACGCATTGTCTCATTTTTATGCCATGAACAGAAATCTGTGCTTTCTAGGGAAGGAACTTGAGACTCAGAGAGATTAATCAAATTGCCCAAGGCTACCCAGCAGGTATTCTACCCCAGATCTACTTGATTCCTAAAGGGTTGAAACTACTACATTTTGGAATTGTCCGTGGAATTAATGAACCATATTATTCCTAGATATTATAAGTGAAAACCAGCTTTGCCATATTTACCATACCAAACATTTATCATATTTTACTACAATAATGCAATGAGGTAGAGAACCCTAAGTTTTTATTTTTGCTTATTTGTTTTTTAATTAGACTTGTGTGACACATTAATATCTTGTTTCTTAAACCCAGAAGTTAGCAAAGTTTCATGAAGACTCCCTGAAATACAACAGAATTTTCAGTGGCAGCATTTTCAATGTCAGACATACCATAGGAATCAGTGAGTTTTGAAGCTACCGTGTTTCCCTGAAAATAAAACCTAACTGGAAAATAAGCCCTAGCATGATTTTTCAGGATGACATCCCCTGAACCTAAGCCCTAATGTGCCTTTTGAGGCAAAAATTAATATAAAACGCAGTCTTATTTTTGGGGAAACACGGTATTACCTTCTGTGTTAAAACTGCTACCCTCTCTCAGTCCCTCTCAGATCTTTTCCACAAGCAAAACATGTACTAACTTCTTATGGACTTTATAAAGAATGGGTATACATTCAGAGGACTGCATGCTAAAGGCAAATTGTCATCTTCTTTGTTCTTGTAAAATGATGGAATAAAAAAATTAGGATTATGCTTTCTGAGAGAAAGTTAATTACACAATCGCCTCAGTTATTCAGGCGTAGAATATCAGGTTAAGGGTATATCCATTCCTGCCTTCGACAATGGAGAAGGACTGTGGGGACAGTCCCAGAGAGCAGTTTCCAGGCTCTCGACCTCATGTAGAAAGGTGTTCGCTCGGGTAGTAGATGGCCATCCACTCTGACTAGTTGGCCATCGGCTGTGACCAGTTGGCCATTAGCCACTGATGTAACTGCCGTGGATGAGCTAGCAAGCGCGGATTGCAGTTAGCAAGTGGGTTGGTTGGCAGAGAAGTGGACGGCAGATTGCAGATTGTGTGGATCCTGCTTCCTGTGTCCCCAACCCAGCCGCCAGCGAGAATATAGTGGTATGAACCCCTATCCATGGCTCTGTTAGTGTTCCTTTTTGGCCTCACCATATCCTGCGTTCTGGTGTGGGGAGCGGCACCAGAGGCCCTGCATGGCGAGGACTCTTTAGCTGACACTAATGCGATCACAATAAGGGGTTAAGAGTGAGCTGGCATCCCTTGAAAAATGACATATATCTTTGAAAGGCAGCAAAGTTTTAAGGGACCTTGGAGATTATCTAGTCCATTGTCTTCTTTTTAAAGATGAGGAAACTGAGACCCCAAAAGATAAAATTATTTGCCCAGTTACACAGCTACATATGACAGCTATGACTAGAATCTAGTTCATTCTTTTAGCTGAGAGAAGATTTATTTTAAATAATGAATGTTTGGCAACTTTAATATAAACAGCAGAACATCTCCGGATGTTTTTTAAAGTCTATTCATATTTAAGTAAATTGAGTTGTTCAGTTGACTTTCAAGACCAGAGTTCTGGAAAGGGATAGAGTTCCTGTCACAGAAACTGCCTTTCCTTTTTGGTGTCCACTTTGAGCATTGTTGTAGGCTTGGGATATTGAGTGAAACTAAAGAAAGAAAGCAGAAAACTATTAAGCAGAGGGAATCGGTCTGAGCTCCCTTGTAAAAATAACCGTACCCCCTCCATCCCCAATTCCTATCTTGGCTTTTTGTTTTATTATTATTGGGTCACTTCTTCTGCAAGAGGCATAGGAAGATACGTGTTGATTGTCAGTTGGCATAATTTCAGAAGGAGGGTAGGACATGAGCAGGAAAAGAATAGAGATTTTCATGATAAAATCTCTGTTTCCTTTACCTATTGCTGTGCAGCAAATCGTCTGAAAACTTCGTGGCTTACCCTAATACGGATTTGTTATTTCTCGTGGTTCAGTGGGTTGATTGAGCTCAGCTGTGAGGTTCTTCTGCTCCACATGGTGAAGCTGCAGTCACTCATGCAGCTGCTTTCAACTGGGAGCTTTCCTGGGGCTGGAATATCCAAGATGGTTTTTTATCTTCCAGGTGACTTCTCATCAACAGGTAGTCTAACCCAAACTTTTTTTTAAAGCTTGGCAGCCGACTCCTAAGAGAGCACAAAAGCGCACTCTTCCAGGCCTTCTCAAGGCTGGGGCTAGGCACTTGCACAGACAGTCACTTTTGCTAACTTCTACTGAACAAAACAACTTGTAAGATCAGCCCAGATTCACGGGTAGAGGAAATGGACTCCATTTACTGATGGGAGAAATGGCAAGGAATTTTGTGGCCATCTTTACTACCATCTCAAATTTTTAGAATTTCAATTTTTGTTTCTCATCTGATTTTATTAATATACGTTAACTTTCTTACCGCTATAATGTTCACATCCAATATTCAACAAATGCCAGTATTGCCTGAGCTCATACAATAACCTATATTTTTTCTCAGTTTCCCCCCAAAGACAAAGAAATTCATGGACTTAACATGACTCAGGAAAATACCAGGGTATGACTTTGTGAAAACCTAGATTTCAGAGATTATAAAAGGATCCCTAATTATCTGTATCAGAGCTGAGGTGGATTTTTCCAGCCCCTTCTACTTTTTAGGGGTAGAAAAATAAGGCCTGAAGTCTCAGGAAATTTAAATTTTGGAATAAAAAGAAATATGAACATGTGACGGTGAGCCAGAGAGAATTTTGGCTGGGAATTTAGATGTATAATTTGGTTCAGCAAGAAGACCCAATCCATTTTCCCTTTGGCTGCTTAATTCTGATTTTTCTAATAGAGTCTGAATTTAGAGAATCATCTTCTCTGACCACGTACTCTTCTGCCAGACCCACAGAAAGTGCCAAGCCGCCTCGGCAGTGATGGCCAATTCAACATGGAGACATTGTAAAATAGGAATGAGGGATCAGCTTTGATTTCCCTAAACTTTGTTTTTTTTAAATACTCACAAAGGCACTACACACAAGCCCTCAGGTCTGCTTCTCTGCTGAAAATGCAGTGATCGCCCAGCTCCAGAAGCATTTACACAATGGTGGGAATGGGCGTTATGGAGTGGATGACACTATAAAGACAGCAGTGTGATTTCGAATCCCTTTTCCCTGAAGGTACCAGCAGATTCACCGAGAGGCAGCCTATTCCTTCTCAAATGAGATACAGCAGTTTATCATGTCAGACTACTCCACGGAGGGTGAAGGCTATAGGGCTTCTGGCTGTCAGGAGCGGGATTTCATCTTGGGGCCCCTCAGGCCATATGGAGGAAACCTAAAAACTTCACTCTGCCTCTTCCATTGTCTGGCATTCTGTCTCCTTTCCCCATCCCGGTGTCCTCTTGACCAACCTTATAGCCCCAATCCAAATCATGTGTGTGACATAAGCATCAGAAAATTTTGCTCTTATCCATTAAGAGAAGCCTCCCAAATTGTATTCAAATCAATTTCGCAAAAAGAAATATCAAAGAATGGATGCTTTTGATTTATAAATTTTAATGTTTCTACAAACTTAGGAAACTATCTTTGAACATTTGGAAGAATTCTGTGAAAATAATTTGAAATTATGTCTGCCTAATAGAGATGCAATGTATGGAGGCAGGCTCATGAGATAAAAATAATACATATGTAATTCTTCTGTGGAGCTACAATATTAAGATTCTGTTCACAGCTCCTATTAGAGTTCATCGCCACCTATTTCAGGTTTTGCACACAGTAATTGTTTCATTGTAAAAATCTTTTGTCTGTTTTCTGAATTGCTACGTTGTCTATAAATATTTAGTGATAATTCATGATTGGGTTGTATTTACCCCTGTAGTTATGTATTACAAATGAAATGACAGCATCTGCTGAAATTAAAAGTGGCCACATTTTCACTGGAGCTTAATTAAATGCCAAAATTTATCTACATTAACAACAAAGTAGTGAAATTTATTGATCAATTCACATGATATAAGTTGACAAATGGCTTAAGCAATTTCCATAATTTTCTACACGTGTTAAAATTTGTAATGAAAAAGAACACTATATTAACATTAAATGAGAAATGAAAGGGAGGTTTTGTACTGGGGCCAGTGCCCTGGAGCAGTGTACTTTGTTTTCCGGGCCCTGTCCAGGCTTGCTGTTTGAGCTGTGTACAGATGGGTCTCTGACAGTCCTACAGCTGTTCTCCTAATTGTCCATTAAGTGTTCTATTGATTCTCTGATTCAAAGTACATGTCTTTCAGCTCAAGCTATCGTGTGAAGTGGCAGACACATTCCTTGTAGAATGACAGAGCTGCTTGAAACCTAAAAATGTGGTCTGCCAGTTTCAATTGAGGATCCTGCTTTCAAAGGAGAAGGCTTGGTTAAAGGCGCTTTGTAATAGCTGGTTAGGTTTTATTTTCTAAACTTTTAGCATCAATCAATTAAAGCAGCAGGCTCATGAAGAGTTTTAATTCCTGGTTAAGCATGTACAGATTGCACCTGGCTGATGCCGGGCAGGGCGAGGGAATCAGTATTGGTACCAGAAAACCAGCCTTGTTTAGCTGTATGCAGATTTTTCTCCCTGTGCACCTGACATGCGCAAAGTCATTTTCATTTGACTTGCAAGTTCACTTTTAGCATTTTTTAAAAAATTGAGATCACCTGCGATTCCAGATTATGCCAGTCAGAAACCTGTTTAAAATCATCTCTCTTTAATCTGGAAAGTGAAAGATAAGATGCATATCTCTTGCGAGGACCATAAATCTTCAGAGAAACAAATAACCATAGGTAAAACTGTAAAAGTTATTTAGTTCTCCACCGAAAGAGGTTTATTAATCTAAAATTTCCAGTCCATTGTGTCAAGATTTGGTTAGCATTCCGTATCTCATTTTGTGCAATTGTCCCTCAAGCAAAGAGCTGATCGCTTCAGTTTGAACTTTATCAGTTGTGTAGTTCTGTTATAATCTAAGTGCAAGGAATAAAACAAAAGCCTCTATCAAAAAGGTCCAAAACTATGGTTTAGGTCACCCCAAATAGCATTTGCTTTCTTTTCTTAATGAGATGACACATCCTAATGTTTTTACCATTTAGGTTTATCTCTTAATTACTTTGTGGTATAATATTTCAGTAGAAAATGGCCTTATTCCCTAGTAATCTTTCAACTATAAATGAAATGAATAAATAATGTTTGTTGCCTCCTGTGTATCAACTTAATTAGGAGCTATCCCCATGGCCCCAATCACAAATGAGGATCTCTGATGTGATTTTAGCTCTCCAATAAGTTTTCAGATGCATCTAGATTTTCAAAGGGAGAAAGGACGATCAAACACACATATTTAAATGTGTTCAGTGTATTACATATACACAGTTAAATGTATAAAATGAAAATTATAGATTATATTAAGGAAAATCACTTTAAGGGAAAGATTAATTAAAAACGGCTCTGTTTCCCACAATTAACTGTTCATTCTGTCTCTCTCTCTCTTTTTTTTTTTGTGTCTCCTTTGTATCTTCTCACAATAGCCCCTTTTGAAGATTACTGTCTTTTCTTTTCCTCTCATTATTGTTGGATAAAGGAGCATGGCCACTAAACTAGTGTTCCCTTTGTCAAAAGCAAGTGATTTGTATTCTGATGCTCTGTCTGGGGTATGATGCCCTTTATTCTGACCCGCCCAGTCTATAACCTCCATGCTGTAGCGTCCTCCGTAGGAAGTGAGTTTCCTGCGGTAAGAGTTGCTGAAACAGGGAGACAGAATTTGTGTACTTTCGATTTCTCTCTCGTGTAATATATTTGGTATTTAGAAGCCTTAGGAGTTATATAATCTATTTGCTTTCAAAAATATTTGTTTTGAAATTACATAAAATACGTGAATGAATGAAATGCATGGGTACGTATTATAGAATCTAATCTGAATTTAGGGCTTTTTGAGGGGGGCGGGCAGAGGGATGTGGAACTTTCAACCAAAATGTCCTCTTACCAAAGGATGATAAATTCTCCCTATCTGCTTTTCCTTGGGAAACAAGTGAAAAATCTATTTCTAACATAGTAATAGAGTATATATTGATACCTGCAAAACATTATGTGAATCTACTTAGATGCCAGCACTTTCAATTACACTGTTAGCCAGTTTTTAAAAAAGATTTTTAGAAGCTTTCAACTGTAGACTTTTGTCTTGTTGAATGAACTTCAGCTACACTAAATTTTAAGTAAATTTGTGATGACTGAGCAATATACATTGGCTGAGCTAGAATCCAATAACCCACAGGACAAATTAATTTTCAACAAAAAGGGCAGAAACCTCAAGTGCCATGACTATATGGAGTCTCATTCTATCTCTCTGGAGCCATTTTTGCAAATCACTACAGCTATTCATAATCTAAATCAGTCTCCTTTAGCAGCAGAAAGATCTTTTTTCATGACAAAACAGAAGATGACATTCATTAGTGCCTAACTTGCATAAGCTACCTTAAATTTATTGGTGCTCTTCTACTTATCTGAGTAAGAATTCCTTTGTCTACAGCTATAGGAAAATTCCAGTTGTACTACTTAAAAATATAAATTGTCACTTTTATCAGAACTTTTGGCAGTTTACTTTATTTTAGAAGTAAAACTGGTGGTTAAGGTTTTAAGACTTCCAATGGGCGTTGTTTCAATCATAGTTAATAGGTGCCTAGGATAGTGATAGGATTATGCATAAGCTTCTCCGAAAAAAAAAAAAAAAAGAAAGAAAAGAAAATCCACATTGTCATCCATGTACTGCTGGGAGGTTTGTAAGGAAACCAACTTTTGTGGTGGTGGATATCACTGAATGCATCATATATCTGGCCAACTGTGGACAGACTTAAAACCACCCAGCCTGTTTGCTCAGTGTACTCAAGGGCTATGTGTGATTTAAAAGGGGGCAAAATGCTTATAGGAAATCATTTTGAAATGTTCCATAAGCTGTTCTACGTCTTTCTACCCCCCCAAAAGAGCCTAGTCAGGGGAAACTTAGTCTTATATTATATTCATAATATTCTGATTAGAACCTTTCTTTTGTTGGGCTCATTTTTCTTTCCTGTTGATAAGAACCAGCCTTGGATCCATTTGGAAAAATATTTGGAACCTGAGTTTTGCTTTCTGTTTTCTCCTATCCCCACATATGCTGGTTAAAAAGAAATAAGGAAAAACTGAATATGCATACATTTTGCAATGATAGTTTTGTTTGTTTTTATTCCTGACAATCAGATGCTTCGCCTGGTGAGACAGTGAAGAGAATTACCTAGAAGAGTTATTTCAGCAGGGCAAAATGGCACCATGGTGCATCTGTGTAGAGCAGGAGGAAAACTTGGGTGAGACCTTGATCGAACCTGACCTGGCTGTGGTAGTATCAGAGAGCCAGATCCTGAAAGAATCTTTCACTAAAGCTTTTTTGTTCTGTCTGCCTAGCATCTCTAATGCCTGAGTTCACATTTCTATCTGTTGGCTAGTTATCATTTATCATAGGTAGCAACACTGAGGCAAGCCTTGGCTATGATGGAATGAAAGAATAGTACCACAAGCGGTGTGGCCCATGAACTGGAAAAAGTATTGTACTCTGATTACAACAAAAATAAACAGTTAATGAAACTGTGGAAACTGTGGGAAATTTGGGATTAAAGAGAAATAAGAAAAGAGAGCTACAGATACATTTTAATTATATATTTGCATGGGGATTTCAGAGTAGCGGTCAGCATATTCTCAGAAGTAACCAGGCTTGACAAAGATTGCCTAGTGGTCAAAACATGGCATCCAAGTTAGTGAGCCAACATGTAGAATGGAAGTGAAAAGTGACCCTGTATAATTATACCAAGTATAAAGTATCTTCTAAATTTCTCATTATCTCCAAAAGGGGACATACAGTAAATCCATGTGGGCAGAACTGAGTTTGGTCAGTAGTTCTAATAAACATAGCAGAAGCCAGGCCATGATTACCTGAAGAACGAATTTACTGGGTCAGGTCTTGGAAGTTTAAATAGTGATTGACACCCGGAAGTTTTTATCAACTAATATCACCTGCCCAAAGACTTGTAGGTCGCAAACTAGGTAATGCTCCCTCAAAAAGTAGAGTTGATTTTTAAAATTACATAAAACATTCAGTTGAAATTTCCTTTCTCCAGATTTAGTCAAAGAAATTCCAGATTCTTGCTAATGATTTATTCAGGTTTGATCTGTGTCTGATTGGTTCCAGCATATAGTCTATCTCATTTTTACAAAGAGCAGCTCTTTACTCTCCAAAATATAGTCATATGGGTTTACAAATCTGAGCTGTTGAAGATGCTATCATTTTGTGGAGATGTGGGCACAATAAACTATTCATCTCCTCAGGTCTAAAAAAGAAAATAACATGTCCTTTGAACAGGAAAGAGGTCTACTAATACCTTGGCAATAGAACACATACTATAATTATTTTTTTCCAGGAGATAAACTGCCACACTGAACCTGCATACAAGATATTTGTCCAGGGAAAAAGGTTTAAGACATAGTTGCTCTGGGAAAACCTGACTGGTTCGTGTCAAGGAATGCATCTACACCCCTGGTGTCGAACATTGGGACCTAACCAATGAGCTAATCAGGCTAGTCAGTTATTAAATGAGCAGCTACAAAGTCTCTATAAAGGTGGACTTTTAAAGTCAATCAATGCCAGTTTTTCCTGACTTGGGACAAAAAGCTCTACAATAGGTTAAGTCAAAGAGCAGGATCAGAAATAGCGCTTCAGCAGAATAGGTTCAAAATAACATTTTAGGGGATTTTCTTCACCATTTAGTCAACTTCCCATAAAATGTCTCTCTCCTGTGTTTCTGATTTTTCCCCAGGCAGGATGTGCTCCGGAGCCACACTGTCTGGGTTCAAATACCAACTCTGTCACTCTCTTGTGGTGTGACCCTGTGCAAGTTACTTAATCTTCCTGTGCCTCAGTTTCCATCTCTGGGGAATACTAATAATTTCTAACAGACAGACTTGCTGGGAGTCTTAAATGAATCAGTACTATTGGTGTCCGCCTACTTCTCTTGCGTCCGTGTTGTTGAGTGCAATGATCAATCCTAGTTTCTTTTTATTTGACCCATCAGTGCTGCTCAGCACAGCTTATCACCTTCTCTTCCTCGGAACGCTCTTCACTCGGTTTGCAGGATACGTTACTGTCCTGGTTTTTCTCCTCCTTCACTGCTCCTCCTAAAGTTCTCCTCATCTCTCTAGTCTGTGAAGGTTAGAGAGCACGAGAGCTTAGTCCTTTGTCCTTTTCTCTTCTCTTCTGTGTTTATACTCTTTTGATTTCCTCCAGGTTCATGACTCTAAATAACATCTGTGTGGTGGCTACTCCCAAATTTATAACTTCGGCTTGAATTCTCCCCTTAACTAACTGCTTTACATCTCCAGTTGGGTATCCAGTAGGCATTTCAAATCGAACGCGAAGTTAAACCCCTGACCTCTCCTCCCCACACCTACACCCTTTCCCCCACAAAAGCTGCCTCCTCCACAGTCTCCTGTGTCAATAAAAGGCAATTCTATGTATTCAGTTGCTCAGGCCAAAAACCTTGATCTCATCCTTGACTCCTTCCTCTTTTTCTCATACCTCGTATCAATTCCATCAACAAATCCTGCCGTCTCTATGGTATCTACATATGAATTTAGAAACCAGCCTCTCCTCAACACCTCACTGCTACCATCCTGTTCTCAGCCTGTCATTTCTCACCTAGATTATTGCAATAGCTTCTATATGTCAGTCCTTGCCCTCCTGCAGTCTATTCTCAACATAGCAAGCAAAGCAATCTTTAAAAATCATGTCAAAACCATTCAGTGGTGTCACTCAGTACAGAAATCAAAGTTTTCATAATGACTTGCAAAGCCCTTCATATTCTTGTCCCTGATCACCCCGCTGAACTCATCTCCTCCAAATCCTCCCATCGCCCAATGTTCCTCAGCACCCCCTGACCTCCTAGTTGCTTAAACATGCCAGGCAGGCTCCTGCCTGGGTCTCTGTACTTGCTTTGCCCTCTCCCTGGAACTCCCTTCCCCAAGATATTCTCAAGGCTTGTTCCCTTCCCTTGCGTCTTTTAGGTACTTGCTTACCCATCACCTTCTCATCGATGTCTTCTCTGACCCCTCACATCCACTTCTTCCTATTTCCATTCTCTGTTTTACATTTCTTCATTGCACTTGTCGCGATTTGGCATTCTATGTGGTTTGTTTGTTTGTTTGTCTATCTTCCTCTAGAGAATGCAAACTCATAGAGAGCAGGGGATTTTGTGTGTTTTGTTTACTGTTGGATTTTTAGCACCTAGATCAGTGCCTATAACATATTAGACCTCAATAAATATTTGTAGAATGAGTGATTCAAGTGCTTGGAGTGGTTCCTAGCAGATAATGAGAACTCAACAAATGTCAACTATTATTTTATTCTAATTATAAAGTTGTCATTGTGCATAGTATAAGATAACTCTAAGCAAAGAATCTCCATATACATATTAATAACCCTGTAACTCTATATAATAAAGCTCTTTTACTATTTCACTTTAGCCTCAAAATATCCTTTTTGGATTACCACAGTGCTTACTTAGCACCATGTTTTGAACATCCTCAGTAAATGTTTGTTGAATCGAGAACCTCCCTTTCAGAATGCCAAGATTAGAAACCCAGTGTTCTTTGGACCAGCTCCCCAATTAAACTTTTTTTTTCAAGACAAAAGAAACAAGGGTGGTAGAAATGTATGGGTTAAAATTTCCCCTTCTTCCAATTTAACTCCATTCTTAGCCCTGGGTCCTTTTTATTTAACTTAAAATCATTGGGCAATTTCAAAAGTTTAACTTTGTTTTCCATTCTAGAACTTGGTGTTCATGTGTACTATAAGACAAAGTTCAGTATCGTAGCAAATGACAGACATGTTCGTGAAGATCCCTTTGTCAAGTCAGTAACAAATACAGACATCTACTATATGCTAAATGCTAGGGATTTATAGAAGAATCTTATTTGGTTCTGCCTTTTAGGAGCCCAAGAGCAACAGAGAAAACAGATATATAACTAATTACATTTCAATATAGTGTAATAAATGCTGTAATAGAACCATATACAAAGGTACAGAGGTAGCGTATAGGAAGGAATGATTAACTTTGGGAGATGGTGTCAGTTGAGGAGGAGGTTCAAAGAAGGCTTTATGGAAGGTTATGCCCAAGCAAATCATATATATATATATAGATAGATAGATAGATAGATAGATAGATAGATAGATAGATAGATCTATCTATCTATCTATCTATACATACATATATATGTATATGTGTGTATATATATATATATATATATATATATGAAAAAGTATAAATAGGAGTTATTCTGGTAAGTAAGGTAGGGGTGAAGGCATTTTAGATAGAACAGCATATGCAAAGGCACAAAGATGTGTAACAGCACAACGTGTACAGGAAATTACAAATACTTTGGTATTATTGAAGCACAGTGTGTGTGTGTGTGTGTGTATGTGTGTGTGTGTGTGTGTGTAGGGGACTGTGGAATCATTCGTGAGCTCCCATTTCTGTGGGAAGAACATGAGGCCGCAGGGCTCTCCATGCAACATTAAGAGCTGGGACTATTCCATGCGGTCAGTGAGGGCCTATTCCAAACAGAAGCATCTCTAAAAACTACTCTGCCTACTCTAAAAAATGTGTATTGAAAAAGAGTGGAGGTAAGGCTCTACTTAGGTGGCCATTGAAAAAGTCTCAGGCAAGATGATGATGGCTTGAACTGGAGATGGGGAAGAAGAAAGAACTTTGAGACATTCTGGAAACTTAGGCAAAATTAATTTGATTGATTGCATTTAGGGGGCATGAGGAAGACAAACTTCATAAAAGTACATTTCCTGTTCTCAGGTACTGAATAGGTCGGCGCCTCATCAGTTGCTGAGAAGGGGCATCCTGAGAATAGAAGCTATGGCAGGGCTCTATACTCCACAGGTCCATGGTAGATGAGGGTCTCTTCAACCCCAGAACATGGTTGGTTTCCAAGGCAAAGATCCCTAACCTGATCTCTAAGAGCTGGAGTGAGTCTCAGAGGTCATTTAGTTCAAGCTTCTACCTAATGCAGAAACCATTTTTGGACTATCTCAGATTGTCCAGCTTTATCGTGAAATCCACTTTCAGTGGATGGAGATTTTGCTGCTCCTTAAGGCCTTTGACCAGCTCTATTAGAAAGTTCTCCTCTACATTGAGCCAAAATTGGCCTTCTATTCTTTGGTTCCAGTGGTATCCTAGAGGGCCACACAAATGTGATTCTATTTCAAGAAGAAGTCTTACTTGGAAATTAACGACAATGTTTAGATCTCCCCAAGTTTCTTCGGTTCCAGCTGCCCCTGTGGGACTTGTTTTTTGGACCCTTATCTTGGTCATGCTCCTGTGCACAAGCATGAAATATCAATGTTTCTCTTCAGATGCAACACCAACAACCTATCATAATATTGCACATGTGGTCTGGCCACAAAAGCCCAATGGTCTGGACATGTATTTTCATCAGTGTAGCCTGAGGTTCTTGGTGTGTTTTTTTTTAAGCAGCCAAATCATTGGCACCTGCTGAGTATCTAGTCACCAAAACCTCCAAGCTAAGTCTTTCTTTTCTTGTCGTATCTTATTCTTACCCTGTCAGTCCTATCCATATCAACTGATTTTCAGAATCTATGTGCAGGAATTCATGTAAGTTCCTGTAAAATTTCACAAATTTCTCCTGTTGGGTTTGTAGGCACAGAGTTTGTCCGTGATGAACGTTTACTGATCTAAGACTGAAAATGATCATATTAACCATGATTTTAGTTTTGTGTCATCTGCAAATTTGATAAACTTTCCCTGTGGTTTATCTCTAATTGCATCCCCTCTTCACCTTCATCTGTTTATATTTCTTTCTTGTCTCGATTTTTTCCTGATCCCAGAGTAGCTCAGGAACTTTAATTGACGGTTTGTTCTGCTGCAGCTGCTGAGGTGGCCACACACTTCTTTGCCCCTTCCTCTCTGTTGTTGCTGCCGCTGCCTTGCTGTCTCTCCTGGTGATACGAGCGACTGGGGTGCATCTTTGGGATTTGCACCCCTCTGCTCCCTGTTCGCTCCCACATTGTTGCTGATGTTATCATTCATTTCGATTCTCATCATCCATCCATTCCTCTGCTCTGGCAGGCCCTGCACTCAGATGGGGAAAGCCCTCCACCCCCAAGGAGTACTTTAATTATATGTCACAGTGGAAGGCCTCACTGCACACATGTGCGTGCGTGTGTACGTGTGTGTGTTAATACCCACCTCCCACCTAGCGTTACAGACCCTATTTATTTCACCTTACCTTTAGGTTTTTGTAACAGGCTACCTAACTCTTCACAGGATTCCCTCAAGGCTGGAACAAAAGACAATGGAAGTTGTAAGCAACAGTCAGGAGCTCTGTTGAGCGCTTGGCACTGAGGGCTCAGTACCCACAGTGTAATACCCCAAATCATCACTTCCCACTAGCCCTCCACCAAGTGTCTCTGGCTTGAACTGATAACTTTCCACTGGCTACCTAAGATGAAATCTATCCCCTGCCCCTACTCTCTTCTCTCCTTTCAGAGCACTGCATGAGGAATTAGAGAAAAACCTTTGTCCCCTAGAGTCAGGCCAAGAGTCTCTGTCCTAGAAGTGAAAATCAGTTCTAATCTTTATGCTCTGTTTTTGGAGTATTGCCTCTTCACACAAACAGAATTTATAGTGGGGCTCTGTGGGGACAGAGTCCCAGAGAGTAGTTTCCAGGCTCTCGGCCTCACGTGGAAAGGTGCTGGCTCAGTTATTAGATGGCCATCAGCTGTAATCAGGTGGCCATCCGCTGTGGCTGGGTGGCCATCAGCTGTTACTGATTAGCCATTAGCCAGTAATATAACTGCCATGGCTACACTAGGGTGTTAGCTGGTTGGCAGAGAAGTGGACTGTGGATTGCAGCTAGCAAGTGTGGTTAGCAAGCAGATTGTGGATGGTGCAGATCGTGTGGGTCTTACTTCCTATGTCTCGTCCGGCCACCAGCAAGACTGTGGTGCAGGAAGACCCCTTGTTGGGGTATTGGCAGATGTTTACTTCTTGTGTCTTGACCGGCCACCATCAAGCCTATAGTGGTATGACTCCCCTATCCAAGGCTCCATTGGTGTTCCTTTTTGGCCTCACCATATCCAGCATTCTTGTGTGGGGAGCGGGAGCTGAGACCCTGCATTACAGGCTCTCATGTACCTGAATTCAGAGGCAGATTCCCGAAATGCCCACTGCTCCCATCTATGATACTCCCATCTCTCTCATAGAATGTGTGTGCTTCATCCAGCCTAAGAACCTTGCATTTGGAGGTTTTTCTTTTCAGATCTGGCCCTCGTCTGTAGAACTCTTTTCACCTTGACAGTTATAACTTAACCTCCCTTAGCATAGTTACCTCCTCTATAAAATAAGGGCAATAATACCCTTTCCTTCCTCAAAGGGTTTTTTTCTTCTTCAAGGATCCAATGAAATACTACATATAAAATCATTTAAACATTCTAAGGAACTGTGCAGGTATTATTATTTATTAGAATCATCCATGGTTCAATTCAGCTCTAAGAGTCTAACTCAGGCAACTAGAAAAGATGTGACCAATGGAAGGAAAGAAGTTAGTTCCTTGGGGCTACGAGACTGTCACAGAGTCAAAAGCACCAAATTTTAGAGTACGGTGGGGCCTAAGAGATCATTTGGTCCAACCCCCTCATTCTATCAATGAAAAATCAGACCAGAGAGGAACAGGGGACTTGCCTTGAGATTTCCCTGGGACAGAGGACCTGCAGAGCAGTAAGGAGCAAATCCAAAGCTGGAGGCGAGAGGACAGCCAACAGTTCGAAAAAGTGTCTTGCCTCTCCTTGGGTCAGGGAAACTGTCGACCTTTCTACCAGGTGGATGATTTGTTAACCTCTTTCCTTAATTTGAGAGCAAGCTCAGGCTTCCTCTGGCTCACAGTCTCCTCGAAGACTCACCGGTGTCCTTTAAGTGCATGGATTTCCCAAGCAAGCACAACCATGTTGTTTGTCTCTCAGTCGCTCTGCTGTGCGGGGAGGGAATGAGGGCTCCACTCGTGTTCAGCCAGGGACTCCGCCAAGCCTCTGATATATAGTGCAGGGACCGCAGGGCATCTGAGTTGTAACAAGAACACGATGAGCTTGTGGCCTCAGGCTTCTAACCTGCTCCTCAACCCACACTTCAAAGAAAGTTATTACACAAGAGTTAGACTAAATCAAACCCAACTGCAATGTTTGCGCACTGTGGCCCATTTTCAGATCTCCTTGTATCTCACCACTAGTCCCTCAGAAACTCAGTTGGGAGCAGAACAAAACGACCCAATGATAATTTAGTTGTAGGTCTTTAAAAATGAGCCAAACTGATTTATTTTGAAATTTCAGTTAAGCATGATGTCAAGAAAATCTCTCTGGCTATTTATCATCTTTTTTTCCTCTTGCATAGTCCGGGTAGGCAGAATAAAATTAGAAACTGGCTGTTCACATGCTTCCAGCTTTTTTTGTTGTAGGCTGATATTGTTACTGGAATATCAGAACATTAAGATGTTTTAGTGATAATGTTCTGCCAAAAGAACACTCATCATAGCAAGGGAGGCCTTTATTATGTCATTTACTTTCTTTTTTAAAAAAGATTTTTGTTAAAAAACAGCTGACATACAATATTATGTTATATTTCAGGTGTACACAATAGTTATTCAACATTTCTATACCTAAAGAAGTGATGACCATGATAAGTCTAGCAACCATCTGACCCAATATTATTGACTAAATTCCCTATGCTGTGCATTACACCTCCCCAACTTATTTGTGTTGTATCTGGAAATTTGACCCTGTTATTCCCCTTCACCTTTTCCCCCCTTTTAAAAAATTTCAATGACAGTGGACATTCAGTATTATTTTATATTAATTTCAGGAGGACAGCATGGTGGTTAGACATTTATATAATTTAAGAAGTGATTCCCCCTAGCTAAGGGGATCAGAGCCCAGGGAAGAGTTATAGTCTGGGTCTAAAGAAGAGAGGGGGACTCTTTTGGCTTCTGTGGACTGGACACCCCTATGGTGCAGGAGTGGACTATTTTCATGGTTACCTGCCCATATTTCTATTTATTGCCTCAATATTTGTGTCCCATCCTTAAATATCAGAATGAAGCTTCAAGATGCTTTGCTTTGGAAAAATTAAAGGCTGAGATGTTGCTGAAGAGTTTCTCACCCTCTGTCCTGCTCAGCATCCTACCACTTTCTGTGGAGGTGCTGCCATTTGTCTTTGAGGCAGAAGGTTAATCAGTCCATCACCTGGTCCTTCCTAACACCCTGTGCATTCTGAGTCTGGGAAGGTACAAAGAGTGTCACACCATCACTGCCCTTAGGGCGATCTTAATCAGTTCCAGATGATTCAGGAGATATTAGCATCTTAAAATTATTTGCAAATTTTCCTGTCTATGGGAGTGTCTTTGAGAAGAGTCAAAGAAATATCTGATTTTCAGAGGGGTCCACGACTCAGAAGAGGTGAAGGTTAGTTGGTCCAGTTGGAGAGACAAGACTAATGTACAGAATCAGCAAACTAAGAACAGTGCGTAACACATTTGTGAGATCAAGGTGGGTCAGCATGAGACATCTTCCAGAACGAGGTGGGCTTTGTAGGTGTGTCTTGGAGGGTAGACGATGTCTGGATAGGTAGAATGTAGAGGGCAAGTGTGCCTAACCGGGAGAATACAGTGGATTGGAAACTAAAATTTATTTAACAGAACATCTATTATACATTAGGCAGCTTACTACACGTGGTCTCATTTAATCTTCACAACAAGCCAGTGAAGTGAGGATTGTCGTCTCTGTGTTACAGGTGAAAACAGATTCAGGGAGGCAAGGTGACTTGTATACAATTAGGAGATTGGAAAAGCCAGTCATTTAAAACCTTTGTTCTTTGTTCCCACTGCCCTACAGTAGCTGTAGCATAAACAAAGCAACAACGAAGGAATGAGCATGGCACACGTAGATGAAAGACGAAATCTATTTGATTGAAGTGAAGGCTTCTTGCAGAGGAGCAGGGCTTATATTATAACAGTTGAGCTAGATCCTATCAGGCTAGGATCATAACTAACCTTTATTGAGCACTTACTATATGCCAGTCACGATACTTAGCCCTTTATCTTGTTTAATCCTCAAAATAACCTTATGAAGGGGATACTATTATTATCCTCATTTTGCATTTGGGGAACCTGAGGTTATACGTGCACACAGACAATGGATAGTTGCACTGGAATCAGCTAAATTCAAATCTAATCTGTTTGACCGCAGAGTCTGTGCTCTTGAAACATGCTAGAAAATTAACGTTTTGTTTATATTCTCAGTGTGCCAGGTGCTGTGCTCAGGGCTTTGCACGTATCATCTCATTTCATCTCACAGAAATCCTATGAAGATGATACAATATTGATTTCCTCTATTTTACAGATGAGAAATGAAGTCACAGGTGAACTGAAGCTCAGGAAGGTTTAGTAACTAGTCCAAGGTCACACAGTTCAGCAGGGCTGAAGTCGAACCCAGGTCCGCTGGTTCTGGAAGCTGGAGTCAGAACGCTTATGGTACATTGTATGCCCAAACCAGGGATTTTGGGAGTGAAGGCCTAAATGACACTTACCTATTCCCTTTCCTATCACTACATTTCTTATTCGCTATTAAAAGAAAGCCTCGGGTAGATGTTTTTTGTAATGTTATGAGTGGAGATAATGTGATTAAGACCTCATTTATTCATCAAACATTTATTGAGCCCCTCCTAGGACTGGTCAGTGTGCTGGGAATATAGATACCCTTCCCCCCAAAAAAAGTACTTATCTTCAAGGATTGCACAGTTTTATGAAGATAATAGACACATAAACTAACAATTAAAATGCAGGGTAATAACTGATGTGATAGAGGTAGGCACAGAGTATTATGGTAGGGACAGAGTAATATCAGAGCATAGAGAAAGGACACCCCATTCAGAAAAGGGAAGAGGGCATGGGTGGGAATTGGAGAAGATGTCCCAAAGGAAGTGACACACTTCTATTAACTATTTTTGAACTCAGATTTTCCTTTTAAAGATGGCTTTAAAAAAAATTTTTTTTCATTGGGAAATATTGGGGGACAGTATGTTTCTCCAGGACCCATCAGCTCCAAGTCATTGTCCTTTAATCTAGTTGTGGAGGGCGCAGCTCAGCTCCAAGTCCAGTCACCGTTTTCAATCTTTAGTTGCGCAGCCCACCATCCCGTACGGGAATTGAACTGGCAACCCTGTTGAACAGAGCACACGCTGTAACCAACGGAGCTATCTGGCTGCCAGAGCTCAGATTTTCTTGTATGCTCTCTATATATCCAAGAAGCTTTTTATGACATTTTGAAGCTGTTAGTTCAAGATGGTCAATACAATATCACTTGCCTCCATTCTCTCTCTCTCTCTCTCTCCCTCTCTCTCACACAGTCTTTCTCGCACACTACTTTTAGTCTCTCATTGCACAGCTACTTTCTTAAACTTAAAAATTCAACACAAAGACAGTGGTTTGTGAAGACAATGTTGGCTGCTTGTAGGGCTTTTGCTCGTGACATCAAATGTGCTGTTCTTTGGAATAGCTTTGAATGCGTCCCTTGGTTGACCAAAGCAGCAAGCTCAGCTGATGAAACACTAAGTCGAAGGTATCTCTCATCACATGTGACTTTTACACCAAGAGATAATTCCAGGGTCTTTCCATATTTCTTTATTATTTTTAGATTTTAAAAAAATCAACTTTATTATAATATAAATTTACGTATGATAAAGTTCAATTTTAAGTGGACAGTGTGATGAATTTTGACAAATGTATACCATTGTGTAACTGCCCTTACATTCAAGATACAGAATATTTCCAAAACCCGAAAAAGTTCCCTTGTGCCTTTTTGCAGTCACTGGGTTCAGTCAGTAGTGAGAGCTGTAGTGAGCAACTGTTAATGGTGTCAAATGGCTGGAGAGTCTAAGGAACTAACATTTACTTAGTACATTCTAGATGCCTTACCTAAGTATACGCATAGATTTATTTACACCCCCTGTAAACCCTGCAGGGGAAGTATCTCCATTCTACAGAAGAGGAAACTAAGGCCCAGAGAATTTAAATAACTTGCTCAAGGTCACTGAGCTAGAAGTGGTGGCGATAGAATTCCATCCCAGTCGTTTCCCACGTTACCTTCTCACTACTAATATATTGGGGAAAAGACATAAAGAAATATGGGAAACCAAACACAGAAGACCGGATACTGTCTGATTCTTTTTATATGAAATTAAAAAAAAGACAAAACCAGTGATCAAAAGCATATCACTGGTTACCAGGGATGGGGGAGAGGATTAGCCGCAAGGAGGCATAGGAAACTTTTTCAGGTTATGGAAACATTCTCTTGATTGTAATAGTAGTTATGTAACTATATATATTTGCCAAAGCGCATCAAAATGTATACTTACTATAAAATTGAATATTATTATATGCAGATTATATCCCAATAAAGCGAATTTTTTAAAAATCTAAAAAGAAAAAATATAGAAAGACCTTGGAAATGTCCCTTTCTTTAAAGTCACAGCAACACTGTCTGTCACCTTTAAAAATGTAATTTTTGTCATATCGAGTAATAAAAGTATAGAAAAATTTTTTATGTAACTTGATGCTAAAAGTTGAAAAATCTGGCAGAAATTAGTGCTCATTATGATTTTGAAATTAAATCAGCACACTCTATTTTCTTGCACTAAATGAACAATTTAATATACACATTTCTGAATCCATTGCAAACGTCTGGTGAATAGGGGTCTGATTAAGCATGATCCAAAAAGAGCTTGCAAGTAGGACTGTTTACTAACATTTCAATTTCTATGCCTCATTTATTAGACTTAGAATCAAAAGGTGAGAGGGCTGTTTGGGATTGTCTTTAACCTTGATGATATTTCCACTGAAGCAGCATAATGGCTCTTAATTGCTTAAGTGAAGTGAACGTGTTGACGTGTCCTTCTTTGGGCTAAGAGCTTAGAGCCTAAACCATTATGCTAATTCATGCATTATATACACCAAAGTATTTATGGGACTGACACAAGTGATGTTGCAGGTAAAGGGCTGTGAAATGGTCTGTAAACAGAGAGAATTGATTTGAGGCCCAAAAGCAGCGCTGTTAAAAGTCACAGCCATTGAACAGCCAACCCTACAATTTCTATCCAGATTGTCAAACTGGGTCAGACTGTGTCAGCAGGGCTGCCATTAGCGATCATATGGGTGGTTTAATAATATGTAAACCAACCACATAAACAGGTAATTCTCATGGTAGAGGTCCATACCCATCTGGGGTGTGTGTGTGTGTGTGTGTGTGTGTGTGAATTTTCATTATGGAAACTTCACAATGCCATATTCAGTCAAATGTTAATGCACTGGTTTTGACAAAAGAAAAACTTCCAGAAGGTACAAGTTAGACAAGAGAGCAGCAATGCAATGTAAAGACATCTAGGGAGAATGAATCTGCAGTCATACAAGGAGAGATAATCAGATCCTTGCACTTGACCTTCTAGGCTTTCGACATCATTTGTTTTTTTATGTGTCTCTTTCTATAATAGGACCACACATTTTTTAGCGAACCTCAAAATAATTATGTAAGGCTCCTTGCCATCTGAGTTACTAGCATGCCTCACTTTGGACATTAAACAAGTATAATCGATTTCTTAAAAAACTAGGTTCTGTTTATATAGTCTCTAAAATGACTACTGGATGGCTTAGTTCCATCTTTCCTTTAAATCTGTGAAAACCACAATTATCCAATTGTTTCGCCTGATTTTAGAAGACTGTGATGGAGCATTTTCTTCTATTGCAGCTTAAAGGCAGAGGAAAATATCATGGTTCCCTTCCTCCTTTTCCAAACAGAACAAAACAAAAATTTGTAAACACAGTAAGAGGAGTCGAGCATGATAATGAAGAGTATGAACTTTGAGTTCCAATCCCTGCTCTGCCACTGACTGACTTTGGGCAAGTTAGGTAACTTCCCAGTGCTTTAGTTTCTTCCTCTGTAAAATGGGGGCATTGACCCCACAGAATTATTGTGGGGATTACTATGTAAAACATGCCTGGCACTGAGTAAGCATTCAAAAATGGTAAATATGACTGATAGATATTTGGTCTTATAAACTTTTGATTTATGCCTGATATAATTTACGTCTAAGTACAATTTTTTCCATTCTTGGGAGTCACAGAGATTATTAACATTCTAGGGAGGGAGTTAGAGGTGTAAGTATGGTATTTAAAAACAAAACAGCTGCTAACTCCTTTTTTCTTTTTCACCCCAGTGAAGGTTTGCTGACATAGGGTTAGGTTCTACCACAGGAGCACATAGTTCTCATTGGATTTTAACATCGGTGCTGCTTAAAGTGGCACTCACCATGAATGGAGGAACAGTGACATCCTATCCTAATTCATACGGATTAGTTAAATTCTTCAGGCCCCTCTTTTGGGCAAGAACTCTAGGATGCTTTTCCTCTTAGTAGATTGGCATCTTATGTAAATTTGCTGCCATTTCAAGCCAAGCTTTTAATGTAGAGCTCCGCTTATATTGATTAATAGTTTCAATTAAAATATCTTTTTCTAGGTATACACCTGCTCAGGAAAATTTGATGAATTTCAGAATCATGAATGATTATATTTAAAATTGACACAGTATGAAATTGAGACATGGTTTAACCATCATATAATTTTACTGTCCTTTTAATTGTCTTTCTTTAGCATGTGCATTAATGAAAAGATAAGATTTGGGTTTAATTTTAATCAGTTAGCTGATCAGTTCTAGGGGGGAATTACATTACGGTATTTTCTAAGGGCTTAACATGTGGGATCATATCGGGGTTATACGGTTTCTAGTTACTAAAAAGTCTCTGTTTTATAATTTCTAAAGCACTACAAACATAGATTTTTAGAAAATATTTTAAATGCACATATGACATCCCTTAATTGTAAGCAACAATTTTTTTCCAATTTTTGTCACAACATTTTTGAGCTAGAGGTTTCTTTGAATCTTTGAACATACATAAATTTGTTTCACAGATGCCATTATTAACTCTGGCTGGGGAGAAAATCCAATAATAGGACCAGTGATGGTCTCTAGAAGTTATTTTCTTTTAATCCTTTCCATAGGCAGGGCTGTGCCCAATAATTCTGGACCAATAGGGATCTAGCTTATTTATAAAGGTATCTCAAAGGTTTCATAGCCTCACATAGTAACCCATTCAGAGATGCTATAATCCAGGCCAGCAATTCTTCAATAAAGTTTAAACCTGGTCCCAAAGAACAGCTTTATAGATTGCTCCCCTCCTGCCCTCTTGGCAAAGTCAAAGAGATGTACAAACACCCTGAGCTTGTTCTCTGGTCCCCTTAGGCCACAGAGAAAAAGCCTGTAAGTCTATCAGGGATGACAAATAGATTCCTCACAAGTGTCAATTCTGATGGATTAGTGGTAGTTGCCTGGAGCAAGGTGTTTGAGGACTTGAGGCCCTGTCCCGGATCAGCAGGAAATTGTGCCATGATCTATTAGCAATGTCTGCCATGGTGAGGGCATGGAAGATGGCAGGATGGGCTGCATTTTTGCTAAGATTTGCCATCCAAACTTGTATGTTATATGTTATTCCCTGTTGCCTGTTTTTCCCAGTTGAAGTTACTTTAAGGTTAACAAACCAGTACTAGTCTGGGTTAATACAAAGCAGATGTTCTCTTCCACATGGTTTATATTTTAAGATATTCATATAATTTAGAGAACATCCTGAGTTTTCTTTTTTCCCCCTGAAAAAACTAAAGAATAAGAATTATCTTCCGAGAGTCTGAAACTTTTACTTCACTGAACAAATATATTGAATACCTACTATGTGCTACCGTGTTTCCCCAAAAATAAGACCTAGCCACACAATCAGCTCTAATGCGTCTTCTGGAGCAAAAATTAATATAAGACCCAGTCTTATTTTACTATAATATTTTATTATAATATAATATTTTACTATAATATAGTATAATATTTTACTATAATATAAGACTATATATTAAGATATAATATGATATAATTAATATAATATAATATAATATAATATAATATAATATAATATAATACCGGGTCTTATGTAATATAAGACCCGGTCTTATTTTAATATAATGTAAGACCCCGTCTTATATTAATTTTTGCTCCAGAAGATGCATTAGAGCTGATTGTCTGGCTAGGTCTTATTTTCAGGGAAACATGGTAGGCATATGCCAGGGTAAGCATTAATAGACTATTTTATTTGTTCAAAAATATCTTTCTAAGTAAGTTAAAGTATATGAACCTCCCCTAAAATTCCTAGAAATGTTTCATGCTCAATATATCTGAATTATCCCTCCTTTATATTTTTTATATTCAAGGTTTAGCTAAACACATTTGGCCTCTCAGCACCACTTCACCCCTCTCACAAGAGGATATACATCGAAACACCTGACTTGGGAATTGAGAGATCCGGTCTTTTGTCCTGGCTTCATCAGTAACAAGTGGTGAAACCTTGGACAAGTCCCTCCACCGGCCTGTGCCTCCACTGCCCATCTCCCATCTGTAAAGGGAGTACTGCTGAAATGTTGTGAGGCTGGTCAGGTGGCAAAGGGAAGCACCTGGAACAAAAAATGTCTTACGCCAATGCTTTCTGTGACATCAGCAAGGAACCTCGAGTATTGTTTAAAATTGAACAAAGAACAAACAGAGACGCAGAAAAAGATCACACCAAGTTTTATCTAAAGCATTTAAACATTACTTTTTAAAGTCTTGCAAACATTGATGGCGCAGAGGAGAAGGGACATACATTTGGCCCAAGTCTGGATATATTAAGAGTTAAATAGAACTGAGCTCTTGTGTGGCTTCTGGCCCTTACACTTTCTTCAGAGAGTTATTTTACCTCTTCTAAACCTCTGTTTCCTTATCTGTACAGTGGGAACAATAACAGCACCTAACTCAGAAGGTTGTATATGGGATTAAACAACGATGTAAAAAGCTGAGTACACTGTCTGGGATAGAATCAGACTCAAATACATTTTAGCTACTATCATCTTGCTTGGCAATGCTATCTGGGTAACACACAAGAATATGATGTTTTTCACTAATCATCAGAGAAATGCAAATCAAAACCACAATGAGATATCACCTCACCCCAGTCAGAATGGCTATCATCAACAAGACAAATAATAACAAATGTTGGAGAGGCTGTGGAGAAAAAGGAACCCTCATA